>NC_133437.1:15335964-15960964 GCF_011762505.2 Arvicanthis niloticus
ATCCTTCCATACTGCTCTGCAAAGACCAAGGTTTGACTATTGACATAAACTTTCTCCCTTGGCCAGACTACCCTGGACACAGATGATTTCTTAGCAAATAGAACCTGAGGATTATGGTAATTTCCTTAACCAATTAGGATGTTCTTAGAAGTGAAGTACCTCTGACTCCAGACAGACTAAGGATCATAAGCCTAGATCATCAGACTAACCACCTGAAGGCCCATAGCATAATCCCCAAGCAAAGCCCAAGACCACTCAGGCCACATGAGTACAGAGGCTAGAACAAATTCTGCTCAGATATGATGTGAAATTTTGTTTTTCTCAAATTCCTGAAAGTCAGATTCAATATGGGATAGACAATGAAGACTTCACTGTCTCAGAAAATCCTCACTAGCCTTTCCTTTGTAGCTTGATGTGGTGGTACTCACCTGCAGTGCTAAGAGTCAGTAGGAGAAGGCAAGAGAATTGAGATTTTAACTGAGAGCACCCAGGCTATATCGCCAGTGAGATGGTGTCAAGAAACAGAAAGGGAGACAAATAAGAGAGAAGACATGAAATGACATTTCTTTCCACCAAAGAAATGACATAATAGAATAATTAGATTAGAAACTATTTAAAGGATCTTGTTTTCTTGCTACTATCTAATGGTGCCCTGTATAATGCTTTCTCTGTTTTTTCTTAGTTCTTTGTTGCTTAAGAATAATGCCACTTTTTCTGACAAATTAATATAGCAAGCAATTTTTTTTAAATCTTATTCGAAGTAGCAATAAAGGCAGAGCCACTGGAAGGAGCTGCTGAGGCAAGCAAGAGATGAGGGATGGAGGCTAACACTTGTGTTCTGCCTGCATGACTAAGATGTATAACCATAAACCTGCACATCTCTGGCATACTATGCAAATGTGGAGCCAGTTAGTGATTCACCTGTGACTGTTAATTAAAAGGCCAAGAGTGATGAATCGCCACTAAGGGAGCAGACGGGCTAGCTGTCCAGCAGCATCTATTCCCACACAAAGGACAGCCCAAGGAGAGAACTGCCAAAACGTTGCCTCTCTCAAAGAGCCATCAGCATTTTATATCTACTAATCTAAAAGGAAAAAAAGGATAAATCGTGTGGGAAATGTGAGTCTATTACAGCAAGCAAACAAAAGCAGCCAAAGCTGAGTGAGTCTTGGTGCATCCTGGAGAAGTTGGCCTGCTGGGTAATTTTCCCATGGAATTCAGAAAGAAAGAAAACAGAACTGTGAAAGGACTTGGAAGATACCACATGTGATTATTTCCCCTTCAGTTACAGTGAGTTTCCACAGTTTGCAACTCTGCTAAATGCCTGGACCAAAACTGAGCAAAAAGCAGAGAATAAAGTTGTTAATAAGACCCAAAAAAAAAGAAAAAAAGAAAAAAGAAAAAAAAAATCCATCAAGCCTAAGCTGTCCAGACAGGGCTGGCCTGAACAGATTCTCACATTGCCTACACTGAGTTATGAGGTACTTACTTAATTTCTGGCTTTTAAGTTCAGCTGAAATGACGTCATTCCAATTCACATTTAAAATAAAGAAATATAAACTTGCTTTCACAATCCCTGAGCAGTAGAATGTGTGGAGCTCTGGTTCTCTCCCACAGTGGAAGGCTGAGATATCTTTGCCTTTTTCAGCCTCCTTGGCCCAGACCTAACTTACCAAGCCACGGCTGTGGCCACAGTGTTTTATGATGTACTTAGACCTCAAACCAATACCTCTTTATGATTCTCATGCTTTAGCCCAGAGAACAACCACAGCACTGACTGGATGGACCAGGGGCCAGGTTTGTGGTTACTCAGCCCTTGCCTTCAAAGGACTGCTAAGTGCTGGGTCGTGTTTGGTTAGAAGTCCTTTTCCCAGGCAGCTCCAGCATGTTTGGGATATGCAGGGCTCTTCCTGAATAGTTTTCTGCATGTGACATCCCCAAGGACCCAATGAGGTTCCTTGACAAGGACAGCCCTTAATTAAGTTACCTCACAGAAGAAACAGCAGGTGATCAACACCAGTGTTTTACTCAAAGGCAAGTCTACTAGAGGCACATAAATGTCCCTGATCAGTCAAGATCACTATCTTAATAACATTTAGTGAAGGTATACCAAGACACGGTGCTTTTGACTTGCATGGGTCACTACCCGGAATCTTCTATTGCTTCACTTTACGTATAGATCCATATGTCAAATGGCCTCAGTGTTTACTTTTACTGTCGTTTATTTATATGTTTGTAACATGTTATGTGTTAAAATGGTACCACATCTTCCTAAACTAAGCATAGAAGTATTTGCTGAGTGTATACTACATGTGAGTGAATGCTACGTGTGCAATGTCTCTAGTTGCACTGTCCTCTGTACCTTTCAACCACCAGGAGTATTGCCCCAAGTCATGAAATTGTCAAGGATTGGAGAAGGCACTCATGCTCTAAGCCTGGGTTTTCACATCCCATTGCAGCTCCAGAACCCATCCCCTCTGTTCTGTATGGTCTGGAGAATGAGCTACAATACCTATGATTTGGATTTTGAATAAGTAATGGATTTATTAAAAATAGAATGTCAAAGTAAAAGAATAAATAATAAGAGGTAGATGATAAATAGATAGACAGACAGATAGATAGATAGATAGATAGATAGATAGATAGATAGATAGATAATTAGATAGCAAAAAGACATCAAATTAGGCACTTAAAACAAACATCCAGTGGAAATGGACTGGAGAAACTGAGGCAGTCAGCTGGAGTTCCCATTTGACCTTTCTTCCACAGATGACGTTTTCCTGGCTGAACTTCCCTCCCTGTGACTTCTCTTTCCCACTGTAGACACTTTTATATCAAGGGATAAGCAATAGTAACCTCTGACGGTCACAAGGTTTTCACTCTCGAGTTGTTTGCCTTCCCTGTCACAGAGGAATTTTTGGTGGGCTGGGGTGCTCATCTCCAGACCTAGAATCTGGGGGAAACTTTAAAATAAACATGCCTCTGCCTGAAGTAAAGGCAGGAAGGAATTTGAGGAGCACGGGGAATGGGGATGGACACAGCCCTGCTTCCAGAGCCAGCTCCCCAGTGAACAGTGCATGACAACATCCAGTCTTCCCAGCTCGTCTCCTACCCATCCACATTTGCATGTGCTCTTTATTTTGTCGTATTTGTGATTCTTCATGCTGTCACTTTGACCTACTTTCCTCATGCTTCTATTTTCTTCCCTCCAACTACAACCCTTTCTTTCCACACATGATTCTCTAACCCTTGCTTCAAGTTTCTTTCCCTTTGATACTGAGTCCCCTAAAGCATCCAGGATAGACAATACCAGATAGATTCTCTATACCATCGTCATCCCTGCTTCTACTTAGGTCAGGCAGCATCAGCATCGTCAGTGTAGAGATGTGTACCAGTGAGATACCTAGTCAAGATCTTGAGGCTAATGGATCCAGCACCTTGGATTCTAATGCAAACAAACTGAAACGCAACTTCACTCTAACAGTCAAACAAAACTGAAGTTTAATTAACCAGAAACAGCCATCTAATCTCTAACTGAGGGATCCTTTCCTTGAGTAATCTAAAAAATAAATTTCTTTGCTTCTGAAAACGTCTAAGAACTTTCTCCTATTGTCTTCTGAGAAGAGACTTGAGCCCCTCACAGTTTGGTACTGCCTAATTGTGAAGCACTCTCTGCTCAAGTAAACTCATTAAAATGTTAATATGTCAGAGGTCTGGAGAGATGGCTCAGAGGTTAAGAGCACTGACTGCTCTTCCAGAGGACCTGGGTTCAATTCTCAGCACCCACATGGCAGCTCACAACTCTGTAACACCCTGATACAGACAATATATATGCAGTCAAAACACCAATGCACGTAAAATAAATAAATAAAATGTTCATATGTCTTAGTTTATCTTGTAATGTTCAGTCTAAAAACTAAATCCTAATTTGTAAGTTAATGTTATTTCTCTCAGCCACTTTCCTCTTGTACCTCTTGACCGTAATCACACAGGCCCAGTTCACCTTTCCTCACTTAAGGGTCTTCTAGAACATTCCAATCCCACCCACACTGGCCGACCTCAAGCTTCTCAACTGTGCACCGGAAATAAGCTCTCTGAAAGCACAGACCTTGTATTATGGTCCTCACACCGAGCACTGCAAGTGAGCAGGGGCTTCAACAGTGACTACTGCCTACTACACAAATGTATGTATTCTAGATTTCCTCACAGGTCCTAATATTCATCTTCTCCATCTCTGCCTACATTATCTGGCAGTTTTCTCTATCTGAAATGCCTCACCTTAACCCTCCCCCCCCCCCATATTCTCCCTGCTTATTCTATCTGCCTTCCAAAGATAAGTTCAAGTCCCTAGTGAAAATAATAGCTAAGTATCTCGCTTTGCTTGGGGCTTTCTAATCCTCATCTCCCTTAGGAACCGATACCTGTGTAACCTAATTTAGGATTTCTCAATGTCTGACTCATTCACACTAGTTTTATTACTGGAACACTGAGACTCGGTGCCAGTTTTTATATTAAGATGCTTCACACTTAACTGGAGCTCATCTATGATGCTGTATCCTCAGACCCTCTCGGTACCCCACAGAGTGGGTGCTGCACACATCTTCTCCAGCCCAATTCTGCCTTTTCCTGGCTTTTCAAGCTTCAGAAGCCAGAACACTTCCGCAGAACATTTCCCTGCCATCTGGGGGCCAGAACAAGCATGCATGCCCCAACCAAAGAGCAGAGACACACACAGCAACAGTTCACATTTTCTCTAGCCATCTGTCCCTTAAAGCATATACCTCACCACTTGTCTAATCTGCATTTTATATCTCTCATCCTATCTTAACCTCCCATTTCCCTGCTATCTCTGTCCTCACAGTTCAACTATGTAATCAGAAGTCTGTGTTCCTTTGATTTGGTCCGTTGGTGGAGAACATATTAACAGTTAAAATGTTAGGGTAATTATGACCATAGGATGCTTAACTTATCGATGTCAACTGAATTTAGACTCTCCTCGGAAGTGAACTTCAGTGTGTTTATCTGTGAGGGCATTTCCGGGAAGGTTGAATGAGGTGGGAAGATCCACCTGGGGACATGGCAGTGCTGCACCCTGAACTGCATTAAAGGAGGAAGCAGGCTGAGCGACCAACATTTGCTTCTGGTTGTTTTCCTGACTATGGATGCAGCGTGAGCAACTGCCTCAAGTTCTGGCACGGTGGCTGGCCCACTGTGTGCGCTGTACTCTCAAAGCATATGCCAAAAGAAGCCTTTCCTCCCTTGAGTCACTCCTGTCAGGCATTTTATCAGAACAATGAGAGACACAGCTAACGCACGACAACAGCACACTTTGGATACCCGAGGTTATCCTGATGTTACCTGGGGAAATCGAAGGCATTGATCCAAGATAGAAGAAGAAGGTAAAACAGGCTTGGGATTCATTCACAGATAAACTTATTTCTTAGCTTTTGAAAGAGTTTGGATTACAGAAGTTCAAAGGGTCTCAAAGGGCGCTCGTTTTAAAAGGTTGTTGAAACCCTACTGTCAGGCTCAAAGACTAGGGGTGCATCCTGTCTGAGGAGCTCTGCACTGAGCCAACTAAATCCACACCAGCATCCTTATTCTCCCAGTGGGTCCATCGTTTGGGGCAACAGCTTTAAATTTCAATATTATTTTCCCAATAATTAAATACTTGCAAAAAAATCCTGGTCTAATTATACTCTGTGTGGTGGGTAATCTTGATTGTTAACTAGGCTAGACTTGGAATCAATTAAGAGACATGCCTCTGGGCAGTCTGTGGGGGTATTTCCAGGAATAATTAACTAAGGGAGAAAGCCCAACCCTAAGGGTGGCTGCACCTTCTGCCAGCAGCCTAGGTACAAAAAGGTCCTAGAGGACAGCAGTGCCCTTTGCCTGGCTGCCTCTGAGCCCTGCCCTTGAGTCCATCTGTCCTGCTGTTGTACCACCAATGTTATAATCCTTGGCTGACACTGGAACCCGGCTTCTGCAACCTACCAATAGGGACTACAGACTGACTGTGTCTTCCAGGCCTTATGCCACAGATTAAGACTACTGAGGCACTCAGTCTCATGAGTTAAACAGCCATGATCTCCTCAGCCTCCCCAACATGAAGCCAGCCTAAAACAACAAAGGTTATATAAAAATCAGGGTCTTTTTAAGTGATCCCGGGGCTGGAGTTATACTCGGTTGTAGAATCCTAGGTTAGTATACATGAAGCACTAGGTCCAATTTCCAATCCACACAGCAACTAGTTATTTTATATGATAGTCTAAGAGCAGCTACATGTCACTAAAAGCAAAACCTATAGGTTATACAATACCAAACTGAAACCTCATGGCCTAACATAGGCTACGGGCATTGTGAAAGGATACTGCATCATGGTTAAGTTTACCAGGGTAGCAAGTGTCCCTATCTGGTGTGGAATATTGATAGCACAGGAGAACATGCACATACTATACATGCAGGGATACATGGGAAATCTCTGCATCTTCCTCCAATATTGATGTGAATCTAAACTCTTCCCTCGAAATCTATAAAAGAACATCCATTCCAAAATCTGAAATGCAAAATACAGATTTTTATACACACATATATTCCTGCCCTATTAAAAAAAAAAAAAAAAAAAAAAAAAAAAAAAAAAAAAAAAAAAAAAACAACCTACTTCTTGTTTGTTTGATGGGCTGTCAAACGTCCTCAGGCACCTTGACTGTATATCATACTTACTTTGACATTTCAGTAAAAAGGGGACAATAGTGAGAGAACTCCAATAAGGAAGCCAAGAAAATCACTGAAAGAATGACATCTGATAACTGTGGGGGGAAAAAACTCACCAGAAATTCAGCCAGCTAAGGGTCAGCTTTAAACTTACCACATACACCCTCAAGATTTACTGGCTAGAAAAGATGAGCTCTAAGAACTGAAGTCCCAGCAGCCTTTTCCAATCTTCAGCCGTAATGGAACCTTAGGAAAGAATGCTTCCTTTTATTTCCTGCCTTTGATCCATATGGGTCCAGACTTACAATCTGTCAACAACTTCCTCCACGCAACAGGCATGTGAAAACCCTGCGTCGATAAACGGCTTACACACTTGTCTACAGAGTCAGAGCGGCTTCTCTTGAAGGTTTTCCACATGCGCAAAGGACAAGGCTGCATCTTAGGTACTTCAGTAAATTGCTACAACTGACTCAGAAAGCAGCTGCTCAGAAACCTAGCTGGAGATGCTTCTCTGTGTTGTATCTGCTCTTCTTCCATGCTGGCTTTCTGGAGTTTCCAGTGCGTTCTCATTCTCTCTCTCTCTCTCTCTCTCTCTCTCTCTCTCTCTCTCTCTCTCTCTCTCCCTCCCTCCCTCCCTCCCTCCCTCCCTCTCTCTCTCTCTCTCTCTCTCTCTCTCTCTCTCTTTCATCTGCCGACCTTGCTTGGTGATTTCACTGATAAGTATATAATGGATGAGCCAATCCCCCTCCCCAGTTTATTCATTCATACTGAATTAATTATTAATTCTTCAAGACATCCTGGGGGCCCATTACTTACTCTTTCAACTCCAGATTGTCAAGAGCTAACAGGTGCATTATCTTTGGAACTGCAACCAGTAAGAGGGAGAGAGGGGTTAGCTAGTAAACAAAAAGAAAGGAAACCTGTTATTGGTAGGAAAAGGTCAGAGGTCACCTCTTATCCCAGACCACTAGGGACTTTATAAAGAAACAAAGGAGAAAAGAAAAGAAATGCAGATAGCCCATAATCCTCTGCTGTAAGGACCCTCTCAGGAGAAAGTCAAAGGTCATTTGCTTTCTAACAAAATATCTTTGCCCAGGAACTTTTCATTTCTATCTTGTTACAGTGACGCATCTTAGGATTAGGCAACGTTTAGAATTTATACAAATTGTCCTTCTGTACAAGTGATATGAAAGTGGAAGGAGGTGACAGCAGGCAGGAAGTTGGGGGTGGGAACTAATGGTAGGAAAGAAAACTAAGCACACGCAAATGCTCATTGGAAGTGCCACAATGAAACCTAACACTGTGTATGACTATTAACATTACCTATTCGTTTACTTATCGATTTATTTACTTATTTATTTGGGGCAGGAGCATGGCTGCCACAGCACACATGTGGTCAGGGGACAATTTGGGGAAGTCATTTTTCTTCTTCCACCACATAAGTCTGAGGGCTTGAACTCAGATTATCAGCCTTGGCAGTGAGCATTTTACCTACTGTGTCACACTGACCCTAGTTTTGTTTTGTTTTGTTTTGTTTTGTTTTGTTTTGTTTTGTTTTGTTTTGTTTTGTTTTTTAAGGACCTTTCCTTGTTTATGTTCTTTTGTGTCTGAACTGAAAAAAGAAAAGCCTAGAGCAAAGGCCATGCGTATCCTGTGTCTCCCACACACCCATGAGTTAAATGATTGGTCCCAGCGGATTGCTGCAGTGCATTTTGCTCCATATGCATTCCTCAGAATCAGCATCCTGCACCCCCACCAGGTCCAAACGCAGTGGCTCCACCTGATCATGGGCTGGTTCCTCTACAGCTATTAGTTGGAACAAACATCTGTCCTTAGGAGTTGAAGGTCTTGGGTTTTTATGGTAACAGAACTGATAGACATGGTATCTAGAAAGCAAAGAATGGTACTTCCTTTATAGAAACCCTGTGTTGCTTTTCTCTCCTTCCCAAAACAAAGACATCCCACTAGTTCTGATTTTGAGAAGAACCAGGGTGAAGAGAAGGCAGGTCCTTCATGGATGAGAGAGGGGATACCATTTTATTCTGTGGTGAAGCCTCCGACCTGTTGTCCTTGCTCCAGTAAATAAACTTCCATCCACACTCAAGCAAGAAACTGTTTAAACTCAGTGGGTCACACACAAACAGAAAGTGGCAAGGGACTTGTAGAAGAGAAGGGTGCTTGTGGGACAGGGAGTGACGGAAACGAAAATCCTTTACATGCAAGTCTGAAACCATCAAGCAATAAAATGAACAACTAGGCAGTAAACTGAACCCAGTCCCTGCAGGGATGCAAAATGAACCCAGTCCCTGCAGCAATGCACGCCACCTCTCCTCTAAGTGGTGGGTAACAGAGCCTTGTAAGTGGTGTGTAACAGAGCCTCATTGTGAAAACTGACCCATCAGTGCCTGCCTGCACACCATCTACCTGACTTCTCCTTTGACCAGTTATGTCTTCACTTTTCCCTTAAGCCCCAGGAAAAGTGGTAGGAATACCAATGAAAGAGACTGGCCAGAAGTTAATTATTTACTCTGAAAAGTGACTGTCTGGGGGTTTCTACTATCCATCATATACTATTGGGCACATTCAAAATTTTCCCTAATAAAATGCTTAACCCAAGATCTGGACTGTGACTCAGTGGTCCAGTAGCTGTGTGACATACAAAGTTCAGGGTTTGATTCCTCGCACTGAAAACTAGAAAGAGCTTAATCTACCTCCCCCATTTCAGTCAAATATAGCATTTTAAATTGTAGATTCTGAAACATAGCTTCCCACAAGTACTGAAGTTCTGAAGCTGCTCTGAATGCTTCCTGTAGATCACACAGCAGAGCCCACCTCCATCTCCTCAAGCAGGTTATTCAACCTTCTTCACTGATGTGCTAGTATTCTCTTATGCTCAAAAAAGCCATAGTTGTTTTGAGTACAATATTGTCAACTATGATTTCTGTGCATCTCAAACCCATACATTTTGAAAGAGGATAATAAAAGCCAGTTCTAAAGGAAATGGTTGCCAGCGACTGGAGAGATAATTTAGGGATGGGTCTTCTGTAACTCCTATGGAGGATATGCAGGGGGTAGGCTTCTGGTTCCCCATCACCAGACAGGGCACCAGTCCGTAACTGCCAAGAGTGTTGAGCAGCACTGTGATGGCAAGTGTTTAGCAGCCAGATCCCTGTGGGGTTGTCCCTGTGGGGTGTCCAGTGTGTGTAGCTTTTGTTGACTTTCATGATACAAATGTTTTCATTATGACCAACTGCTAGCTACCAGAAGGAGGCTGTTGAACAGGGAGCAGGGATGTACCTACTGTGTAGTAATTGTGCTCACTGTTGACACCACACAGCTCACAGCCATTGCCTTCCCTGAAGAGGTGCCCCCCTGCTACAATATCACCTGAGATTCCACCCCAAGATACTTGTAGACAATGGTTAGCTAATACAGATGGCCCACTCTCTCGTCTATGAGTGCACTGATCCTGTGGTATTATTTATCCACCAGAGTCACATGAGGCATGTCATACTCCCTAAGACACACCATGCCTCATGATTTTAAAAGTTTGCATTTTTAAACTAAGTCCCACAATCTTTCTGTTTAACATAAGCTGTTTCAATGTTTTCTTCAGGATCCTTGAATACAGTCAATGCTCTAAGCAACTGGAGAGATAATTTAGGGATGGGTCTTCTGTAACTCCTATGGAGTTGTAGTGTTCTATAGCAACTTCAACCCTGCCTGACTGTAGGAAACCTGAATGAGGACTGGGTGAGTGAGTGAGTGAGTGAGTGAGTGAGTGAGACGCTGGGTACTCAGCTTCCCTCACTACTTTGTCCATTTGCTGTGGTGGACATCCAGAGGCTGCCTCTGAAGCATGTAGACTCATTGCAAAGCTGCTCAAAACATGGTATCACTAGACCCCGGGCTTTCCTTCAATCAGCAAAAGAGAGAGGGAGAAAGTAGGTGGGGCAAAGAGAGAGGATGGGTGTGGCCTGGGGTTGGGGGCAGAATCCAGACACTGATAGACCTTAAAGTAATCTTCAAGAATCCTTTCTAATTACCATTTTAAAGGTGAAACAACTGAGATTTGGAGCTCTTTGCTGAGGATTTGAAAGCAATTAAGACTGAAACTGAACTCTTTGTGTCTTCCATTCCCAATCCAGAGATTTCTCTGTATGACAATTGTCTGTTTAACTTCTTAAGACAATGCTGAACCAGTACAGAAGTGGAAAGTCTGAAGTCTGTGGTCACTTGTTAGGCTTTTCCTGCAGATGCCCCAGCATTGGGTGTTGGTTTGTTTAGCAAGGCAGCCTCCAGACTCCATGCACTCCCAAGTGTGGATTGGAAGCCATCACTCTATTCAAAAGGAGGCCAAAATCAAAAATATTTTTGTGCTTTCCAGCTGTTGTCCCTTGATCACTGATGGTCCAAGAATGCCCTCTGGTGACTTCCTGCTGTGTGTTCAGGCAGAAACAAGCCTTCTGGAGACAGAAGCTGGCTGTGGGAAAAGGGAGGGGGCCTAGACTCCTGGAAGTGGTTTTCTCTCCCGACAAATGTGATGTGGGTGTTCTGTCAGCAAACTAGTGGGATGTGACCAGGAAGTTGGATAAAAGCTTAATCCGTTGTTAAGCCCCAGTTGCTTTTGTGTTTTGTTCTCTAATGATGACTATAATTCTTTTTAATTACACAATTATTTCAATACTTACTCAACTCATATTATACTAATACAAGGCAAAGAAACAATAACAAATTGGTAGGCATAAAAATCTCTAACACAATTTTAACTTGAGCATATCCTTCTGTGGTTTTCTGCATAATATGACCACCATTTCAAAGAACATTAACAAAAGCATATTCATGGGGGCTCAGAATGGATCCTTGCAAGACTGGTACATTTTAGTTTTGGAGGCATGCATTTAAGACATATCCCCCAAAAATGGCATTTGTGCCCCTAAAAATGTTGAACAGGATGTCGATTAGAAAGAGAAACTGTGGAATTGAAGGTTGTCTGCAGGCAATGGTGTAAATATACTTATCCCCTTTAATTCTTATATTGATCAAAAATATTAAATGTAAGATTAAGGAAGGGACAGCATCAACCCCGGGGCATGTCAAGAAAGCAATACCAACAACTGTCATTATTTACTGAGTTGGCATACAATATAAGTGACCACCAGAGAGGAGAGAAGCTGCTGTTTTCCACATATCACAGACGAGAGAAACTTGAGGTGGTACAAACAGGCATTCATCCAGTTCAAACATTTACTTTTGGACTCCTAAGTCATCCTGAAACAACAGACTACATAGCTTTCCCAACCAGCTTACCCCCCTTCCTCTTCAGATTCATCCACAACTGAAGCTTCATTCCATTACCTAATGGCTCCCTTGTTTAAGGAACTATTACCCCATGATTTGCCTTTGGCACCAACTTTGTCTGTGAGAGTGATACAGAAATTGTTATCCTGTTCTATTTGACAACTTTTTTAAATGTTTGAAACCAAGCATCAGAGAATAGTTCCCTCTTCTAGCCTCCTTTCTGTCCAAACAGTCCCAAGGTCCTTTTCTCAATGTGTGATTTGTTTTTTCAGGCTTTTATTTACCCAGGTTCAGTCCAGCTGTGTGTGTATCAACTTTCTGCCTAATATCAGAAGACCAGAATGCCACATCTGGTATTCTGCAGCCATCTAAATTCGGTCTTACTGCAGCGGGGCACAGTGGGACTACTGCCTTCTTGCTATCCAAACTGACTCTAGTTCAAAGGCAGCTGAAGAAAACCTTGATCCTTTCCTCACCTGCACCACACTGACCTCCCTTTCAGAGCTCACAACCCATTGCAAACCTCTGTCTTTTAACCCAGAAAGTAACCACTGGCCAGGCTACAAATTAAACCTTTAATAGTCTGACTTCTTAGACATTCTCTCACTGTGTTGACATTGTCCAAACCTCAAGTCAAAATATGAAAGAGTGGAGTCCACAAGCAGAACCCCATGGCTTCCCTCATCAATGTCCTTTGCCTGTAGTGTCCCATCAGCCACAAGTTTCCTAGTTCAGCTGCCCCTCAAAGCCCCATATCTTCATCTTCCCACGAGGACATCATAAGACACATAAGACACGTCTTCCTGAAATCCAGACATGGCTTGTCTGTGGCATTTCCCCTCCCTACCAGGCTCCCCACTCTATCAAGAAAGGAAATGAAGTTGGTTGTGCATATCTTGTTTTTAAGCAAACCCACATTTAGTGACTGTACAGCGATATGTCCTAAAAGGAACAATTGGGTGTTTATTCAAACACAAAAAAGGAAACGTCATTTTATATGAACTTTTTATACCCAATTTTGAGCAGATGAGAGAAATGGCACTTTAGCTATATTTTTTACCCTTCTATTAATCAGATGAGCAAATGTGTTTTCAGGAATATGATACACAGCTAGGGAGTGCAATAGTGCCTCCTCAGTGAAGAATTAAAAGTTGTTTGCTTAAAGTTCAAGCAACAAAAGCCATACAGATTTCTTTATTCCCTCGATAGGCATCCTCTAAAAGGTCTTAAATACGTCTATCCTTCTCCTTGTGTCAGACAGCTATGTGATCTTCACAGAGAACAGGCTAAAATAATAAACAAGATAAACTAAGTGGCATGAAGAACTGCATACAACTAACTGGACTTGGTTATATGCTTATACCTTTGAGTGACGGTTCATTCTTCCTTGTGACAGGCACAATAGCTACTTCCTCACCTAACCAGTGGTAGGTCCTAACTGAATTTAATCTCCACGGAATTTAATCAAAGTGGTGTGTGTGTGTGTGTGTGTGTGTGTGTGTGTGTGTGTGTGTGTTTGATGGGCGTGTGTCCCATGCTAGCTTGTTGACTTGCATGTTGATGGGCACGTGCTCCCATGTTAGATGACTGTTTTGGTTTTGCAACATTTACACATTCACCACATAAAGGTAGTAATGACAGCCATGGAAGTTCCCTCAAAATATCTTCCAGGTTAGTTCTCCCTCTTGCTTACAAACTAGCTGAAGCAAATTTTCTACTATAATCTTGGATAGTTGGTCTGAAGAACTTTCAATAAATTATACTTTTAAAATTACAGGGATTCTCAGGCATAACCCAAACCAACTACTCTAATATAGTTATATTTTGTACAGGTTTAAAATACTGTGATAGAAACAATAAAGCCTCTTCATGTTCGAAAGTTGAAGTTTATATTGGGTATAAAATTGGTATTATATAATATATATATTATATATTAACTACATATATATATAATAACTATCTGAAGATAGTTAAGACACTACTGCCCCCCACCCCCACCCCTGAAAGATCTGAAAGCCTTTCTTTTTCTCTTTAAAACAAAGACTTCCCAAGGATGAAGGAAGGAGTAAGAAACAATTTGTAAATCTGTCTCAATAACTAAACTCTGTAAGTACTAAACACAAAATTCTTCACATAACCTTTTTTAAAATTAATTTTTATATTTTAAGCAGGGTTAGCTAGCTTAATATATATAATATATTATATATTATATCATATATATTATAATATATAATAATATATTATAATATATCATATATATTATAATATATTATATATATAATGAGAAATGGCAAGCCTGGAATAATGTACTACTCAGAACTTCTTCATAAATGCCATCAACCTCTTGTGTCACTAAAAGACAATACAAAATTTACAACTAGCTGTCTGAAGCTGTGGGAGCAAAATGGACCATTTAGAGGAAATTGCCTGATGCCAACCAAGAAGTTGAAAATTACATGAAGGAACCATGCCCGAACCGAACCCACATGCCCTGCATCTTTGGTGACAGCCTAGACACAGCAGGCTCCTGAAAAGCTCAGACTGCTAGTAACCCACTTCCATTTCCAAACTTTCTACCTCACTAGATCCAGGAGTCCTTGAAGTCCATGTGCATACGAAGCCGCCGTGCTCTCAGAAGCCACATCTTTTCAGGATCAGAGATACTGATACATAAACAAATGACCAAAAAGTGACTAAAACCTGTGTGCCCTTCAAGCAATGGCTGAAAGTGTCCATGACTGGTTCTACCCAGACTAGTCTTCACATACAGAGACAGAAACATCTGTCCAGAGTCCCCTTCTCTCTTTGTGACATGATGAACCTACTCCTGGTTTCAGAAAAGAAAGAGGAATGGGGCAAAGGTTGCAGGGGCCAATGAAGTAGCAGGCTGGGCAGACTTTTGCAAGTGCATATGAATTTGAAGCCACCATGCTCTTGTGTCTCTTCTGGGCTTTCAAGCCTTCCAGGGGCCCTTTAATAGAGAAAGCTAAAACAAATCGCTTACGTGCCTGTATCAACCTTGTAAGACACACGAAGTTCTCCCTGCAGTGACTAACTGTCAGCCTCTCTCACTCATCTAGAGTGATTTTTCCAATTAAGCCAGACAAGCATTTGGCTCTGGCCCTGGTTCTACCTCTGAAGCCAGGTCTTGAAGAATGAGACTTCGGACGGTTGCTGACACTTCTTTTTTCACACAAGCTTCTCTTGACATACAATATCGACTACAAATTTGTCAGGACTTTCTATGGCCATCAATCACTCATGGGTGTCCCTTTGTCTTCTTGTGAATACACAACTGTGTTTCCTCTTGCTCCCATCCTAAAAATACATAAATAAATAAATAAATAAATAAATAAATAAATAAAAATTAAAAAATGAAACTCTCAAAATGAGGGTCAGCATGAGCCCAGCAGTGCTTGCGATGTGAGTAAACACTTGCTGCAGTGGATTCGCCCTTTCCAGGGAAGCTAAAATCTATAGAACAAAGTGCTACCTCGGAAACATGAACATTGGCGTTGCATAGGACATTTTGAAATTTGTTTGTTGTTGTCTGGTTGGCTTTCCCCTACCCACCCCACACGCACACCACGACTCTTACAAAGTTCTCAGAGAATAAAGATTTTTAGCTAAAACGAAGTTTCAATTCCTCAGGGACCATGACATCAGTGACCAAACATTATGAATGAGAAAGATACTCAGTGTAAGAAAACAGGGACCCACAGACCACTTCGCCCTCCAAGTACTACACTAAACAGACTAAGAACATATGAGGGCTAGATTCATGACATGGGTTTCCAGTTTCCTGTTAGAATGACGACGAAGATGAGGGACGTAGAAAGAAAGAAAGGCCTTTGATTTATACCAGAATTCAGAGACCTCAACTTCAGATAAAAGAGAAAGACGTACTGTACCCTAGGCCTTGGTAACAATCAAGAATCATACAGTAGCAGCTGAAGGTTGTTATCTCTGACCCGTTTCTCCTCTGAGAGCCCTGAAGCAGTTCATCCTGGACTGAGTGCCATCCTGCCTATAGAATCCCTAGGTGACCACGGTTGTAAGTATACCAGTTATTAAGGGTTGCAACCTTTCCCAAGAAGTCTAAGAGGGCCTGTGCTAGGACTGGGGCCCAGGTCCCACAGCCTGCAGAGCACCAGGATTTGCAGGTCCCATCTTCTGACCCAATCAATGGCAGAAAGCAGAACCAGAACTCACGCTCTTTTCCTGCTTCTTGAATGAGAAAAAAAAATGAAGTTTCGAAGAAAGCTCACAAATGTCTTTTCTTTTCTCAGTATATTAGTCAACACGCTGCTTATTTGACAGAGTAATAGGCAGAGATTGCCAGAAAGAGAACACAAGTGTCTCTTTCCTCCTGGCCTGTGCCTCTTCCCTAGTGTAGACATGATTGTCAAAGATGAAATATCAGTGACTTCCCCAGCAACATGGGGAAATTCGGGCATGATAGAGTTCTCTGCTTGCGGGCTTGGTTTACACCAAAAGTTTACGTTAAGTGATTCAGTATTAAGCTGAATTTCACAACCCACTTAGTTGTCACAGATCTAGCTTACCTTTTTTGTTTTTCATTATTCATGAAATCAATGATGGCAATCTAATGTTGATTCAAAACAGAGAGGGAGAGTGAAAACTGAGCCTCAGAAAGGGGCCATGTTTGTTGTTGAGATAATGCTGGCTATCTAAGCCAAGCAGAAACGGGACCTGCCTATAGATGCAGGTGAGACATCTATCTAATGGGCAAAACAGCCAATCTGTTTAAAGAGGAGGGAGTCAGGCTGCCTACAGGAAGCCACAGGCCTCATTTCTCAGGCCTATGATCATATCTACAAAAAAAATGGCTTAACACCTGTGCTTTCTGTTCCAAACCCCAAAACTCCATGAGACTCCATCTTTGCCCAACTTTAAGTAAGGGCAATGGGATCTAAACTTATACACATACAAAAATAACCAGGAAGGAAGTTCTTCTTCAAAACTGGAAAGATTCCTGGTACTTACCCAGATCTCACCCATCACAAACTGAGTTCAAATGTGTTACGTGAAGGTGTCTATAGCAGGTTATGTGAGTGAATCTAAGTGGTCAGCCAGGTTTAGAAACAAGCACTCTTGAGAAGAGAGAGTAAATATGTAGCATAAGAACTATTTCTCTTACTCCTTTGTTCATGGCAGACATTATTAGTCAATACTGCCAATGACCTAGTCCAAGCTCAGAACCCTTCTTGTGGATCTCCAAGCAACCCCTGCCAGTCAGTGAGCACTGGCTCCCAAATTGAAAACTCCCTGCCATCCCTAAGTAACAGAAAACAGACACTAACAGTTTGAGCTCAGTCGGATGCTTAGCTGAGCATCTAGAAGACATCATTTTACAAACTCTTTGCTGATACCTGACCTTTGAGCCTCCCTTTTGTGAGGCGTGCAAGTCAGGTATCTGGATCCTCACTTTATAAATGAGGCAACTGGAGGTCACAGAAGTGGTCTCTCAAGGTCAGAAAGCCGATATGAGCAAAGAAAGAAAAGTCTGTCCTCACTTGTCTCCCAGGACAGTGCTCTGCCATCATGGAGATGAAAATTCTATATATTCTATATATTCTATATATTCTATATATTCTATATATTCTGGGTGAAAATCTGCATATTGAAGAAGTAAATATAGACTGAGCTAGAACAAACGGAAAAGAGGAGAGGCTGGAGGCTAGCCCTGGAGGGTCAGCATGTTGTTCACAGCCAACAAAGTCTCAGGACTGGAAAGCTAGACCCCTGAGATCTGACCTGAGCTCCTCTGCCTCAGGCTTGGCTGGAGAGCTCAGCATGGGGGTAAAGGGTGGCTCAGTGCAGGGTGCCTCCTCCCCTCTCCCCACACTATCCAGTAGGACCTCTCCCAGATGCCTTCCTCTCTCCCACTGGTGCCATACTCTCAGCCTCACTCACCTCTGCACAACCCACCCCTCCTCACCCCTTTAACTTCCCCACAAGCTGAAGGAAACAGTCTCTTACTTAGAACAGTCTTGGCCAATGGACTTAAGATAAGACAAGCACCTTGGCAGGGAGACTTGAATATACAATTGCAAACAGCTTTTGAAGTTGCAGACCCATAATAATCTAAGGCAAAGAAGAGGGGGTTGCCCCTTCCGCCCCTTGTCTCAATCAACACTCCAACAGGCTAAAATGAGTCCAGCCGGCTTTCGGATGTGATCTCACAGACCTGCCTGCCACACACATGCATTTACAGCCTGTCACCAGAGCAAAACCCCCATGAGGCTTGTCACCACCTGGTGCAGGGGACATATTTCTGCTAAAATCAAAGTAAAGGGGTATGGTTTAATGTCCTTCCATGTGCTCAGATATGTCCTGCCTGGCCTCAATGTGCCCTCACCTCTGCAAGAAATCAAGAAATTTTAAGATTATAAGGTTGAATGGAGAGGGGTTTTGAACACAGGCCTGGGTCACCCTTACCACTTGCTAATGCGGGACCCTGACCGAGTAACTAAATTCTTTAACTTTTCCACCTGCGAAATGGGACTGAAGCAATACCACTATAATACTTCATTGTTTGCAATACCTAGTTCTTTTTTTTAAAAAATACAAAACAGGTTTAAAATTAAAGTGAACCATGTGAAGAATTTGGCACAATGACAGATGCAAAGTCAGCAATAAATGTTAACTGTCATTGTTTAGTATAAAAATAGAGAATAGACTGATCAAAATATGTGTTAGAAAGCTTTTAGATTAAGGTGGCATCTGAACAAGTCCCCCACCATATTTTAGAGTCCCTGCAATCAGGTGCAGATGGTCAAGCAGAAAACTCTGATGTTATACTGTTATGTTTAATGACATAATTTTCATGCACAGAAATGAATAATTAGCAAAAGTCGATAGCATTCTTTTTAGAATTGTCATCTTTAACAGCAAGGATATACATATCTTAGCCTGTGCATAGTATATACTTTTATAATTTCCAAAACTCTACCAAAAACTTGTATAATTTTATAGTTAGAAATAATTAAACAAAATGTATAATAAACCGAAGTACCAGATGTCTTGCAAGGCACAAACATGGCTCTCTGAAGGAAAGAGCACCAAGCATGTGGAGATTGAATCATGACTTCCCCTGCTGGCACAATTAGACATTTCTTTTGGAAGCTTCTAGAGACCCACATGTTTCCAAATCTAAATGGAAAAGGGCCACAGATATTTCTTAGAGATAACCAGCAGTACTTCCAGCCAGAGAAAGACAAAGCCAAGGTTTTTTTTTTTTTTTTTTTTTTTTTTAGAGGCCACAACCTGAGCCCGTTCTGTGTATATGTAAGTTTCTGTTACATAGGCTGTTTACAATTGACCAGGTGAGTACACAAAGGCAAACAGACAAACAGACTAAAACGGTACACTCTCAGACACACACACACACACACACACACACACACACACACACACACATTGCTGGTTTCCTCCTACCACTTTGCTTTGAATTATCCCTGGAGGAGTTTGGGGACTCAACCTTTGTTTTCCCTCCATTTACAAAGGGATGTGTCTAACTAGGGTTCCCCTTCAACTGGTAAGATATTAAAAGTTTCTGATGTCCTATGAACATGAAAAATCTGAAAGATGATGCTACAAGCCCCATCTCTGAAGTCTTCGTGTAAGGAAGATCAGGAATTACAGTGAAGCCAATCTCAGGACCTAGAGCACAGCAGCCAGCTGCGTCATTTGGCAGCAAACAAAAGCCTAAGGGACCTCAAAAGATGCCTGATATTTAGTGGTAAATTAAGGGCCTCTCTCTCAGAGGCTGAGCAAGTTTTGAACCAATCACATGTTTGAAAACCTCTAATATATTAAAAATTGAACATATTCCAGAACACTGCTATACAAATTATGGCAATTTTTTATTTTTTGAATGAATGATTTTGACCCAGGAATCATTTTTAAAACAACACGCATGCATTGTTTTGGAGATGGCTTCAAATGTTCGTTTTTTGAGGCCCTTTCGTCAATAAAAAGCACAACACAGCAGCTCTTTATGGCCAGGCCTGTCATAAACTGAGTAAAGACACAGAAGAATCGCTGAGGGCTGGTCTGAAATCACAACATCATCCATGGCTTGGGGTATATTGGAAGTGTAAGAGATGCCAGGAAGAGTCATCTCAAATTGAAGCCTCCCCCAAGCTCTATGTGGCTCTTGAGCCACTCCTTTTGGATAAGACTTTTGGATCCAAAACAAAAAAAGTCTAGCTTGAAACAGCAACTCAACTCTTAATTGAGCTTCCAAAGAATGTAAACACTCTCTTCCAGGCATAGCAATTTCCTTCACACACACCAAGTGGATTCTACCCAAGTAGAAAAGTGTATCTGTGAAGATGCTAGATTCTTAATGCCCGTATTTCCAAACCCACTTCAGCATGGGCAGCCTAAGACAGTGTAAAGATATTACACTGTATAAAGAGGATGCTTTATTGTTCAATCTGCATGATGATTTCCAAGTACCAGGTCCCCTGGAACACAGCAAAACAAAGAAAAGGCCACAAAGATAGACTCTAAGTCATACTAATGATATAACAACCTGACATGAGGGCTCTTACAACAGCCAGAACTAGTTACCTTGGCAGCTGTCAGTCTCAGCTTTCTGCTTCTCCATAATCTGGTCTTACAATGCCTGCTATACTCCGCGAATTTGGTGACTGCTAACTAACTACATCTGAGGACTGAAGGTTGTAGAAAAATATCCAACACCAGGATGAGAAACCCTCTTCTCAGTTGTTGGTCAAGGTTGTCAAAGAAGCTCCCAAATGTTATATAGGCTATTACTGCTGTCCTTGCTTGTCCTCTCAACACTCAGAGGTGTAAGGAAAGTCTTTACTGCTGAAAATACTATGCACTTCAGACACAGGTTCCAGCTGGATCTGACCTGCAAGTCTCCTCCCTGACAACTAGCGTTCATGGTTCCAGACCCCATGAAAGCTTCCAAAGGAAGGAAGCAACCATTTATGACCCTACAAACCACAACAACACTCAGCATGGCACAGGGTGGAATAGCAGCACACATACCTTGGTGGTTATCAAGAGCTCTCTAATTAGATATAAGGTCCAGGCAATAAGAGGAAAATTATTCCTGGTTCTGAAAACCTAGTCAACCACTCAGGGCTAGTAAAGTCATAGATCTTTTAGGAGAACCAACAGCCACCACTGTCTTAAACCAGCAGAATTCGTAACTACATCCTAAACATTCATCCTTATGCCCTTCATCAATGAGATTTCTCTTTGCAATAGATGAGGATTATTACAGAAAACCATAACTGACCAAGGTGCAGAATTGTGGAGCTCAGTCCCACTGGATACATGTACAATCCAACTCCAGCACCTAAGGCTCAGGGATCTCTGTAGAAGACAGAAAGAGAAGACTGTAAGAACCAGAAGATCAGAGAGTTTGCTGTGAGATTGTGTCTTCTAGAAATGTCAGAGGAGCTACATCCATGATGTCTTAACAACATGGCTACCTAAATAGGGTCTGAAAAGGGATAACACCAATGGACATGCTAATATGAGAGGAAGAGAGGTCAAGAGGCTTCAATCCTAGACAAAGAGCTTTGGACAATTAAGGAAGGCTGAAACCAGGAGGAAAGGTCTTCCCCAGGGAGACCACGCCCACGAGTTATCCAATACCAAACAGTCAGCCCTGAACACACACACACACACATTTATATAGTTGTGTGTGTATAACATTATACAAACTGTGTAGATTGTACTTTTACATTTAGAAATACACACACACACATGTAACAAGTTAAAGAAAATGAGGCCATCATTTGAAAGATGGGGGTCACATAAGAGGGGTTACAAAAAAGAAACGTAAGGTGAAAAATGACATGATTTTATTATAATCTCAAAAATTATAAAATTTGTTTTTAAAAGGACGTTGTTAGACTTTGGATCCAACATTCCTTTGGGATCTTTTTTCAAGTCTCAGTTGGTGACCCTACACAAGTCTTCCTGTGTACCCAGCAGTTTTCTAATAATTTATTCTCCCCCCACATAAATATATAAATAACCTCAGAACACTCTTGCTCTGCTCACGATTCAGTCTTGGGAGCATCACTTCCTATTGCTTCACTTGTGGTTTAGGCGTTCAAACCTTCCACCCTCAGGAAGAATATCAGAGCAGAGAAAATAGTTACAAATCCACTTAAGAAAGAACAAGCACAGTTCTCCAAGGAAAACAGCAGATCTGGCATCAGGAGAAGAACATATCCACCAAACAGAAAGAAGCCAAATGGATTAGTCATTATAAATACAGATGCGCCTTTGAACAAAACACAGGAAAAAGTTGAAATTTACTCCTAAAACAAGAGCGCTAACTACAAACGCTATTTGGGTCTGAATGAGAAGCAGTGCAGGGCACTGACTGGAAGGTGGGAAGAGCCTACCCACATTTCAGTTGGAAGGCCCACTTCACCCACTTCACTCTGCTGCTTTGATGGACACCCATCCCACATCTTAGCAGTTCACCTCATTGTCTTACAAGTCTTCAGAAAGAGGTTGGGATACCGAGAGACAGCCACACTCCCCGAGAGGCCATCGATACCCAGTGTGTACACACTTACCAACCATCGGTGATCCCATTAATTCCAACATGTCTTCTGTGAAAACACGGCAGCTTTTGGCGGTCACTGACCTCCCTTGAGAAGGCTGTGTTCCCTGCTGCTGAATATTTTAAAACCCAGAGACGACAGCCATATTGTTTTTCACGTGTTCTACCCTAGCACCCTATGCCCATGGTTTTCAAAGCACTAGCTGCAACTTTTTTTTTAAGTATGAAGGAAAGTAGGTGAGTCGTCAGGGAGTATTTTCTCTGACAAAACCACAGGAGGCAGCTGCGTTCAGACAAATTGAGAAAAAGAACTCCAATTCTCCCTTCCTTATTCATCTGACATTTTTAAGCCGCTTTAACATGAGATCTGGGTCCTGTTTCCTGTCTATCTTTGTATGCATGGAGCCTTTGTGAAGTACATAGTGGTAGAACTATAATGAATGTGTGAAGACTGGATAAGGGCAGGAAAAATAAATGTACATCAGGAAATCGCACACAGAACTCTTTCAATAAAACTGAAATATATTCAAAGCAAAAAAAAAAAAATTCACACAGCTAATCACTTGGACGTTAAGCGGGGATTCCTTTTGTTTCCTGGACTTCACTGCTTTGCTACAAGTAACTAAGTGTGGTCAAAACAATAGATGGCTGAAATGTGCACTTATCAGCGTTAACACCATCAGAAACGTCAGTCATGCCCAAAATACATTCACATTAAATATTCCAGAGGTGCAGCGCCAGTGACCCACCAAAGTCATTGTCTGGAAAGGGAGGGTTTAAGAACACTGAGGCCAGTTGGGGTTTGTTTGTTTTGTTTTGTTTTGTTCTGTTCTGTTTTGTTTTGTTTTGTTGTTTTTTTTTTTCTTTACCTTAAAGCTGGCTCTAATACCCATAGCACTTCCTAAAACCAAGATGAAGAATACAGATGTGAGGCCTCCAAACTGCTGCAAAGCAGATGGGCTTCATGCCCCCTTCCCCCCCACCCCGTGCTGCCTCCTCCTTGTCTCCAATTAACCCCAGGACATCATTCATACTATGATAAAAACCAAGTAGTGCTTGGTGGCACTACCCAGGAGGCTAAGACAGGAGGATTGCAAACGTAGCTACCTGGGCTACAGAGCTGGTTCGCAGAGGGCCTGAGCAACATATTGAAAACCTGGCTCAAAATAAAATGTCTGGAAAGGGTCTCGGAATGTACTGCAATTTCTTGCCCAACGGGTATGAAGTCCTAGGTTAATAGTGTATGTCAACATCAGTTCTCACACACACAAACACATCATACATACACACACACAAACCTAAATGAATGTTACATAAAAAGTTTCTTTTTGAGTACAGAAATGCTGTTATTCTACAAAAATACTGAGGTTCTTCCTCCCCACGCAACCCCTCCAGCCCCAGGAATATGTGTTCATATGCAAACATGTGCTCAAGTGTAGATGATGTGTGGGAAACCTTGAGTTTCAGCCTTACCTTCTGCCTTGTTTGTGATGTAACCACTATGTAACATAGTAACTACTATGGATGCCAAGGTAGCTGGACCCACGAGCACCACCACCACCCACCCACCCCAAGTTGCCAGATAGTCTCCAAGTATTCTTCTGTCTCCACATCCCATGTTGCCATAGCAGTGTTGGGTCACAAATGGGAGCATCAGTATCCAACTCTACGTGGGTTCTGGGAACCGGGACTCAGGGCCTCTCATTTTTGTAGCAAGCTCTTAACCTACTGAGGCATTTCTTTAGCCCAACAGCGTAATTTCTACTCTCAACTGAGCCAGGAGCCAGGGACATCTTTTTTAAAAAAAATTATGAAGCCAGCTTCACAGTGTGTAGGTAACTGCGTGCCGCGATAGCTATATCCATGTTTTAATCTTTGAAACTTAAGGCTTAGGCCTCGGCTCTTCTGTGGCTGTGAGACTGTTCATGTTTGGAAAAATAAGCATTTCCTCCACGGTTGAAACTGATTAGCCGCCCAGCTTCAGACACTGATCGGTGGTTCTCTCGCGACCTCTAGTGGTGGAGTGGGGAACATACTCTGTCAACAGGGAAGTGAAGGGATGTTTGCTGGGGCAATGGGAAGCCTTATAACCTAGGGATTAAGAACAGTTACAACTTTAAATAAGGGAAGATTTAAGTCTTTCCCTTCTCCGATATTATGTGTCCTCTCCTTTATCGTCTCTGTTTTGTCTCAATCATGTTAATTTTAAGTACCCTTGAGGGCTCTAGGCCATACTGAGTCCTTGCACATTCCCATCGCTTTATCAAGCCTACTCGTAGACAAAGCCTTCTACTCCTCAAACAAGATACATTTTCCCAGTGCCTTCCATGATGTCCTGCATCTGGTTTCACAGCGCAATCACTCTATCGCTAGTTCTTCAATCCTAAAGTCTTTGTATATCAATTCCAAGCCAGAGCAAGGACACGTTGCTATTGTCTTCGTTTTTCACAGTAACCACCAGGGCAGTATTTCTTCAGAGGAATTAAGATTGGTTGTTTCCCGTGTTAAATTATAAGAGCTGGATTCTATCTATTGCTCAGTTTTGGGGTTTTTTATTTTTTTGCTAGTTTAAGAGTGGTTTCTCTTTTTTTCCAGGTTTTTGTATTGTTTTGTTGTTATTGTTTGTTGTGGTTTAGTTTGGTTTGGTTTGGTTTGCTTTGCTTTGGTTTGCTTTGGTTTGGTTTGGTTTGGTTTGGTTTGGTTTGGTTTGGTTTGGTTTGGTTTGGTTTGGTTTGGTTTGTGGCAGCAATAGGTGGTGCCAGAGATGGAGTGTTCATCATGAAATTCTGGAAACAGAAAGATCCAGGTTCAATACATATTAAAACATATCGAATCAACAAAGATAAAGGCTATCTAACTCTCCACGAAGTTCAGCAATGACACTTCCCAACAGATAAAATTCCCACCATAGCTCTACACTGCTGACAATGAAACCATCAATTCCAACCTGGATTCTTATTGTATATTGTTGGGTTATAACTTTTATTTCCTCTCACAATGTCCTCACACAACTACTAAAAATATATCACCTAGGTCTTGTACATGCTACCACTGGGCTGCAGCTCCAATCCACATCTCACTCATGTCTGTACCTCCTCCCTGCAGACAGACTGCCTGTGCTCACCTGTGCAGACCAGAGGTCCATGTAATAATTAAATACATGCGTGCCAACAGATACTGAAAGGACATTTTTCTTTTTATTTTGATTTTTTTCGGGTTTTTTATGTTTTTTTTTAATTTTTTTCTTCTTTATTGGATATTTTACTTACATTTCAGATGTTATCTCCTTTCCCCATTTCCCCCTACCCAGAAACCCCTTATTTTTATCCCCTCTCCTTCTGCTTCTATGAGGATGTGCCCCCACCCACTCCCACCTCCCCACCTTCGAATTCCCCCAAACTGGGGCATCCAGCCTTCTCCAAGGAACCAACCTCCTCCCCCACCTATACACACAAGGCCATCTTCCCCTACATATACAGCTGGAGCCATGGGTCCTTTCCCTATATGCTCCCAGGCTAGAGATTTAGACCCTGGGAGCTCTTGGTTGGTTGGTATTGTTGCTCTCCCCATGTGGCCACAAATCCTTAGAAAACAAATTGTAATTCCACTTGTCATTGAACAAATCATTATCTTAGTAAAAGGTAGAAAAACCCCAAGTTGATCTTCATATATGATGTACAAACATTGAAATGTCACACTCTTCCTCAGAAACACATGCAATTGCTGTGTTCTTGTTTATTTCTTTGTTTTGTTGTTTCTTATGCTGCTGTTGTTATTTGTTTGCTGTTTGTTTTGTTGGTTTGGATTTCTGGGTTTTGAGTTGTGGTTTTTGGCTTGTTTGGCTAACTGGCTGCTGGCTGGCTGGTTGCTTGCTTGCTTGCTTGCTTGCTTGCTTGCTTGCTTGCTTGGTTTATTGGGGGGTGTTGTTTGGTTTGAGTTTTTTGTTTTTCTGAGACAGTGTTTCTCTATGTAAGAGCCTTAGTTGTCCTGAAACCTGCTTTGTAGACCAGGCTACCTCTGCCTCCAGAGTGTTTGGATTAAAGGTATGCACCACCATGTCTGGCCAACAATCATTGTGTTAATTAAAATAGTAATATATTTTTAAAAGGAAGAAAAGCAGAATACACCAACAAAAACAGGGTGGGATACAAGGATGACATCCTTATATCTTAAGTGCATTCCCACTTTACCTCAAAGTTCTCTCCCAAGGCTGAGAACACTTCTCTCCAGTGAAAGCATCCTCTACCTAAGATCTGAGAATAAGTCCTGTCTTCCTTCTGGAGATTGAGAATGGGTCAGGCTAATGGTAAAAATGATTTTTTAAAGCCCAGAAGAACCTATTCCATCTGGGCTTACACCTGAGTAGCTTCCTTTCATCTATAGGCACAGAGAATTTCACAGAAATCCTATCAAAGAAATGGTTGGCCCACAAAATAAACATACTGATAAATGGCTGATCACTGATATGTTGAGTTCCATAGTTTGTGACATCAGAGAGCTTTCAATCAAATGTTTAAGGGGAGGGGAGAAGAAAGCCTTTCCTTTGGTTGCTGTTTTAGTTGACTTTGCTTGGAAGGAGAAGAAACTGATGTGCAATGCAACAATACAGAGCAGTCAAAATCCAAGATGGTGGTCTCAGAGTAAGTGGATTTTCTAACTCACGTATTCAGTCTATTTCAGGATGAGATTTGTTATAAAAGCCAATCACTTTTTGTTCTCTAGAATACTACATGGAAATTGTCACACCAAGTTTATAAAAGTTTGGTTTTTTTATTACTTCTATTTTGCAAAAACTCGCAAGTATATCTGTGCGGAAAGAAAAATTGGTGATATTACTTGAAAAGCTGGTTGCACGTACCCTCAGGAAAGAATCTATATAGTGTGTGTGTGTGTGTGTGTGTGTGTGTGTCTGTGTGTGTCTGTGTGTGTGCATGTGTTCATGTGTGTGTATGTGTGTGTGAGTGAGAGTGTCTGTGTGTATGTGTCCTCTCTCCTCTACATCCCCTCTCTCCTGTCTCTCCTTTCTTCCCTATTTTTCTCTTTCTCTCCTTTCTCTTTTTTTCTTTCTCCTCTCTTCTCTTCTTTATCCTCTCTCTATATCTCTCTCTGTCTCTGTCTCTCTATATCTCTCTGTGTCTCTCTGTTTCCCTCTTCTCTTCTCTCCGGTGGACAGTTACTCTGTGTCCTTGTTAATGCGATTAGGAACAAAAGCTGCTGCATTTTTTTTCTCACTGTGACCCTTTAGTACAGTTTCTCATGTTGTGCTGACCTCAAACATAAGATTTTTTTTCATTGCCACTTCTAACTGTAATTTTGCTACTGTTTTAAATCATTGTGTAAATTTTTGGAGTCAAAGGATTGCCACAGGGGGTTACAACCCACAGTTTGAGAAACAAGGGGCCAGTTAACCTGTTCGTCTGTGTTCTGTGGGTGACACTGAGAAGACTTTGGTGTCACTTCATAGTGACCAGCAAAAGTAAAATGAACAGCCAGTGACTCATGTAGTATAGAGAATGGAAACTTGCAAGCCAAGTGGCCAGAGAGGATGACGTTCCGTAATGAGCTGAATTTTCAAAAGAGGGTCAAAAAAGAAATAACTAAAAGGAACTGGTATGCAAATAATAACCAAATGCTCAGAAATGCTGCTCTCGGCAGTGACTCCTTTAACCACCTATCTGCCCCATGCAGGGCTGTCTGACAAACAGCCCCCTGGAGCCTCCTGCCTTAGCCCTCAGGACCGTTCACAGAAATTATTGTTTCTGACATCTCAAAGCCCTTTCAGGCCCTGCCAACCCAGCCCAAGCCAATTGCCAAAGTCTTTATGAATGCATAAAAGAAATAAAGTATTTTGGTAACTTAGTAAATTCAGCAAATTGGTTATTTAACAATTGTCGAGATTGTTTTGGGAAATTGAACCAATTGTGCTAAAAGAATAGGATCATTCCGGGTTCGGGGAAGTCTTGCCACAGGTCCCCTTTGTCACATCACCCTTTGTCTGCTTGGGGAATGGAGGAGTGTCTGAAACTCCAGAAACTTCCCTCATCCTCTGGGAATGGATACAGTAGACTTAGCTCTGGAGAGAGATAATTACTAAAAAGCTTATATTCATAGTTCTCCTTAAACAGACTTTCGGAGAAAACAACTAAGTAGAATTACCAACAGGAAGAGACTTCCTTAAATTAAAAAGGTTGTTATCAATGTTCAGAGTGAAACACAAGTCAGTGGTGATAATCAATTAACCTGGAGGTTTGACAATGTTCAGACATCTTTTCCACATAGAGACCCTCTGGTCTTCAGAGAGACACCCTCTACCTAGCCACTGGATAGAAGCGCTTACTGCTCTGCCAGAAGATACCCTTCCAACACTGTCCAGGGCCAAGCTTAGCAGTATGCTTTCCTTGTATAGGGTTATATGGTCGAACTACCCAGAGCAGAGATCCACCATGGAAAGTGGAGCAAGGAGAATATTGTTGTTGATGGAGAAAGAGAGGTCCACCCCTTTTGGTCCACTTACAGCCATCTCTCTCCTTTATGAGGGAGAACAGAAGAAAGCTACACCAAAAAGAGATTTTATTGCAGTGAACAGGAAAACTCTATCTGAAAGGATAAATATCTCATGAAAACACGGAGAATGCGCACAGTCTTCCCAGCACAGTCCCAGCCTGCTACCAGCCAATCCTCTTGACAATCATCTTGACAGCCAGACACGTATAGCAAGCCAATGGTGCTGATGCTGGGGGAGAGGCAGTAGGTAGGTGTGTATCTCCCTATCAGTTCATCCGTAGGTCCCAAAAGTCAGCCTAGCACTAGGCTGAGAGGATCTCATCCTGTATCCTTCCTGATGGAAGGCAATGTACCAGTCTACCCACCATTAGGCCTGGGGTATATTGTGGAGACTATTGTGAGGAAACTGAAGAGTGAATGGTGACTTTGAGGTTTGTCTCATTCAGAGTGAGGCTTTTGTGGATGAAGTTCTAACAGCTCTATCTAAGGTCTAAAAAGGACTAACTCTCTTGGTCTCCTTAATCAAAATTATAGAGGAAGTAGCTTTGTAAAATGAACTTGGGAGCTTGAAGCAAAGGACAGAAGATTCGTGCATGGCCAGCTCTCTAAACAGTATTTGGAGAAACACAACTCATAACAAATATCCTTTAATTTACTAGACTCAGGCTAAGACATATGATTCTGGACCAAATGTCCCTCACAGAGCCCGGATGGATCCCAGTATATCATCTGCATCTGTATGTACACAGCTCAGAAATAATAAAATCAATACCCCACACAGCCAAGGTTGAACCTTCTAGTAGAAGTCGATTCAGCCTATGGTTATTCATGTTTGATGTATGGCTCTGATGTAGGACACCTGACATCCTTGATACTGAATGGGTTGTGGACAGCCTGACAGAGGTCAGAGAAAAGACCCTGGGTCCTGTGGTAAGCCACACAAACCTGTAAAACAGCTTGTTCTACTGTCTCCTCAGACCTTAGCTCATGCATGCCACTTCCTAGGATAGCTGAGAACAAGGCACGGAAACAGAAATAGTTCATATTTCATCCTTGAGTCCCTAGGCTACAAAAGCCCTCAGTTCACAGCTTCCTCCTGGAGTTCACAGAGCATGGCAGCCCGGAGATGGGCATGAATTGCCACTGTGTAGACCCTGGCGAGGCTACACTGTGCTGTGCCGTGAGAGTTCACACTGTCTCCTTGTTGCATAGACAGCCCCAGAATAAAGTGCTTCTGTCCTGATGGAACACTTGGTTTCAAATCAAAATCACAGAAACTGAAAATGACCTCTTCCTTGGGAATCAAAAGTATGTGTTTGAGGGGAAATTTGGATCTCCACTGGCCTTGCCTCTCTGCACTGGAGGAGAATCTTAAACATCTTCAGTCAACCATGACAGGGACTCCCACATTGACCACTAAGCCCCACAAATCCTGACTATTGGTCTCAGAATCCCCAGTCACACCCAGGAGGCATGCTGTGGAGTTTGTCTTGGAAAGGAGAGTCACTAGCATACTGCGTTCCAGAAGCCCCTCTCTACTCAGCTTGAAACACCAAACACAGGTCCTGAAACATCAAAACCAAGGAGATAACACATAGAGAGGAGACATGCAACCCAGCTGTTCCCCTCCCCAGTAATGGCCAAACAGCAAGAAGAGTGTGGATTGGGAGAGGGGTGAGAACTGGACTTTAACCGCCCTTCTATTGGCCAAATAATGTCAGGTGAAGCCACGGCTAAGCAGCCAAGCTCCCTTAGTAGAAGGCCAGTTCCTTTCAAGGCCAAATAAATCGAACCAATGTGTCAATTGATCTTTGCTGATGGGTAAGAGAGGTCTGCTTTTTTGTTGTTGTTGTTGTTTTTCTTAAAATTAATTTCAAGAAAACCAGAATTTCAAGTGAACCAGAAGCAGCCAGGACATGCAATCATAGGGCCCTAGCTTCTGTGTTAAAAATCACACAGTCCTTGGTCATTCTTCCATCATGTGCCATTATTCTGAGGGTTCTAATATGGTAGCACACACGATCTCTTCAGGATCCTGCTTGCATATGGGTCTAAAGGACTCCTCTGGTACACCCTGAGTCCTTTTGCAGCCCAGAGCAGTTCTCATATTACTCTTCTTCCTTCTCTCCTTTGGGGATGCTCTCCCTTCTATTCCTGTTTGTCCACAACGGTTGCCCTCAACTCCACCTGTTTCTCTGCAATTCTTTACACAAACAGTAGGCAAAAGGTCAAGAAGATTTAACTTTCCTCTCAGAGGCAAGGATCCAAAGGGTGTGCCAGCCCACCTACTTAGAAATGGGAACATGAAGAAAATTAATTGAGTCATTAATAGTGCAATACAACATTCTACTGTGATATATCATAATATAAATGTTAAATATGCCCGCTTAGGGCAGGGTCACCAGGAATCCTGACTTAAAAGCTGCCAGGAGAAAGGTAATAAAGTTATCAGGAATTGTCAGTGGATAGAGGGATTCCGGAAGCTTGAGATGCTCCTCCTTTGGGGGTGTGGGGTTGTCCATGAGTTAATGACTCCTAAGGTGAGCCCTATCTCAGGAGGAAGGGTCAGCCTAAAGAAGGTTAATGCCCTAGCCAGATGCTAGCACCAGGCACCTAGAAGGTGGTTGTCCCAGTCTCTTTTCTGTTGCTGTGATAAAATACCATGACAAAAGTAATTTTGAAGAAGAAGGGATTCTTGGACTGACAATTCCAGGCTACAGTCTATCACTGCAGGGAGTCAAGGCGGGAACTTGAAGCAGTCAATGCCACCCACAGGCAGGAGGAGAAAGTGAACGTGTGAGTGTTCTTGCTTGCCCTCACCCGGTCTCCACACTTAACACAGTTCAAGACCCACACCCTGGCATTGCGGCCACCTATAATGGGCAGATCTTTCAACCCCAGTTAAAAAAAAATTCAAGACAGTCCCCTTATAGCCATGCTCACAGGACAATCTGAGCTAGACAATCCTTCACTGAGACTGTCATCTCAGATGATTCTAGACTGTGTCAAGCTGGCAGTTAAAACTAATCCTCCAAGGGTCACAGAAACCCAGCTGGGCATTTCCAAAACCCAAAGTACCCATCATGGGCAGGCCACAAACAGGCACCTGTGCTTTGCGACGTGACCATTAACATGTGGGTCTGGTTTCGGAGGCTGAGAAGGAACACGCCAAGTAGTATGACAGCAATGGACAACGACGGTAAAGATGGGCCATTTAAAGAACTGTGTTTACAACAGGCAATTGTAGATTTGTAAGAGGAATGAGAAGCTTAAGGAGATTGGAGGACTAAATAGTAAAATGATTTCATTTACGAAGATGACACACCACAGTTTTGTGGACTGCTTCAACCTTTCAGTGTGTGTCTATATCAATCATTTTCAACATAATGATGCTCAGTTAAAAATAAAAGACGCCTTATTTATCACTGTTAAGTACACACACACCACACCTGCAACAAGTTTTAAATCATTCCTTATTCTTGGTACATAGTAATTATTTTTTTCTAATCTACTATCTTCCAACATCTCATTTTATATCATTTGAAGCTCCAATTCTACATTACTAAAGTGATTTCCTAACCCACTCGCCGTGGTCCAGGTATAACCACTAAGAGGAAGTAAGTATCTGAAGAAGGAAGTGTCTGGTTAAACTGAAGACTCTACTGCTATTCTCTGGATGAGAAGGAGCCTGGTTTTGAGGAGGAAAAAAAAAAAACCACAGGTGACCACATCGATGGTTTGTTTGATTCTGAAGAGATCTGCAGTGAGGCCCCTGCTGTAGCAGAACTAATGAGGACAAGGAGAAAGCAAGGAGCCAAAGAGCCGGGTTAAGTCTTGACAGTGAATTGGATGAGGATCTGCATGGGCAGAGGACGAGGATGGAGACTGTTGCTCCCTTGGTGCTCAGTTACATCACTTACTGAGAAGAGAATGAGGTGTGCAGGTCCAGGCTGACAACAATGGCTCTGCTTGAGTCCATATGTCACTTTTTTGTTACTGGGACCAAAATGTCTGTTAGAAGCAAAGTAAAAAGATAATGTTTGAGTCCCCTTCATGTAAAAGTATTTTTTATTCACCTGATGTAATTGTTGAGGCTTACTGCCTCTGTCTACTAACCTAGGTCTACTCCTGGAAGCTTCTAACCACCATACAACCTTATCTAGGCCTAGAATGTTTTCAGCCTCTGAGACTTGCTGCTGAACAAGCTCACTGTTTCTTGTTCTTTCTGGCTGGCTGGCTGATTCAGTCTGGCTTCTCTCATGTTCTCCTGAATTGCTCTGCTGGACCTCAAACTAACTCTAGCAATCTGTTCTAGTCTTTCTGGCTCCCTCTTATTCTCAGGCTCATTCTGTCTTCACCTGTGTCTAGCTTGTTCTGTCTCTGCTACCTGTTTCTCTATCCCAGTAAAACTGTCTCTTCTCCTTCCTCTGCCCTGCTCTCTTAACTAACTTCCCTTTCCTCTCTCTTCTCCTAAGAGTTTGCCCCATCCTATTCTGTCAAATCTTTCTCTGATTCATCACTTTGTCTGCCACTCAATTACACATCACTTTCAAACACAGATGCTTCCTTCTACAAACTTCATTTTTTAGGATTAAAGATGTGCACTAAGGGTATGTCTGTATTCCAGCCAGAGGGATTAAAGGTGTGTGCTAAGGGATGAGCCATATGACAACTAGAAACAGCTTTTTTTTTTCAGTAAATACAATCTTGGGGCTCACAGTGTGATCAAATACCCTGCAACACCATTCAGCATAGTGGAGAATGCATGCAGCCAGAAACTGCTAAAGTATCATCAGATGGGGAACAGAGGCCATGGCAGTTGACATCTTCAGGAGCCTAGTGTCCTCGTTCTACTAGCCTGAGCCCTTACCTCTATTTAAAGGTTCCACAACCTTTAAAATAGCACCACAAGTTGAGGGTGAAGTGTTTTACAAATGAGCCAGAAAGGGACATTTCAGATTCAAATGCAACAGCCACTGTAAATTTGAGATTTCTAAGAGGTATCCACATGACAACATCCACTGGAGATTTTTATGTTAGAATTTGAAGTTTAAAGGGAAGATTAGCATTGATATTTTAGGATCATCAATATTTGAATAGCAATTAAAAATTTGAGAGCGGGTATTATATCCCAGAGAGAGTTCTTTGGTGTGAAGAACATTGGAGTGTTTCATTTTGTTTCTGTTTGTGCAATATGTATATGGTATTTTTGTACATACTAAATTAGCTGCTGTAATCTTACAGAACACACACACTCATGCACACACGCACTCAGGCACGCATGTGCATTCATGAAATTAGCAGAACAACTCTAGACTTCTCAGTGAAGCTTATGTGAAAAAGTACAAGAAGAACATGTGGCTCTTTTTCTGTATCCTAATTGTTATGTTTTGAGGGGTTTTTTTTTTAACAGCTTTTTCTGAAAACAAAAAAAAAATGATAGAATGAAAGAATAAAACAATAAAATATACAAAGAATGACAGCAACAAAAGATGGCCTATTAAAATAGGACACATTTCCGGTTTCCATGTCACTGTAGTTCTTGAGCAGCGAATGCAGCTAGCAGTGACTTTCTGCACCCATCCATTTACTCCTGTGCTCAGGTGAGCACCTGGTACATAATCGTCAGATCCACTGAGGTCCTTGGAGGAAAAAAAGGAAGCAGTTGTCATATGTGACTACCACATCCAGAACATGTATGCACTTTGAGATCAGAATTGGGTTTATGTGTTCCTGATAAAAGATAGATTTTTCAATCATACAAAACCTGCTAAAGTCATGAATAAATAATTTGAATTCTTTGGAAAAGGGGGCCAATGGTTTGGGCAAAATATCACAGAATTAGTTCTGTGCCTAAAACTGCAATATACGCTGACAGAATAAAATGACCTTCTACTATGGGAGTGCAATTACTGCATTGCTAATAAATGTGAGGGTCATGCTAAGTGAAGGAGGTGAACAAGCCCCTGCTGGGACTGAGTGAATTTCCTCTCATAAACACATAAATTTCCAAAGGTGTCACATTATATAATTTTAGCACTATCAAAATGACTTATTCAAATAGATCTCATTTTAATAATTTTTAAATGCCAATGTTCACTAGGTAGTGAATTATATGCTAATTATGTCAATAAATAACCTCATTTCTAAAAGCAACACTTTCGTTGTTTCATTTAAGATGAGCACATTCTAAGAGAAGACACATGATCTTTTGTATTTTTCCTAATATCAAGTTAAAAGAATGATGTCAAACTTTCTAGCCTACGTTCAAAACCAGTTTGGTTTTAGTTTGATGTTTTAGTCTTCTCAGGGTGTGATAGAAAGAGCCTGGCCATATTTATCATTGTTATCATATTGTGAGTATTTGTGTAGATGCATGTGCCTGTGCCAAGGTGTACATTCAGAGGTCAGAGGTCAGCTTTCAAGAGTCATTCTCTGCTTCCTCCTACTGAGTCCTAAGGACGGAACTCCCATACCATCAACGTGATGAGAAGCATCTTTACATGATGAGCCAACTTTTGTCCCATCATATTTGTGTTGGTAAAGATAAAAAGTAAAAAGTACATGTTTCCAAAGCTGTGTTGCAATGTCTTTAACATAATCAGGAATGTTTCTGTATAAACAGAGCAATATGTTTGTCTTACTCTTAACCTGACCTTCCAGTGGGTGGCTGGCTAGCATTTAAGCAAACCTAATCAGTAACCTTGTAACACCATGTCACTTCATTGTTGCTGTGACTAAAATACCTGAAAGAAAAAAATTGAGAGGCCCACTGTACGTGGCTTTAAAACCAGTAGGGCCCTTTATCAATAGCTTCGTTTTCTTAGGTCTCAGCCACAGTCAACCTCCATCTAAAAACATTAAATGCCCCAGCCCACACCGAGAATTCAGTGAGGACCTAGGGAGAGAGCAGACGAATGAAAGGACAAGAGACACAAAGAAGTGCAAGTCTAAGAGTCTGATCAAGCTCTTGAACTTTATTGTTCAGGCAACCTTTGTAACGGCAAGCAAGTAGGAAGTTTATCTAATGGTCAGCAAACATTCCTTAGCTCAAGCTTCTTATTTAGTTAATATTTTCTCACAGGCAGGAGGACATACAAGGTCTTGGCTCCCAGCAATTAAACAGAAAATCAAATTGCACAAAATCTGTAGTAGGGTGTCCTACACTGTCCTCCATCCTGCTTGGGACATAAATCATTCCTTTGTCCAGTCCCTCCATTCTGTAGAGGCTACCTGTCCATCAGTCACCTGGCAGCCACCTTAGATGTTGTGCTTCAACACAAAAAAGATTTTTGGAGGGAGTATAGGGAGAGGATATTCATGTATCTTTAATTATAACACATGTCTATAATTATTCTGTTTTATTATTAGTTATCATTGTTAACCTCATACTATTCCTAACTTAACCTTAGGAACAGATTTAATATAAGTTTAAGCCAGGCAGTGATGGTGCACGCCTTTAATCCCAGCACTTGGGAGTCGAAGGCAGGTGGATTTCTGAGTTCAAGGCCAGCCTGGTCTACAGAGTGAGTTCCAGGAGAAACCCTGTCTCAATATATATATTATACATATATTATATATATATATATATATATATATATATATATATATATTGGTTTTTTGTATATACATATATATAGTGTGGATATATATATATGATCAGCATCTACTGGGATTCCTGGGATATATGCTTCATAGGAAGAACTGTTATATTGCTTTCAAACTCTCTGCCTAAGATGTAATTAGCATAAAGGATTTCAGGTAAATTTTTATTAATAAAATAGGGCCTATGTATTCAGACTAATTTCATTAAAAAGAAACCATAAACTGTGGACTTTGCACTTGGAGAATACAGAAGGTGCCTTGGGGGCCAGAACCTCCTTATCAAAGGTCACAGAGAATGAAAATGCAAACCTATTTGACAGATTTTCATTTGAAAATCCAGTGCTGTGCTCAAACAAACCTGTTAAGGAAATGTTTTCCCAAGTGCAGGGCCTTAAAGCCACTGTAGCCATGGTCCAAGGAGGCCAGGCTGCATCCCAAGCTAGCAGCAGGATCCCATATCATCTGAGTAATGCTGTTTTCACAAGTGTGTCAAATGTTCGAGTCGCAAAGCCACCAAAGATTACACCAAAGTTCCGGGAGAAAGTCTGAAGCCCGGCAATGGGTAGTAGGGTTATTATCCTATGTGGAATTATTGATAAGGTTGTCCATGAAGCTATGAAGGTGAAGTCTGACTTGCAATGGAAACCCCAGAGCATTGGAGACATGAAGAACATGGAATGTCTGTGAAGGAAAGTTACATATGCCAAAGGCAGTGAGCCAAAGTCACATGTACTACAGGTAGCAACCCCAGGCAGGCAGGGCACCATGGGTCCTCAGAAGACTAGATGGTGACACTGAGAACTTCAGGCTTCAGGCAAGAGACTTCAAATGTTTGTTCTACAGGATTTTAGATTTCTTTTTGGAGTAGTATTTCTTTACTTTGCTCTCATTTTTCCCTTTTTGGAATTAAAATGTTCACTCTGTGGCATTTTATATTGGAAGTATATACTTAACTATTTGGGGATTTTGGTTGTTACTTATTTTACTCTTTTTTTTTTTACAATTATACAGGAGATCATGGCTCAGAAGAAATATTTGACTTTGAATTTTTTAATAGCAGTAGGACCATTAAGACCGTTCGGGGAACTTTGGAAGTTGGATTGGATACCTTTGGCATTGTGAGATGACCATGAGGCTATAAAGCATAGGGGTGCAATATTATAGTTTAGTATGACATGTCTCCTGCACGTTTGTGTGTTGTAACACTTGGTCCCCAACTGGTGATTATTTTGGGAAGTTGTATAACTTTGTGAACAAGAGGCATGGCTGCAGGAAGTGGCTCAGTGAGAAGTAGGCCCTCTGGTTCCACTCACTGCTTAAGATCTGCCAAGAGGAGCAGAACTGCAGCCTCGAGGAATCCCAGTCATGAGCTCTACCATTCCTTTACCATGTTCCTCGCCCTTCACACCGTGAGCTAAAATAATCCTGTATCCTCTTGTTCTGTCTGATGTTTGGTCACAGCCTCAAGAAAACATAACTAATCCACACTGTGGAGCATTTGTCCAAATCCCTAAGAGAACAAAGAGTTCAGCAAGTCTTCCAGATATCCTGGGAGCGTGCTTACTGATAAATAGAGGCTAGCCAGGAGAATTCTGCCTGGCACTCGTTTCCATGCACACCATAAACTTAGTGACTAAGTGTTATTCCTGTTTAATTCTAACCAATAGATGCTACCAATAATTATCAAACAAACACGATTGTGTTGGTTTGCATGAGTTCTCAAAACTGGTGAAGCTTTCTGCAATAACTGAAATCCTGATCTTCTCAAAAGACTTAATAGCCTTAGACAGTACAAAAGACAGTATAAAAGAACATCTGAACCAGTCTATATCCATTGCTTTTCTCCCCCCCCCCCCAGCTTCCTTTCTCCCTCTCTCTCCAGCCCAAAGGGTTATTTTTGGTTTTTTGGTTTTGTTTTTTATTTATTATATGTAAGTACACTGTAACTGTCTTCAGGCACCCATAAGAGGGCATCAGATCCCATTACAAATGGTTGTGAGCCACCATGTGGTTGCTGGGAATTGAACTCAGGACCTCTGGAAGAGCAGTCAGTGCTCTTAACTGCTGAACCATCTCAACAGAAAAGCTCCATTGCTTCTCTTGCCTCCGTGACAGAACAGTCATAAAAGCAGTTCCCAGCAGGAAAGACTGAGTTTGGTTTATGATTTGAGAGGATTCAATCTACCATGGCAGAGAAATCATGGTGACAGGTTCTGCCATGGTCAGTGCATGCAGCTGGGACTCCTCACCTCCCCCCCACACACACACACACATACACATACATAACACACATACATGTAGAAAAGGAAACAGAGACTGGACAGAAAGAGTGACTACACTATAAACCTCATGATCTGCCCCCAGTGACACATTTCTTCCAGTGAAGTGTCACCACCCAGTGAAGTGCCATGAGCTGTAGTCAAAGGGTTCAAACTGATGAACTTGTGGAGAACATGTCACAAATAACCTACAGCATACTCCTAGCCTCACATTACAAAGAGGAAATACCACTCCATAAAGAAAAGACCAGACTATCACAGGAAGTGGATTATAGCCCCATACACCGCCTTCATGCAAATTTACCCATCTGCAGACAAAGGTCAGTGTCTTTCTGTCTTCAGTAAATGACCAGCTGGGACATTCATGGCGTTACTAGAGGGCAGTGTAAAGACTTCTTCTGAAAAGTGTTAGCCACATGGGGTGTCATTAGTTAATGTACATTCTAGGGTGGAGTCAGGGTTTAGAAGGTAAAACAACTAAAAGAAATATTAAAAGCCATGGGTGTTAATTGAGGCTCAATCTACAACTGACATTTCATGACCGAGTTTGAACCTTTTACAACTGGCTCTATTCTTTCATAAACATAGACACTATATTTATTCAGTAAATGTTATAATACTTGAGCAACAGTAGTATGCCAGGCGTTGTTGTAGGCACTAGGGACATGCAAAGAAATGTGAGAGACATATTCTACTTCTAGCTGCCAACAGTGCTTGAGAAGCAGCCTGTGCTCAGACCAAACTCTGTAAGACTAAATTAACTCCCTGTTTCCTCAATGACAGGAAGATCCAGGATGCTTTGTGGGCCGAAAAGAGAAAGAGAAAGTGACCATGGGAACTGGCACAAGAAAACACCTAAGCAAATAGATAAACGACGTTCCTGTAGGAAAAAGCCTTCACTACACAGCCACAGTACCCTAGGACCAGACCCAACCCCAATCCAGGTAACTGAAGTCGTTATTGAAATGGGGTCCAGGGACTACTGGGGGCCAGGGACTACTGGTTCAGAGACAGAGCACTGGTACACCAAGCAGCCGTGCAGTCTCCTCCTTTACTAACAGACTACTGGGCTCTTACAGATTGTAACTCCCAGCCTGGGAAGAACCCAATGGATCCCTCTCTCCCTCTCCCTCTCCCTCTCCCTCTCCCTCTCCCTCTCCCTCTCCCTCTCCCTCTCCCTCTCCCTCTCCCTCTCCCTCTCCCTCTCCCTCTCCCTCTCCCTCTCCCTCTCCCTCTCCCTCTCCCTCTCCCTCTCCCTCTCCCTCTCCTTCTCCCTCTCCTTCTCCCTCCTCTCTCCCCATTCATGTCCCTTAATGTGTTTACCCAAGTGCCTTTCCATGAGACCAGGTTCTTTCTGTGACCATAGGCCAGATGAATAGAGAATATTCCGGTGTTTGCACCACATACTGCTTTCAGTGAATACAGGTAGATGAAAGAAAACTACATTCTGTTCCCCTTGCCAAGTTGGAAAACAGGCCCCCAAGGCCCAGAGCAAAGCCAGATGTGGAAATAACCCTGTATCACAATGTACCCTTCCAAAGCTCTACTGCCCAGAGGTATTTTGAAAAGGAGGCAGGTAAATGTGAATTTGCTAAAGAACTTTTCTCAGAGAAGGAAGCAAAGAGGTTTAGAGTCGAGGAGAAAATCTGCATTTTCTACTGTTGAGGACTAGGAGTGCCCTTGGCAAGGAACTTGGAACTGCTTGGAAAAAGTCAAAAGACTTGTCAGACATCAAAAGCTCAGAACAATGCTTTAGTGATTTAAGTGTAAATGAATCTTTGACACATATGTATTGAATTTCCCTTACAGGGCACACACTAAAACTCTGAAGAAAAACATTTCTGACAAGTCACCATGCCCAGCTCACCAAATGACTAGAGACTGTGTGATAGATCACCCGTGAGGTCCAATTATGAGCCATCCCAGTGGGCATGCGCTCCTCGAGTTCACCATTCTCCGCCAATAGAGAACCTCGGGGCAAAATCGACACAGAAGAATTGATGGCAGGGAGGCCTTGTCTGTGCACTCTTTGTCCTCATTGTCTTCTAGTTCTTGAAACTGGGGAGCTCTGACAACAGACTCTGCCCAAATGCATCACTTATACAAACTGAGAACTAACTCAACATGGGCCAAATCTGAGGTTGGAAAATGACTCAAACATAACAACATATCAAATCATCTTTAAGGCTTTATAAATTATAAACACCTGACAGGTGTTAAGCTTTTCTATGTTTATGCTTTTCTAAAGGTGTAAATGATTAGTGAAGACAGGAAGTAGTTGACGCTGGCTGGCATGTTTCCTTCATGTCAGACATAGCTTGTCATGATGGACACAAATACCATACCCCCTGGAGCATACATGAAGCAGTGGTGATCCAAGACAATCCCCCACACCAGAAGAAACTGGATACACTTCACCGGAAGCACAGGCATCCTTGTCTCCACCACAGCTGGATGTCATAACATTTCTGCTCAAGAAAGTTCCAGTCACAACACCTTGGAAGTCTACAGGACACCACTCACATCTGATGGGAGAGGGTTGGCAGCATGATGTACTAACTTGGAATTGTTTCTGAGATCTTCATAGCTTCTCCCAGCTCTGGGGAGAGCACAGAAGATAACAACATGGGAAGCTTTCTCCACAAAGTCATTTGAGGCACACAACCAAGCTGGCCAGTGGAGGGTGTCAATGCAGGTATCTGGACTTAGCAGAAGCCATATGACAAGCACACCCATATTTTCATGGAATTTCTTTTAAATCCCTATGCCACCATCACCCTGGCATGCATAAGAATAGGAAGAATTAACAGGAATCAAGCAAATGTGCAGAACCTATGAGAGTTTTAAAGATAATTGTTTTTATAAGATTGGCAAGATTGTATGAGTATTATGTATTTGAAAAAATCAAACAGTAAGAGACTAATAATGGAAAAAAAAGTAAATATATTGGACTTTGATTCATAAGACCTATAAATCCTGCTTTTTGATTCACTGGATCCTAACAGGGTTCAGTTGATGAAAGAAAAGCCACCATTTTGAAAACTCATAAGGGTCACACTGGGACAAATCTAAGACCGTATTATTGATACACTAATGTATCTTAACTGCTTTTGCATAAATTTAAAACTCATAACCATGGGTTGGGCATGTAGTTCAGTGTACAAACCATGTGTTTTTCATATGCAAGGACCTCACTTCTACCCCCAGCACCACAGTAAAATCTACAGCTTTGGATATCATGAACTGTGAGTACCAAGAAGGGCCTCCAAGAAATACCTGGGTCCTAAAGACATCAAGCAAAATCATTTTCTGGCAAAAACAATAATTACATTATCTGTCTGTGTGAGTCTGCAGTAATCTTCAGTAGACAAGATAGAGAAAATAAGAAACTAAAATTTCTTTTAGGAAAATAGCAGTCAGGAAGACACATTGCGAACCTGGGTGTGTGACTAAACCCACTAACCTCACCTAAATGTGGTCAAGGATGGAAAATGCTATTTACAGACTGTTGAGGAATGAGAACACATACAGAATCGTCATGACAGATACTCTTTAGATTGAAGAGCTGTGTATGTCTCTAATTACATGTAAAGCTTTGAAAGTATAATGGTTAAAAAGGGGGAGAAGCAGGAATCATCACATATTAACCATCCTAATGTCTTGTCATTGAAGCTTGATTTTTATTTTTCCATATCCCAGAAAATGTTACCATACTCATCACAAACGCCAACAGCCTGCCCTAAGAACGTCGATCACAGTTTGTGTGTTCAAAAGAAGACAACAGAGGAAGAAAGAAGAGGTTGGGTGGAGGAGGAAAAGAAGGAAGAATGGGGAAAACAATTAGTAACATACTAGGTCTGGAGCATTTGAGAACTTCTAAGACCGGACTGGATAGAGGATACCGTGGCCTTAAAATTCGGAAAATGCAAAATAGATGGAAACGCTGAATACAGATTTAAAAACTGCAAATAAGAATGATTTATTTTAGGAAATATTCTTACAGGATGAGCTGGAAGACTCTGTGGTGGAAGAATGGGTATGACTATCCCAAATAATTAATTTTGGATTTATTTATCTTACAGTTTCCATACTGAATTTCAAACAAAATTTAAACTGCCCACACCATTCCCAAACTATTTGAGTTCCTGTTGCATCCTTGGGTGAGTTTAATCAGTTCCATAAAGAAAGCAGCAAATGATTGCCCGCAGATCACATGAACTTCAAAAACTTGGGAACCATCAGTGAGGAGGCTGCTTACGGCACACTGCAAGCACTGGAGGGAAGGGGAGCCTGCGTGAACTGACCTGACCTTCAGGGACAGTGAACTGTGGCTAAGATGGAAGCTGGGTGAAGAGGGAGGGGTGCCACTAAGCATCCTCGCAGTACAGGAACAGCACCCACAGCTCCATGGTGTTTCACACTTTTCTCTAGAACAGGGCTTACTAAATTGTAGTAAAGGCACATGGAAAGATTTCTTTCTGGGCATTAACTTAAACCTCTTTTTCGATTCTTATTTTTAGACACCAAGTCCTGTGGTTAGCATTACAGACTTGTTTCTGGAGGGTGGCCATGTTGCCGTTGATTTTTAATGGATGCCAAAGAAGGAAAATATTCTAACTTGGAAAGGATAATTTAGGCCATAGCAGACAGCACCAGGCAGTCTATATGCAAACCATGTATGTTAAGTAAATGCAGCCATGGCGGAAGGATAGGGGTACTGCCTCAGAAGAACAAATATCATGATATTTTTGTGACTGTGGAGAGTCATGTAAGAACTATTATTGAAATGACCCTTCTAAGACCTGAGGAAATTTAGGATGTTTGCCTCAAATGGAGACCCTTGTATAGCCTCAATTGTTTTTTCTTTGCTAACTTAAAGCAAATCCATGAGGAAGAGCTGCTGAGGGGATTGAGGCTTGGACGTTTAATCACGCGCACAAAGATGCTATGGAGCAATGGGAACAGAGCAAATGCATGCTAGTTAGATCCAGAGCTGTCGTTTACCGAAACTAAACTTAAGCACACACTCATCTGTGCCTCTGTTTCTCAATGAAAACGAAATAATGATTCTTGCCCGCTGAAGGTCTTTAGGTGGAGAAATCAAGCATGGTACCAATGGCAAAAGTAAAGCAAGTTTCGGGACAATTTTTATAAATTGGACCTATTAAGAAAGCGTGGGTAGCCGGGCGTGGTGGCGCACGCCTTTAATCCCAGCACTTGGGAGGCAGAGGCAGGCGGATTTCTGAGTTCGAGGCCAGCCTGGTCTACTGGTCTACAGAGTGAGTTCCAGGTCAGCCAGGGCTATACAGAGAAACCCTGTCTCGAAAAACCAAAAAAAAAGAAAGAAAGAAAGAAAGAAAGAAAGAAAGAAAGAAAGAAAGAAAGAAAGAAAGAAAGAAAGAAAGAAAGAGTGGGTGAGGGCAAGTTGAGGGAAGCATCCGTGAGTGGAACAAAAGGGACAGAGGTGGAGTGGCTGAGTGGGATGGAGGGAAGGAAAGCAGTAACACATACTTCGTTCAAAAACATGCCAATTTTATTCTTATTTTTTAATTAAAAATAATTTTAAAAGAAAATAAATTTTAATTATAAGTAAAGAATGCATATCTTTCTGACTAAAGAAGAAAGACTGAACTTTAAATTTCCAAAATATTTTAGTGGAACAAGGTGACAGAGAAATCAGAGTCTACTAATTGGCATCTAGCAAGCACAGGCGTTAGTGGGAATTTCTCATTTGTTTGCTGAGGACAGTGTTTGTCAGGATTTAGCACCCTTCTCTACCCCCCTCCACCTGGACTGACAGTCCTTCATCGACATATCAAAGACACTTTCCAGTCTGATCCAGCATCCGGCAAAGCTGACTGAACTTAGACTCACTCAATCTGGATCTTTCTGAGGCTCCATCCTCTGCGGTCTCTCACTTGGACAGAGCTCTCCAAACCACTTCTTATCTGACTCCAACTGGGTGTTGAGTTCCTTCTGGGGAGGCTCTAGAAATAAGACACTATTCTTAGCACGGTTTATTTGTGGAAGACCTAGCCATGGCTGCCTCCAGGAATGACACGACTGTGAGAAAGATCGGTGCATCCGTTACAAATGTCAGCTCTGGTAAAGAAGGGAGCCGTGGAAACTATAGCCTCAGTGCAAATGTTTTAAACTACCTCGTGGATAAGTCGAAGTCCTTGCAAGCCTACTCCTTGCTGTAATTCACCCCTGGCCCCTGATAACTAGTAAAAGATGAGGAATGCATTTACTTATCATGAGTTCTACAACCATGCTGCTTGGCTGAATACAACTGATGAAAGACAAAACCTTAGGTTCAAGAAATGCCACTGGACATCTCCCCGAAGCTCCTCCGAATCCTCCACACCAGACCACATTAGTCTTGGCACCCAATACAGGCATCAGTGCATGCCCTGCCAGTGCATGCCCTGCTCTAGTGGCATGGAAGGCTCATGTAAATAAAACCAATTAGAAAGTTGGAGAAAGAGACTTTAAAAAGTAAGAAGGAATATGTCCACTGGCATCTGAAGGCAGGATGGTATGCAGGCCACCTGCTCAGGTGACAAGTTACATAGGGCACACTCTAGGCATGAAAAGCAATGATCACAGCCCATCTAGACTTTCATTGTCTTCCCAGACCATGTCCAGTCTCTTATATTGCCTCTGCTTTCTAGAAAATCCCTTTATACATGAATTTCCTGTCACTGAGTTATTTGACTTAGATGAATGTACAGGTAGAGTCTACTAAATGCTTAGAAAACTCTCTGCCATATAGTAATCTCTGTGTAATTGTTAAGTACAAAACCTAAGAATTTAGTTTATCAAACTTTAAACATTTGGGGGGGGGGGACACACATATCACATAGCTGTGAATGTCCACAGTGTTCAGGAGAGGGTGTTGGATACCCTGAAACTGGCATGACAAATGGTTGTGAGCCAGCTGACAAGATGGAGGGAACTCAACTCTGGTCTTCCTCTGGAAAAGCAGTGTGCACTCTCCCACTGAATCCTTTTTCCAGACTTCACTGTATCAAATTTTAAAATAAGTTGACATAATTATACACTCTGTAGAGCAATTAGAATTCCCTCTAATGCTATCAGAGTTCTGAGACTGTAGAAATTGTGGTGGTTTATCTTGATTGACAACCTGATGGAATTTAGAGTACTATGAAGACAAACCTCTGGACACACTTGTGAGTGAGTTTCTGAATTAAGTTAATTGAAATGGGAAGATCCACCCTCAATATGGGTAGCACTACACCATGGGCCAGGGTCCTATACTGAATAAAAGGGGAGAATGCACTACATTTTGCTCCCGGACTGTTGATGCGTGCATGTGCCCAGCTGCCTCATGCCCCAGAAGGCATGCCTTCACAGCCGTGAGGGACTGCATCTTCAACCTGTGAGCCAAAACAGACCTTTTCTTCTTTAAATGCCTCTCATACGATATCTTGTTGCTTTAATGAGAAACGGCAGCATAGTAATTATGTAACTAAACACTACTTTAGAAGTTACCCGTTTTATTAAGTAACTGTAGAATTACTTAAACGAATTGAATGCTTTCAAATTTCACTGTTCAGTGTATACACTGTAATGTACATAAGCAATGAAGAGACATGCCTGATCGTTTTATGCACCCTTCATATCACATCACCTGGAAAAGCTCAGTCTTTTTAAAGAGAACAGCCTAGACCTTTACGTGCATGCCAACCAAAGTGGAAAGGCAGCCTTGATGTGATCTCATAGCCTCAGACCTTACAGGTTGGTGTGTTAGAACACAATGTTCTTTACCTACTCCTGCCAAAGATAGTCAGAGGACCACTGATCCTAAGCGCAGTGAAGGCTCTGTCCTCAGGGCCACATGCCAGATTCAATGAACCCTGGGAGTGTTACCTAAATGATTATATGGTCTAAAACAATCCACTTCTTTAAGGACGTTTCATCTGCACCTTGAACCTCATTTCTTTCTTCTTGAAAGCATTCTTACCTTAAACCATAATGTACAAGCACAACGTAACACACACATATATGAATGCATGCATGTGCACACATACTACAGACTAAAATAGCTAGGCAGTAGACCATGGGTTCTTTTTGCTCACATTTAACTTTTCTGCCTAATTTTCTTTCAACTATTTTTTTTTCATTTTCCCTATTTGAGTTGCTTGTTTATGAAAAAGAAGGTTCTCCTAACTCCATGTGCCTCTTGCTGAGTTTCAGATGCATGTGACTGACTTCTTTCAGAAAAAAAAAATATATTTTTTTTTTTCCTGAACTTTGAAACCTCATCAATGCCTGAGGCATGCCTCTACAGTACGTACACCAAAGTTAGCTGGGCCTCTCTTCATTGTGTGCAGAGTCCTTGATTCTAGCAGCTGGTTTCCACCTATGGGAAGAGATCCATATAGCCCAGTAAGTTCATCTTTAACTAGCGGTTTGTGTCACATTTCAACTGTAAGAAGAATGTTGCCCTGAAATCCACTCAGTCTACCGCAACATCTTTTAGTTCCCTAACAAACCCGCTGAACATCCTCATATCTAAAGACACCTATGGTTGTGTTTTTCATCCATTCACCTGAGGCCGTGACCAACAAGTTCTAAACTTGTGAAGTCGTGAAGTCGCTCAGTAAAGACATTATCTGTTGGCCTGAAGGCAAGGGTTCGTTTCCTCATTCTGGGCAGAGAAGACACATTTAAAAAAAATAAATAATAATAATAATAATAATAACAGAAGCCGGGCGGTGGTGGCGCATGCCTTTAATCCCAGCACTTGGGAGGCAGAGGCAGGCAGATTTCTGAGTTCGAGGCCAGCCTGGTCTACCGAGTGAGTTTCAGGATAGCCAAGGCTATACAGAGAAACCCTGTCTCGAAAAACCAAAAAAAAAAAAAAAAAAAGAATGATCAAGAAACAAAACTCACAGATACTTTCCTGAAGTGTGTCTTGTTTCTTTCCCAGGCTGGTATTGCCTTTAATGAATGGAGAAAAAAATAAATATACGGTCACTGACAACAACAGCTTTTCTATTGAGCTAGAACAACAGAAGTCATTCTCAGATACGATCATGTACCCATTAACCACCCCTCTCTGTCTCCTCTTCACCCCACATTATCCCCTCTCCATCCCCTTTCTTCCACACAGACTCTACCAATGCCAATTCTAGTTTCTGATTCTGTGGAGATAACTTTTAAATTCTACATGTAAATAAAACTGTGATGCCCTTCTTTACTACTCATAGTCCCAATGAACTGTGCTCACATGCTCCAAGCATGCTGAGGTTAAGTCAACTCTACCAGGAAGTTACTAATTAGAACAAAAATCATAAGGCCATAGGAATCTAGATAAACATAAAGACAAAGTCTGATATCAAGAGTAAGTATGAACATTAATAAAAATATATGAATATTAATACAGTTCTGTAGTTTCGTGTAATATCTGTGTTATCACTTGAGAGGTATTGTGGTACTCAGGCATTTGACAATCCTTGACTAGTCAATCAATATTAACTTGAAGTCAATATGAAAATGCCAAGCTTATGACAATATGCTGGTTGGTTGATGTTCACATACTGGAGATTTATTAAAGTTAGCTGTAACAGTGAGTGATCCTCTGGGGAAAAAATGTAAGTTATGACAAAGGAAGTAAGACTGTTTTCTATACATACACTAGTGAAATATGCATTTCTCTTTCAAAGGTACATTTGATTTTTTGTTAATAGTAAAGAAAAGAGTAGCAAGCCTCTGTAGTCATTTTGGGTATTTCAAAAAAGGGAAAGATACTTTGCCTCTTACCCTAAATATTTCATGCAAAAGTAAGAATTCAAGCCAGGCATGCTGCTGCATGCCTACTGTCCCAGCAGTAGGAAGAGAGAGGCAGAAGAATTACCGTGAGTCTAGCCTAGTCTACATAGTCAATTCCTGGTAAGCAAGGACTACATAGAAAAGCCTGTGTCAAATAAAGAAAGAGGTAGGGAAGGATGAAAATTAATTTTATAGGATCTAAATATAGACACTTTTCTACTAAAAATCTGATTTTTACGTCTAACCATTAATCTCTATTCCATGAGAAAAACTGGTTTTGGTGTGACTTACTAGTCAACCATACATTACATTTGTTATAAAATGGGTTTATTTTAGCATGTTACTGTGCTGGTTTGAGTAGGCCTGGTCCCATAGATACATGTGTTTGAATCCTTAGCCATAGGGAATGACTCTAGTAGGAGGTGTGGCCTTATTGGAGGAGGTGTGGCCTTGTTAGAGGAAGTGTGTCACGGTGGAGGTGGGTTTTGAGGTCTTAAGTCCTCAAGCTATGCCGTGTCAAAACACCTCCAGTTTCCTCCTGGCTGCCCTCAGATCAAAATAGAAAGCTCTTGGCTCCTCCAGCACTCTGCCTTCATGCTGCCATGCTTCCCACGTCTGAAACTGTGAGCCAGCCCCAGTTAAATGTTTTCCTTTATAAGAGTTGTCTTGGTTATGGTGTCTGTTCACAGCCATAAAACCAGCCTAAGACAGTTACTAATTCAAAGCAAAAGAGAAAATGATGACAATGTTGATCTAGAAAGAGGGAGGAAAGTATGTCACTTACTCATGTAAATATTAAACTATAAACCTACATCTTTAATCCTAATAATAAATGCACCTGACAAGATATATCTGCTTCACCAGAGGTTAAGGCCTGCCTCAGTCTATTTTGAACTAAGTGCCAATTGTCAGAAAGTCCTCGATTTAGTTGGGATTTTTTTTTTTTTTTAATTTCTTGGAGGTGGGTGTTTGTTTTCAATTTTTGGTTGTTGTTGGGTTTTTTTTTGTTTGTTTATTTGGTTGGTTGGTTGTTTTGGTTTTGGGGGGGGCTTGTTAAAAGAGAAACAGATTTTGCTAATCTATCTCCTTAAAAATGGAAAGATTTTGAATATTTTTAAAAAGACTCTTGGATCTCCAAAACAAATAGATACAGATTTACAGATTTGGGGAAAATCATTTATGAGAAAAGACTGGGTGTGTCTGCATTCTCCTGCCTGATGACTGTAACCAATTAAGTAGCTGGGGGGGGGGGGGGGTGTGCAGCAGCTGATGGATAAACTGGGAAAGTCATTTAAAGAAAGTCATTTCTGATGACAAGGTTTCTGAGCAATACCAAAGAGCCAGTGATGTCTTCTGAAAAACTAAAGAAAGACAGCAGCCTTGCTGGTGACCAGCTGCTTGCTCTTTTCGGGTGGATTTTCCTTGGTTTCCTGTGACAATCCGAATGGCCTGGATGACAACCCTGAGATCCCTGAGACAGTTCCTCCAGGGCAGTGAGCACTCTGAACGGATGGGATGGAGCAAAGGAACTGGTTCTGCAAGTTCTCGAAGCCCTTGGTTATAGGGTGGTAGATGCTGCGTCTTGGGGCCTCTGTTATGAAGAACATAGCATCTTTTTTGCTTCAGTGGACATCTCACAAAGCCTACAATGCCAGGCTCCATAGAAGTTCTGAGGATAAGGAAATAGAACAGGGGCTTAATTTGTTTTCTTTTTTGACATTCAAACAAAGAAATGAGGCTTTGGGGGCTAACCATACTACTACAAAAGGAGCCATCTGGGTCTAATTACAATATCCAGCCTTATTTAAAAACCATCACTTTATTTGGTGTTTTCAGTTTCTCTAATTTATGTTAATTATGACTCCCCCAACTCTACCATAATCCTACATATAGATGGTATGGTGTGTGCGTGCGTGCGTGCGTGCGTGCGTGCGTGCGTGCGTGCGTGCGTGCGTGCGTGCGTGTGTGTGTGTGTGTGTGTGTGAGAGAGAGACCTTCCTCTTGCAGGCTCCTAGTTAGAGGTAGATGGATCAATGGTTGCATATTTGCCTTCAGCTGTACCTCAAATCATCCCCTCCTGAAAGAATAGATTGAACGAGGCCACAGATTCCTGAAGACCCCTCTACCAATCTGCCAGTCCATAACTAGCAACTGGGCAGGGAAAGGGGCTAATGAGAAGCAGGTGGATGCTGCCACTTAAATAGTAAAAGAAAACAAATGCTGTACTTAAAAATATGTGTGTAAGACTTGTGTCCCTTTTAACACAGAGTGCTTTTCTCTGCTCACAAGTGGATGTCGTCAACACATAGAAAAAACCCTAAGGAACATGAGATTCTGGGTCTTGTTGATTCTCTTCTTTCCTGCTGGCCACTTCCATATTCCAAAATCTGGATAAGACCAACAAGGGGAGAAAAAAATTTAGCTGCTTGGTGGCAGAAGGTTTAGTGGAAGACACGGTTCAACTTAATTTTTCTAAAGGGAAAAACATAAAAACCAACAGTATAAACTCAGTCTGTTCCTCACGACCACAGATACAGGAGTTAGCTGTTTCTATTTGATTCCCCATAAAGGCAGAGCCACGTCTTCAGTTCCGTCACGTGTGCATTTAACATTTAAGTAAACACTGTCCTGATGCATTCATAAGAGAGAGGGGGAGGGAGAGAGGGAAGCAGGGATGGAGAGAAAGGGGAAAGAGAGGGAGGGAGGGAGAGAGAGTGGCGAGAGGGTGAGAGACAGAGAGAGATGGGGAAAGAGAGTTAAGCTTTAGTTACTTCATTAAGAATCAGTAATATCTTAGAAAGTGGTACAATGTAGAAACTACTAAACTGATTCTATAAAAACCCTTAGGATAGAGTCTGGATTACTAGAAAAGAAAGAAATGCAAATTGTTTATTGTTTTCACATGTACAGTAAATTTAAAAAAAAAAAAAAAATGTGCTTCTCTCCAAAGCCATATGGGGCAGACTTTTTTTTTTTTTTTTTTTTTTCAGGAGTGGTTTTGCTTGTAGTGCCAAGAGCTAAAAAGATGTTTTCAATAACCAAAATTGGTTTACAGTCTATCTGGATCCAGCCTGTAAAAAAGATGACGATTCCTTGCTTAGGAAATAGAAGGTAATGGAGATGACAGAAAAAAAACTGTACAGAAAATGCAGAGACTGGTCAAAAACGATGCCAAATGTGTCTATCACCTTTGATTTGTGGTTGGTAGGACTCAGTCACTGAGTGTCACCAGTCACTGGGATCCTCTTGTAGAGGTGACCTGGCTTTTTGGAGGGTGGGGAGGTGGGGTATGGAAATGAATTCAATGGTAAAAACTTGTCTCCTGGTCCTAAGTAGGATACAAGTAAGAAATCCACCCATCAACAGCTTACAGTTCTCAGAATACACGGTGGAGAGAGATGTCTAAGTAATGAAGCTTGCTCTGAAAAAATCACTCACACGTGTTTATTAGAGTGGTGTTTTAGGTTTGATTTGATTTGGTTTGTTGGTTTCTTGGGTTGTTTGTTTGTTTGTTTGTTTGTTTAGTTTTTAGTTTGCTTTGTTTGTGGGGTGGGATGTGTGTGGTTAATAAGATACCAAACCAAGCTGGCTGTTGAAAGCCTATAACCCCAGCTCTCAGGAGCCCAAGACAGGATTCACAAGTTCAAGGCCTTGAACTGATTTAACAAAACCTTATCTCCAAGTTAAAAGAAAGAGGCAGAAGGAAACAAAGGAAGGAGGGAAGGAAGGAAGGAAGGGAAAAGAGAGAGGGGGGGAGGGAGGGAGGGAGGGAGGGAGGGAGGGAGGGAGGGAGGGAAGGAGAAAGGATGGGCCCATGACTACATTTTCATCACCCACAATGAAACAAGAAAAATAAAGAATTCAGTGTATTTTGCATGAAGTTAAGCACATACAGAAAGGCAGTTCTTTACTATAAAATTACATTCTTCCAAGTTCTCAAACTGAAATATTCTTTAGCATATTCAGTTGAACCATGTGAAATTTCCAATACTCAACTATTTTTTGACCAACAAAAATAGCAATTTCCACCCAGATGTGATGGTATAGACCTATAATTCCAGCATTTGGGAGGTAGAGGCAGGAAAATTCAGAGAATCAGTTACCTCAGTTACATTTAAAGTTCAAGGCTTACCTGGGTTACTTGTTGGGAGAAACAACAACAAAAACCTAGCAATTTCCTAGGGTTCAACTTAACTTTAAGTGATGATTTTTAGATGTGATAGTTTTGTTGTTGTTGTTGTTGTTGTTGTTGTTGTTGTTGTTGTTTTGTATTTGTTTTTGTTTTCTAATCTCCTTATATGGCAAAATAAAGAACTTTTTCTATAGAACAGCAATTAAATTTTTAGTTCACAAAACCCAGAAAAATAGACAAAACTAGAGATTACTGCTAGAGAGCCTCTTTTTCTTATTGGATATTTACATTTACATTTCAGATGTTATCCCCTTTCCCCATTCCCCCACACACACCCAGGAACACCCCCTCATCCTGCTTCTATGAGGATGTGCCCCCTACCCACCCACCCACTCCCACTTCCCCACCCTCAAAATCCCCCACATTGGGGCATCCAGCCTTCACTGGACCAAGGACTTTCTCACCCACCTATGCCCGACAAGGCCATCCTCCCCTACATATACAGCTGGAGCCATGGGTCCCTCCCTGTGAGCTCCCAGGCTGGTGGTTTAGACCCTGGGAGCTCTGGTTGGTTGGTGTTGTTGCTCTCCTCATGGGGCCACAAACCTTTTCAGCTCCTTCAGCTTCTTCAGCTCCTTCTCTCTAATTTCTCCACTGGGAACCCCTTGATTAGTTCAATGGTTAGCTCTGGGTATCCACCATTAGAAAGCTTCTTAACAATCAGCCTTCTAACCCTGTTGGTAGTAAAATGCTGTGGATACTGGGAACACACTAGCAAAGGAGAAGCTGGACTTCCTGAGTTTCTGAGCTCTAAAGCAACATAAAGATAGTCAAAACCAAATCCCTGTCCAGCCTTCCAATGGAAGGGAAAAGGGTAAGTTACCTAACCTCTATGGTTATATGGATTGTATCTTACTTCTCATCAACTTAACAGCTGATATCCACATATAAGAAAATGTGTACCATATTTGGTTTTTTGTGTCTAGGTTACTTCACTTAGGATGTTTTTTTCTAATTCCATCCACTTGCCCACCAATTTCATTATTTCATTATTAAATGGCTAAATAATATTCCATTGTGTAAATGTACCACATTTTCTTTAGAGAGTCATCTGTTGATGGATGTCTAGGCTGTTTCCAATGTCTGGCTATTATGAATAGCGCAGCAATGAATGCTTGAGCAAATGTCTCTCTGGTACAATTAAGTGTCTTTGGGATATATGCCTAAGAGTGGTGTAGCTAGACTTTGAAGTAGATCTCTCCCCATTTTCCTGAGAACAACCATGCTGATTTCCTTAGTGGCTGTACAAGTTTACCATTCCAGCAGCAATGGACGACTGTTCTCCTTCCTCCACATCCATGCCCGCATGAGCTGTCCATTCTGACAGGTATAAGATGAAATCTCAAAATAGTTATGGTTTGCGTTTCCCTGGTGATTAAGGATGTTGAGCATTTCTTTAATTGATTCTTGGCCATTTGAGTTTCCTCTTTGGAAAACTCTCCACTTAGATATGTACCCCATTTTTAAATGGCTTATTTGTTTTCTTGATATACTGTTTTTAGAATTCTTGATATATTTTGGATATTACCCCTCATCAGATGTGTTACTGGTAAAAATCTTCTCCCATTCCATGGACGCTGCTATGTCCAAATGATAGTGTCCTTTGCCATACAAAAGCTTTTCAGTTCCATGAGGTTCCATTTTGTGGGGAGCTGACAGAAGGCGGCTATCATCCTTGCAGTCATCTTGAGCCATATACATTGACAAGAGACTTGATTACAACAGCCTACAACAGCTGAACACACTCTGATAACATCCTGTTTTAGATACCCAGGATTTTCCCTTGGGTGTGTGAGACTTAAAGGTGTATGACTTAAGGGCGTGACTTAGAGATCAGATTTAGAGACAAGACCTAAGGGCATGACTTAAAGGTGTGACTTAGAGGCGTGGCTTAGAAGTGAGACATATAAAAGGTGAGAGGCAGACAGAAGAAATTATTATTATTAAGTATTAGGCACTTGGAGTAGGCACTTGAGACTCAAGACAGGCAATTAGGTATTAGGCATTTGGCACTTGGAGGAAGAACTTGGAGTTATTATTAGACACTCTACACTAGAACTTGAAACTGGAAACTTGGAACTTAGAGGCACTAGGGACTAGGAACTAGGGACTAGGAACTCAAGACTTGGGACTTGGACTAGGAAGAGAGACTGAAGAATAAATGGGATTGAATCACACTCGGTCTGGTCTCCATTCTTCACGTCCATCCTTACTCTGTCTCTTGCTGAACCCCGACCCTAGGACTGGAGCAGCTTGGGGCAGTGCAGGCTCTAACAGTTTAGCCCCCAAGGCTTTTGGCAGTGAGGGTTCCAACATTGATAGAGCGGCCCTCGACGTTTTGGCCTCCAAACGTGGGGCAGCTCAGTTCTCCACATTTTTGGCGCCCAACGTGGGGCAGCTCGGGCCGCAACACCATATATTAATTGTTGATCTTAGAGACTAGGTTATAAGGGTGTTCTATTCATTGTCTCTTTTGCCAGTGTGTTCAAGTTTACTCTCCACTTCCTCTTTTATCAGGTTTAGTGTATCTGGGATTATGTTGAGATCTTTGATAGAGTTGGAGTTCAGATTTGTGTAGAATGATTAGTATGAATCTATTTGAATTCTTGTACATACAGCCATCAGTTTAACCAGCACCATTTATTGAAGAACTGTCTCACTCTCTTTTTTTTAATTTTAGTATGTATTTCTGGTTTCTTTATCAGTATTAGATGTCCATAAGTGTGGATTTATGCCTGGGTCTTCAGTTAGACTCCACTGATCAACATGTCTGTTTTTGTGTGAATATCATGCTGTTTTTACTATGATAGCACTGGAGTACAGTTAGAAATCAGGAATGGTGATACCTACAGCAGATTATTATTATTATCATTGGTGGTAGTAGTAGTAGTAGGTAGTAGTAGGTAGTAGTAGTAGGTAGTAATAGTAGAGGTAGTAGTAAGGATTGTCTTAGCTATCCTGATTTGTTGTTCTTACTGTTGTTTCCATATGAAGCTGAAAACTGTCCTTTCAAACATATGAAGAATTGTGTTGGGATTTTGATGGGGATTGTATTGAATTTATATATTGCATGGCCATTTTTACTATATTAATCCTACTAATCCATGAGCATGGGAGATCATTCCATCCTCTGATATCTTCTTTAATTTCTTTCTTCAATGTCTTAAAGTTGCAGTCATACAAGTCTTTCACTATTTTGGTTAGCATTGCCTCAAGATATTTTATATTATTTGAGGCTATTGTGAAAAGTGTTATTCCTTACTTTTTTTCAATCCATTTATCACTTGTATAGAGGAGTACTACTGACTTCTGTAAGTTCATTTTGTATCCAGCTGCTTTGCTAAAAGTGTTTATCAGCTGTAGGAATTTCACACTGGAATTTTTAGAGTCACTTGTGCATACTATCATATCATCTGCAAATAAAGATAATTTGGCTTCTTCCCTTCTCCTTGATCTCCTTCAGTTGTCTTATTGCTCTAACCAGGACTTCAAGTACTAGGTAGTATAGGAATTTGGTTAAACTTAATTTTTAGTTAAAGTTAATTTTTAACTGCCTCAGGACACATCCTGGGAAGAACACATTCCTTAGTCCAAGGACACCTGCTGGATTACCCTGCTGGATTAACATTCAGAGGAAAAGTGGATTAACATTCCTCAGACCACAGGGGAGGGAACCCACCTGTGGGCAAGAAAGGTCCAGAGCACTTAGACATATTCCACAGGACAGACCAATCTTTGCCACCTACAGACAAGGGAGGTCCTTGCCACCTCATTCCCCAGAGACCAATCAGTTTAAAAGTCACACCGTTCTGCCAATCATATTGTGCCTAGTCACTGTTTCTCTAGTCCACCCCTTAAACTGTATAAAAACTGCTCTTAACCTCAACTCGGGGTTCATTTTGCCTGTATGTGAGAGAACCCCAGTGCACTGGACCATCATCATTATTATTATTATTATTATTATTATTATTATTATTATTATTATTATACCTCATGCTATTGCATCGAATCCTGTCCATGAGTGTCTCTGGGGGAACCATCTCCTGGTTTTGGATCTTAAAGTCCAACATTTTGGAGGTCCCACTGAGATTCGCTCTCTCAGACCCCACAGTTCCAGGGATCAGAGGTCTTCTCATTCGAGCAGGTTTGTGTACTGTCTGTCTGGTTTTGTTGTACCTGTGAAGTGTCTGTGCCCGTGGCAGGGACAACTGTCTGTGTCTGTGAAGTGTCTGTCCGCCCGTGGCAGGGGCGACCATCTGTGTAGCCTGGTTTCTGTGCTTGTGGCAAGGGCAAGAACTGGGCAAGCCACAGAGAGCAGTACCCTAGGATAGGGTCAGGACACTGGGATAAGGGTCAGGTTACGAGTTCCGAGAGAGAATTCGTGGATAGTGGAAGCAGTAGGACAGATGTGTCGGCACACTGCAGGCCACAGTTCTCTGGGGGATGCCCTGGGTTCATTCATATGGGAGATAGGGTCCAGTGTAGACTGGCCACGTCGTCTGATTATTGGAGCCTTTCACCAGCAGTCTTTCTATGTCCTGATTGTGTAACCTGGTCTTTGCACCTGTGACAGGGGCAAGAACCATCTGTATCACCTGGTTTATGTGCCGCCCATGACGAGGTGAGCTACTTACTAGTATGAGATTGTTGGGGAACACTGTGTGAAGGTGGGTCTCTGTATATTCAATTGTTAATTCTGTATTGGCAGAGAGATAAATATTGTCAGGATCCTGGTGTTATTGTGTCTATGGACCATCTCTGATCTCATATTTTGTAACTATTTGTTTTCCCTCGCCTGTCTAAGGCAATATAGAATGGCATCGGATTAGCTGTAATAAAGATCTGACAATCAATAGCTGCACAGGCATTGGAAGGTGGATTTTCCTGGCAGAAAGAAGGATGCTGGGAAACAAATCAGAGACTAGAGATTTAGCAAGCAGACATGGAAGTAAATTGATGGACCAGAAAGGAACAGAGAGGTAGAGCTGGCCATATGGAGGGATGTAGTGACAGGATTAGTCAGGTTAGAGAAGCTGGGAGACTGCCCTCGGTAAAAGGCCCCTACTTTAAAAGGTCTGTGTCATTATTTATATTGCTGGCAAGCCCAAGATAGTTCTGCTTTATAAGATCTTTCACGTTGTTTTCTTTATGTAGGCTCTTACTGGTATGAAATTTCCTCTTAGAACTGTTTTCATTCTATCTCATAAGTCTGGGTATGCTGTATATTCATTTTCATTTAATTCTAGAAAGTCTGATTTCTTTCTTTACTTCAGTCTTGGCCCATTCTTTCATTTAGTAGTGAGTTGTTCAGTTTTCATGAGTCTCTAAGATTTCTTTTGATGTTGATATCCATGGTGGTCAAATAGGATGATGCACTACTATTGCAAATTTTTTTTATATCTATTGAGAGACTTGCTTCATGTCCAAGTATTTGGCCAGAGAAAATTCCATGAAGTGCTGAAAAGAAGGTATATTCCATCATGTTTGGATGAATAGTTCAGTAAATATCCGTTAGGTACGTTTGTTTTACAATATCATTTAGCTCCAGCATTTTTCTGTTTAGTTTTTGTCTGCATGAGCTGTCTAGTGGCAAAAGTGGGGTGCTGAAGTTTCCCTCAGTCAGTGTATGAGAGTCAATATGTGATTTAAGCTATAGCAATGTTTCTTTTAGAAACTTGGGTATTCTTGTGTTAGAGAATGTTAAGAATTACAATGTTCTCTCGGTGGATTTTTTTTTTCTTTGATGAATATGTAGTATCCTTTCCTACTGCTTCTGATAAGTTTTTGTTTAAAGTCTGTTTTGTTGGGTATTTAAAATGGATTGACTAGCTTGCTTCTTGCATCTGTTTGCTTAGAATACCTCTTTCCTGCCTTTTACCTTAAGGTGATGTCTATTCTTTGGTATTAAGGTGTGTTTCTTGGATGCAGCAAAAGGATTGATTCTGTTTTCCCAAACATTGTGTTAGTCTTTGTTATTTCGCTGGGGAATTGAGAACACCGATGCTAACAATTATCAATGAGTAGTGTTTGTTGATTCCTGCCATTTTGTTGCTGTGCTGGGGGAGGCGGCATTCCCCTTTCTTCTGATTTCCTGGTCTGGGATTATTTATTTCTTATGCTTTCTTGGGTATGGTTAACTTGTTCAGGTTGAAAATTTTCTTTTAGAGCCTTCTGTAGATCTGTAGATAGATATTGTTTAAATTTAGTTTTATCATGGAATGTCTTTTTTTCTTCATTTATTTCGATTGAAAGCTTTGGTGGGTATAATAGTCTAGGCTGTCACCTGTGGTCTCTGTATCACATCTATCCAGACTCTTCTGTTTTTAGAGTCTCCATTGAGAAACTGGGTGTTATTTTAATGGTTCTGCCTTTATATAGTTACTTGCCCTATTTCTCTTGTAGTTTTTAATAGTCTTTATTTGTTCTCTATGTTTAGTGTTTTGATTATTATGTGCTAAGGAGAATTTCTCTTTTGGTCTAATCTATTTGGGGTTCTGTACCAAATGGTCTACAATGTTTCTTGTACCTTAAGAGTCATACCCTTTAGGTCACAGGGATAATTTCCATAGGGAAATTTTCTTCTATGATTTTGTTGACTATATTTTCTGTGCCCCTTTGATTTTTGTTTCTTCTCCTGATTCCATTCTTATTATTCTTAGATTTTGTCTTTTCATAGTGTCCCAGATTTCCTGAATATTTTTTATCCAGAATATTTTGGGGGGTTTATTATTGTTGTTTTGGGGGTTTCTTGTTTGTTTTTGTCTTTTGTTTTGTTGGGTTGTATTTGGTTTTTTGTTTTGTTTTAGATTTAAAATTGTCTTTGACTGAGGTACCCATTTCTTCTATCCTTTTTTCAATGCCTGAGATTTCTCTCTTAATTTTTTTATATTCTGTTAGTGAGGCTTGCTTGCTCTAAGGTCCCTATTTGAGCTCCTAAATTTACATTTTCATATTTCCCTCAGTTTGGGTTTTCTTTATTGATTCTATTTCTGCTTTCAGATCTTGAACTGTTTTGTTTATTTTCTTCCACTATTTGTGTTTTCATAGGTTTCTTTATAGGATTTATTCATTCTCTCTTTAAGGACCTCTATCATATTTATGTAACTATTGTAAGGTCCTTGCTCACGCTACATCTATGTTGCACTTCTCAGGGCCTTCTGTAGTAGGATTGCTGGCCTCTAGTGGTGACATGTTATCCTACCTGTTATTGATTGTTTTTACACTAGTGTCTACACATCTGGATTTGGAATCAATGTAATTCTAGGTGCTGATATCTGGTTTTGTCTTTTGTGTGGGACTTGTTTTCTTTTATTTTTGTTGCTCTTTCTGATATTTAGGAAGGTATAACTGTGTGTTGTCTGGTACATAATTCTTTTGGAACCCTGATAGGCGTGGTTACTGGAAGAATGGGGTTCCAGATAGCATGTGTTTCATGTTATTGAAAGCTCACACTTAAAAAGGAGAACAGGCTAGAGTCAGAAGCAGGGTGCTGAGAAAGTCCACAGGAGAGAGGGAAGCAGATTGTTCTACAAGGATCTGCTTGGGAAGTAGAGCAGAGAGTGATGAGGAGAGATCACAATAGCTAGTCTGCTACAGAGCTGGGAACGAGACTAGGGAATTAGATTTGGAGGAGAGACGGGAGAACAACGATGTGAAGCTCACCATTCTGATTCCCTGACAAGTTTGGCTGCGGAGTTCTCAGAATAGCTGCTAGAGTTTGGGGCCAGGGTGATGGGATGAGTTGTGGAAAGAAAAATTGGAGGAGAACAGCTGTGTGACCTGCAGAAGATGGTGTCCTAAAGGGACGGGAGGCTTACTGGGGGGTCTGCTACAGAGCTGGGGGTGTGACTAGGGCGTTGGACTTAGAGGGAGAAGGGAAGGTGAAGATCCGCAGATAGCCTACTTGCCCCTCTCTTAATTTAAAATCTCTAGCTCAGACTTTCCAGCATTTAGAGTAAGTTTACCAATACCTAAGGTGATGTTACAGCCCAGTTTTCCTGGTATTGTTCATGTCTTCTATCATGGAATTTTAATGACATTTCTTTTCACTCTCAAAAGCATCCTAATTTGAACAATAAACTATCTTGTTTTCATGTACTTATAACCTATTGAAAATCTTTCGTATTCCCATTGAATAATCAAGGCAGCAGCAATGAAAATCCAGCTGACATTGCTGAAGTGTGTGGTCTGAGTTCACCATTTTTACTGTTAACAGAAATTCTGTTGGTTTCAAGCAAACTAGAACAGATAGATCATCTTAGGTTTCCTTTTTTTTTTTTTTTTTCTACACATCTCTTTTCTGCAGTCCTCTCTGTGAACTGGGAGTTACATGAACAGGGAGTCTTAGCTCCAGACTACCAAGTCTACTCCAAATATCCAAACAAAAGGAACTTTATATATATATAAATATATATATATATATATATATATATATATTTATATATATATAAACTTTATATATATAAATATATATATAAATATATATATATATATTTTATATATATATATATACTTTATATATATATATATAAATATATATATATATATATATATATATATATATATATTTTTTTTTTTTTTTTTCATGTTTCAGACTGTGACAGGGTTAAGACCCCAACCTTCATTCAGCCAACTGTTGTATCAGAAATGTCAGGGCTCATCACTCATTATCTAAGGTGGACAACAGTCCTGTCACCAGAGCCTCCCAGGGACCCTTCCTTTGGGTACACTCTGAGTTTGGTGGAGGGGTGTTCTTAGTAAACTTCAGTCATGCACAGACTCAGGAGAGGGAAAAGCAATGCCCTTCTTAGGCTTGCCAGCTCTGTCACAAGGAAAGTACACTCCAGCTTTGGAGAGATGGAAAATGAGCCAATCTTCAGATCTTCTAAGACCGGCAAAGGGGGATCCATGAGGAAGAACGTGGTAGTAAGAATTCATGTGGTGGCTCCAGAATTTCTACTAAGGAAGGGGTTAGGACTCACTCTCAGCAGATGGGGATTAGAGGGCTTGCCCTGCAGTGGGGTTTGTATGGCATGCAGTCGTCATCAGTGGTGCACATGATAGTCTACAGAAGTCTGTCGCACATGAGTGAGGCCAGCCTGGGCCCACAGCCAGGTGGAACGAACATGACTATCACCCCTACCATACAGCATGGGCTGTGCTGCTTCTGAATGCCAAAGGCCTTGACATGAAAGCTTGGAGTACAGCGTTCTGCCACAGACAGACAGCATTCCAGAGAGGGCTCTAAGAAAGAGATATAAAGAAAACTACTTTTTAAAATGATGCTGCAATATAATTTCTGGGGGAAAAGAGTAAATTGTGCTCCAAAAAAACCTTAAAGATCTGAACTTTTCCTGCCAAGTTTTTCTCCCCTTCTCTAGTTCTTTTGTCAAAGTTTCTATAATACGGGGAGGAAAGGGTTTATTTGCCTTATGACTTGAAATCAACATCACTGCTCATCACTGAAGAAAGTCAGGACAGCAACTCAGACAGAGCCAAAGTCTATAGGCAGGAGCTGATGCAGAGGCCATGGAGGAGTGCAGCTTACTGGCTTGCTCCTCATGGCTTGCCAGCCTGCTTTCTAATAGAACCCAGGACCACCAGCCCAGGATAGCACCATCCACAATGGGTTGGGCCCTCCCTATCAATCACTAATTATAAAAATGTTCTACACTCTTGCCTACAGCTCAGTCTTATGGAGGCATTTTCTCAGTTGGGGTTCCCCTCCTCTCAATGGCGGTAGCTTGGGCCAAGATAACACGAAACTAGCCAGGACCTTCCCTTTCTCCCTCTTTTTCTTCACTATGTCCAAGGCATCTTTTGAGGAACAGTGCTGCTTACCTCTGTAGGATCCCTTGAGGTACTTTCTCACTGCCCCAGACCTACATAGTAAAGCCAATTCATGAAAAAAAAAATAAAAAACTCATTGGCAAGGTTTTTCCTTTTCTCTTTTTTAATCAAACAAGTCACAAGTCAGACATCACAAAAGAGAACAATGTCTTTCAGAGAGGGTTTGGCCTTGGTGAGGAGACAGAGACTAGTGCTGTTAAATATAGATTTTGCAGATCTGTTGGTTTCTTAGCTCGTAGCATTCAGCTCCCTGGCTCCCCAGAAGCTCCTTCTCCTCCCCTGTACCTAGCGTTCTCAGAGATGGGAAGTGGGCAGGAGAGGTGATGAACTCGTAGTGACGGTCCAGATAGCGCAGGTAGATGAGCATATGCAGAGCATAGGCCAGCACCAGCAACAGAATCAGAGACATGGCCAGGCCAATCAGAACAGCAGGTGAAAAGGAAGAGCTGCAGTCTCGGGCCTGAGCAAACTGTGCCCCCTTGATGGTGAAGCCTTGGATCTGTACAGACAAAGAAGAACAAGAGTAACCCATGTCTTCCCTCTAAGTGTCAATTCACACTGTGCTAGTGGTTCTGGGCCCCAATTAACCAAATTTTACATACTGTGGTTAGTTTTAATTGCCAACTTTCTATAACTGGAACCACCTAAGAAGAGACTGTCAGAGGGGGAATGTCTATATTACATTCTCTGTAGGCATGTCTAGAGGGAGGGGATCATCTTGATTATGCAAATATAATGTGTGAAGATCCAGCCCACTGAAGGTGGCACCATTCCCTATGCTTACATCTCAGACTGTATAAATATCAAGTACGTGAGCTAAGGACTAGACATGCATGCAGCTATGCTCTTGACTGTGGAAGTCGGTGTCTGCTTCAAATTTGTGCTGCCTTGACTTCCTGCAGTGATGGGCTGGACCCTGAAATTATGAGCCAAATAAAATGTTTCTCTCTTAAATCAGCTTTCATCGGGGTACTTTAGCAAGAAAATGAGAAAAGGATCCAGGGCACATATCACCACTGTATTGTAGAATAATTTAAGTATGTGATCTAATACATATGATTCTGCATATCACTTGGACAATGAAATTTTATTTGTTTTTGAGAGATCACAGTATAGCCCTAAACTCACTGTTTCCCTCCTGCTTCAGCTTTATGTGTGCTGGAACAGACAGGAGCCACCGTCCCTGACTAGAAACTTGATTTTCAAAGAAAACTGACCAACCATTCTGGGATGGATAAGCTGTGGCAACTAAAAGTGTGCAGTTAAAGACTAAAATAAAACTTTTTTTAATCTGCTTTTTCGGACTATTTGAGTTCATATAAAATGGCACATCTTTTATGTCTCTAACTCAAAGGATGCTCTGGGTTTGGTAAGTACGGTGTTTGATGCCACTGACAGGAAGTGGAAGCATCTCTCAGGGAGGATATGAGTCCTGGTGTGGTAAAAACCCAAACCTAGGCACACACTGAAGGCTTTGGTATGTACCAGATACTGCTTACCCGACTTAGTCTTCAAGGCAGCCCATGAGCAAGTGACTATTTTTCTGTAGTTTAAAGAAGAGCCTGGGGCTCAGGAAAGTTCTGTAATTCACCTGGAGTCACACAGCAGAAAGTGTATGACGATAAAATTTACACATGGGAAACCTGGCTTCATTCTCGTATGGCCTCATATGACTCCATATCTTCTGGTATTGTCTATCTCTTTTGTTGCCACTGCCATAGAAAGCTGTGTGTGGATCATATGCAGATGCTATGCCATTTTATATAAGGGGCTTGAGAATTCATGCACTTGGTACCCATGGAAGGAGTTAAGGTCTGCAACCAATCTCATGTGCCTACAAAGGGACAAGTGTTTATTCTACAGGAAAGGCCAGCAAACCTGCAGAGTGGACAGCATTCTCCTGTGAACATTCCTCTCCCCTGGCCTGAGCATGCATTCTTGCCTCTGTTTACATTCTTGGTGCTTCCACAAAGCTAGGATACACGTTTACTGTGAGGAAGTCAATCTCACGCATACATGTTACACCATCCTGCAGAGGAATGTGCTCCTCACTGCAAATTCTCTGGAGTCTTGAGAGCCCTGTGAGTATACACTGGGGTGCTTCTCCCTCATGCTGCTGCTCCACAGCTTCAAAGCAAAACCACTGTACCTCGCTCAGCCAGCACAGAGGTTAATCCTGGTAGTTTGTTAACCAGTCATCCCTGGTGGCTGCAAAGTCATCTTCTGATTCTCTCTTCCTTCATTCGAAATCCCCATCCCTGGGTTTTGCCCAAGTGTTTTGTTTTGTTATTTCAGTCACAAAATGTACATGATATAAAATAAGTTGTCTTAACCATTAGCATATGCTGGTGTAAGTGCTATTGTTACTCCATGCCTGGAATGATCCTGAGTGTTTCACACATATGAGGCCATGTACTTTCTACATGGATGAAGACAGGCTGTATACGGACACAGGTAAGTACCCTAACCATGTGGCAGAGGCGTGATTTTAAAATCAGATCTGCCTGACTCCAAAATATGTGTTCTTCCCTTCTTCCCCTTGGCCTTTCATCAACACTATGCCTCCTCCAAGCTGGGAGAAACATACATGAATCTGCATACGCATGTAAATACAGAAAAAGCAGGAACATGCCCTTATAAGGGGTGTGCAACGCCATGCAGGCTGCTTCAGTGAGTAGACTGGCCACAGGTAAGCAAGATAGAAGGACTTGAGTCTCTCAGCTGGGATGCTGGGTGCAAAGGCCCTGTCACGCTCGCATGCATTCCTCCCAAGGTTTTCAAATTCCCTGGGCTATTTTTGATGGTCGGTGATTTCACTCCCAGGCTAACTGTCAACACTGCCTTTCACACTGCAGATGTACTTCTTATCTGCTCTGATAAGATCGCTGCTTCATTCCCAGAAGGGCTCTCCTCACAGAGCTCTGGGCCCAGGAAATGTTAGTCACCAGACTTCAGCCACAGCTGCACTAGGGTTTAGATAAGTACCTGGCAAGTGGGTAAACAGGAAAGTAAAAGAGAGCCCTAGAGGGCTCAGGCAGAAGATACTCTCTATCCTGCTCTACCTCATACCTCAGAAGATCCAGAATAAACCAATGCTATCTTACGGACACTCTTCCTTAAACGTCTTGTTTTGGGTGACTTAAAGCATAAGTTTTAGTTTATTACCTGGAAATCAATAAACGTGACCTCCCATAGGCTTGTCACATCATCTGAGCTGCTGAGCAACAATAGGGCATCATTCCGCCGCAGGCTGCTGACACGTTGGCAGCGGTACGAGTAAGCTGACAGAGCATATATACCGGTTGCATTAAAAGTTGCTTGCACCGAATTGTTGAAGATTATCTCGACGCGGTGTAAACTAAACCAGCTTTGGCTGGACAGCTTGTTGTAATTGGTTAGAGTGAACCTGAAAAGGATTGCACATCTGTGTTAGCTGGAGCTTTTTTTACTTTTACTGGCTCAGGCCCGGCATCATCCGTGAACAGTACAATGGCGCCCTCTTTTGTCAGGCTGTGGAATTGGGCAGAGACTTTGCTTTGGAGCCAAACAAGAGCCAGGTTGGCAAGAAGGAAAGTGATTCCCAACAGGAAAAAGGGCAATACAAAAATCTTACAAGGGGGTGGGGGGTGGCCCCCTTTTTTTCTTTTCTAAGAATCAAATTGTATGTTTATTATTGCAACAAATTTAATAAAAAAAAAACTTAGGTGTATGTTTACACAGAATTAAATTGTCATACAATAATAGCAATAGGTTTCTTACACTATCCTAGTGTCAACATGTGAGGAATTGAGCCCAGGGGGACAAAACCACTTGTCCAGTTTCTCTCAGATGTTGTGTTTGAGCTGCTGGTCAGATTCAACCTGAAACCATCACCCTCACCATTAACAGCTTTAAAGTGGAACATTCTCTAATCAAAAAAGTATAGTATATATAACTCATGATAATTTTATTTTAAAAGACAAGACATTACATAAAACAAAATTCAAGACTGGTAGGATTAGAATATCAGTAGTAATTGGAAATTATTTTCCAATTGACAGTCAGTTGGATTGTCAACTATCTTCTTCTTCTTACAGCTATTTCAGAACTTTCTGTTTTTGTGGGTTCTCTTTATTTTATTCTGTGTTCAAGGAGAATCCTGGGGGTTGAGGTAAAAAGAACACTTCTGAACAATCTCGTTAAGAGGTAGAGGAGGCTGGGGTTCTGACGCTTTCCATGACAAGGATGGGATGCCGTCAGCCCTGTCTGCGTGATGAGTCTGGACTCACCATGAGCATAAATACATTCAAATAACAAGAGACTTTTCATTTAAGCACTGACACCCAGAACTGTGGCTGAGAGTGATCCTAAGATACAGCCGCTACCCACGTCAGGCCAAGGCCTATAAAAGCAAAACCCGACAGATCACATGCGTTTGCCTGTGTGGCCAGGCTCTAACTTTAATATCCATGCCTTACAGTTGTCCTGGTCGTCTTTTTGAGCAAAGCAAGCAAGTTTGATTATGAAAGCAGGAAGAGAAGTTAGTTTTATGAACAGCAAATTTTACAAGCTCAGTCAATTTAAGAATAGTCTTCAATGTCTGGGGTACCTTTGCTAGGGTACCTCTGTTACATGTTAGAAGCATTTTTTCGTGTTTTGGTCTTCTGAGCATAGTAAGTTATAGTTGGGGTTTCTAATGCTGTAATAAGGAACACCATGACCTAAATCAACTTGGGGAGGTAACTTCCAGATAACCACACAGCACTGAGATAAATCAAGGCAGAACTCTAACAAGTTGGAAACCTGGTAACAGGAGCTGATGCAGAGCCCACGGAGGGGTGCTGTTTGCTGCCTTGCTCAGCCTGCTTTCTTATAGAACCCAGGACCACCGGCCCAGGGGTTGCACCACCTACAATGGCTGGACCCTCCCACATCAACCACTAAGTAAGAAAATACCCAGCAGCCTTGCCCACAGGCCACCTTTAAAAAGGGTACCTTTTCTCAGTTGTGCTTCCCTCTGCACAATTATGTCCAGGCTTGTGTCATATTCATGAAAATCCAACCACAGTACAGCCCTCATTGGTCAGAAAGGCATTTAGAGAGAGAAGATGGGCAGATGAAAGTTGGGCAAGTGAGTTCTACTCTCTCAAGTGGTAAGACACAGAGAGAAGATGGGCACAAATGCCACACACCTTTATCCTACCTGAGGAGGGAGAGGGGAGGGAGAGGAAGAAGAAGGGGAGGAGGAAGAAGGGGAGAAGAAGAGGGGGAGGAGGAAAGGGAGGAGGGTTTACAGTGCTTCACGTTTCTACATCAGATGTGCAAATCTGTTCTGTTACCTAGTGAATTCTGTTTCCTCATGAAGATTCTTTGAAGGGCTGGGCATGTAGCTTAGTGGTGGAGTGCTTATCTAGCAAGCACAAAGCCTCAGGTTGATCACTAACAGCCAGGAAACTGTTTCTCTGAAGGATGTATGTTCTAGTTTACGTTCTGTGAAACAATCGCACCCTATGGTATGGGGGCAGCTGTCCTAAGGGAGAAAGCCGTTCATAGTCAAACCTAGGAGACACTGGATTACTCAGTTGTAAGAGGCCTGTTTTCCTTAAAGTTATGATATGAGTTTCTGAGAGAAAGGAAGGCGTATAGTCACTCCAAACAAGCCTGAATACAGAAACTTTTATTGGAGACTCATAAATATTTCTACATGGCCAAAGTGTACCACAGAACAGAGCTGAGGAGAGGAGAGAGCACTGCCTTAGCACCCCCTGCTGGTTCTCCACATAAAGCTGAAAACACACAAGCTCATCTCAATAAAATCTTTATCCTATAGGAAGGGAAGCCCTGCTCTGTGTGTGTGTATGCATGCGCTCAGGTGCATTCACGTGAGGCCTGAGAACAACCTCAGGTGTTTGTCAGGAACTACCCACCTCTGTTAATTTTTCTTTTTCTTTTCTTTTCTTTTCTTTTCTTTCTTTCTTTCTTTCTTTTTTTTTTTTTTTAGACAGAGCTCTCACTGTGCTCTATGGCCAGTGAGACCCACAGGTCTACCTGTCCCCACCTTCCCAGTACTGCGGTTGTAAGCAGCACCACCATACATACCCAGCTTTTCTAAACAGAGGTTTTAACATGAGAACATAGTCAGGTCTTTCTCTGCCTACATCGAGTGCACTGTGGGGAAAAAAAATTATGCCTTCAAATGTCTTGGTCACCAACTGCTGAGAAAATTCTATAATTTTTTATGGGAAGAAAAAAATTGAAACAGAGTCTACTATGTAGCGTCAGTTTGTCTGGAGTTTGTTTTTTACCACGCTAGCTCCAAGCTAACAGAGAGCTGCCTGCCTCTGCCTCCAGTGTCCTGGGATTAAAGGGCGTGCTACCCAACACAGGATGAACATTCTTGTTCTTAAGTCTGTTCATTCCTGGCTGCTAACATAAGTCATTATCTATAGATGCAGCTTTTTATCGTAAGCAGAGAAAAACAGAGGCCTTTATTGACCGTCTACTGGGGAATTAGGAGAGCAAAGTTCTCTTCCCGGTAGTCTAATAGTGCAATTCTCATAAGAAGCTACAATGAATCGCCTTAAAACAGAGCCTGAAGCCTACTGGGCTGTCTTCCCCACTATTCTTTGTTCTGGGGAAAGGACCACATTCCCAGGTTCATGTGCTCTTAAACCCCTCACTGCAGAGAGTAAGGAGTACAAGTGTTTGGGTAATGGTTAAAAAAAAAGAATTCAATGATTATGTTGATGGTGGTGGTGATGGTAATGATGGTGGTGGTGGTGATTGTGATGATGGTGGTGATGGTGGTGATGGTGGTGATGGTGGTGATGAAACATACCTACAAGACTCCCCTACCTGCTGATTTCTCAGAATACTGAGCTATGTTTGGACTTCATTGTGTATAAAGCATTTATACCGGATCCCATCCCATCAGACATGGCCACTGACCTCTCAGTGTACTTAGATATGGAATCTGAAGAGTCACAGGATGGGCACATGCCTGGCCCCAGACACTCACAGGGGAGTGAGTAAACTAAGTACAGCATAGTGTATCTAGCCTGCTGAAACTATAGTGCTACCTACCTTATGTCAAGATCCTTGGGATCTCCAGCATCACCAAACTTTAAAGACAACCTAAGAAAATGGAAACAATATCGTTCATCAAAACCGGAAAGGCTCAGACTGCAAGATGGCTCAGCTGTGGGATCGCCTGCCTCCAAGCCCGACGACCTGAGATGCGGTGAAAGGAGAGAGTCGACTCCTAGAAGTTCTCCTTTACCTCCACACAGGCACTATGTCATGAGAACACATGCATACGTACACATGAGTGGGCACACATGTACACACACACACACACATACAGAGAGAGAGAGAGAGAGAGAGAGAGAGAGAGAGAGAGAGAGAGAGAGAGAAATAATAAAATTTAAAATATACTCGCATCATTGGGCATTAGTTAATCATAAAATAAAAGCAAATCTACACACCCTAGAACAACAAACAGAATGATTAAAACGTCTTACAAGGGGAGGCCCACAGCTTTGAGAACCTGTATTTGTGCCCCCTTTCCTGAAGGTAAACACTAGCTTTCCTGAGTCAGATCAACCATTCACTCGGACGCAACACTATCAGTTCTCTTGGCACGGTCCACCCCCTGGGTAGCTCGATGAGAGCCAGGCCTCATTCCACCCTTACGGGGATCTGGGGTTTGTAGTGGAAGTCAGGAGTCCAGAGTTCATGTGGGGAGTCGGTGGCTTTTCCTCACCTCCCGAATATGACAGGAAAGCATCTGGTAGCTTAGTGTTGACAGACTCTCCTTGGGAAGAGAGAGGGGAGACCCTGGAAGAATGTTAATCAGCCTCTGGACAGAAGCAGCTGGCTTCCCACGAAGGACATGAGAGGCTGTGCATCTAGATTATGTCTCCAGCAGGAAGATGTGTCCCTTTGACTCTCGGGCCCTTTGTGGTGCAGACACATTGCCCTAAGGATGTAACCGTGTTACTAACTCCAGAGCTTATCCTTTGGCCCAAGGCCAGATTTCTTTTAGAAAAAAAAAATTTAGCTCAATTTTTTTCAAAGAAATATTAACCACACAGAAACTTTTAGAAAAAAAAATTCTTCTCAGTTTCACACTAATGAGGACACAAAGCAAGTGGGTAATCCTGGGAAAGGCAGAATGGTGTTCAACTACTCAGAAAGTAGAGGCAAAAGGGTCAGGTGTTCAAGGCCATCCTCAACTGCACAGCAAATCTGACGTCAACTTTGAATACAAGAGACCCTGTCTCAAAATCAGGGGCTCACTTTTTTAAAGTTTGGAAGCAGATATGATGTTGCACTCCTGTAATGCCATCACTGGGGAAACTGAGGCAGCAGTATTGTCATGAGCTTAAGGCCACACTACACTATGAAGTACATTTAAGCTAGCCTGGCTGCAGTGTATGACCCAAAAGGATTTAAAAGTTTTTTAAATTAAAATTTACCAGTTTCATAGACTGTAATTATGCCGATATGATATGATTTGACCTTTCTACCCCTTCATGGAAAAATAATTACAAAAACACATTCTGCCACAATAACTTGTGCAAGGATGTTCATAACTATCTAAAAAGTTACCTAAATGAGAGTAACAAAGTTCTATCATCAATAGATCAACAGATAATTAAGTTGTCATAGAGCTACGCATTGGAATATTACTTAGCAATGAAAAAGAGTTTTGCACTGATAACAGAAGGTTGCCTAAGTCATTATGTTAAGTGAAAGAAGCCACACCAAAAAAGAGAATGTACTATATGACTATGTTGAAATAACAATGCTTCCATCGAGAGGTGGGAGTGACCCAGATGATGGATTACAGTGGGTCACAAGCACATTTTAGACATGGATGTGTTTAGATGAACGTGCTTGTGGTCTTGTTTGTGGCGATGGTATTACATGTGTACACCTATTGTATCAAGTGATTGCGTGATACACTTGAATATATGCAGGTTATTTATTCTTCACTATATTTCCGTAAGATTAGAAATACAAGAATGGCGAGCAAGTAGTTATAATGGGAAAATACAAAAAAATTTTTTACATCTACAAAGAAGGCTACTGCTATATCAATAAAATATCTAAGAAGTAAAATAAAAGTCAGAACACCTTAGTGTGCCTTCAGAAACCAAAGAGAGCAAAACCAAATGGCATGGGGGAATGGAAGTCAGCACACTATGACATCACCAGGAACTCCCGAGGAACAGAAACAGCAGTGGCCGCACTGAACCCTGACATAATACTGCTTCTGGGGAAGGTGTGTGATGACCACAAAGCAAATCATACAAGATTGAGAATGGAAATGTGTGTTTCTCCTAACAGGATGAACTTGCACCCCTTTGGTGTGTCTGTTTGCAAACACTTTCAAAGCTTCTTTACTAAGGAGAGCTTCAAAAGATTCCTTCCCTGCTGGTGTTTTGACTGTCTGTCAAAGGGCTAAAGAAAACCCTTTCAAGTAACATGTCAGGTGTGAACAAAAACCTCTGTAGCTCTTCCACTGGACCACACTGGCCTGGTCACTCCCAGGCTGGTTCTGCACCGAGGAACTAAACCTCAGTGCAAAGGCATTCCAAGTTATCCATCGTCTGAAGTGGCAAGCTCCCAGAAACAACCCACCAGGGGTTTCTGCCCAGTGGGCTTGGTTCTCATCGAAACTGGAAAGCACACCACGCTTTGGAGCAAAGAGCCTAAGGCCTGATCTCCACGTGGCGAATTCACCATTCGGTCAGTGAGGATGTTGTAGGTGGATGACTTACAGCTAACAGGAACACAAAAAATGGATACACCCCAGAGCAAGAGTAAGAAAAAAAGATCTCACTCAGTGCCCAGTTCTTACACATTTAAAACAGATTCTGAATTCTTTGCACTCTAAATGTCCAACCTCAAAATGCACACAGATGCCGGGATTGTATTCTATCTGCAGGGTTCTCACTATTTAGAAAGACTTCCATGGCAAATCTGCCTGCCAAATTTGCCTCTCCCTGAACATTTTGTTTCCAAAAGCTAAAACATGGTCATCTTTTTTCAATCTGGGCTTTTGATTTTACATGGTTATGTCTTCTCTTGCGTTTGTTTGTTCTTTCGGCAACTCTTACTCTGGTTCTGTCAAACACAAGGGTTCCCTCACTGGCATGGCAAAGGCAGCTCGCTGTTTTACAGAACTCACAGGAGTCAGCATCTGGATGTCTTACCAGCTGGAACTAAAACCCCTCACTTCCTGGGAAGAAGACCCTGGCCTACTCTCTGGATGTGAGTACACCCAGGCTGCCTGTAGATTCACATGAGCCAGACCACAGGAGATGGGGGCTGCCCACCCTAGGCCTATACCTGAGTGTATTTCTAGGGTGGTGACTAAGAAGATAAAACATCAGTGCCTACCCAATATCTGACTTATGCACTGCAAAAACCAAGACACGTGGCTGGAGAAAGGACTCCTCGGTTCAGAGAGAGTACTTGATGCTCTTCCAAAGGACTTGAGTTCAGTTCCCAGCACCCAGGCCATGTGGCTAACAGCAGGTTATAACTCCAGCCCTCAGGGGATTCAGCATGCTCTTGTCACCTCTACAGGTACCTGAACACACATCTGCACACAGAGAGATACTGTCACATAAATAAAAAAGTAAAGTAATCTTAAATTTTACTTTAAATCAAGCAGAGAGCCCCATGGTCTCTCCAGTGGATTATTAGGCAATACTCCACTGGACTTGTTAGTATTAAGAAGAAAGGACCACTGCTTTGAACAGCACCTGACAAGTTCTCTGGACCCTATACTTGGGATTTCCTCATCTATTTAATCCTATGTATGAGGTAAGAGGAAGTTGGGAACAAATCATTTTTTAAAGACACTTTAGAACCCCAGTGGAACTTTAGAACCCCAGTTTCCTAGCCTTGTTCAGCTTGACTACTTATGACCTATCAGAGAGCCACTGTGATGACCACCAGACATGGAAACCTCATCATCCCTGGCCTGTGGTAAGTACACAAAGGCTGTCAGCTACGGTGAAAAGTTACCACCATCTCCATCTGACGTGTGTCAAGCCCATGGGACCTAATGGCACACATCTCTCTGGCAGAACTGGACCTGCAAGACACGTCTTGGTTTCCTTTCCAGGCCTAGTTTCCATGCCTAGTTTCCACTGGTGACTAAAGTCTCCATAACCCAGTCAAGAGCTGTGCTGCCTGATTCTTCCCATAACCCTCTAATGTCAGGATAAATGGGATGGAGGCACGCCAGCCAGCTCTGGGCAAGCATGCTTATCCCCAGGCCATCAGCCTCTCTCCACACAACTGACCACAAATAAAGAGCCCTACAGGGAATTAATTAGAGCCTCAGGAAAAAGTTCTGAGACCTCAATAGTGTGAGACTTCGATAGTGTGGGATTCTCTTCTGTGGTCCTTGAGGCTTATGTTGTAACAAGTGAAATAAACGTAGATGAATTCTTTTTTCTTTTCTTTTTTTTTTTTTTGGTTGGGTTTTTTTTTTTTTTTTTTTTTTTTTTTGGTTTTTTGAGACAGGGTTTCCCTGTGTAGCCCTAGCTGCTAGCTGTCCTGGAACTCACTCTGTAGACCAGGCTGGCCTTGAACTCAGAAATCTGCCTGCCTCTGCCTCCCAAGTGCTGGGATTAAAGGTGTGCGCCACCACTGCCCGGCACGTAGATGAATTGTTAACAGTTCCCTAAATCTTGTAGTTTTTATAACTCCCTAAGTCTTTATTAGGAGATAAGTCATTCTGAAGGATAAGACATGGAGATGCTTAATATCTTTTATACAAATATAAAAATAATTTATTTCCACCCATCATCAAGAACTTTAAAACAAGAAACAAAAGTCGGGAATAAGCTGGCAATTCCAGCCATACTGTATAAATAAAGTGTAAAAAGAAAGCACACGAGAGAACATGCATAATATGTTACAGTTCATGCAAAGTATCCTAACCATCACAGGCCAGAACAAGAGCAAAGAGTCTTCCAAAGGCACCTGCTGTACTAACAAGTATTAAACGGGGTTTGTAGAACACAAATGGGACAGCTCAGGTTTCCTATTCCTGGACCAAAACAAGTAACAGAAAAAGCCAAAAAAAAAAAAAAAAAAATCAAACAATCAAAAGATTTGGATGCCTGAATAGCAGAGAAAGATTTCTGGAGTGATCTGCTCTCGAGGGGGACATTTACTTAGCCTGCCTATCTCAAACCAAAGCTAATCCATCTGTTCACCCTCAAATGTTCAAAGAATGAGTCTCTGAAATTTGATCCGTTGTCCTCTTCTGCAACAAACTGTGGAGTTGACCGTGTTGGATAATTTGAGAGTCTCTCCTTATGACCAAACACAACAACACCTAGTCCTGAGTAAATAGGCTTTTCTGAAACATGTGCACCCTGCTATGCTAAGTTCATTTCTTGGTAAGAGCAGGGTACTTAACATCTGGAGTTGAGACCGAGCCTAAAAATAAACTTTTTTCCCTTCCTTCTTCCCCTTTTTTCATCCTTCCTTCCTTTCTTCTTCCTCCAAACAATACAGGCTATTGTCAGTGTTCCTGGTTGCCTATCAGAACTAGAGAACAAGAGTACATTGCAGAAGGTGTCACACACCTCCATTGTAGGATACAAAGAGAGCAAGCTAGAACCTAGCTGGAAACCTCCCTGCTAGCTGGCTTTCAAAAGGACAGAAGGGCATCCTCTGGCTGCTTAGGACGTAAAAGTTTCCTTGGTCTAGCCCAATTATGAACCCTGCAACCCAAACACCAACCTGATGGGTAAGATGTGCCTACCTGTTCAATAATGGCATGAGTACTGTGAAGGTAAACTAACTACCCTTTGATTTGGAATAAAAGCATGGGAGGATGGCACAGTAAAGCCAGCCAATAATCCAGGACTGGGGATATCATAGGCCCACTGGATAATTTAGTATTATTGTTTAATTAAATTGATATATTATCAAACTTCCTTCTAAATATGGACATGCTCATAAACAAACTTTTCTCCCCTTCCTGTGGTGGTTTAAATGTGTTTGGCCCATAAAAAGTGGCTCTGTTGGGAGGTATGGCCTTGTTAGAGAAAGTGTGCTACTGTGGGGGTGGGCTTGGCGGTCTGCTAGTGTTCAAGCTCTGCCCATTGTGGAAGAGACCCTCCTCCTGGGTGCCTGGGGAAGAGACTTTCCTTCTGACTACCTTTGGATCAAAATATAGAACTATTGGCTCCTTCAGCTCCTCCAGCACCAGGTCTGCCTGCATGCTGCCATGCTTCCTGCCATGATGATAATGGGCCAAACCTCTGAAACTGTAAGCCAGCCCCAATTAAATGTTTCCTTTAGTAGACTTGTCTTGGTCATAGTGTCTCTTCACAGCAACGGAAACCCTAGGACCCTTCCTTTTTTCCTTCCTTTTTTCCTTCCTTCCTTCCTTCCTTTCTTTTTAGAATGAGTTAGAGTCTTTTACTTTTAAAACCTACAGAAATAAAACTAATCAAACACTCTCCAGCAGAATTCACATGCAGAAATATTTGGACAGACAAAATTTGCTTTTGGATTAAAAAAAAAGAAAATGGCACAACGTTCAGTGGTTGGTTGGGTAGGTGGGTGGATAGAGGGAAGGTCTGGGAAGACTTGGGTGTGAATATGATCAAAGCAAGTTGTACGAAACTCTTGTAAAACTAATGCAATATTGTTCAGTTAATTTGTGACTTGTTTTTTAGTTTAGATGACAAGAGAAAACGAACTGGTTTGTCACGCTGGATTATGCAGAACCTCTAAGTCTTTCTCAACCTAGAAGACTAACTTACGTGGCACTTTCCTCGCTGCAGTTAGAGTTGCCTGTGTCCACGGTGGTGTTTTGACCAAGTGCTTCATCCGTGAGGTCCAGCCACGTCTGATTCTTAAATTTAACTGTGATTCTTTTAGTCCAGAAGAGGATGCAGGGAATCCCATCCCTGGAGAATGTAACAGGGTTGTGTTGGCTGAATGTACTCCAATGGTTTTTGCTCAGATTGTAGTTGAAAGTCTGATTAACCAAATAAAAGAAATTTAAGAGATAAATGTGTGTCCTTGGAATCAAAGTCTTCCAACAGATACGAAGGTTAATTCATATCTTGTAATAATGAGAACATGTTGTTATATATTTACTTAAAATACAACACAAAGACTGGAGCAGTTATTCCAGGGTAAATGCAAATGAAAGAGAAACAGGAGAGAGCAGTAAGTTCCCCAGTAATAAAAGGAGCACTTGCTGCAGTCCCTGTGGGAAAACCAGAAAACTGAACACGTGGGGAAAACATGAGAGGGTAAGCACAATTAAGACTGTATGGTTTTCTCAGTAATCTCAGGCAGGAATCTAAATATTAGGCTAGAACAAAGAATTTCAGATAGGGATCTAAATTTTAGGCTAGAACAAGGAAGTAGGCTTCAGACATGAAAATGACCTTGGGCTAGGACAGAAAAGTAGGCTCAGATACTTTGGTCATCCTGATAAGCCTTTAGAAACAGTGACCATGGGAGTGTTCATGTAATTGGGTTTAAGGCCTTGCTTTTTCTTTGACTATTTGAGTTTACTGTATTGCTTGTTCCTTGACTATTTGCATCTATTGTATTGCTAGACCCTCAACCTAGAACTGACCTTAATACATACATTTAACCAAAATGGTATAAAAGCATAAAGGAAGAGGGGGTATAGGATAGGGGGCTCTAGGGAGGGGAAAGGGGGAAAGGGGATGATATCTGTATTGTAAATAAATAAAATATCCAATTAAAAAAATAATGAAAATAAAACAAATCAAAAGGAAATGACACAATAAAAAATATATTAAAAAAAAAAAAAGACTGTATGGTTTTCTCAGCTACCCAGAGTTCAAGTAAGATTGTGTTAATAATTAACACAACTATAGTGTATATATTCAGAGTATCTCTGAGAGCATCGAAAGGCCTGTGTGTTACTTAGGTTAAAGTTTAATATGCTAACAGCCATACCTGTGAGATGGGTGTCGTTGTGAAATTCTGGACTGGTTTCACCTCTCCACTATTCCTTTGACCTGTCAAATAAATAATGATGAAAGCACCAACGCTGGATGCTACCAGTTTTTTAACACGATTGAACAATGCTAATGAACCAACCATTGGACTATATCCTGTTTGCGCCTGTTTTGGCTTATCATTAAAGATGCCCTAGTTTAAAAGGTTCCCCCCACCCCAGGAGGGATTCTAGGTACAAACAACACAAGTAGGGGAAATATACCCCCAAAGGCCTTTCTTTACCCCTCCCCCTAGCAAACCAAAAGGGCAACCTCAAGTCTTACCATTCTGTACACTCACTTCTTTACTGGAAGACGCTTGAGATCTGAAATTAGAAATAGAGTTTTAAACGCAAAGCAGACATCTGTAGTTGAGGCTTCACAGGAAGTTCTGAGGAGCTGTCTCAGCCGTGTCCATCTGGCCAGGAGGCACACTGTGGCCGCTCAGAGTGCAATATGTTTAGCCACGGATTTCTGATTTGATTATGACACATCCTCTCCAAACAAAATATAGAAAATATAGAAATTTCTGAAAGTTTTCTGCTTTTATGGATCAATTGTGGTCCTTACTCATTGGAGATTACAGACAGCCAACGTGCATTCCAAGCAGTGAGCTATCTACCAAGCTTTAACCAATACTGAAAACACAATAATATGCAATAAATTATTTTTCAATGAAATTTTATCTCACACTGTGCTGTAACTATATAATAGCCAAAATATCCAATGTTCAATTTTATTTTTAAAAGGCAAATTTAGCCACCAGTGGCGGTACATGCCTTTCATCCCAGTAATAGGGAAGCAGGGGCAGACATATCTCTGTAAGCTGGAGGTCAGCCTGGTCAACAGAGTGAATCTGAGTGTATGGTCGTCAGCTGACATTCATCCTAAAGCCAGGTTCAGAACTAAATGTTTTAGTTAGGAGAGATGACAGAGGTGCTGGTAGGTCAACAAAAGGATGGACGGGGTATTAGGACTATCTTGTACCTCACTGGTACAAATTGGCATAATTATGCTCTAATTGTATTTTGAGAGAAAAGTTTCCTTTTAACAGGAAGGGTGATGTGTAGGAGGAGCTAAGGTGGGAGGAGTACTGAGAGGAAGAAAAGGAGTAAGAAGAGGAGAAGAAGAAGGAGAGGAGAAGCTAGGTGATGAAAGAGAGATAGAGGGGGGAGACAGGGAAGCAGATGTTCATGAATCTCCACTAGTCAAAGATAGTAGATATATCTAGGTTGGGTAGTGGGTTACACCTCTGATTGAACAATACCAAACTTATAAAGCCTATGATTAACATTTTTTTTTAAAAAATGTATAAATGCAAAAAGGAAAAGGGGGCATGGGATAGGGGTTTTCTAAGGGGGGGAAAGGGGAAAGGGGATGGCATCTGAAGTGTAAATGAAAGATCTAATAAAAAAACAAAAAAAAAAAAACAAAAAAAACAACAACAACAAAAAAAAAAAAAGAACCACACACACTAAGGACATCTGCTTCACCCACCTGCCACCACCTGTCTGCCCAACCTATGGTCATTGTGATCCTTTGGAGAACATTTAAACTGCACTATAAATGTGTGAGACTAGGAACATGGCTGAAAACATCATGATACATTTTCATGATGTAATACTGCATGAAGCTCATTGTGTCAAAACATATCTGACAGCATAGGTAAATGTTTGTGATACATGCTGAAGTCCAAAGATTGCACACTGAAAAGCAAGATGTTCTCAATATATTTTAAAGTTTTTTTAAATGTCCATTTTATAGACAGCGGCTACGACAGGATGTGTTGAGACACCTAAGGGAGTGAAGATAGAGAAGAGGTCTGAGGAGAATTCCCTGGGGGCATTCTATAAAAAGTAAATTCTGTGGTATAATATGTTATTATGTGTAGGCCGCCAACCTTATGCGGCTGAATAAAACAGCACCGCAGAGTTGACATGGCTGACTAAAACAACGTTGTGCCGCTTCAACTCTGCAGGCCAAGGGCGCACATTTGCGCGCGCCAGCCGCTCTGAGGCGGCAATACAAGATGGCGCCTGCCTAGGCTCTGGTAGGAACTACCAGAGGCCTGCGCATGCGCAGTTCAATTTGGCTCCAGCCCCTCCCGAACGGGGCATGCAAATGAGTTACCACTAGGGTACCACAAACCTGGCCAATCACCCCCTCCCGGGCGGGGCATGCTAATGAGTATGCTAATGAGTCATTGCAAATTGACCAATTGGACACCTCCATGTGCTTTGCCACGCCCAGGGCTGGGGATATATAAGCAGCCTGTTCTGGGCATTCGAGTCAGTCTTTCCCAGAAACCTAAAAGAGCGCTTCCAATAAAGGCTGTTGAGAAGGATCTGGTTTGTCGCGTCTTCCTTGCTGGACAAGCGGGGCGCTACAATTATGAGTATAGACGAAGAGTAAAAGGCTATCAATCATAATTTCTATTTTCATGCTTTTCAGAAATACCTTTTTGGCAATTAAATTTGTTCTTTTTTTTTTTTTTTCTAAGACAGGGTTTCACTGTGTAGCCCTGGCTGCCCTGGAATTCACTCTGTTGACCAGGCTGACCTCCAGCTTACAGAGATATGTCTGCCCCTGCTTCCCTATTACTGGGGTGAAAGGCGTGTACCGCCACTGGTAGCTAAATTTGCCTTTTAAAAATAAAATTGAACATTGGATATTTGGCTATTATATAGTTACAGCACAGTGTGAGATAAAATTTCATTGAAAAATAATTTATTGCATATTATTGTGTTTTCAGTATTGGTTAAAGCTTGGTAGATAGCTCACTGCTTGGTATGCACGTTGGCTGTCTGTAATCTCCAATGAGTAAGGACCACAATTGATCCATAAAAGGAGAAAACTTTCAGAAATTTCTATATTTTCTATATTTTGTTTGGAGAGGATGTGTCATAATCAAATCAGAAATCCATGGCTAAACATATTGCACTCTGAGCGGCCACAGTGTGCCTCCTGGCCAGATGGACATGGCTGAGACAGCTCCTCAGAACTTCCTGTGAAGCATAACCATGACAATATAGCTAGAACAAAGTTGAAGAATATTAATGCCACAGACAGAAGGTTCTCCAAGCACTGCTACAGTGTGACCATCACCCTCCAACTTTCATCCCAAGCACATAGACTGCCTTTCATTTTATATGAGTTTTCATTTTACAGACTTGTAAATTAATAGTCACACAACATTTATCCCTTAGTATTTGGTTTCTCTTAATCTTAACCTTGGAATTCGTGACACTGTTCCATCTATCAGTGTTTTATTCTAATCAATTGCTAGGAAATACCTCACTGCATATCTGCATATATATATATATATATATATATATATATATATATATATATATATATGTGTGTGTGTGTGTGTGTGCGTTGTATGTATATACATATATGTGTGTGTATATATGTTATATATGTATATATACATATATAATACATTTTATCTGTCTGTACACACTTTGACATTTACAGGCATATGTGGTGTTTGTAGCTTGGGACTTTATACGCAAATATTTAAGAGCTTTCACGTGTACCAATTCGTGTAGAATATATTTTATTTGTTATTTTTTTTCAGTGCTGAGGAATGAACCTAGGGTTTCATGCCAGGCATGTGGTCTGCCACTTAGCTACACACAGCCTAGGACACATGTCTGTTTACACTAAGTCCCTCATGAATGAAGTTGGCATGAGTCAGTCCTCTGAGGCCAATCTTATCTTGGTGAACATGGGAGCACTAAGAACTTTAACTTCCTGGGCAACATGTATCTTATGCAAAACATCTCTACCTAACCAACTTCCAAATCCTCCCATGTAAGTTGAAGCATTGCTGACTATATGAAAGAAGCGCTAACAAGCAGAAAACACTTTCTGGAGAGCCAAAGCCTTCCCATACACAGAAAAATCTTTTAATTTTTCCTCAGTTTACATGTTATTCACAAGCTATTTATCATAATACCAACTTATATATTCAATTTTTAAGTGTTTTCAGTAACAAAACCATAGAATTGATGAAGTAGATTTTCCCTAGGAAAAATAAATATACAGAGTCAATTGGAAACTTCTAGCTTATAGAAGAACTTACTGAATATTTGTTGAATATAAGTCTTTTAACGAATGAATGAACAAGCCATAATACCATTAAACTGCTTCATCAATTTGAGGCTTTGGTCTAATACTCAAAATTTTCCATGTGTTCATTAATGAAAAGCTTTATTGTGTTTCTTGTTTTAATGTGTTTATTAATTGATTAATAAACAGAAAGTTCACTGCCATTTTAATGCATCTCTGGTCAAATCATACAATAATGCTATCTTTTTAACAAGATTATTTATTTATTTATTTATTTATTTATTATGTATACAGCATTCTGCTTGTTTATATGCCTGCCGGCCAGAAGAGGGCACCAGATCTCACTATAGATGGTTGTAAGTCACCATGTAGTTGCTGGGAATTGAACTCAGGATCTTTGGAAGAACTAACAGTCAGCACTCTTAATCTCTGTGCCATCTCTCCAGCCTCAACAATCTCATTCTTGATCAATATACGTCAATGCAGACAGACTTTTCACAGAACCCTAAGCGTGAACAAATGAGATTTTGTTGGAAATTTGATCTCAACCAAAACAAAATATGCATGCCTAAGTAGTATCTGAAAGACATGAAAAACTAACAGCTGCTCACAGCTGTCTATGTGAATGGTTTGAGAAACACTGATGTAAATAACTAAACCTAGCTTGGCCTAGTAGCCCAGGCCTACAATGCCAGCTATTCAAGAGCCTAAAGCAGGAGAATTAAAAGCTTGTGGTCTTCTGAGTCTACATAGGGTATTCAAAACCAGCTTGGGCAACTTAGTGAGACCCTCTCATAAAATATAGTTCTAAATGCCCAGACATCATAATAGAACCTTGTATGTATAATTAATATAACCTAACAAACATATTTTCAAGTGACTATGGGCCTGGGGAGATAACTCATCTGGTAACCATGTGGACCTGAGTTCAATTCCCAGAATCCATGTTAAAAAGCTGGACATGGAATCATATATCTGTAACTTAGCACTTGGGAGGCAGAAACAAGAGGACACCTGGGATTCAGTGAAAGAACATTTACAAAATCGAAATTACTGCTTCCTTCACAGTGAGTTAGCATGCATTACTAGATTAGGATGGTCATCTACATGACTTAACTTATGTTTTGTTAATGTTCAAATTATCACACAGGACAATAGGTTTCATTCTTGGACCATCATTCATAATTTGCTTTCACTGAACCTCCTCCCCTCTCTGTGCTCCTGCCCCTCATCCCCCTCTGTGCTTCCCTCCTCACTCCCATCCCCCCCACCCAATCTCCTCTTCCTTCCCTGAAGCCCCTTCCTCTCTAGGACACATGTATTCATCACCTCATCTGTGTGCTCCTCCCCAGCCCTCTCTTAAAAATCTCCCTTTTTTCTCTCATGGTCCCTTTTCTAGTTTCATGAGCTACACTGCTCGGTCCCCCCACACTTACATTAACATCTAGGATCTGCCTAAGAGAGAACATGCTGTATTTCTGTTTCTAAGTCAGAGATGCTACCTGATATTCAGTTACACCCATTTTCTTGCAAATGCCATAATTTTTTTCTTTAGGACTAAGTAAAATTTCATTGTGTATATATACCTCATTTTCCATAAGTACTAGTTAGTAACATCTAGGTTTTTGCAGCTATCTTGAAGAATACATCTGTTTGTATAATTTCTAAGACCTATCATGCCCCTGAAAATAAAATTTTATATATATATATATATATATATACATATATATATATATATATATATATATATCCTTAATAAAAGCAGAATTTGATTTTTTTTAATTTCGACATTTTTTTGCCAATATAATGCAAAAGCCACTCATTTCTATATAAACTTGGTGGAGTATGTTTTATAGACTGGCATATAACTCAGTGATAGAGCACTTTCTTAGCCTTCTTGAGGCCCTAAATTTAATTTCGGAGAAGCACAAAAGCACAGGATTCCATAATATTGTAAAGCCAGGTGTGACAATGCATGCTTGTAATCCTAGGCCTTGGAAGTGAGATAGGAGGTCAGAAGTTCAAGGCCACCATTGGCTATAGGAGATCTGTCCCAAACAAAACCAGGCAACATTTAACCACCTAAGACATTTAAGCCATGTCCTATCTAAAAGTAAGCTTCAACAAAAGCACCAATTGATGCAGAGGGAGAAAAGAACAGAACATTTGAGTGTCTATTCTTAAAGCTGTTATCAGCTGCTGACTTAGGAGTTCTTTGCCAGCTCACCCTGCTTGCTGCTGGGCTCCGTGTTCGCACGAATGTCCCCAGTGCATTTGGTGAGATGGCACATCATAAATAATTGGGGAAGAAGACATACAGTAGCTGCAGTTGAGATTCTAAATATAATATTTTAGAGATAAGTATGTACTCCTTTCTTTGTAAAACATAGAAAACAGACGCGAAAACAAAAACGGTGCTTGTTAATAAGGGTCTTAAACCATCGGCGCCTTCTATTAATCAGTGTGATCTAACATCATTTCCTTGGGCTCACAGGTTATACCTCCCTAAGGTCTCCATTCATATAACTATGACAGGAGAAACTGTGAATTAGCCCCTATTTATAAACATAAAAGAAACCGGAACCAGGTCTGATCTGAAAGTCTGTTAAGCAGTAGTATATTTAATACAAATGCAGTGTTTCTTAGTGTTTTGAAGAGTCCTGGACTCTTACAATAAAAGTAAAGTATAATAAATATTGTCATTAGCTGTATGGTATACCTAGCTTATATATTTTTGAACCATAAACAAATGCAGATATGTAACTCTATAAAGAAAGGACAGAACATCTAATGTCACACTTGCACCAAGGTTCACAAACACATCACATTAAAGGATGAGCCGTTACTCACCCTACATTCCTCCTGGCAAGTATCTGATCCAAACTGACTGAAAACACCATACATAAGAACAGCAGTGAGAAACTAAACAAGAGTTTTCTTCCCATCAAGAAATGTACGCTTCTTCAAGCCAAGCACATCTGTCAATTCGTAGAGCAAACAGAGCAGAGGCTGGACTATTCTTGCCAAGTGACTGACAGCACCTTCAGCCAATAAAAAGATAGCTTTTCCAGGCTGCACTATGGGGGCGGGGAGGAGGGGAGGAGGAGGGCGAAACCTGACAGTGCTCAATCTGGAGCACAGAGTTAACCCAGCATTTAGCTTTTCGATTATTCATTGCATTAAAACATCATTAGGGAGCAGGTTTTAGAGAAAATACATCGCAAGTGAGCCCTTTATGGGAAGTCGCCCTATTGGGTGACTGCTGCACACACTTTACTAAGGTTCTCACGCTGCTTTTCCAAAAATGATTACCTTCGCTCTCAAATCTATAAAGTATTTATTTTTCCAGACATTTTAAAGGTAAACCAATTGGTAAAACATTCTCTAGAACTTACCTATATTTCCACACGCATCCTAGGTCACAGTTCTTTGTTGAGTGTGAACTTTCCACCTTCCCAGAGGGCTTGAGAGGGATCTTGAGGACCTCTGGAGTCTGGAGCTGCTAAAGCCATGCCCAGTGAGATGGCTTTGAGAGCTCCTATTGTAACAGCCAGGGAAGTTCTTCCTTCTGTGAAGGTTTTCAGCAGAACACCCCCCCTGACCCCTGCAGGAGCGCTTTAAAGAATTGCCTCAGAGGGGAAGAGAAGGGGTACGAGCACAGGTCAGTGACGCTAGTGCTGGAAGATGCCAGAAAAAGTCCGGTATTTTCTGTGCTGTTATATGCTGGATAAAAAGGATTCTGGTGAAGATGAAATGGCAAAATGGACAAAGGCCTCTTGCCTCTGGTAAATAAACAATGACTGTTATTACTCCCCAAAAGAGCTATGAAACAAAATCCAGAAAGGGTTTATATTTAAAACACACATAATAAAATGTCATAACACTGAAAGTCTTTCAAAACGAAACACATTTTTGTTACTTCAGGACCTTGATACTTCTAATGGGAAAGTACTGGTAGTTGACAGTGGCTATCTTTAATTTTTTTAATTATTATGTTATGGGCATGAGTGTTTTACCCGCATATATGACTCTGCAGTTCATGTATACAGTGGTGGTAGGGTGGCTGGGAACGCAGGGGGTTCCTCCAGGTGGGAAGTTAGGTAGTCGGCTATGGCTACAGCAGCTCATTAAAGCCCTTCTCCACGGTTCCTCTCGGCTCAGCCCCAATGACACAAGAAAGTCCATAGGTTTTTACAGGCTTTAATGTCTTGGTGGATGTTGGTTGGATCTGGATGTGCACCCCAGTGAAACTCAGGGCAAACCTGAGTTAAATAGGGAAGGGGGGGGGGGAAGAATGCTTAATTGGCTCCACCCTCTGGCCTTCAGGTACCTCATTAGTATGTAAATCTCTCTAGGGCCTGAGGTCTGTTCCTTATGACTGATGGCCATAGACCTCTCTGTGGGAGGGGCTGTGGAGGGCTGAAGCTAAATGAAAAGAACTAGGGCCTGGGAGCAGAGCTGAACTCCTGCCATCCAATAAGGGTCCAGGGTTCCAGGCTTATGCTCAACCAAGCCCCCAGCTGCTTCTCACAGCCCACTGCCCCCACAGTACAGTGCCCTTAGAGGGCAGAAGAGGGCCTTGGATCCCCCAAAGCAGGACTTACAGATGGTTCTTAGCTACCACGTGGGTGCTGGGAATCCAGCCTGGGTCCTCTGGAAGAGCATTCAGAGCTGTTAACCACTGAGCCATCTCTCCATCCTGAGAAGGACTGTTTTTAAGTGAATTTTGGGGGAGGTAACAGATTTTAGGGGAGCTGGGGACTTGGTGACATTCTTCTCTTCTTTGTGTGCTGTCTCTTCTTCACATGGCACCAGGCACCCTTCAGAAAACAACAAAAGGAAAATTAAGCATAATAAATGGAGAAGATGGAAAAATACAGAAATAAAGATTAAGAGTTGTGATAATAGGGCTGGTGAGATGGCTCAGTGGTTAAGAGCACTTCCAGGGGTCATGAGTTCAAATCCCAGCAACCACATGGTGGCTCACAACCATCCATAATGAGATCTGATGCACTCATATGGGTGTCTGAAGACAGCTACAGTGTACTTACATAAAATAAATAAATTATTAAAAAAAAAAAAGAGTTGTGATAATAACTTAATAATCTGCCGGGCGGTGGTGGCGCACGCCTTTAATCCCAGCACTTGGGAGGCAGAGGCAGGTGGATTTCTGAGTTCGAGGCCAGCGTGGTCTACAGAGTGAGTTCCAGGACAGCCAAAGCTACACAGAGAAACCCTGTCTCGAAAAACAAAAACAAAAAAAAAAAAAAAACAAACTTAATAATCTGCTGGGTGAGCTGGCACACATCTGTTTTCCAGCACTTGAGAGCTGGAAGCACGAAGACCACAAGCTCAACTTCATCCTTGGCCACACAGTCAGCTCAAGGTCAACCTGGGCCCCTTGCTGTCATATCATCATCATCATCATCATCATCATCATCATCATCATCATCATCATAGTTTAACACATCTTTTGTGCCTTGGCTCATTCCTACTTCCTCTCACACACACTTTTCTACCTTCTCCCACATTTCCTCTCCCACTCACCATCTCTGCTTTTACCAGCTCGATCTTTTCTACAGAATTGCAAATAGTAAAGCAGGTTTGGAGAGCAGGAATTTCATTTTGACAGATAAGCTGTATGTCTTAGTTTGGGTTCCATTGCTGTGAAGAGAGACCATGACCAAGGCAACTCTAATAAAGGAAAACATTTGCTTGGAGCTGACTTACAGTTTCAGAGATTCAACCCATTATCATCATGACGGGAAACATGGCAGAGTCTAGGCAGACATGGTGTGGAGAAGGAGCTGGGTTCTACATCTTGATCTGTAGGAAGCCGCTGTTAGCGGTGGTATAATCTGCCATTCCAAGATGGCGCGGGCATCCTGTCCTCCCACAAGTAAACAATTAACTGTGCAGCTGCAAAGGCAGAAAGCCCGCCAAAGTCACTGGCCAATCCCGAGGCGTAATATTGGGTGATGAGTGAACAGCCAATCAGAAGTGAATATGTCACTCTAGGGTGTATTTAAGCTGGGCCTCTTCCTGTCTTCAGCCCTTCCGCATTTTTCATGTCTGTGATACAGAGTAAAGCCTCGCTGTGGTAACTACCCGAATTCTGCCTCTCGTGTTTCTCTTCCACGGGCGAGGGGGGACACAGGAGACGCGCGCAACATTGATCTGCAGGCAGCATCAGGAGACTGTGTGTCACATTGGATGTGGCGTAAGCATGGAAGATCTCAAAGCCCACCCCCCCACAGTGACACACTTCCTCCAACAAGGCTACGCCTACTCCGATAAGGCCACACCTCCTATTAGTGCCACTTCCTTTGGGCCAAGCATTCACACACATGAGTCTATGGGGACCGTACCTATTCAAACCACCACACTACACAATATCCAGTTAAATTAGAATCCAAGAAAAAGAAGTCAATTTAATATATGTGTCCCATGCAATATTTAAGACATAGAATATTGGACCAGAGAGAAGAACCAACTGGCAAAGTACTTGCTACATAGGCATGAAGAGCCAGTTAGACTTTGAGAGCCTGTATATGAAAGCTGGGCACAGAGACTGACTCTAACATTTAACAACATTTAACATTTTAACATTTAACATTTAACATGAATACTAACATTTCTTTTTTTTTTCTTTTCATAAATATTTATTTATTTATTTATTTATTTTAAATTCCAGATTGTATTTCCCTCCCAGTCACCCTCCAACTGTTCCACATCCCATACCTCCTCCCTAACCCCTGTCTCCACGAGGATGTTCCCACCTCCCCAGCTCCCACCCCACCAGACCTCTAAATTCCCTGGGACCTCCAGTCTCTTGAGGGTTACGTGCATCTTCTCTGAATAAACCCAGGCCCAGAAGTCCTCTGCTGTATTTGTGTTGGGGGCCTCATATCAGCTACTGTATGCTGCCTGGTTGGTGGCCCAGTGTCTGAGAGATCTCAGGGGTCCAGCTTAGTTGAGACTGTTGGTCCTCCTACAGGGTCCTCCTCAGGTTCTTACAGCTTTCCCTTAATTCAACCACAGGGGTCAGCAGCTTCTGTCCATTAGTTGGGTATAAATATGACTCTTTCAGCTGCTTGCTGGGTCTTTCAGAGGACAGTCATGACAGGTCCCTTTTTGTGAGTGCTCCATAGCCTCAGTAATAGTGTCAGGGCCTCCCCTTTAGCTGGATCCCACTTTGGGCCTGTGGCTGGACCTTCTTTTCCTCCTCTTCATTTCCATCCCTGCAGTTCTTTCAGACAGGAACAATTATGGGTCCAAGTTTTGACTGTGGGATGTAGTTTTAAGATGTAGTTAATTTCTTAATGAGATATCTGACAGTCTTTGCTGCCCAGGCTCTAAAAGCTGGTGTGAAATCTACATACATAACAATTCTCAACTCAGACTTGTCCGATTCCAGGTGGTGAGTAGCTACCTTTGTCAAGTAGCCACTATATTGGAGACATAGAGCATCTCCAACTGCCACAGCAGTTCTTTGAAGTCTTTATGGTACCAATGACACTGTCTGTTCCTCAGAACCCAGTGGGGAGGAGGTGTCATCCCAAGACCATCCCCCTATTGTCTGTACTCACTGGTCCTGTGAATGCAAACAAAGTGTAATGACGTTAAGAATCATTCATGGGACTGTGCTTGGGTATCATTCAAGCCCACGCATGCAAAATTGTTAGTTTTAAATCAAGGATTTTAAGTCTTGATCCTAACATCTTACCATATCACTTTTTTTCATTGAGGGAATATCCTCCTACTTGGTTAAGAATATTAAAGGCAGAATAATTAATACCTAGTAGCTTTCACAAACTTCAGAATAGAAGTCTCACTTCTGGTGTGACTGTCTGAGAATAGCTCATCTTGTGACTTTGCTGGAGAAAGACAGTAGAGAAATGTTAATTGGCTATCATGCAGGCTGAACTCACTTGGGAATGGCCTTGCCTGGTGTTATTCCTGCCTCTCAGATTTCTTGGGAGTCTTTGTCAAGAACATGTAAAGTTGAGATTTTACCCACTTGGAGCTGACAAATTAGTCTTCCTGTTTCAGAGATGGTGGCAGACAACACAAGACTCCTGGGTGAAAGACAAAGTCTTTATGACCCATCACCCAAAAACTCCATAAACCTGGGTCAGTGTCCTAGCTGAACAGACTTGGAGCTAGGATTTAGCTGGAGGAGGGGGGTCACCAAAGGAGATATTCCAGCCACAACTCTCCGTCAGTCTCTCACAGTATTGCTCTCTCCCTCTCCCTCTCCCTCTTGCTGAATGCTGTGAGACCAGCAGTCTCTGCTGTCCTTCATTCCACAGCTATGGTTCTCTGCCTCACTAGAGGCCTATGATGGCAGAGAGAGTCAGTCATCCATGCCTGGAACTTCGGAGACCATGAGCCAAAAAGAAAGCTTCCCTGCCTCTTGTGCTTGGGTGTAGTCACATGATGAGAGCCTTATTAACTCCAGGAACCCCCATCATACATGGTGTTTAGGAAATTTACCTGCTCTTAATTCTGGAAGAAAAGCATCTCTGTTTCTATGTTCTGAACAAATCTGCCATTGGCTTCAAAGGGAGATGTATTTTCATGTTTCAAAGCTATTCACTGTGAAAAGAGAAAATCCCAGAACAGAGAAAAAGCAAGTGTCTCACAACATGTGCAGAAAACGTAGATATACATAGAAACTTTCCCTCAACAGCCTCCAGGAGGAATAGGGAGTTGTATATCTCTGCTTAATTTTCTGATTTGTTACATATTACTAAGCTAATGTTGACTGGAATTTTCAGTACCAAAAATTCATTTCTCGTACTCATATATGACCATATAGTTCACAAAAGGGAAAAATACATCTAACTTAACTTAGGAAGCATATAGGGCTGGAGAGATGGCTCAGTGGTTAAGAGCACCGCCTGATCCTCCGAAGGTCAGAGTTCAATTCCCAGCACACGACCAAAACTTAGGAAACATAAACAAATAGAAATTTGTATTTATCCAATGCTTACGGGGCGGGGGGGGGGGGGGAGATCCATCAGTCAAATAGTAAACTAATAGTTATTAATGGTAATGGTCTTTGCATAGAGACTAAAATCCAAACCTACTTCCTACAAAGCCCAGAATGCCAGTCCCTGCTGCCCTGCTTCTCCACCATGTCAGCTACTTCACCTGACCGTCTCGTGGCACACAGGCTTGTACTCATGATCTTCTGTCCAAGCAGGTCACGTGTGCCTCCTTTGTGGGGTCATCTCAGCCTTCCTTGTCTCCTGACATCACAATGCACACTTCAGTATTTATTTACTTGTTCATGTTGCTTCCTCGTCAGAGAGCTTTGCCCAGTGAAAGCGGGGACTCTGACTAATGATCTAATATATACTTAGAGTTCTAGTGGACATCCAATACGTGTCCCGAACTGCGCTGAGTGAGTGGCAGGATGCATGAACCTATCAACAATCCCACAGGAGGAATTAATTACCTCAAATATTCTATAGAATGTGGTTGACTAAAAACAGAATTGACGAAGTAAAACTACACATACCTACGAAAATGCCATTATTTCATATGCTAAAAAAAAATTAAAAAGAAATGAAGGCACGCGGGTTGTATTTGTTGCCCAGCAGACCGTTACACAGTATGCACTTCCTGTTCCTTGCATGCAGGGAGAGTGTGCTGAGTGTGTTACTCTACACCAAGCTCAGAGTCTAACTGCCGCCAAGGTTCCTATCAATTTCCATCAAATCAACCTCTGATTTGATTGGAGTCCGAAGAGTAAATCAAACAGCTGCACGTGCGTCTAATTTAAATGTTAATGCTTCTCGCTTTAGGTTCCTCTCTCACTTCATGAAACATGTATCATGTCTAAGATTAGTGGCATGCATCATTGCTCAAGTTAAACTGAGACAGGAGGCCAGCTCTTACATACATTTGTCCACCCAGCGAACTCTGATTGGTACTGTGCCAGATTCTTTTACCAGGAACATAAGAGAGAAAAAAAAAAAATCAAACCAAACCTGGTAATAAATGTGCAAAAATGTAAACAGGTGATGGCTAAAGCAAATACCCTTAAAAGGTGCGCACAGCAAACCTGTAATCTTCTCGAGGTCTACTTCTGCCCAGGTGGACAAAAGAATGAAGGACAGTGGCAGTTACAGATGTGAGAGAGTTTGACCTGGGTGTCTGCTGCGTGCAGCATGAAAAGAGCTTTATGGAAAAGCTTTACTAAGATGACATTTGTTGAGATGAGAGAGACATGAGGTAGAAGGGGAAGCTTGAGTTGGGGAGCAGAGTCCGACTAAGGGTCCTAGAGAGGAAACAGCCTGTAACAGCATTAAAAAACAGCTTTATAAGATGGTTGCAGGGGCCCCAGATCCACAGGGACAGAAACCAAAGGTCCCTCGGAGGTCCCTGTGATGCTGCCAGGTCACATATCTGTGACAAGAGTGTACTGGTCTCTGTGACAAAAGTTTACCGGTCTGTTTGACAGACGTCAACCAGCCTTTTCATTTCAAAGAGAACATTGTATGTGCTGTTTGCTAACACAAGATATTATTTTACCTATGCGTAAGGTGGAGTCAGGAGTTGAGATAGTGTCTCATATAGCATAGGCTGCCCAGGAACCTACCATATAGCTGGGGCTGGCCCTGAACTCCTCAAACATCCACTTCCCTAAAACTGGATTGTAAGTATGTGTCTGAGATATTATGTTCTGAATAACGGACATAAATTTGGAGATTTTAGGATAAAGCCACGGAGTAAATGGTAAAGATGCATACGTGTACTTTATTCTATAGTAGGTGAACTGATAGTCCATCCTATTGATCAGACACACTCATTTGTAGTGGCTCATGATCAATGACTTCTGGGACCAGCAAGAGAAAAAAGCAAAAAAAAAAAAAAAAAAAAAAAAAAAAAAAAAATTTAAAACAAAAAATAATTGTCATTTTGTGTGATAACAAAATAAAATCCTAGGGCCCTCATTTGTGTTCTCCCTGTCTTTCCTTTTCCCTCTGATTCTTTTTTTCTTTAAAGACACTTGTTTCTCATAAAACCCTCTCCATAATCTCAGATGACCACATTTTTTCATATAATTATTTTAATAGCTTTATATTTCTGTGTTGTGTCCACACGCTCTTTGTACATAATTCTCAAATATTCCGGTGAGTCTTCATTTCACCGTGAAATTTAAGGGCCAAAAGAATCTCTTATTACCCCTCCTATACCCATAGATCAGATGGCTCCGGACTGAATTCATAGACAGTGCAGATCTGGTTCATCTATTCCGGGTCTAACATCTCCAGGGAAGGACATTCAAAAACTTAATATTCCATAGCAGGGAGGGAAATTACCTTTCCTACAAAGGCCCCTGCTGAAATTGAAGTCTACTTTCCTTTGTTTGGTTCTTGGCCAAGCAAGAGAACACCTGGGGGTAAGTTTTAATGTGCTTATTAAAAAGAGAGCTCCCTTTTGGGAATCTGACAAAGGGTATCAAAGAACAGCATTGCCAAGTTCCCCTCCCCGGGTCCTATAGAGGCTTAATTATAACGGGATTTTTACAGATTGGGCCTGAATATTAGTTAGATTACATGGCAATGCAGACTTATTTCTTTAGCTTCTCCTTAGAATAGTTATGAGAATAATCGCTGCACCGAATGGCAGATCAAATGAAAGGAAAAGAAATTCTATTCATTTTGTAAAAAGAGAAAAAATTATGTTTAATAATTTAATCAAGTAAAATGAAGCACTTGGCATTCATCAGCCTCAACTCGGAGCATGTAATCAGGAGGCCTCCCTTGCTGCTTCTGTGCTCTCACTTAAAGCTGTTATTTTAACTTGTCGCGTTTCCATAGCAACTGCTACATCGCTTTTTATAGTTAAAGCACTCGGCGTCATTTCTAACTGCATTAAATGCTTCAGTATTAATTGTCAGCACTGTTAAAACCTTTGACTCTTTTCCCCCCCACAGCCACACCTTCTCCCTGGTGTGGTTGGCATCACCCTTGAGCTAAATCTTACCACCTGATCTATTTTCCAAAAACCAAATCTTTCTTCTTAGTTGGGGAGACAAATATCTCACAGAACTGACATAAAAATGCCGTTCCACACCCCTGTGTGCTAAAGCAGCTGAGGAAGAGGACAAAGAGAGGACCTGCAGAGGCTGAGACCCTCCCTCCCCCATCACTAAAAGGGCCCAGAAAAGCTCAGTGTGGAAGCAGAGTGGATTGTAAGACACAGACATGGCAGCCTGTGATGCCAACACCCGGCTCTCAGCAGGAAGAGAGGCCTGCTGGGAAAGAATTGAGGAAATGTTCGGCCCCGAAAAGGAAAAGCCAACTATGTCCAAAATATTCTTCTTAAATATAGCCCGGTGTCAGTCCTGCTAAGCTGCATGTAGAAATGGAGAAACACCGAGTGTCGATGTTTTCTTGTGTGGAAACAAGAAAAGACTGTTCACTCCCTTTCTGTCATTTGCACGCATCGCAGGAGCCACCAAATCAACTCCTTTGTTATCGGGGTGTCTCTTGTTGCTTTTTTGTTTGTTTTATCTCAAATAACCCAGAGATGTTGGGCAGCAACCCCAATGAAAACACTTAGGACAACCGCACTCACTTAGTTGCAGCTGCCCTAGGTATTAACAGCCTAGCAACCTAGTTTCCATCTAGATTTAAATTATGCCTATTTAACGTTCAGTAGATTTTTTTTTTCTAAACATGAAACAAAAAAAAAATCTGCTTTATAATTAATGTGAAAACAAGCATATTTTGCTTAAGCAAGTTGCTTCTTTAAGCTCAGTACCATCTTTGTAAAACAGAATTAATAATAGCACCTAACACACAGGTATAATTCTGGTGGGTAAAAAAACACCAAACAGCCCTCAGAGGCTGGGGGAGAGGATAGCGCCAGTGTAGGGGAGTCGTCCCCCCCCCCCCTCTTTCCTTCACCGTAGAGACCTAATCTCAAGACCTTGCTCAGTTTCCAAAGTGGCTTTCTACAGTTCTCAGTGGTAGGTGCAATGGCTTTTCTCTTTCACCCAAGTCTCCCCTCGGTTCCCACAAGCTTGCTTTCAGAGAGCCTTTATAAACGGAGTCAGATCTTGCCACACTCTTACCGGGAACCTTTCCAAGGCCTTTCAGCCAGATCAGACACGGCCAAGACTGATTCAGTTTCTCCTTCCTCCACTCCTGGTAGCTCACTATCCATAAGTGGTGGAGACCTCTCTTCGAAGGGTTCACTCTTCAGTCTGACCCCCCCACCTTTGCTTTTGAAGTAAGGTCTTGAAGCCCAGGCTAGCCTTCAACTTGCTGTCCTGCTGAGGTTTTGGCATGAGCTAGGCATGGGCACAGGTTGCTTCAATTCATTATTGCCTTGCTTTGATACAATCATGGCAATCTTTGCCTCAGAATTCATACTGAACAACAAATCATGCTTTATTTGTGGTCTAAAGAGAAATTTTGTTAAAAAGCAAACAAAACAAAAAGCAAGAGAATAATGCAGTAATTAAGCCCACTACCATAAACAAAGCATAATTAAACAACCAAACAGCTAATATTATATTTACTAAAAAAAATTAATGCATAATTAAATGTCTTACTAAATATGTACACTTACACACATAGACACATATAAACTTACATATATGTATGCTAAATGTAACAATGGACAGATTTGTCCCATCTAAACCTATAGCTCTAAAAAAATAATTTTGAGGACTCAGATAAATTGACGGTGGGCCTAAATTCCTAGAAAAATGACTCACAAAAAAAAAATTCAAGTCATCTCTGCGAGTAGTTTTATAGCAACAGAGAGATTGACATTGTACTTAATCCCGCCACAGGAAAAACGCCAGCCCAACTGACTTTACAGAATGATTTACTAAACTTTTAAGAAATAAATCAGGGCTACAGAGATGGCTCCGTGGTTAAAAGCACTTGCTGCTTTTTCGGAAGACTGGAGTTCGGTTCCCAGTGACCACAAAGTGGTGGACTCACCCACCTGTAACTTCAGCTCCAGGGAAGCTGGCACCCTTGCCTGGCCTCTATGGGTACCTGCACTCATGTGTACATACACCCAGAAACATACAGTTACCTAAGTACAAATGAAATAGATCTTAATATATTAACCAGCCCTCCAAGTTTTACCTGGACCCTTAAAGATGGACTAGGGAATGCTTTCCCAATGAAGTTCAAAGCCAGCATGGTACTTACAGCCACAGTCAGAAATAATGCATGGCTCTTCAAGAAGCTACAGAATACACTACTCTGTTTCTGGGATATGTTATTTATTTCTCTTGCTGGTTTATTTTCTCATTGTGTATGCATAATTTTTTTTTAAAGTATCAACCTACCATCAGTTGTGCAACTGAACACTAAACCTCAGTTCAGAGGTAGTCTTTTACTTTCAGATTTCAGTTTCAGTGCTGGGGATTGAACCCAGGACCCTGTGCATTCAAGGGACATGCTGTACCACAGAACTACATCCCAGATCTTTCAGATGTTTCTGAGGGAGGTTCTTAATATTAAGTGATCAAAGTCTTTTTCTTTTAAAAAAATACTTTTCTTCCTCCACGTTCAAATAAATATCAATTTCTGTTTTCTTATGAATTTTGTTGTAGATGTTTAAACCCTTAAGATATTTGGGGTTTTCAACACTATTGCTTATGCCAAGAAGCACTTGCTCACAGGAGCCTGGTATGGCTGTTCCCTGAGAGGTTCTACCATCACCTGACCAATACAGATGCAGATTCTTGCTGGGGGATACCAATGGAAGAGCTAGGGGTTAAGACTGAAGGAGCTGAAGGGGATGGCAACCCCATAGGAAGAATAATATCAACTCACTGGACCACCCAGAGACTAAACCAGCAACCAAAGAGTATACATGGAGGGATCCATGCCTGCAGATACATATGTAGCAGAGGATGGCCTTATCTGACATCAATGGAGGTGGGGGGGGGGAGGCCCTTGGTCCTGTGTGGGCTGATGCCAGTGCAGGGGGATAGTGAGGCAGGAGTGGGTGAGTGGGTGGAGGAGCACACTCATAGAGGCAAAGGGGAGGGGGGAGAGGGACTATGGGATGGGAGGTTTGTGTAGGGGTAACCAGGAAGGGGGATATCATTTGAAATGTAAATGAATAAAATGATTAATTAAAAAAAAAAAAGATAACTAGGGTTTAATTTTAATGTAAGATGGTGATGCATTTTAATCAGAGAAATAATTTTTTAAAATTATTTTAAAAGTACTTGATCAATTAAATATATTACATATTATGAAATTATATATACTATATGATTATGTATTATAATATATACTCAAATATATTATATATTTACATATACAATATATAATATATACTCAAATATGTATTAATATAAAATATACATAATAATATAAATTGTATATTTTCATATAGACTTATATATAGGACATAGAATACATGACATATTTATATATTATTTATATTATATAATTACAAATTATATATTATCTTAAATTAAATATATGTTATACAATACACTTGGTATATATAAATATAATCAATCATTCTTTGTGCGGGAGGATAACCTTATGTTGCTTTTCATATGTCTCATAGAAGTTACCCACACAGGGGATGTCTATGTTATCATGTGCATTTCACCAGAGAAGGCTGAGATAGATATGCATATGTTAGTGGTTAAAGTAAGCTATTTAATATATGTATCACCTATTATGCCTACTGTGTGTGTGCTAAGTACCTTAAAGTCTACTCTTAGTAACTTTTTTTCTTTTTTTTTTTTCCTCACCCCCCTTCCCCCCTCCACCTCCAAGGAGACAGGGTTTCTCTATGTAGACTTGGCTATCCTAGAACTTTCTCTATTGAGCAGGCTGGCCTCAAACTCAGAGATCCCCTGCCTCTGCCTCCCAAGTGCTAGGATTAAAGGTGGGCACCACTCCTGCAATGCAACTTTTAAATAAATATAGCATTATTAAGTTCACTCTCTATGTTATACAGTCCCTGAGTTTCTTTTTTGATTTCATGAATACCATTGTATTTTGTTTTGTTTTTTAATCCTTTGACAAACATCTCTTGGATCTCTTACAGTACCTAGCACCTGGAAATTCCTGTTCTTTTCTTGGCCTGTATTAACTCTTTCAGACAATAATAAAGCTGTCATTGGGAGATATAAAACCTCCTTTTACAGATTGTCTTACTGATAAAAATAATTTACAGGCAGTCTCAGAAGAAAGTTCCAGGACAAATTTATTGGACTTTGGGAGAGAGGGGAAAAAAAAAATCAGGTCAGGTGGGCTCAGGATCTTGGCAGTTACCCAGAGGTGGGGGAGGGAAAGTTCAGTAGTGGAATTCTGTGAGCCAATGAATGGAGGCAGATGCTTAGACTGTCATGATAGTCAAGACTAGGATTTGGCCTGGGTCTAAAAGAGAGAGATGGAGAAGAAAGAAAAGAAATTATGTTGTTGAGTTAGAACTCAGAAAGTAGATCGGCTTATTTGAGAGTCTGTGGTTCAACTGTGTGGACTAAGGGACTCTTGGTTTATTTCAGAACACCTCTATTTAAACAGTTGTTTTCTTCTGTGTAGCTCTGGCTGGCTTCTTTAAGTTGTAAAATGGGATTTTCTTAGGACAGAAGGCTTCTGGCCTTGTCTAGTCAAAGGGCGTGCTTGTTTTTCCAAGTAAAAAAAATGCTATCAAACAACCACTGGTGGGGCAGTGGTAGCACATGCCTTTAATCCCAGCACTTGGGAGGCAGAGGCAGGCAGATTTCTGAGTTTGAGGCCAGCCTGGTCTACAGGGTGAGTTCCAGGACAGCCAGGGCTACACAGAGAAACCCTGTCTCTAAAAACAAAATAAAAAAGAAATAAAAAAAAAAAAACCCACCACTGACCAGGACATTTGCAAATCGGGTTACTCATTTATAACCTTATAAATAAGCTGAAGTAGGTACTAATATGTCTACAGTGGTCTGAGGAAGAAAGTAGCAAACAGCTCTTTTCGGTTTCTTCCCCTGATGCCAAGCACTCCTTAAAGGAGTTTTACACAGAGCCATAGGTTTCAATATCTGTTCAATATCTTTGTGGAACTTAGGTCTACTTATCTACTTCATATCCCTGGGTGTGCTCTTGCGGGAAGACAGGAGTGGGTGGGTGGGTGGGTGGTGGAGCACGCTCATAGAGGCAGAGGGAGGAGGATGGGATAGGGCGTTTCCGAAGAGGAGACCTGGAAAGGGGAAAACCATTGAAATGTAAATAAAGAAAATATCCACTTTTTAAAAAGAAAAATAATTATTAATATAGAGATTAATTAAAGTGGATTAAAGGAAATGGTTAAAAAAAAATATGCTCTTCCAAACTGGGTGTGGTGATTCAAATCACCGCACCCAGGAAACTAAAGCGGGAAGATCAGTTCAAGGCCAGCCTGTACAGCCATGTCTCAAAAAAAAAGCAACAAAACACTCTGTAGCACTTTCCATTTAACACAATTGCTCAACTCAAAAATCAAGGGGGACATAGTTACTTCATGATGATGCAAAAGCCACAGTTCTCTTTTTTTCTTGGGGGGAGGGGGGAGGCGGGTTCCAGACAGGGTTTCTCTGTGTAGCCCTGGATGTCCTGGAACTCACTCTGTAGACCAGGCAGGCCTCGAACTCAGAAATCCGCCTGCCTCTGCCTCCCAAGTGCTGGGATTAAAGGCGTGTGCCACCACCGCCAGGCACATAGAGTATTTAAGAATCCCCCAACTTAAAACTGAGTGGCACTCAGTCGCCAGAAGGCTTTACTGTGGTAAAGTACTGTGTCCCGGTGTAAAGCTCAGGCCTCCGAGCCACCGCTGCTCACTTTTTTTTTTTTTTTTTAATCTCTCAGTTCAATTGACAGAGAAACACCCTTTCTGGAAGGCTGTATCCTATGCTAAATATAGGTTCCCAGCTCAAATGTAACCTACAGCGATACCTTCTTAAAATACATTCCTGCGCTACAAAACTGCATTTTTCTATAACATTTGTCAGTATGTAAAGATATTTTTATATTTATAAATATAAATATTCTGTTTCTTTACCTAGAATAAAAACTTAAGGAGCAGAAATCTTCATTCTCTTAACTGCCAAAACTCCAGTGCAGAGATGCTAAATTTTTCGTTAAGTGACTCAACATTCCAGAAAAACTATATTTACTTCACTTTACAGGAAAAATTCGGGTTGTAAAGGTACTATAATTAAGCAAGGACGCATAACCAACAAATGTCAGCTCACTGTTTAAAGCTCAAGACTAGATTTTTCATCACTGAATCATTGCCTCATTAAAATTTACAATTTATTGTGAAGCCTGATAACTGTAAGCAGAAACCTCATTTCCTAAATACACTTCAAGACTCCACCTCTCAGTGAAGCTGGGAACCTGCCGCTGCGTCCAGCAGGGTGCTCCGCCCTCTCCGAATTAGCACCGCCCAATCCTGCGCCCGAGGCTGCAGGGAACGCCTGCGCAATAAATATTTAGCGCAAAGATTTCTGGGATTGGTAGTCCGTATTCCTGTATCCTCGTCATTTGCCTGAAAAGGAAATAAAAGGAGATCGCTTTGAATTTGATACATATTAAATAAAACTTAGACAGTGTCTCAGAAAAGTGGAGGCACTGAGTCGTTTCCAAAGACTACCTCTCCAACGCCACTCTCCTACACACACCCGTACAGGCGCTGCTCGGACGGCCGCTCGGGGTCCTCGGCTGGGCGGAGCTTCCCGCAATGCCTTGTGGGTTCTTCCTGCACCGCCTCTCTCTTTCTCTCGGGCCCGTGGCGCCGGCAAGATGGGTGAGCTGTGCGGGGCTGGGCTGAGGGGCCGCTGGATGGACTTAGAGCTCGGGATACGGCCTGTCGTGGGGCGATACAGCGGGGATCAGGGCTGTAGCCGGGCGGGGACCAGGTGAAGGGGCGCCGTTCCGCGGGCACGTGGCCGTGCGGAAGAGTTCCTGCGGCCTACCGGGCCGCCTTGCTGGGCGCCTGCTCCAGACCGATTGCACTGGAAATCGAAATAAGCCGAAAGGCTCCAGCCTAGGTCTCTGTGCATCTCCGAATTAGGGGATTTCGTGGGTAATTGGCCCACGGGCTAAGAGGAGCCACAGGGCTCTGTCGGGAAAGTACCCTCTGCTGAAGACCGTGTGTGGAGGCGCGGGTTCGGAGGGTTTACGGAGGATCCGGTGATGTTTCTTTTTCAGGCAAGTGTCGTGGTCTCCGTACTGCCCGGAAGCTCCGCAGTCACCGGCGGGACCAGAAGTGGCATGACAAACAGTACAAGAAAGCCCACTTGGGCACAGCCCTCAAGGCCAACCCGTTTGGGGGTGCCTCTCATGCAAAGGGGATTGTGCTAGAAAAAGTGTAAGTGAAAGGCAGCTCCCCTGAAGCGTTAGCTTACCGTAATTGAGAACAAACTAATTCAAAAGTTGCAAAAGATCGTGAGCATGCGTTTGGGGTCTTACGGGGAGAAGGGATGGGAAGTAGCCTTGTTTATGCTAGGGCTGGGGGTTAGCTGGCTAAAGTTTTTAGTTTCACCTGTAGTCGGGAAGGAATGGAAAATAATAAAATACTAAGACATACTAAATCGTATATTGTGGGAACTATACGTTAACCAGCTGGTACACTTCTTACGCTCTTTTTGGAGTTAAGGAAATTTCTGACGTGTTTCTGGTGCATTGATTTTTGTGTAGCGTTCACAAATTGAGCAACGAGAGTTAAATCCTCGTTTCTACAACTCCAAGTTGGAGTTCTACTCAAGAATTAAAGTTCTACTCTGGTAGTTCTGTTTTTCCTGGAAAAACTTCATGGAAATGGTTTCTGCAGACTGTCTTGAGGAGGGACTGCTTCAACTTTACTTGTAACCGGTTTTTAAAAACATTGTTAACTCACATGTGCCATTGATGTTGCAGAGGGGTTGAAGCCAAACAGCCAAATTCTGCCATCAGGAAGTGCGTCAGGGTGCAGCTCATTAAGAACGGCAAGAAGATCACAGCATTCGTGCCCAATGATGGCTGCTTGAACTTCATTGAGGTGACCTGTCTTAAAATTATACTTCCTGCTTGGGGTGGCTTTTTCTGTGTGGGCTTTTAAATTATTTGATCTGGCAAGTGGGTATTTCTTTTGTCACTGATACCTAAGATGGACTTTATTTTATTTTATTTCAGGAAAATGATGAAGTTCTGGTTGCTGGATTTGGTCGCAAAGGTCATGCTGTAGGTGATATTCCTGGAGTCCGGTTTAAGGTGGTTAAAGTAGCCAATGTGTCTCTTTTGGCTCTATACAAAGGCAAGAAGGAAAGACCAAGATCATAAAATTTGACAATGGAAACACAGTAATAAATTTTCATATTCCGAAAAAAAAAAATACTTTGTGTCTTAACTTTCCTGCCTGGCTTTTACCAGTTTTAGGAGATAATTGCTAAAAACATTTTGTAGTGTAAGTGGAGCTTGTTACACACAGCTATGGCACAAAAAATAACACTGCAATAAGTGAACAGTGATATCATGCACATCATATTCTAAATGTGCCTTGAATATTCCTTGGCAGTTGTCAAGAGTTGATACTTAGGAAGTTCTTGGTCTATACTATAATCTTCAGGGTTTGCTATTGTGGAGAACTCAGCATGCACAAAGTTCCAGAGGGTCATGTTGCCTGTTATTGAGACTACAGTCCCATGCCTGGAAGCATGAGGCAAGAAGAATGCTTTGGGTGTGTGGTGAGGGGTGCAGCCCACACAATTTGTGTGCATTCTATGATAGTTGTAGAGTGCTTGGGCCAAGGTAAACTGGGTGGGCACAGGGAAAGGTTTGAGCATGAGAGTCCATACCTTAGAACTGGTCACTTGCTCCTCAGGTGTGCAGTGAAAGTGTCTGCTGTGAGCTCAACAGTGAAGCGCTTGGAGGCTGCAGGCCTCACATGACCTTCCTCAGTACATGAAGTGAAGGAAACCCCATGTCAGCCTTGCTCTTACTTAGCTATATTTTTTGCACTTACTGGCTCATCATTCTGTAGTCTGCAAAGCTAACCTTTGAGTGCCTCACATTTTAAACCTTGCTGGTCACAAGCTGTTCATTGTCTCAAGGGAAGAATATAAATGACAGATTATTTTATTTGCACTAGAGTACACCAGGTCTGCCTGCAGGTGTCATTTAATTCATCCTAAAAGGTGGGCCCTTTAGCAGCTGAGGTATCCACAGGTTTTCAGCCTTAATTGATTAAACCTACCAGGGGGTGTGTTTAGGTTCTCATGACCAGGAGTGATCAGAGGCTGTATGTGGCATCTGTCATGCGTGTGTGGCTGCTAGTATTGGCAATGGGAGGCAAGTTCTGACCCACAGAACAGACTCCCAGAGCCAGGGAGGCCTTGTTCTCTCCCAGGTACAGCTGAACCTGTAATACTTAAGACACCCAGAACAGCATCTTGCATACTTAACTCTTTAATGATTCCAGGATCCTCCCCCAACCCTTTTTTAAACCAGCTACATAGCCCCTCAGTACAGTGGCTACCAAATTCATAAGAGTACCTTAAATCCATTCTATGGAACTAATTTTAGTTCCTGTGTGCTCATCTGTGTTGGTGACCAAAGCTCTGTCCTTCACACCCAATATGAAGCTTAAGTTCCATGCTTTTTCTGAAGGAGAAAGCTGTGGCGCAGGTGCCGTTAATACCGTCAGGCAGGACTTCAAGGCCGGCAAGGATCACTCGTGGTGAGGCCTTAAAATGGTCTGAGAAAGAATGAACAACTTGGACAGTTCAGACTAGGACAGTTTAAAAATAGTAAGGGTAACTTGATTTTAAGACAATTTATAGCTGTGATATCAAGACTGAAGACAAAAATGAGTGGCAAAACTAGTTTCTAAATGGGGACAAGATGAGTCACAAAACTGAAGCATCTTTAACCTGTGTTAAGGTGAGGTTGTTCCTCCAAAAGCATGTTTTATAAAAATGATTATGGGGCATCAAGCTTTTGGATTTTTTTTTTTGTCAAGTTTTTAAACTAGTTTTTTCTAGATTTTGCTAAAAGGAAACAAATATTTTCAAGTCACATACTCAAAAGATTTGTATCTACTTCCTAAATTCAGAAGTAAGACAGTCCTATTAAAATCAAGCAGGTTATAATCTGCACAAGGCAATCTCAAATGTGAGAAAACTGGATTTTCCATCTGCTGTTGGGTGGGAGAGATTGGCAATTTTGTATGAACTTACACAGTACCAATAGACCTAAGACATTAAATTCCTAGGTAGTTAAAATACATGCCCATAATCCTGTGCACAAATATATGGCAACTTTGTGACCGCCAAGATCTAGAAATAAATCTACAGGAGAGGCGGCTAGTTTGTGGTATATTTAAAAAATGGCGGTACTATTTAGCCATAAAATTATTATTGGGACTGGAGAAACAGCTAGTGGTTAACATGAACCACCTGGACCTGGGTTCTCCACACCTGGCCAGCAGAACACAACCATAACCACAGCTCTAGGACATCTGAAACCCTTTCCTGGCCTCTACAGGCACCCCTCATTGTGCTCAAATCTTGACACAGACACATGTATGTGTGGTTTTTAAGATAATGAAGTTGGTATAATGTAGCAACTCAAGTACAAGAAGGCAATTTTAGAAGGTTATACTGTGTGTGTGGTGGTTTGAATATTCTTGGCCTATAGGGAGTGGTACTGTTATTAATAAGATCCAGTAAGAAGTACCAACTCCTGTTGGTCCTTTACCGGGGAGATCTTGACTATAGCTGTGCTGGCTAGTTTCATGTCAACTTGACATCAGCTAGAGTCATTTTTGTTCAATCTGTATTTTCCACACACTCTGTATACACACACACACATGTTCACATTATTATACTCCTTTCATCTTGCCTATAGTATGTATACACTCATCAGGCAAGATTCCTCACACTCACATGTGAGCACTGCAGTGGTTAAGAGCACTGCTCTTCCAGACGTCCTGACTTCAATTCCCAGCAACCACATGATGGCTCAAAACTATAATGTGGTCTGATACTCTCTTCTCAAATGCAAGTGTACATGCAGATAAAGCATTCATATACAAATATATAAATCTTAATGAGGCTGAAGAGATGACTCAGAGGTTAAGGGCACTATCTGCTCTTCCAGAGGATCTGAGTTCATTTCCCAGCAACCACTTGATGGCTCACGACTAACTGTGATGTGATCAGAAACCCTCTTCTGGTGTGTCTGAAAACAGCAACAGTGTACTCATACATAAAATTAATTAATTAAAAAAAGACCTTTACTGTGCGTGAGAATTTTGCCTGATTCTATACATGTACACCATGGGTATGCGGTGCCCATGAAAACCAGAAGCATGTGTTGGATCCCCTAGAACTGGAATATATTAGTTACATTTCTATTGGAGTGATAAAAATCAAGAGTAACATGGGGAGAAAGTTTATTTTATCTTGCACTTCCAGGTCCATCCCTGAGAGAGGTCAAGGCAGAAACTCAGGTAGGAACTTGGAGGCAGGAACTGAGGTATAAGCCATGCAGGAGTTCTACTCACTGGCTCAGTCATTCTGTTTTCTCATACAAGACAACCTGCTCAGGTTGGCACTACCCATGATGGGCTGGTCCCTCCCTCCCACATCAGTCATCAGGAAAATGTTACACACGTTTGCCTACAGGCCAATCTTACGGAGGCATTTTCTTAGTTGTGTTCCCTATCTTAGGTAATTCTGGCTTATGTCAAGGTGACAAAACAAACAAACCCAAACAATCAGGACATGGAGTTATATCAGGTTCTGAGCCTCTACGGGGCTGCTGGTAACCAAACCTGGGTCCTCTGCAACAGCAAGTGCTCCCTCCAGCTCCTAACTGTCCACTCAGTCTCAGCTGAAGACACTGAGGAGTTGAGTGTGGTTTTATACTGTTCATGAAGCATCCTACAGGGTCAAGGTTCTGTGGGTGGATGATTGTCTTCGTCTGTTTTGCATTGCTGTGCAAAACACCAGAGACTGCTACCTTATAAAGGACAGCAGTTTATTCAGCTTGTGGTTCTGGAGACTTAAGAGCATGGTGCCAGCACTTGTTTAGTTTGGGTGAGGATGCCAGGGTGGCTGGCATCTCTACAGAGGGAGTACATGCAGATGAGAGATTCAGAAGAGTTATAGGGTCCACTTACAACAATATATTTTCAAGAAAACTAGTCCCTAATGTCCTGCCTGACCCACTCCTGTATGACAGCAATAATCCATTCCTGAGGGTGGAGCCACCTGACATAATTACTAGGTCTGTGGTGGTTTGGATAAGAACAGTCCCCATAGGTGCCTATGTCTGAATGCTTAGTTATCAGGGAGTGGCACTACTTGGAAGAGATTAAGAAGTGTCCCCTGTTGGAGGAAGTGTGCCATTGTGGGTAAACTCTGAGGTTTCGAAAGCCCAAGCCAGGTCTAAGGCTCTCTCCCTGCTGCCTGTGGATCCAGAGACAGAGCTTTCAATTACATTCTCTAGCACCACACCTGCCTGAGGGCTGCACACTCCTGCCACAAAGACAATGGACTAAATCTCTGAACCTGTAAGCCAGCACCAATTAAATGCTTTCATCTAGAAGAGTTGCTATGGTCACGGTGGTCTCTTCCCAGCAATAGAACACAAACTAAGACAGTCCCACCTCAACACCCTCAATACTACCATTAAGAGCCAACTTCCCAGCCTGTGAAGGAAGCTGTGGGGGACACAGCATACCACTGATCCATCCTATGGGGCCTGGAGCATACACCTGTCCGTTCTGCTTTGCTTGTATTTGCTGGCTTGATTACAGTTTTTGTAAATGAAACTGGGCCAAAGACTCTGGTAAATTTACAATCACAACATGGGTATGAAGCCCACCATCAGGGATAAAAGAAGACAAAACCCCAAAGTTTAGGGGTTACGATGTTCAACGATTGAAAATGGAGCGGAAAAAAAATATCAATGGACAGGGTCAAAGAAAAATGTCTGTATCCACAGAAACAAATGGCACAATGTTTATAATTTGCTTTAAGGTCCTGGAACAACTAAAGAACTAAACGAAGCAAACATGACACCATCTTGGTGTGCTCATTCTAATTTTTAGGTATGACCAGTCTCCACTTGTATGTTTAAGAAGTTCCATAATTTGGAATTTTCCATACGTTCTGATTGTGTAACCACAACACTGGCCATACAAGAACATGTGTATAGCTGCATGAGTACATGGACCATCAGTAAAATAAAGATGTGGGGACCGTCAAGTGACAACTGCCATGTAATACACTTATTTTTGTTGCTTGAGGTAGAGGTTTGATGGTGGACTGGCCTATCTGGCTTGGCAGTCACTATGTAGCCCAGTGTAGCCTTGGACCCATGGCAATCCTTCTGCCTCAGCCTTTCAAGTGCTGGGATTATAGGTGTTGATAGCCTCACCTTTGTAGAGAAAAACCCACTGACATTGCCCTATTGGATAGTTATGGCTACCTTTTTAATGTTATTGTCCTTCAGCCTCTGATCAGACCTCTCCATTCTGTGAGCCTGCGTCCTCTGGCTCTGTGATTACCTATGGAATTCGATTCTCCAACAGATACTTATTGAGTGTGATTTTTATCATGTAAAGCCTGGCAAATGGTAATCACCAAACACTGCGAATCTGTTGAACTGTGGTTTCCTGTTAACATGTCATGCTGTCTTTGCTAGCATTCTTCTTTGTAACCAGGAATGGCTTCAGGACATGTGACACTTGTCCTGAAGAAATACAGGAAAAGTGTCACAGAGCTATGGGTTTATTATTATATCGATTGATTTGAACACAGAATACGTGTGGGGCTGGGTTCACTTTTAATACTTGTACAAAAGAGGACTAACTCTGAAGGCACTGGCAACAAGACCACTAGATGTCGCTGCTGACAACATCAAAGGAAAAGCAAGGTCTGTGATACTGTTTTAAAAATCATTACCAAACTGAAGAATAAAAGGCAAAAACACTTATCAATACACCCTATAAAATACTGAGGTATGATATGAGCATGTTTTCTTACACCTGTAATCAAAGCATTCTGGAGGCTGAGGCAAGAGAATTACCATGGATTTGAGGCCTGCCTAGGTTATACATTGATTTTGAGGCCTCCTTGAGCGTCAGTGTGAGACCATGTATTAAAAACAGATGTTAGATGTAAAGTAAAAGAAAATCACGCTGCAGTTCACAGACCCAAAGGATTTCCCTGGGAATGAGAAATAGATTTCACAGGTTGAATGGGGGTGCGTGGGTGGGGTTGGGAACAGGAGAGAAAAGGGAGAGAAAATACTTAGAGAAATGACAGGAATTGGGGGGCATTTTGAGGAATGGTGGAAACCTAGTACAATGGAAACTCTGTGGAATCTACCAGAGTGACCCTAGCAAAGACTGTAAGTAATGGGGGACACGGGGCCTGAACCAGCCATCTTCTGTAACCGGGCAAGACCTCAAGTGGAGGGACTGGGACACCAACCCAGCCACACAACCTCTGACCTACGGTTTGTCCTGCTTACAGAATGTTCTGGGACTGGAGCCTAGCAAATGCATCATTAAAGAGACCAGAGGGACTTTCATCCAGCAACTGCTGGGAGCAGGTGCAGAGTCCTACAGTCAAACAGGCAGGGCACAGGAAGTCCTGTGGAGAAAGAAGGAAGAGGAAGGATCGGAGGAGCCAGAAGGGCCAGGGACACCAAGAGAACACAGCCCACAGAATCAACTAACTAGGACTTATGGGGACTCACAAAGATCAGGAGCCTGATCTGACAAAGGTCCTCGGCATATATGCTATGGCTGATGTTCTTGTGGGAATCCTAAGAGTGGGACCTGGGCCTGTCCTCTCCTCTTTTGCCTACTTATAGGGCCCTTTTCTTCCTTCAGGGTTGTCTTGTCCAGCTTTGATGTGGTGGTATGTGCTTGGTCTCCCTGTAGCTTGTTATGCCACATTCAGTTGATGTTCCTGGAGGTTTGCTCTTTTCTGGGGTGGAGGGAGTAAACTGGAGGGAGATGGGGGGGGGTGGAGAGACTGGGGGGAGGGGAAACTGTAGTCAGGATGTAATATATGAGAGAAAACGAAACAGAAAACAAACACAAAAACAAAAACTGAAACCCAGAGGGACCGTTTCAGGCTAGTATCCATGAGAGTACCCAAGGCTATGGGCACAAGAACACTTAGGTACTGCCTAAGTCTGCCTAAAAGTGACATCAACTCACTCGTCAACAGAGTAACAAGGCCATGACAGGATCTTCTAAGTAGAAGGAACTAATGTGCCTGTTCACTTTTAGATCCCTGTCCCTTGAAGTTAGAAATCCATCTGAATCACAAACCAGCACCTACCAACCCTACCTCCACAGACACATGCCATGCACACACACACAGACTGTATGTATACAGCCATGCTGCTCGAAGACAGCTCTGTCAGTGACAAAACCACATATATGACAGCCTCATGTGCAGCAGACTGTAACATCTCCTTATGATTCTCACTGACAGATGAAACACCTAACGATGCCTTGTTTTTCAGAACAAATACAAATCCCACCACTGAGGACAAATGACTGACCGAAAGCAAAGTTCAAAAATAACAACACTTTTACTATGTGAAATACATTTGATATTTTCTTTTTAATGTGGTCTTTATTTTTAAAATGACATTATCAGGGGGAGAAAGAGATAATAAAACCCAACAGTGCTCTGATCTCAATAGCCTCTGATCTTCCAACTTGCCAGAGAACAAACACTATCTCTACTGCAGCCTGGGGCCTTCTTAGTCCATTACGAGGGGATGAGAGGCCAACGGTGGTAGCTTCCTCCTCCTTCTCCTCTTCTTGATAGAATCTTACCATATAGTCCTAGCCAATAATATGCTATGTAAATCAGAGTGGCTTCCAACTCAGAGATCTATCAGCCTCTGCCTCCTAACTGCTAGAAGACTCCTCTTTTTTTTTTTTTTTTTTAATGAAAAAAAATGTTTTTTTTTTTGGTTTTTCGAGACAGGGTTTCTCTGTATAGCCCTGGCTGTCCTGGAGCTCACTCTGTAGACCAGGCTGGCCTCGAACTCAGAAATCCACCTGCCTCTGCCTCCCAAGTGCTGGGATTAAAGGCGTGTGCCACCACGCCCGGTTTACTTTTTCATACAATATATTCTGATCATGCTCCCCCTCCCCCAACTCCATGCCCTTTCTCTCTTTCAATATATTTGTCAACTTTAGTTTCTGTTTTCACATATTGAGTTTATTTTTTGTTGGGTATCTCCTGGAATTAATGGCATGTGCCACTATGCCAGACCCCCCAAAAAGTGTCTTCACCTTCACTGGCTTATGATCCACCATAAACAAGACGAGGCGTCGATGTGAAGGAGCAACCACTGAAAGCTCCCAATGAGTCAGGCTTTGTGGCACAAGCTAGCAGTAGCAACTACTAGGGAGACAAACACAGGAAGATCAAGAGTTCAAGACCTGTCTGGGCTACAAAATGAGTTCAAGGTCAACCCAGGAGACCCTGTCTCCAAGAGTTTGAAAACAGACTGCTTAGTATGTGCAAGGCCCTTAGTTTCATTTCTAGTATCAAAAGAACAAAAGCCCAAACCAAACCTAAAGTAGTCCTGAGCTGATAAGTTAACATCCCAGAGCTAGTGAGCAAAGGATAACTAGTTTTTCCAGATAACTACATTATTCAGAACACACACACATACACACACACACACACACACACACACAGGCACACACGCACACACAGAGACACACACACAGACACACACATGCACACACACACACACGCACACACACATGCACACACACATGCACACACACACAGAGAACACAGGCTTAGGAAACGATTTGCTGAGAAATCTTTGTTCATATTAGGGAGGGTGAAGGGAAGAATCCCTGCAGAAGCTGTAAAGATGCTAAAGTTAAGTGCACAGCCAGCATAGAGCAAGCTCTGGTACCAGCAGGTCAGCATTTTAAATTTACTCAGAGCTTTTCTCGCAGTTTAACCCTCTCTAGTTCTACTGGTTCTGAGAGTTCAGTCCTTACCCTGCAGAGGTGGCCTGGGTACTTCCCCGGAGGCGTATCACCTCACCTAGTAGAGGTCCCACTTTCATGGAGCCATCTCTGGCCATAGGCAGCACTTTGTCTCAATGTGACAAGACAGCTGAGATTAATTTATAAGGGGAAAGCTTTATTTTGACTCATTGCTCAAAAACTGTCAGCTGCCCTTTGCTAAAGCCTTATGCTCCTTAGCCTCCGGCAGAAAGCAGGAAACCAGGTAGATGCAAGGAAGAGTAGAGGGGACAAAGGGCTAACCTGTGGTCTTGGGTGTTGTGCTGTTGCTGTGAGGAGACACTGTCTTAGGTCATGCCGATGTAAAAAGGACACATGTCCTTATCCTTCCCAATATGCACTCCGTATGCGCCTCTGGGGCTGCGTTCATTCGACCCACCACATTCCCCTCCCTTCCCCCAAAGACACAGTCATATCATTAGGCAAAAAAAGCACTCAGTCCAAAGCGACAAGCCCATTTAAAAATCCAACGTCGATTCTGAGACTCTTGGCAATCTCTGAATTGTAATCCCCTATACAACCAAAATAAAAAAGCAGATCACACAGTTCCAATATACAATGGCACAAGTTATATATCACTGTTTCCAAAAGAGGGGAGGATAAGGAAATATTGAATCAAAGCAAGACCAAACTCTGTATCTCCATGTGTGATATCAAAGCGCTCTTCAGGTCTCCAGCTCCTTTCAGCATTGTTGAAGGCAACACACTTCTTTCTCAATGGGCTGGTTCCACCCCTTCTTTAGCAGCTCGCCTGGGCAGGTATCCTAAGACTCTGGCATCTAGGGCTGGAGGGATGGCTCAGAGGTTAAGAGCATTGACTGCTCTTCCAGAGGTCCTGACTTCAACTCTCAGCAACCACATGGTGGCTCATAACCATCTTTAATAAAATCTAGTGCCCTCTTCTGGTCTTTGGGCATACATATAGGAGACTGCTGTATACATAATGAATAAATAAATCCTTTTTTAAAAAAAAAAAAGACTCTGGCATCTCCCACATCTTTTGGTCTCCGAGGCGATCCAGGCTTCACTATCACAGCCTCATGAAAAGGCCTGTCTGGGTCTCCATGTAAGGACATCCCTGCCTAGCCTCCGCAGTTTTTCCTAGACACAGAGGGAGATTGCATCATCCCTTTCCTGTATCCTTGACTCTAGAGCCAGAACCATATGGGTGAAGCTGCCAAGTTCTGCTGTTTGCTCAGGCTGGAACATGGCACACTCGGCAGATACATTTTCACCAGCTTTGTTTTTGAAGGTTTCCTTCACTGTGTAAATTTGGTTGTCCTGGAACTCAATCTGCAGACCAGGCTGCACCTCTGCCTCTGCCTGCAAGTGCTGAGATTAAAGGCTGGGGCCACTACAACGTGACCAAGCGTTTCTTTAGTTGTTTTTCACAAGTTGGAAGTATAGCTGGGTAGGGTGTTGCCCTGAGGTCACCACTCCCTTTAGCACCTGGTTTCTTTCATTTTCGTCAATCCATTTATCTCCTTAACACAGGATTTGTGAGCGTTAAAGTTATGTTCTAAGTTTTAATTTCTTTTTTTTTTTTTTTTCTTTTTCTTTTTTTTTTTTGGTTTTTCGAGACAGGGTTTCTCTGTATAGCCTTGGCTATCCTGGAACTCACTCTGTAGACCAGGCTGGCCTCGAACTCAGGAATCCACCTGCCTCGGCCTCCCAAGTGCTGGGATTAAAGGCATGCGCCACCACTGCCCGGCTAAGTTTTAATTTCTGTGCTGAAGGGATCTATAAAACAAAACTGCCTCTAACCTGCATGTCCCACTTGCCCATGGACAGACAAACCTGTAAGAGCCACTTGCCTAAGGACAGATAACTTCCTGGAATGCTGGGGGGCTGTTCCTGTAAGACAAGACTTGTGTTTCAACTTCTGTAACCAAGGTTGGTGGTCCACTAATCTCCACTGAAACACCTCCTCCAAGAAGGCCACACCTTCCAATCCTTCCTAAACAGTTTACTAACTAGGGAAGAATTCAAACACATGAGCCCATGGGGGGGCATTCTCATTCAAACCACCACATCTGCTTTCCAACAACCAACTCCCACCAGAACTCGATTTAGTTGAGATCTGAATCAGACCCACTTGACAACCTGTTCTCCTCTTAAACAGCCTAGCACTTCTCAATACCATGGGGAAATTAAATTTCAACAAAAGTTTCAAAGGTGATGAGTCTTATTCAAACCATAGTGGCCATCTTGTTGAAAAAAACAAACTCTAAATGTTCTTATAATTCTTATACAGACAAACCAACTTACAGTAGTGAAGCTATTTCTTTCTTTCCTCCTTTTCCTTGCTTTTCTTTCTTTCTTTCTTTCTTTCTTTCTTTCTTTCTTTCTTTCTTTTTCTTTTCCTTTTTCTTCAACTTTGTGATAGTGTGGGAGTGATACACAGGTAGCAGAAGCCATACTTTAAATTTTGATCCTCTCCTGAGCTAGTGATATGCAGTACTTTCTTGAGACAGTAGGCATCAACAACAAGCTGATGAGATCATGAAACTGAAGAACCAAAGCTTTTGCAGAGCTTTGTGCAGAGAGTGAGAGACTTTGGAGAACTCAACCCTAAAACAGACCCTCCACGGAACTTCTCCCCTAAAGGCTCAGGGAGCTATGCAGAAGAGGAGGAAGAGGAGGAGGAGGAGGAGGAGGAGGAGGAGGAGGAGGAGGAAGAAGATGATGATGAGGAAGGAACTAGAGAAGGAGAAATACATGATCACAATATATTGTCTGAAAACGTTTTTTTTTCAATAAAAATCGTGCTCTACAGTACTGTATGTTAGCATGCTTTTGTAGACATCGTGTTTTGTGTGTTCACATCCCATCATATTTACAAAACGCTAGATGCCTGTACATGTGAGATATTCAGCACTTTTATTATACAATAGGCTTTTTATAAGGTAGTTTTGCCTAACTGCAGGCTACTGTAAGTGTTCTGAGTATATTTAAAGCCAGTTAATGCTTTAATGAGTGAGGCAGCTCCGAGGGTAAAGGCACCCAAGGCCAAGCTTGATGACCTGAGTTTGATTCTTAGGGCATACAGTGAAGGAGAGTACCCAGTCTTACAAGCTGTCCCTCCATCTCTACAAGTGTTCTGTGGCAAGTGTCCTGTCCTGTGCTTGTATACAGACAAAACAAATCAGAGCAAAAAAGTTAAAAAGTAAAAAGGATTAGCTGGACTACGGCGCTCAGTAGGTTAGATTTATTAAACACATCTTCAGCTTTCTGTATTATCAGCTTACAATGAGTTTATCAGGTTATGATGAAACCTTGTGTTGACAAACCCCAGGAAGCAAGTTTTCATTTAGAGAACCGACAGGGCTTGCTGGGACTAATGGAACACAAATCAATGCTATGGTAAAGGTTAATCCAAAGCAGAGATTTTCCAGGGAGTATGGCTGCCAAGGTCACTGCAGACAGGGGTTTCCAGAAGGTGGCTCTGGCATCTGTAGGTATACAAATGATTCTCAGGTGATTCTGCAGGGTACGCTTCATGGACGGAATTATAAAAACTGTATTTTCCACTTACTTTCATCTTCTAGAAAACAAAAAAAAATCTAAAATAAAGCAACCTGTTATTCCTCCAGATAAGTTTTGTCTTGATGCCTTGCTGGCTATGAAACATACTAAGGGATAAATTATCTCTAGTCAGTTATGCAGCAGATGAATGTTAATTAGTATTTGTATACACGTTTCAATAATTGTACATTAATGACTTCATACAGTTCTCATAGCAATATTATGTGACAGCTTGTTATTCTCATATTAAAAAGAACATTGTAGGGCTATGAAGTAAGGCCTGCAGTAATGCAGCAGTGATGCAGCAGTGATGCAGCAGTGATGCAGCAGTAGAGTAGTCCTGCAGGAAGAAGGAAGAATGATTGTGTTATTTTTATCAAAAAAAAAAAAAAAAAAGCATTTGCAATGCTTGAATGTTTTCTATGTAGCGCCATATTTTCCCCACACATTGGGAGGAGCTAAGGTGGGAGGAGTAAAGAGAGGAAGAGGAGGGGTAAGGAGAGGAAGAGGAGGAGTAAGGAGAGGAAGAGGAGGAGGGAGAGGAGGAGCTAGGGGAGAGAAGACCAGAGAGAGGAGAATATGGAAGCGGATGTGTGAGGGTCTCTAGCAGTCAAAGGTAGTTGATAGATCTAGGTTGGGTATTGGGTCACACCTCTGATCGTGTGGGCATCTTGTTATTGAGAATTACCAAACATATAAAGCCATTGGATAATCTTTAAACATTAAACTCTCATTTTCTACTGGGTGCCACTTGGATGGTGGGATGGTCTGGGCTTAGCCCAGCCTTGTGGAGACAGCACTCTTCCATGCTGGCGTCTCATGGGTGCCAGGGCTGGTGATTCTAGTTGGCTGTTCCAAGCTGTGGCGCCCACGTAGCCTCTGGCTGCTTTCAGCTGCTGAGCACTTGGCTTCAGGCCACGGTGTATGGCGGCCTGAGCTAAGAAGAGCCACCACCACATAGACAGTCGGCCAGTCCAGTGGCCTTCCTTAAATATCTAACACAACATTTCTATAGCTATTTAAAAATCCTGTAGTTACCAGTCCATACTTGGTTTGTAAAACACATTATTATATTAAATTGATCAGCTATGCTTTACCCTGTATCTAATTTTTTATGTCTATACACACACACACTTTCTTGGGAGTGAGTGATAGAGAAGTAATCCATTGCTCCTGAGTTTGACTGTGGGAGAGTAATTTAAGACAGGCCATATTTATAAATTAATTTTCAGAAACAGACACATTCTACATTTTAATTTTCATACATTGTACACTAAAGCAAGCACACAAATACACTTCCCCATCAATCTCCACAACAGAAGAACTGTGCCTTGGCAAAAATGACCCGTGCAATCTCTGATGACGTCAGAAATGACATCATCGCTGAACTAGGTTCATTCTTGTTATTTATAGTGATCTGAATCTGTGACTTGTTCCTGCCACACAACCACTCTTCCAAACAGGCTTCTGCAGATGTCTTCTTTCCAAGGAAAGAAATCCGCATCAAATCTTGGTGACATGACACATTGCAGTCCCATTTCCATGAAAACTGAGGCTTTCCCAGGGACAGCTCTTGGTGTTCTTCATGCTGACAACAAGGAGAAAACAAAAGCAAAGATTAATAATAATAATAATAATAATAATAATAATAATAATAAAGCAGTAAAGTCTTATTTCAAGAATAATGGTCATAAAATAAAAGCACCCACTCCTGTAGCTGTGGGGATACTCTCTGTAACAAAATAAAACCCTTCCCAGATAACTGGATAGGTCACTGTTGGAACACGAGCGAACAAGCCAGGGCCCAGCCTAACAAAGACAATGCAAACTGACCCCAGGCCCAAGGTGTAGCTAAGGGTAAGAGAGACACCATCATCTTTCTAACAACAAAGAATGAAACCCAGGCTTTTCTCTTTACCTTGCTTGTTAACAAATCACTCAGACTGTGATATTGCTTTAGCATAGCTCAGAGGTAAATTCAGACCCACGACTGGCCCCACGATGCTCAGCCAGGATGTGATATAGTTGACATTTCTAGGAAACAAGTGAGATATATGTAGTACAAACGTTCCATCATAGTCTCTGATGGCAAGCCAGTGAGTGGCCAAAAGGAAGGGGAACGAAGCCTTTCCCTGGGGCTTGCCTGGATGCCAGCCATGCAGTGGTGTAAGCTGGATTCGTGATTAGAGGGTGTGTGAAGATCTCTCACCAAGGTAGTCAAATTGGAAACTAGAACAGGGCCTCTGATTCCTCATTGTGGCCCCAAATTTCCACTTGAATCTATACCATTTATTGAGCCAGTAGTTAAAATCCTGGTACTGCCTGTATTCAAATCCCAGTCCTACCCCAAATTAGCTGTGTGACTTTGATAGGGTTGCTTAACTCTTCTGTGCTTTAGCTTTCTTCTCTAAAAATTAAGTAAGAGTTATTGGGATGCTATAAAAGCCCAGTGTGTTCATATATCTAAACCCAGAACACCTAGTACATGGACAGAATCAATGTGTTTACCATTGTTATTAGAAAGAATATTTCTTATTTTAGCCTGGCTTTTAGAGTCACATGAAAAGATTGACACTTTTAAAATCAGAGTCGAGTACCATGAGTCTTGGTGGTGTTTCTTACCTATTGATTTTCTGTGAATTCTTTAGCACAGCAGTCATGAGTTCATTTGTCTTGCAGGGATGTAGAACAAAAAATGGTTGCCCAAGTATTGGATGCTCCTGTAAAAATCCAAACTGTCACTGTGAACTACTTAAAAAAAGTTAAATAATCTGGTTTCCTTTCTATTATTTAAAATCTGTACACCATTTCTCTCTTTTTCCCAAACCATGTACACGTGTGTGTGCATGCATGTGTGTGTGAATGCATGTGTGTGTGTCTGCACACAAGCATGTGTGCATATGCACACATGTGGAGATCTGAGGACAACTTGCAGGAGTCATTCCTCTCCTTTTACCATGTGGGTCCTGGGGCTTGACCTCACATCATCCGGCTTGGTTGAAGTGCCTTTACCCACTGTTGGTGGTGTGAATGAGAATGGGTCCCTTAGGCTCCTATGTTTCAATGTTTAACCATCAAGATGTGGAACTGTTTAAGAAAGATTATGAGGGCTAGAGAGATGGCACAGTGGTTAAGAGCACCAACTGCTCTTCCAGAGGTCCTGAGTTCAATTCCCAGTAACCACATGGTGGCTCACAACCATCTGTAATGGGATCCAATGTCCTCTTGGAATATCTGAGGACAGCTACAGTATACTCATATAAATAAGATAAATGAATACATCTTTAAAAAAAAGAAGTATTATGAGGTGTGGCCTTGTTGGAGGAAGTGTGGTTTTGAGGTTTCAAAATCCCATGCCAGGCACAGGTTCTCTTCCAGCCTGTGGATCATGATGGATCTCATCTACTGCATACGTGCCCCATGTTCCCCACCACACCTCTGAAACTGTAAGCCAGCCCCAATTAAATGCTTTCTTTTCCAAGAGTTTCCATGATCATGGTGCCTCTTCACAGCAAGAGAATACCCCTAAGCCATATCCCACCTCTGATCTTTTGAGATAAACACCTAACTTAAATTCCAAGTCACTGGTTAACATTCAGGTTGCCTTTCTACTTTGAAATACAATTATAATCCAAATATGACAAAGGTGAAAAGACACTGTTTCTAGGTGTGATGTGGCTCAGCCCTTAGCACACCTCTTTAATCCCTCTGGCTGGATACAGACATGACCTTAGCATACACCTTTAATCCCAAATAATTAAAGTAAAGTTAGTTCATAGAAAGAAGCACCCCTGCTTGAAAGTGACATCTAATTGAGTGGCAGACAAAATGATGAATCAGATAAAGATTTGACAGAATAGGATATGCCCAAGTCTCACAAGAAGAGAGAGGAAAGGGAAGCTACTTGAGGGAGCACACCCACCTGCCTCTGTTCCCAAGTGCTAAAACTAAAGTTGTGTACTCCGACACCTGGCTCATTTAAGAAATTCTTAAGGAATTAATAAAAATATTACAAAAAGGGAAGAGAAATAACAACGAAGGGGAGAAGACCCCCGACTGTGACAACATGAGTCAGCAACCCCTCTCAAAGTACAAACCCGAGTGAAACTGTCGAACAGCACTTCCACACAAACTATTTCCAGGGACTAGGAATCAGGAACCAAAGGCAAATAAAGATTTTGAGAAGTCTAGTTTATGATAAGTTCAAGGATTCTGAATTAGAAACAGAAAATCTTGCAGCTTTCTTGCTTAGGAATACTTCATATCCCCTGTACCTGATCCCGGCTTCCCTCACTGGGGGCTTTGCCAGACCCCACCCTCTGGCCATAAGGAGAAGCAGCTGTGCTGCCGGAGGGGCTGTGATCCTGGCCACTGTGGAGAAGCACTGTCAATACCAGTCACAAAACCAGGTCTAAAGACGGAGCTTTCCAGCTCTGGAGCCAGAGGCTGCAGTTCCAGAGGAGGCAGCACCTGGTAAGCCAAACACTGTAAGCCAAACATAGAGATCCTGAAGTGGAGGCAGTTACAGGAGGGAAGGGGGAGGGGTGCAGGTTCCACAGGCATCTCTGGTTGACAGACGGACACAAGGCCTGCCAGGAAATGAAAGTCTTGAATAGATCTTAAGTTTGAGAGTACTTCACCCATATATTAGCCAGTGGCAAAAAAGGGAGGCTATATACCATAGAGTCTACGGGCTCAAGGTGCTGAACACAATCTCTGTCAACCTGTAAACTATGGCACAGACATACCTGTGCCATTCTGAGGAAGGCAGGCAAAACTGTTTTAAATGAAAATAAAAAGACAGACACAGGGACAGACACAGACACAGGAACAGAAATTATGAGTATAATTTCACCCTTTTGGGAGACTGAGTCAGGAAGGTCATGAGGCCCACCAGACTGAGTAGCACAGTGAGATTTTATCTCAAAACAAACCAAAACCAACAACAAAAACAGAATTAAAAAGAAAAATAACAGACATATCAGTGGTTATACTCATAGAGGAGACAAATTCTGAAGACGAAGTCCAGGATAGTTACTAAGCCAAACAGAAATAACAACAATACCAAAAAACCCAGCCCACAGAGGAAGCTAGCAGAATCTGGGATTGCTATAATATGTTGTTCAAAGTGTCCAGTTTTCAAAGAAATTTATGACACACATGAAGAAACCACAGATAGTGATTCATTTAAGAATAAGTATGAACTTGGAGTGGGCCAAGTTACTGGGTTTGCAGAGAATTCTACCAGCTATATACCTATGTACACAGATTTAAAATATGTTTACAGAATTAAACGTAAGTGATGGTGATGACTGCAAACAGTGGTATCATTAAAGGGAAAGAAAGCTCGGGAAGAAGCCTACAGAAATGTTGTGCTCACTGTGCAACACCAGAAAGAGATCTACCTGGTAAGTTCATCAACAGAATTGAGACTGCAGGAGAAAGAATCAGTGGATTTGAAGACATGTTAAAAGAAATATTCACTTCGAAAAAAAGGAGAAAACTGTGAAGAAATTGAGCCTCACCTAGTGGGCAGACTCGACTGCAGCAACATACATGTAATAGGAATTGGAAGACAGAAGAAAGGAATACACTAAATACTTAAAAAGAGATTGGCTGAAAATTCATAAACTTTGGTGACATGTAACAGTGTCACAGTCAAATGGCTGAGCCCAAAACCAAGGAAATCTTAAATACTTAAACAGGAACTACAACTACAGAGGAAAGCTTCACCAACAGAATACAAGAGATGAAAGAGAAAATCTCAGGTATTGAAGAGATGATAGAAGTAATGGATACATCATTCAAAAAAAATGTTAAATCCAAAAACTCTTGACACACAATATCCAGGAAATGTGGGACATGATGAAAAGGCCAAAGCTAAGAATAATAAGAATAAAAGAGGGAGACAAAACCTAGCTCAAAGTTCCAGAAAATGTCTTCAACAAAATCATAGAAGAAAAATTTCCTTACCTAAAGAAGGATATGACTATAAAGGTACAAGAAGCAAATGGGAAGCCAAATTGACTGGACCAGAAGAGTCACACACCCCCACCCAGCACATAATAATCAAAACACTAACTATACAAAATAAACAAAGAAAAAGATGCAAGTGCAAAGGACCAAGTAACATAAAAAGGCAGAAATGTTAGAATCACACCTGACTTCTCAATGGAAACCCTTAAAAAGTCAGAAGAGCCTGGGCAGATGTGCTATAGACTCTAAGAGGCTACAGATGCCAGTCTACACTACTATACCCAGCAAAGCTTTCAATCATATAGATAGAGAAAACAAGATATTGCATGATAAAGTCAAATGTAAACAATATCTACCTACAAATCCAGTTCTACAGAAGGCACTAGAAGAAAAGCTTTAGCTTGAAGAGTTTATCTACACCCTTGAAAACACAGGAAATAAATAATCTCACGCCAGCAAAATCAAAAAAAGGGAAGCATACACACACTACCACCAAAAAAAACCAAATAACAAGAATCAACAATCATTGGTCATTGATATCTATCAACATTATATACCCAAAAGACACTCCATGCTACCACAAAGACACTTGCTCAAACATGTTCATTGTGGCTTTATTATAGCCAGAAACTGGAAACAATCTAGATGTCCCTCAACAGAAGAATGAATAAACACAAAGTGGTACATTTGCATAATGAAGTATTACTCAGCTGTTAAAAAAATAAAGCATCATGAAATCTGCAGGCAAATGGATGGAACTAGAAAAAGTATCATCCTAAATGAGGTAACTCAGACCCAGAAAGATAAAGATGGTATGCATTCACTGGTAAGTGGATATTAGCCATTAAGTAAATGATAACTAAGCTACAATTCATAGACCTATGGAGGTTATGTAAAGGGGGGATCTAGGGGAATATATAGATCTCTCTAGGAAGGGGAAATAAATAGATTTTATGGGTGAATTGGGGATGGGTGAAGACAGGAATGGGAGGGATCTGGTAGAGAGGGAAGATGGGATGGAAGGACAGACTATGGGGGGGGGGACTGCTGGAGTGGGGGGGTTGGTATTTGGGTTTGTGTGTGGAAACCTAGTGCAGTGGAAACTTCCTGGAATCCACGAAGGTGATCCTAATGAGCAGTCCTTGTCCATCTCAACTCTCCATCTCCTGAAGCCAAGTAAGACTTCAGTGGTGAGACTGGTTTGCAATCAATTGAGTTGTTGGCCAAGGAGGTCCCATGGAAATCCCCGAACGACCCAGGATGATGCTAAGACAAGGGCTCCTTTCTGCAAACCGACAGTGGGGCCCCAATGCTCACTACAACATTCATACAACCCATTAAACATGAAGAAGTAGAGCTGGTGCCTACATGGAGCCTTCACTCTTATGTTCTAGTCTCTCTAGTACGGGAAGGTGCTCTGCAGGCTACCAAAGGAGAACCACGGACACAAACCCAGATACAAAACCTCAGACCTACAATCTCTCCTGCCTGCAGAATATGCCAGGGCAATGGTGACAAAGAACTTGTGGGAGAAGCCAACCAACCAATGTTCAATCTGACTTAAGACCACTCCATGGAAAGGAACACATACCCAACCCTGCTTGGGTAACCAAGAACCAGAGACTAGATAGCCCAGTGACCTAGGCTAAAATCACATGTGACTGGTCAAAAAAAATCAACAAAATTATTCCTAATGATATTCTGCTACACTCATAGACCAGTCATTTGTGCAGTCATCATCAGAGAGGCTTCCTCTGACAGTAGATGGGAACAGATGTAGAGACCCACAGAAAGAGTCTAGATTGGAGGTCTCCATCAAATCTCCCCCTTCAAAGCTCAGGGAATTCTGTGGAAGAGGAGGTGAAAAGATTTTAAGAGTCAAAGTAGATGGAGGACACCTGAAGACCAGGCCCTCAGAATCAACCAAGCAAGGATTATATGTGCTCACAGAAATGGAAGCAGCAAGCACAGGATGTATGTGGGTCTGCACCAGGATTTCAGTCTATGTTCTATATATTCTAGCTATTAGCTTAGTATTGTTATGGATTCATGACTATGAGAATGAGTGGGTCTATGACTCATGTGTCTGCTCTTGGTACTCCTGTCCCTGATGGGTCGCCATGTCTAACTCTCATATGACAATTTTTGCTCCATCTTATATTCTGTCTAGTCATGTTTGATTGTTATCTCTTATAAACCTGTTCTTTTCTAATGAGAGATAGAAAGGGAGAGGACCTGGAGGGGAGGGGAGGTGGTGAGGAACTGGGAGGAGTAGATGGAGGGAAAATTATGATTAGGATATATCAATTAAGAAAAGAATCTATTTTTTACTTATTTATTTTTTTTACTTATTCACTTTACATCCCACTCAACACTCACCTCCTGGTCACCCTCTCCTATAATCTTTCCCTATCCTCCCATCCCCTTCTCCTCTGAGTGGGTGGGGGGCCTTTGAGTATCCCCCGACCATGGCACTTCAGGTCTCTGTGAGGTTAGGCACATCCTCTCCCACTGAGGCCAGACAAGGCAGCCCAGCTAGATGAACATATCCCAGAGACGGACATCAGCTTTTGGAATAGCCCCTATTCCAGTTGTTCAGTAGAGGATGACCCTGAACTCTTTGACTCTCCTACCTCTACCTCTCAAGTGCTGGGATTATAGACACAAACACCATACTACTTCCTGGAGATCTTTTGTTTAAGAATTTAACTTTTAAAAATTAGGTATTAAGTGTGTGTCTCTGTGTGTGAATATATGCATGTGAGTACAGATGCCTGCAGAGGCCAAGAGCATTGGATCCCTTGGACCTGGAATTACAGAGGGTTGAAAGCCACTATGTGGGTGCTAGAAAATCAAGTCCAGGTCCTCTGGAAGAGCAGCCAGAGCTCTTAGCCACCAGGCCATCTCTCCAGCTCCACTCATGGAGGTTGTAATGCTATTAAAGTCACAAAATTCAGTTTCTATAGTGATCTTGGCCAAGTAGTTTCAGATAATCAGGTCCTCTAATAACGCTAGCTATGGATGGTAAGAGAACTGGGGTAGGAGGTACCAGAGCCACCTGAAGAACAAAGGAAATTCTTTACATTTGTAGACTCTGAAGGGTAGGGGTCTGAGCTAGGAGAGTAGGGTCTCTGAGTTTAGCAGATTAGTAATAATATCAGACATGATATGAGGCTGAAGTTTAGGAAATTAACCCTATTGTCTCACTCTCTCTTGAGGCTGCTATATTCTAGGAGCTTAGCAGTTTGTGAAGGTACTAGAAAGGATTTAAGGGATGGCTGATCCCCCCATATAGGGGCAGCATCTGTGACCTAACAGTCTTTTTGCTCACATAAAATAAAAAGGGAGAAAGAAAGACTTCATGGAACAGCATTTGCAAGGAAGTGGTATCTGAGGGGTTTAGGGATGCTGACTGATTCTGGAGTATAGTGGGGTTAAGGTCAGACTCCCCTCTCTCCATCCTATGCAGTGGGCCAGCTGGTGATACCCGAATCAGGGGCTGAATAAACTCTTACCTTCCCAACTTGCTTTTTGGTCATGGCATTTTGTTGCAGCAATAGAAACCCTGACTAAGACAGATGGAATTAGGTAATTGGACCCTTTAATGTTGACAGTTACCCTCAAAAAAGAGAAGCCGCAAGACAGGATGCAACAGCAACCCCTCCATGTTTGTTTCTGAGCTTCATTCAGTTACCTGATCCTCTAAGCTTAGAAATTTGTGTTCAGACCAAGAAGGTGTCTTAGGGTCACTATTGCTGTGATGAAATATCATAACCAAAAGCAACTTGAGGAGGAAAGGGTTTATCTCCTTTCCGTTCCAGGTAATACTGCACCACCGAAGGAAGTCAGGGCTGGAACCTGGAGGGAGCAGCTGAAGCAGAAGTCATGGAGGGATGCTGCTTACTGGCTTGCTTCCTAAGGCTTGCTCAGCCTGCTTTCTTATAGCACCCAGAACCACCAGCCTAGGGATGGCACCAACCACCAAAGGCTTGGCCCGCCCACATTAATCACTAATTTAAAAAAAAAATGTCCTACAGGTTTGCCTAAAGCCATATCTTATGGAGACATTTTCTTGATTAAGGTTCCCTCCTCTCAGATGGCTTTTGCTTGTGCCAAGTTTTATATATATGTATGAATGACTATCCAGCACAGTAGGGGAGACGGTTTCAAATGCTCTGGTGTGTGATCAGTGAAGACAATCAGGACAATATTTTTCAAATGGTACTTTTCTGCAATGGACAGTTCTTTTAACTGCTCCCCTCAGGAGATAATGTCTGCATTTTCTGCTTTCTGTGTAGACAGCCAGATCCAGAGATGAAAGCAGTCCTTACTTCACTTAGGAATTACATGTTGAAATCAAAGGGGGGAAAATCTATACTCCAACTCTTGATTTGTTTAACACACCTTTTTCAGAAATGAAAGAACATCAAAACTGCCAGGATCTCTTTTCGTGTTATTCGTTTTAGATCAGTTTGAGAGGTAAATTCACACGTAGGTGCTACTATCTACTGTTAGTGCGACTGAACTAAGCAACAGGGCATGGAGCAAACCGTCCTCGAGGAAGCACACACAGACACTGCTAGGCTTGCAACTCAATACACGCTTCCCTGAAACACAATTCTGCTACATGGCTTTCCGTGCAAACAGAAGTGATGGGTCAGATTTCTATCTCTGTGCCTCCAGAGGAGTTACACAGGCACACTCCCTTATGAAATCTAATTCTGAGATGGTTAAATGTCGCATAAAGTAAGTCTGACATGAATACTATGACTTGCTTTTAGAACTATTAGCTGTAACTGTCAGAGGAAATGATAACACTGCACCTTCGTCTTACATGTAATAAACATGATGAGTTGCTTGGTTCATTTCTTAATTCTCTTGGCTCTCTGGGAGGGCTCAAATACAATTTCACACACTGAGCTTTCACTCACGTTCATAATCCAGACTGATCACTGCTTCCACTCTGAGCATCTTCCTCAGAAATGAAGAAAGGTTAGGCTGGGTATGGTAGCACATGCCTTTAATCCCAGCATTCAGGAGGCAGAGGCCAACCTGGTCTATATAGCAAGTTCTAAGGACAGTTAGGGCTACATAGCAAGACCCCATCTCAAAAACCAAACAGAATGTAAAAAATGGAGAGAGGTTTCTTCCTCACCCCACACCTTGTGTAGAAGGAGAATGAGCACCAGGAGGATGGGGTACTGGCATCAGCCACAGCATCTGAGGAGAGCTTTGTTGTCACTGCAGTCAGCGTATGCTTAGGGTCATTCATGTAATGAGGACAAAGGCCTTCAGACCACCAGTCTTGTTGCTCATCCCACTTAAGCTCCTCCTACATCCAACCAGAGTTGATGTTTAGGATAGCTCTTGCCTCAATCGCTCAGCTCTCTAGTTCTCCCCTGCAAGCATCTACTTAGTCATGTATAGCCATAGACTTCTACGAGTCAGACACAGAGCTCAGAAAATACAGAGAACAAACAATGAAGAAAGTGGATGAGAATTTGACCGCCGGTGAATGCCTTTCCAGACCCACCTGCACACACACGCTCAGGCCCACTTGCACACACATGTTCATAGTTTCTGGTGCTTTTTGTTTAATGGGTGTCTGTTCCCTAAGTGCCAGCTCTGTGCCAGTCCCTGCTACACATAGCTTTTGAGCTCCCCTGTAAATACTGTTAACTTCTGTTTTATGATTTGCTTTGTACTTTATGTTTGGACTGATCTTAATCTTTAAAAATATAAAAGAAAAGTGTGTGTGTGTGTGTGTGTGTGTGTGTGTGTGTGTGTGTGCTGTATGCACATACTCCTGCACATGTGATAGAGGTCCAGCTCTATCACTCTCCATCTTAGTCCTATAAGACAGTGTCTCTCGCTGAACCTGAAGCTAAGCTATGGGTAGCAAACCTTAGTGACTCTCCTGTCCCTGCTTCCCATAGCACTGAGATTACAGTGTGTGTGCCTAGTTTTCCATGTGGGTTCTGTGGATTAGAACTCATGTCTTTGTGTGTGCACAGTAAGAACTATTATCTGGTGAGGCACCTCCACAGTCCCTATTATTAATCTTTTAAATGTTCCACGAGTGCTTAGAAAAACATGATATCTCATTTTCTGGGTGCACTAGCTCATTACATCACGTTAGTTAGCTTGTAACTGTGACATCATTCCATGAATGACCATAAGCATAAGGCTCAACAAGGCAAGAACAAAGGCATCCTCAGAGAGGTGCTGTGGCTGGCAGCCCATCACTGCTGGCCCACTCTCATACAACGTGTGGAATAAGGCAGACATCTCTCTCCATTTGTTTAGTTTTGTTTTGATAGATCTATGTTGCATAGAACTCTATGTTCTTGTTGCTGGTGTCCTATCAATTTCTAAGAAGAACAGAAATCTCTCCTATAATAGTTAACTTTTCCATTTCTATAGTTTTTATATATAAAATTAAATATTTTATATATGTATGTATTTAAATATATATTTTTTTCAGAAAACTGAGATTTTAATATGATATGATTATATTTATCTCTGACCACTATATTTATGTCTGACAAGAATTTCTTTCTCATGTTAGTATAGGCAGACCAGCTGCTTAGTATTGTTATTTGAAAATAACTTCACTCTTTCTGTATCTTTACTTAATATAAAAAGAATACAGATTAAAAACCAATACAGTTTCTTTTTTTGGATAAAGGGTCAAGTTCACTTATAGATTTTGTATTCAAATATAATTTGATTTATTTTATTTTGTTGTGGATCTTTAAAACTTCTATTTAAATTTTTAGCTAATTGTATTTATTAGTCTTAAGTTAGTATAAAAATTACTGGTTTCATTTTGACATTTTTAATCACCTTATTCTTATTCCTCCCACTCTCCTCTGTCCTCCCCATCTTCCTGTCTACTTTTTACTGCTCCCTCTTCAATTCTTCAACATCCCCTATGTCTCATGGCACAACAAACCCTTGTATTTTTAATGTCTTTGGCCTCTCTGTCCTCTCCATGTGGCTTTATTTTGGATCTACAATTAGAGTAAAAAGTTGTTTAAGATTTATTTTATTTTTAATTATGCATGTGTATGTGCACATGAGTGCAAGTGTCTGTGGAGGCCACAAGAGGGCGCCAGATCTCCTGGTACAGAAGTCACTGTACTAGCACATAGGTGCTGGGATTAGAACTTAGGTCCTCTACAAGGTCCATGTGCATTTTTAATCACTGAGCCATCTCTCCAGCCACAGGGAAAAATATTTTCACATTGATCTTTCTCTTTTATTTAGGTTGAGCATTACATGTATGTTTAATTTTAAAGTTACCCCTCAAATATTTAAATATTTGTATTAATCAAAGCTACTTATTTACTTTCCTCTTTTCTCAAGCAATTGAAGTATTGTAGGATGATTAACCCTTTTTATTCTCCTTGCATATGTGCTGTTTCCTGGAATTGCAGTTACTTTTGCTGCTGCTCAGATCCATAGATATTATTAGTATTTTATAATTCCATGTTCCTTGTGAGTTATTCACATTTTAACCATTTACTGTTTTTGTATATCTTAACACTCATTTATGGATATTTTTATTAAAAGGATTGTTGTTGGTGAGACAGGGTCTAATGTAGCCCAGGGTGGCTTCAAACTGGAGACTGGCCTTGTCCTGATTCTCCTGTCTCTACCTCTGGAGAGCCTTTTTTTTTTTTTTTTTAAATCTCTAAAATACATCTTTCAGGAGTGTATGTTAGTGAGTATGTACAGGTAATAAACAGTCCCATCCTAAGATGTTCCATCTTGCCCTCATTTCTGAAGAAAATAAGTTGTAGGTAAAATAATTCTAGATTACAGATCTATCTATCCGGACTCACTTTACAGCTTCCAGTTTTTTGTAACCAAAAGTTAATTGGCATCCTTTTTTAATGCTTCCTCTTTCTTCCTGGTATTTCACTGTGAAGTGGTTGGGTGTGGATGTCCCTTTGTTTATACTGCTTGAGATTCACCGATCTGGCCAAACATAAACAGGGAGGTTCTTCCAACAATTCTGAGAAATTCTTGGAATCAGCTTACTGAGTACTGCCTCTCCTTTATCCTTCCGAAAATTCTATTACATATGTCAACTCTCTTCTATCCTTTATATCTTTTAATCTGTTAGCAAATTTACCACTTTATCTCATTTTTACTATGACATGCACAATTCTTTAGATCTGTCTTCTAGCACATTAATATCCCCTTTAACTATATTTATCTGCATTTTAATCTAGGCTTTTTATTTGGTTTTCCTTAATTTTGCATTATTATTATTATTATTATTATTATTATTATTATTATTATTATTATTATTAATTTTCTCTATGTAGCCCTGACTGGCCTAGAACTCACAGTGTAGACTAGGCTGATACTAAACTCACAGAGTTCACCTGACTCTGCCTTCCAATTGCTAGATTAAAGACATGTATCACCACATCCAGCTTTGTTTTGTTTTGAGATAGGGTCTCTGATGAACTATGTTGCCCTTAAATATTCAGCCAAGGAAGATCTTGATCTCCTGTGCTTCCTGCTTCTACCTCTAAGTGAAGGCATTACAGGTATGTGTTCTCACTCCCTTTGAAATTTGCCCATTTTTGATAGTCTTCTTCCAAAAATATGTTTAATATACTTGTATTTTAGAATGAATATTTTCAATATCTGTATTTGTGGACTCTAATACTAAGGTTTGTTGTCTTGGCTGGTCTTCTCTCTTAGATTCTCACTATGAATTCCATATTTTTAATTATTTGTAGTATGACTATATATTGGTAATTCTAATGCCTAGACAGAGAGAGTCTGATGTCCCAAAGCAAATAGTTCCTTACAAATGCAGCCTCCACCATAAAGGGGAATATTTGTTTGGGAGACATCAGTAGGCCCTATAGCACTGGAAGATACAAGAGAGAGAATGGTTCTTTTTTTGGCATGAAACTAGACATTGGACCTCTTATATATCTATAGGAGAACTTTAACATCTGTATGAAAAGGGTGTCTCAAGGAAGGTCTAAGGTGTCTGATGGCCAAAGAGGCTTCATTGGTACATCACAGGGAACTGTGTGATGCTGGCCTGAGGTCTCATAGATAAAAAGCTCCCCGTTTTCCTGGAAGACATCTTAGATGCCTTAACCTTTTGCACACTACAGATTTAAGGTTTGTTTTGTGGTTTCAGTTGTGTGGGCTCTGTAAAGCTCTTTAGATGCTTCATAGTTGAAACATTAACCTACACATGGGCTTTACAGTTTCATAAGCTGGCTGGCACCTTGATTCACATGAAATAGGCTGCCTGCTTGTATGATACATGGTCAGGGTACGCTATGCAAAGATACAGAAGACATCACAACACAGCAGACCATGATGGTGGCAACTAAAAATCCAAATTCATTATACAGGGACTGAAGGAAGAAACTGGTTGCATTAGACTGGGGTGGGGTGGGATGGGGTGAGCAGGAGCATTGGAGACATCCACAAAATATGATATTTAACCTGATTCTGATCTTAAAGAATAGATGGAATTAATTCAGGGGGAGAGCAGAATGTGCCAGAGACTGTAAGCCCAAAGCTAACTCCAAATTTACTGCAAAGTTAGTTAAAAGACAGACATTTTTCACATAACACTGGAAAGCTTTTGTCTTGTTAAAGATATTGTTAAATGATTGAGGCAATCCCTTTATAATCCACAAATTTCCTGGAAGTAATCAACACCTACACAAGACAAAAACACGAGGTACAGATTGCAGAGAATTTCATTTAACAGTTGGAAGAAAAAAACAAGGAAGAATATTTTAGGAGGGAAGAATAATGACCTGAGTCCATACTTCTGTCCTGTGCAGGCACTGAGGATACAGACAGGCAATGAGACAGTACTGAAGAACAAAACCATGAGAAAGGAATCACAGTCTTTCCCAGAAAGGTCAGTTAATTTCTTCTTATTTCTTCTGCAGGCTGGTGAGTCAACTGAGCCACACTTTGCTCTAGCTGCACTGAAACATCTTGTGGCCAGAAAAATCCAATGATATTTGAGATGGTGTTTTTTAAAAATACACCATGAAACAGTTTTTCAGAGTCACATGCTGCACAGATATCACCAGGATTCCTAGAATTTTTATTAAGAATTACAGACATCACAGTAGTAATTCTGTCAGACCACCTTGTTTACTAACAAACCTTCCTTTCATGGCCCCAGAGAGCCTAGAAAGTGACTCTCCTGCTCTAGCATAGATCTATAAAGGGCTCCATTTCTGTGAGTCTGACAGCTCCAACTCCAACCCATGGATAAGAGAGCAGTAGACTCTGAACATATTTACAAAGTTATGGGCTGCTGCTTTAAGCCATGTGATTCACATGTGAGAGCTCTCTGAGTTCCCAAACTTATTTAGTTATCAATTTTTTTGTATATAATTTTAATCTCTCTGTGTTTTGATATGCAAAATGGAAAGAGCACAGCCGAGCCTTCACAGGGTGGAAAGAAGATAACCAGCAGGTCTGACAAAGCCTGCTGGGGGACCAGGAGCTTATGTAAATGTCTATTAATTAAACAGTCACGCTGCACAAGTAGGTCAGGCAGTTGTTCAGACTGCACGAGCACCCCAGCTGGCAGCACGGAGGAGAAATGGGTGTTTAACCCCAACAGCACTTGTTGTGTTTTATACATATTAAACTGCAATATTCCATAACCTAACACAGTACGGCAGCTTCCACATGATCTTCAAAGAATTCTCTGGTAGAACATAAACTTATTAGAGACAGCAGCTAAAGACAAAACAAGAAAGCCAGCCAATTACTAATGAAGAACATGTAAAAAGCTAATCAAAGCTCTCATCCAGAGAAAATGAGTAAGTCTGAGGTGCAGAATGATTTTTTTTTTTTTTTTTTTTTTTTTTTTTTGGTATATCGATGAGATTTTTATATAGTGTCACAAAAAGAAAGCTAAAACATTTAAACTAAGACAAAAAGGCCCCAAGTCTCTATCTGGGCCCCGAATCTCTGTCTAGAAGCCTTAGTATATTCCATACCAATGTTTGCATTAAAATCTTCTGTTCTGGTTGCCAGGCTGTATTCAAGCTCTCATCTCAGTAACGGGGCTGGGATTATACAGGTGCCACCACACCTTGCTCATCTGTTACGTGTTGAGTCTGCTGATTCCTGGAACCCACTCCAAGCCTGAGATCAAGTCCAGGGTAACAAGAAAAATACTGCCTAGAATTGGTTTGCATTAATGGTTTTATGTAGCCCAGGCTGTCCTCAAACTCTTTCTAGTTGAGGCTGACTGAATTCCTGATATTCACTGGATCTACAGGCAGGCATGCACCAGCAATTTTCTTTGTAACTCAAGATTTTTCTTTATCTCAAGTAACTAAATAATCTGAAAGAGCATACATAAAAACAAACCTGGGAAGTGTTACCAAAGCAACGGTGTATCTCCTAATGAGTCTTCTGTAAAGGCATTAGCACTAGATATTCTGTGTATTTCTAAAAACTACTTTAAAACCTGTGTTTTAAAGCTGAAGAAAACATTTTCGTGAATGAGAAAGGAGCAGGTGGGGTATGTTTGGGGAGCAGAAACAGGCTGTATGGTTGGAATATTTCGAGAGAGGAGAGAGAACAAACGCAAAAGAACACAGGTCCAAGGCCTTCAGGCCCCTGGGACGGAAGCTGCCTTCCTGTCCGTAAGTACAATGGAAATAATTATGGATAACAATTGTGGGTAAAAACATGGATTATAGAGTCAGAAAGAAAAGGAACATGAAAGGTTAGCAATACTACGGTAAATACAGCGTGGATGTGATATGGATCTGAGATACAACTGACTACAAATAGCAGATGTTGCTGTTTGATCAAGAAAAGGAAGAAACCAAAACTTCATTATTGCATGTGACCTAATATAAATTTTCAGAACACTATAAACGCCATACTTCCTAATTTGTAGAAATTTTCACAGAAGAGGGGCTTACACGAGATCATGAAGAGCACATGTGATAGAGGCAAGAGCCATGTCCAGAGTCAGAGAGAACTGGGCTGGAAATATAGCTCAATGACAGAGCCCTCGCTTAACAGCAAAAGCCCTGGCTTCAATAACAAAACTCTGTGTGTGTGTCTGTATATGCACAAAAATATATGCATGTATGTATACATAATATACATGCATGAGTATATACACTATATATGTATTTCTACATGTGTACACTATCTATATGGGTGTGTGTATAGTATATATGTGTGTATACACAATATATGTATGTGTGCATACAATAAATATATGCATGTGTATATTCAAATATGTGTGTATATAAGCAATATATTCATGTGTGTGTTCACAATGTATATATGTGTGTGTATAATACATACATGTCTGTGTATATGCAACCAATACATGCATGTGTGTACACACTATATATATATGTGTGTGTGTGTGTATGTGGGTGTCTATGTGTATCCACAATGAATATATATATATATATATATATATATATATGTGTGTGTGTGTGTGTGTATACATAATATATATGGGTGTGTTCATATGTATGTGTGTGTATGTATAAATATATATTGTATATATTATATATTTACATATAAATATATAATATATTTATATAATATATAATATCATATATTATATATAAATACTTATATATAAATAGAAATATATAAAAATTATATATTTATAATATTTATAAATATATAAATATTATATATAATATATTTATATATATAATGTATAAAATATGTATATTTATATATAAATATATTATATATTATATATTTATGTCATATATAAATGTATCATATATAAATAATATAATATATATATTTATACACACACACACACACTTAAGTGGAAAAATTTAGGATTTCCAATGCTAAGTTGGCCGACACGAAACAGACCTTAAGCAAGAACCAACAACAGGGTACATTCACTCTATTTTTATCTTATGGTGAAATAACTTACCTGCCCTTTCTAAGCATTAGTACTCTTACCGACCCCCCCATTACCCTGCACTGTGTTTCAGAATGGTGGTAATATTTGGCTCAGAACGCCTGAGATCCACGCTAAAATAGTGATGCAACTTTTGAGCTATGTATATCAGAGAATTTAGCAATCAGAAAGTTTGAGAGTGTTAAGAACAAATTCATACGAACATACTAATTTATTGATAACCAGATACTAATGTCTAGTAACTATCAAAAGGAAGATATTTTATTAACAAAATAAAATAGCAGCCTATATATATATGTGTGTGTGTATTTTATATATATATTAAAATATATAAATATATAAATATTTATATTTATAAATATATATAAAATATATAAATATATATATATATATAATACACACACACACACACACACACATATATATATATATATAGCTATTACTTATTAGAATCATGCCAGGCAGAATTTGAAAGTAATAGAAAAAAATATCAATGAATCTTCAAGATCAGTTTTTACAATGCCATGATGTTCTCTTTAGATATATACACGAGAGAATATGCTTAGAGCTCAGGCTCCTGGCAATTCTGTGACTCCTCCTGCTTCTCACCCCACTCTGATAATAAGACGCTCTGCTGCTCCCTCTTTCTTGAAGCACATTCCTGGGGATTTTGTAGAGCTAAAATTAGTGTCTCTCTTTAGAAGCTCTCTCAAAAAAATTCCAAGAAGAAAATTCCCAGAGATGTGATAAATTCATTGCAGACACTGTGCAACCCCTTCTAATAATGAAAACTGTTAGGTAAACACCTGACCTATAAGCATTGAGCTCAGAGTTACTAGTTTCCCCATTTTCCTGACTACTAACAATTAGAAACAAGGTAGCAGAAACAATGTTACCCACGACTGAAGTGGGACAGGGCCAGTGGGTAATAAAAGAACGTTCACGGGAGTTTTAAGTGTAGGGATTTTCAGACAATTGCATGTGAGTATTTTGGAAGCAAGTAAGTAAAGGATTGCACTGACATGTAAGGTCAAAGGTCACAGTTTCTTCTCCCTCCCCTCTTCCTTCCTTTTTATTTCTGAGATAGGGTCCCACTGCGTAGCCTAGGCTAGTCGCAGACTTGAAGTAAACCTCTTAACTCTGGAGTGGGGCTACAGGCATCCATCTTGAGGCAGGTAGATTGCAAACTCAAGGCTAGCCTATGCTACAAAGTGAAACCCTGTGTCAAATAAAAATAATAAAATAATCATGGTAACAACAATACTGTAAAAATAAAAATAGAACCTCAGTTCATTTCATAACCACTTTAATTTCATCAAAGTAACCTCTGTTGAATTTTAAGAACTGACTTTTATATTTTTGGTTTCATTGGGCTTTCCAGATAAGAACGCCTAGAAACCCAGGAGAGTTTAGGGTCCTGCAAGAAGACGGATACAGGAAAGACAGGGCTCTGTGTATGTTCACAAGACGGAGCCTGATACAGAGGCTGAAGCTAAGCTGACCATTCTTTTCTCCTTCCAAGCAGTCAAGTTCCATGCAGCTTTAGACTCAGGAGTCCTTCAGCTTTCTCCCCCACTTCCTGTCAGAGGCTGAATTCTGCTCAGGACTTCGTGATATGTAAAAAGGTATGTCTTTACCCATCTACCTACTGGTCTGTAATAGTTATGTACATAGCCAATGAATACGTTTGTGACTAAAATATCCTACTTCTTAATATTATTTCACGTGTATTTTTCTTTATTGTGAATGGTCATTGCAACTTCTCCTACATAATATTCCATCTTGTTAATAAGTAGCAGTGTAAACATCATACCACAATGAAACATTTGGATGATTTTCCGTTTTATACTATTACACATTGTGCATATATATCCTTCCTTTTGTCTAACACATTTATGACTGTGTTAAGACAGTAGTAATGTTTATATTGCCTATCCTTTCGAAAGAAGATTCAGTTAACTTTTGTTGCCCCAATACAAACTTCATTCCAATCCCTATTTTAAAGTAACACTGTCTTAATATTGCAACTTTGAAATATTTCATATAAACAGCACATGGAATCTTGTACAAAGTCCTAGGCAACAAGCTTAGGCTTTGTGCCACTTTTGACTTGACCACAGGAAGCAAACCGAGAAATAACTGACTTGTTGCAAACTAACATAGGGAGAAGAGCCGTGTTTGGGCTGGGCTTGACTGTCCAGAACACTTGTAAATATATAAAGTACAGTACTTTTGCTGACCGAACAGGGCAAGAGTCAGTGACTTTTCAAAAGTAGTATGTTTCAAGGCTCTAGTTTCTAAGAACAGGCTGGCGTTTTCTGACATGAGTCTCTTACAAGCTGCTAGTTGAATCTCAAAGGGCCAAGGAAATAGGCCACAGAAAATCAAATGAACTAAAGCTCATATTTGCCTGACTTCTACACTGATTGGTATAAATATGACAAGCGTGTTAACTTAGAAAAATTCTATTTACCCTGCAAAGGGTCTGAGGAGGAATATCAAGGGAGTGGCTGGTGAGATGGGTCAGAGGCTAACGGAGCCTGCCAAAAAAGCATGACCACCTGAGTTCGATCCTCGGGACTACACAGTAGAAGGTGAGAACTGACTCCAACCAGGTGTCCTCTGACTGCCCGACCCCCACACAAACAATAATAAAAACTGAAATGTAACAAAAAATCAAAACAAGAATATTAAGCCTAGATATCAAGCTACAGAACTGTCTACTTGATATGCTGATATGAAACAAGGTGACATCCAAACTTGAAGCACATTATGAAATAGAAATGGAAACAAATGTGTGCATGCCAGACTCATATAAAATAAATGTAATTAGCAGTAAGCATGCTTTAAGACACACATATTTTCTTTTATTTAGTTTTCTAAGTACAAAATAATTAATTCCTGGGATGTTCTCCATAAAAGCCAATTTAGTCTTTCTTGTTCTAGCTGGCTTGCCCCTGGGAGTCCTGAGGTCACACTGAGAGCAGCATGCAAGCTCCAGAACTGTCCACTTCAGCCACAGGGCAGGGATGGGCTCAGCCAGCCTGTCCTGCTAACAAAGCCAAGAAGACCCCTAGACAACGGGGCTCCGTCCCAAGTTCCTACCTACATGGGAGCATGTGTAGTGTACTCAGAGAAGACAGAGATGCGTCAGTGAAGGAAGTCTATGCAAAGCTGAGAATTTCAAAATTGTATGATTTATACAGCTTCCAAACTTGTAAAACAAACAAACAAACTACTGTTTTCAAGCAAAGTGGGTACTCAGAGAAACATAAATTATAAAGATAATTTCATGTCTGTTATCACCTATATCTTCACTTTTCAAATGTTTTTGTTTATATGTACCTAAACACTATGTACATGTCATTTTCAATGTACTGTACAGACTGATGCTCGTAGCTGAAACTATTTTATAACTCTTACATGAGAATAAACACCCAGCATCATTCACTGAAAAACATAGAACACGTGGATAGTTTATTTTTCTTTCTGTCATATTTCCATCCTGCTTCTTATCATAATGTATATTTTATGTTTAAAATCATTTTATTGATCTTTATGAAAGCTAAAAATAGATATATATATATGGAGAACAGAGTTTTATATTTCTCTGTGATTTTTTTCAGAAAATATTACATTGGGTATCTGATTTAATTCTCATTAAAAATTGTCACTGGTATTAGCTGACTAAAATAACAAATATATTTAGATTTTAATGAATGAGAAACCATACAAAGCAAAAGAAAAATTTGAAATTACAAGTAACAGTATTATATAGCATACATAAGTATTAGTACATATTTTCATCAGTACATAAATATTTTCTGTGTAGTAGTTTTTTTTCATGTGTATAAATCACCATAATCATAAATATCCTACTATTATCATCCCCATCTTACAGATGTAGAATAAGGAGAAGAAAGCTTAGATGACTTTTCGGCGACTCTCTGTCTCCATACCCGAGGCACCGACCTACCTCCTCTGCTCTCTTATATGTGGAAATATAATCTGGAACATGGGGTGCCATAAGTGAAGTTGCCAAGTTACTCTGTTCAGTGTCCTGGTATGAGCAAAGGCTAAAGGGCGGGGGGAGGGGAGGTTGGAAGGGACAATCTCTACTTCAAGTCTCTCACCGTCAGGTTTGTGAGCAGGTATCTACGAAAGTAGGAGATACAGAAATTATTTCCCTTAAGCGTTATTCTCTTAAATCTGTTGAGAAGGCAGTGTGAACATCAAGGGAACACCTCGTTTTAAGTGCCAATGTCTACTCTATCTACGATACAATAAAAATTAGAGAAAGTTTTGTAAGTCATTTTTAATGCCTTTGAAACTAATTTTAATCAAAATTTAAATCATTTTAACCCCTGAATTTCATCCTAAAATGGCAGTCAGTGTCGCCCTGGAATGAATGACACGAACGCTAAAGCGTAACGGCATGGCTGTAATCGCAACCATAATCTACATGGTTGGCTTATAATGATGATATGCAATGCGTGAGAAGACAGCAGGTCAGTAATGGAGCCGTGCACACAATGCTCCTTTCCAAATCTGTATTTGCATTTCTATTACTGAGATCATTTCCTCATAATGAAGTTGCCATGAGAGAAGCCCCATTACTAAGGAAGCAGTGTTACAGAAACAGCATTATTAAAGCATTGCTGTGTACAGGAACTTTTATTAGGATGATACAAGTTATATATCATTGTAATAAAGTTCCTATTATAACTTTAATTGCATAAAGCTGTGTTTGAGTATAGCAATGTGAGAGCTGCAGGACTTTTAATAAACTATCAAAATAATGCTTTGGTAATAGGATTGTTTAGGATGCTAATACTTCAGGGAAGACCAAGCTCACTAATGGAGGATGTTCATTTCACTGATTATACATGGTCTATCAAGAATTAAAATGAAAAAAAAAATAGGGAAGAGATGAGACATGATCTCGGATGCAGTATGCTAATATACGCATGGAAACATACACATTAACTCTCTTTAATATAACAAATCAATATCTCCAATTCATTTGTTCATGGAAGATCGTAAGCTGGAAATGTGGACACCAATGACTATAATAATGAGAAGATTTAATGCTCAGGTTGAAGGCTGACTGGCAATCTAAATGCTCACAACACAATGAGAAAACCCACAAATACGCCAACATATGCTGAAAAGTGCCGTGAAAAACATTAGAGATATGATCTCTGAGAGCTTAAACACGCATGCACACACGCCATGAATGACTTTAGATGATTCATTCCTTCCCTTCAACCAAGAAACAGTGTTACAGGTTATGTGCACACTCACTTTGAGATGCCCGTGCACGTTGTCTGTAATACTGTGAAGCTTCAGAGCTATAGCTACAGGTTAAAATTGCACTTAGGTTCACAACAGGAAACTTTAGTATATTTGTTATTTATTTATTTATATTTATTTTTTTTTTTTTCAAATTTTCTCTAATAGAGTCTTGGGCTGTTCCTCCTGGAAGCATGTAGAAACATCCACCACCAGAGACCGCCAGAGAGCCATCCACCACATTGTAGGCATGGAGACTTTATACCTGCTGCTGCTGTGGAGACAGGCAGAGAAGGTGCCTGGCTGTGACAGACTGGCATAAGCTAAGGAGATGGAGACTGTGCCCAGTGTTACAGCTACCACAGCTTCCCAATCAACAGAGAAGCCAAGGTCACTGGTTCTAGACTCTTGTGGCATGCCTGGGAAGCAACAGCTGGCTAATTTGGAATCTGCTTGAAAAGCACAGTGCTTTATAAGAAAGCATCTCCTTTCCACAATGCCTTCTTCGTACTGCCTTCCAGATGTGAAGGTTCACAAACATCTGGGTAGAGTCAATTTAAAACCCAGGATGTTTGTCTTCCCTGCTGCTTCACATGACCATAGGCAAGTGTGAGCAGAAAAGCTCCTCTAATGAATCCTATGGCTCTCAAGTCTGCATTAGCTGTAATTGTCAGCTGGTATGTTAGTCTTTAAGATTACAACATTCTCCTTCAAATATGATCTAGCCAAACTACTTTGCACTGGCAGCGAGTAAGTCTATTTCTTGAATTCACAAATCTTGGAACTTTTTTACTTGGTACTTTTTCATATTGCACAAGTACAAGGCTCAATTATTTTGTCAGTTGACTAAATATCTGCATATCTGCCGTGTGGTGACACCCAAATATTTGTAGAAATATCAGTTTTCATACATAAAATAAAAAGTTTAAACCATGTAATTTTGAAAAATCTAACCTTCGCATTCCTTTAGTTTTACAATTTACAACAGACACAGACCTTTTTCTTTAACTCAAGGAAGGTGAGCAACCCATTCTGTCTAATCAAGACCTCCGGAAACACCAACTCCGCACAGTGACAGGAAGAGCATCTCACATGAAAGCCTTCAGAGGCTCAGAAGTTCACCTTCACTGAAGGACATTTTTAGAATTCACTTTCACTTCATTGCTCTCACCCCCTTACTTCTCCAAAGCATCTTTTAGCATTCCCCCCCCAAGTGCAGCTTCCACCAAACACCCCCATTTCTTTCCACCTATTAGAAGACACAGTCCCACAATGAACCCTGGCAGGCATCTCTCCTCCAGCCGTCTTTGCTTCAGGCTCCACATTTGCTCCCTTTTCATTCAATACAGAAACTCAAATACTAACCCGATGTCATCCCTTGCTCAACCCTTTTGGGAAAATAATCTCTTTCCACAACCAATCAGAGTTATGGGTCACACAATAATGCCTGATTAATGTATTTGGGTTTTGCCTGTCTAGAAATCTGTATCTATATGATAAAGTTTCAACTGCAAAGCTCTCTGGTTTCCTGTAACTTGGTCCAGACAATGTTTCCAACCTATCTTCTAGAGTCCGCCTAATCACAGAAGAGGATGAAGGTCTCTCTGTGTACCTACCTCATGCCAGAGCATAATCCAAGCCCCAAATATCTGCTGGCAAACACAACAACAAAGGTTCTTGTGTTGCTCACACTCGCCCAACCTGTGGTTATTCTGGGTCAAGTAATATCTGAGCTGCTGCTCATCCTCACAGGTATGCTGTCCCAGTTACAGAAGGCTGGCTTGGCCCACACTACATATTCCTAACATGGTTTGCTCTCTGCAACCGTTATGGCTGGCTAGCATTTCCTTACTGCTGGGCTGGTCTTTCTATCTGAAAAAATTCTCTCCATTACAGCTCACAATAAAGACTCTTTTAACTACAGTCAATTAATGTATTCAGGGAGGAAAAGTAGCCTCTCCAGGGATGAGCGTCCTGATTGGTTATCCAGTACAGAGTGGCCAGTACTGAAGCAATACATATATACAAACAACAAAACTGATCTTACTAAACTGTGTTATTTAGGCAAACACATACATACATACGCATTATATGTGTACAACAATAATAAAAGAAGCTATCATCTGGAGAGTAGGGGACACAGGAGTGGTTCAAAGGAGGGTGACTGGGTGGGACTGGAAGGAGAAAAGGGAGAAAAGGGAAGACAGCAAGTGCTGGGTTCTAATTAAACTAAACACATATTTAGGTGCCAGAGAAATTGCTCAGCAGTTAAGAGCACTGGGTGCTCTCCCTAAGGACCTGGGTTTGCTTCCTAGGATGCACACAGTCACTCAAACTCCAGTTCCAGGAGATCCCACGCCCTCTTCTGGACTCTGCAGGCACTGCACACATATGCACATAGGCAGGCACAGCACCCATACACACAGACTAAAACTAAAGAAAATTTAAAAAGCCCATTTTAAAAACATCTCTCTTTATAATCTCTATCAGTGTCTATGACTTTACCATGTGTTACCTGCACTACTGTGTAAGGCTATAAAGATTTTATTGTGGTCTTATGTAGTATTTTTAAAATATTTTTTATTATTTAAGATTATGTGTGTGGACGCGTGCATGTGAGCGCATGTATTCTTAGGAGCCAGAAACACTGGATCTCTCTGGAGGTGGAGTTACAGAGAATTTGTAAGCCGTTCAACATGGGTGCTGGGCCTTGAACTAGGATCCTCCGCAAGAGTGGTACAAGCTCTTAACTGGTGAGCTATCTCTGCAGCCCCATTGTGTGCAACTATTATCAATAGTATCATATTATTATCAACCAATTCTTCGGTGTCATCTATGTGCTATTGGCCATCTTTGGAGAAAGGAGCTCACTTTCTATTTCCCAAACAGTGCTGTCTCTCATGGAGCCTCTACACGAATTCCGTAAATCTCTATTTGTTAGTTACTGATGACTGACTGCAAGATATGACAGTACTAGTTGATGAAACTTATCTCTCACATCCAGGGGTGATCCATAGAAATTTCAGAGAATCTCTCTCTTCCTAGGGACTGATAACATGACCAATGTGTTGCACAACTTAGCGACAGCCTAAGCGCTGTCATTTGTCATTCTGGTGACAAGCCACAAGTGTGCAGACACTGGCATGCAGACAGTATGTAATAAGATTATTTATATTCCAACTAATAACTTTCTTTTGCCATCTGCATACAGTAGAGATTGGGTGCATCCTTATCTGACCTAACCTCTGTGCTTACAGTGCAATTTCAATCTTTGGAGGCAACAAAGGGCATCTTAAAAAGGAAACAACAAGAAACAAAAGCAGATAGTGGGTGATAAGGGTATATGAGTGTGGCCTTGTTTGGTGTTACTAGTCACTGCAGATGTGTCTGCTATCTCTCGTCTGCATCTAGAACTCTCACCACTGGCTCTTTACAGAGTAAAACATGCTGCTTATAAACTGCGCACGGCCTGTCTGCGGAAGTTAGGCTTTCTAATCCTCCAACCTGCCTGACAGACTTAAACGCCTTGTTAAAACTAAGTGTACGGCATACAAAATGCAGCAGCATTCTGAGGACTGTATCAGAGACGGTGTGGCTAAACTCCTTAAGCATGACACTTGTTTTCTTTGAAACCTAAAAGAACGACGTGGCCTGACTGTGTTACTGCAGTCAATGTGCCTCTGAGATCCCAAGAGATGTCTTCCACTCCCGAGAGCCCACTTGGGATAGTTCTTAACCTTAGTGGTATATTTCTATAAAACTCTGATCACTGACAGATGGCCCACCAAATGATGACTGCTTCATGGGATAAAAGCCATGGATCACTATATAAATATAACATTATAACTCCTTCACAAACTATATGATAGAGTTAATTTTAAACCTGGCAAATTATTTAATGAATACTAGGTTCGTTAGCAACCTGAAGTAAGATCATTAATATTAGTAACAACTAATATGTACTGTGTGACTACATACTATGTTCTAAGAACTATTCAAAATGTTGTTTATTAGTTCATGAAGCAACTTGGTGAGATCTGCAGTCTTAATGCATTTTACAGGTAAAGAAACTGAGGCACAGAAAGGCTCGGTATTTTCTTCTTGATCCACGTTTGATAATCTAGTATTAGACCAAGACAGTCTTAGTTTTATTTATTTTTATTTTATGTGTATGAATATTATGCCTGAATTGTATGCCTGCAATGCCTGAGGAATCCAGAAGAGGGCAGCCTATCTTCTGGAACTGGACTCACAGACAGTTGTGAGGCACTATGTGGATGCTGGGAACTGAACCCAGGACCTCTGTTAGAGCAGCCAGTGCTCTTAACCTCTGACATATCTCTCCAGACCCCAGTTTTGGCTTTAAAATGTCCTTATTCCTAAACTGGGAGTTGAAGGACCATTCATTACACCCTATCTTTCCATATGTTGTCAGACATTTACCATGACTTCAAAAGTGTGTTGTGATAGGTAGGATTCATCTAATCCTAACAGTCAGGAGGCAGAGGCAGGCAGATCTCTAATCTGAGGGCAGCCTAGTCCATGGAGTGAGTTCCAGGACAGCAGAGAAACCCTGTCTCAAAAAGAAGTAGAAGAGGACATGAAGCAGCGGAAGCAGAAGAAAGAGGAGAAGGAGGGTAAGGAGGAGGAGAAAGAGGTTACGGAGGAGGAGAAGGAAGAAGAGGAAGAAGAAGAGGAGGAAGAGGAAGAAGAAGAGGAGGAAGAAGAGGAGGAAGAGGAAGAGGAAGAGGAGGAAGAAGAGGAGGAAGGGGAGGAGGAGACTTCTAGGTTTTCTTCTTTATGTGCAATGAATGAGTTGTGCTTTCACAGTGTATTGTGCTTCATGCAAGTCTAATTCTGTAGCCCAGGCTGTACTGGAATTCATTATGAAATTCAGTTTGGCCTCAAACTTCTGGATATCCTCCTGTCTTCGCTGTCTACATGATGGGATTTCAGGCATGAGACACCATAGCAAGTTACATGCTACTGTTTTATATTACAGAGACTGTTTATCATACGGAGAAAGCAACCAATCTAAGCACAAAACCACAACCATTCAGCTGAGCTTTCTAAGGCATGGCTGAGAAGTTACTGCTCACCTTGGATGACTCCTGTGTTTATAATGTAGGCAGAAATGCACGAATCAGCATCACAGTTTGGCCCACTTGCATCATGTGCTTTAGTGAACCTCTAACACAAGCTCCTTTGGTAACACAGTCACTAGAAGACCAGTCTTTTGGTTGGTATTCTGACTGGAGTGCAAAGTCAGGGCTTCAGACTCCAAACTAATGCTGAGTTTGCAATAATCTACCCAAGGGCTGTGGCTTTTATATCTTTTTTAAATATTCTTCTATCACATAAATGCCGAATCATTCATTTGGTATTTAGCATTTGCTAGCTGCCATTATTATTTTTATTTATTTTAAACATATCTTTGATGCCCACAAGTGATGCTGTCAACACCGGGTCCTTGAACTACTTTGCTGGAGAACCCGAGTGCCGTTAAATGGTTTGATTCCACATTGTTGGCTTCTTTAGCTGTGGGAAAGCTTTTGTATGAACAGAAAATGGCGATACCAGGATCTGTCTGGGTTTTCCTATTTCTACAATGATCTACCATCCAGGCATCTTCTAACTTACCATTGTACTAGGCATATGATCTTCAATCTGAAGGCCAAAATATGTACCTGTGTAGTTTTAGTCTGACTGGCTATGCCAATGAGTATTTTTTATCAGCTTTGCTTAGGCAGATACTTACACATGCTACACAAAGCAAAACAAAGTACACCATCTACTCCACTAGACGATGTTGTATTCTGGTAGGAGCCCTAGCCTGTAGCGGCTTCTATTCAGGCACGCTAAACTGAGAAATACAGAAATACAAAAAGAGCCCAAAGGGTCATATATGCTGGAAAACTCTGGTAGCTAGGAGGCATGTTTGAGACAGAGCCATGGGAGCAAAGGCATGATACTGTGAACAACAGCATGGTGTATATACGGACCAAGAGAGAACTGAGAACTCAAGTGGAAGAGGGTGTGTGCGGCAGGGGGCTGCTTCCTCAGCCTGCACCATCCCTGATGGCTCTGCAATAGTTATAACCTCAGCCCATTCCTTTGCAGCTGCTTGTGTATGGAGCAGCAGTGCTGTTATACTGAGTCCTTTGAAGACTAAGGCTGTGTAACTGTACCCGATCCTTAGTGCTAACTGTAACAGCGTTCTCATACTAGGTGCACATTTAGTGTTTGTGAATGAGAAATAAAGAAAAAATTAATAATTTCTACTTCATGGTTTAAGTAACTCCAGAAGTAATAACATCTGTAGACCAAACATTTTAGCTAAAACTATTTTTGTCTCAAAGCAGTGATTCCATGAAAGGACAGCTTCCTGTCTGGCCAGGGGATGAGCCATAATGGAAGTGAAGGTGTTACCAGATACTGGTTCAACCGTTTTCACAAGGATCATTCATGGGAGTCGAAGTCAGGCTGCTAACCTAACTCCTCCAGTGCCATAAGCCTTCAGAAAGCTGGCTAGTGAATGTCTTTCACCTTCTGCATGCCACATGAAAAGAGGGGACCGTTCACACTGCAGTACCATTGGGTGACAAGACTGTGTCTGGCAGGGTCTAGTAAACAATCAGCGCCTATAAACTGTTTACTACCAAGACAGCTTTTCACTAAAAGGGAAGAAAATCAGTGAAACCACCATGCTAGCATGCTAATTAATTCTCCATGTGAAAAGAAGTGCTAATCTCCATTTTAAAGCATCAATCATGGAAAATAAACTGAAATGTGACCAGATTTTTAAAATGCTACTTGTTCTAAAATCAGACGTAAATGAAAGCTTCCAGGATTCTGTAAGGAGATTATATGGTGCTAGGAAGCCCCATTTAAACTCAATCTTCTAGGAAACTTTACAATAATTTTTCCAGTTTGAAACTGTTCCCTAATATCACCCTTTATATGCTTTCCCTGTCCAAGGAGATTTGCTATATAAAAAAAAAAAAAAAAAAAAAAAAAAATCTCCCAATTTCTAAGGGAAGTATTACAGAATTTCCCAGAAGCATTAGAGATGGTTCCTTAGCAACTGTTGATATGTCTCAAAACAACCTGAAACAATCTTCTCTGAGACATGTAGTCTCTCCCTTTCTCTGCTAACAGAATTCCACAATATGGCACGAAAGATCCGTGAAGCTAAAAATAGCTTCCGACACACATTTTTAAAGTTGACAGAGTCTTAATGATTTAAATCTCCCATATTGCAGCTTCAGTTAGGTGTGCCTCAACAACAGTATATCAGCGGGTTCTGTGCAGAGAAACTGTAGAGTCTTTTTCTTTTTTAATCACACCATTAACACTCCTGACATTTTAGAAATAATGTTTATCGATTTTGGTGTTAGGACTCCTATAAATTAAGTGATGTAATGGACGGAATTATTGTGGTATTATAAAGAATGTGTCATTCAGATTGTTAACTACATATAATGAAAAAAACCTACAGAGATTCTGAATTCATGTAGGAAAAAAAAAAAAAACCCAGAAAAGCAAACAGAAAGAATAGAAGAAAGTTGTATCCAGCGATTCTGGGTTTTCTCCCGACATTTGCTCCCAGCTACTGTGACACTTTTATTAGGCAGAACCAAATCTGCCTAATAAAAGCAATTACCAATGCTCTTTCTGTCAAAAAATACCCAAAGATGAAAATTAGATCTAAGAGTTCAAGCCTCCTCACCCCAAGTAAGTAAGGTTGGAAGACAAGGTATTAAGATTGGAATGACACACACAGGTCCTGCGGGGGGAAGAACCACATGGTCTTGGAGGTGAAACAGCACCAGCCATCTGTGGGGGGAGGGGGCTGAATCAACCTCCACAAGAAGCTTGCCTCTACACTAGAAGAGCTAAGTTAGAATCAGCTGGTTCTCAGGTAAGCAGAGGTGAAGCTGGAAACATCGATGTTTTTTTGTTTGTTTGTTTGTTTTTGGGTTTTTTGTTTGTTTGGTTTTGGTTTTTTTTCGAGACAGGGTTTCTCTGTATATCCCTGGCTGTCCTGGAACTCACTCTGTAGACCAGGCTGGCCTTGAACTCAGAAATCCACCTGCCTCTGCCTCCCAAGTGCTGGGATTAAAGGCGTGGGCCACCACCGCCCGGCGGAAACAGCGATGTTATCATGTGAAAAATTCCTCTCTCTTGCTCTCTGTCTTTGTGAGAATTTTCTACTATAATCTTTATCACAGGGCTGTTTTGAGGATGAAATGAGAGAAATGCATGCAAAGCACATTGCTTGGCAGTTAATAATATGTCCTTTGTGTGCACAAGTGCATATATGTGCAAATATATGTGTATACAAATACATAATCCATAAGACACCTCAAAGAATGACTATGGCTGAAAGTAGTTTCTGACATACACATATATTGGCTAAGAACGTATTTATACCTCATCTGTTACTGTGTAGTAATGTGGTATGATGAAATGAGAACAGAAGTGAATTAATACACAAATAACCCATTGTTATTTAGTGAGTGCTTCCTAAAAGTTGTCTGTGTCCATCACCACTGTCGCCACTTTTGTCATCTCTTCCCTCTTGTATTGAAGGACACTACGTTTCCAAAGAATCTAAGCACCACTGACACCACAGAGCCAGCAAAAGGCAGTAAAAGACCAACATCTAATTCTGAAACTCATGGCCTTCGAAGGTCCACCTCGGGTCTCAGGAAAAAGACAGCTTCAGGTTGTCATCATCTTCATTCTTATGAGCAGACCTCAAATTAGTCTAACGAAACTGCGTGATACCACAACTTTTATTGGCAAGGCATATCATGATAATCAACTGCTAGGTTAAGACATTCCCTGGGCATAGGGCAAATATCTAAACGGTCTCTTAAAGGAATGCTGCCAGCCCATCATTGATCTCTAGTTCCATGCATGCTTGATTAACATTCCTGAAGTAACTTGGTGAGTAACTGCATTGTGTTGTTTTAAAGCAACAATAATCCTGTGGCTACAAATGCATCATTTTTTTTATCATATATAACATCAAAACCCATTCATTAAAGAAGTCATCAAATAAGCCCAGATAGAAGCTAGTAACTTCATGTCTGTATCCTGGTTTGGATATGGAGAAGGAAACTTACTTGAAAATAAGAGCACAGAAGATTTATTTTTAGATCGGGATATACTTAGTTAATAGTCTTAAACCAGAGTGGCTCAGGGCCAGAGCAAACCCACTAATTTGAGTCCCTTTCGGTTGCCCTTCCCTTTTGACTCTGACGCAGGCAAGGTAATGAACACTGGAGTCGTATCTAGGATCTACAGAATAATTTTGCAGTTTCTATTTTCTAAATCATCAAGCTGTTCCCCAGGTTTATAGAGCTGTTTTTCAATTGTTGAAGATCTTTCTGCAGAAAGGCAATTTTATTTCTATCCTTGGTGCTTCGATTTTACATTCTATCAACACTAAACATTGATTAAGCCTGCTGCAATGCACTCCCTTGTATTTGGGTCTTTGAGTTCTCAGAAGGTCATTAATTATTACAGTGTAACTATCTGGAAATATTTTTTTTAAAAAAATATGAGCGATGCAGGTGCTAAATTATGTGTTAGCATTTGGTTTTGTTTGTTTCAAGACAAAATGAATTGTTTTTTCTTTCTCTCTTTTTATTCCCGCAATGCATGTGCGTGGCGTATGTGTGTGTGTGTGTGTGTGTGTGTGTGTGTGTGTGTGTGCGCGCGCGCGTGTGTTTGGTGTGTTCCAGAGGAGGCAAGATGATGGCATTGGATCCTTTGGAGCTGGAGCTACAAGAGTACTGTGAGCTGTCTGATTTAGGTATTGGGAACTCAGGTCCTCCACAAGAACAGTAAATGTTCTTAATCATTGAGCCATCTCTCTAGCTCTGACCTGTTATTTCTTATCAAACAAGATTTTTAATGCAAGTAATTTTCTTTTCTTTTCAGACATTCTTGCTATATAGCCCAGTCTGTCCTTGAACTTATGATTTCTTTGCCTCTGCCTCCTGAGTACTAAAATTACTGGCATGTGCTCCGATGCCTGGCCTTAAATAACTCAACAAAGCCATCAAGACCTGGTAGGAAATTTTCCAAACTGACTCAATAATTTATTTCTCTGTGTAATCCAGTCTTGTGTGTAGGTCAGTCAGACTTAGTGACTTGTTTCAATGGGGCTGAGCATGTGAAGAGATGCCACTTCTATGATGTGGGACAAAGCTGTTACCTAGGCTGTTAATGGCATACTTTCTCTTTCACTGGCGTTTCCCCCTGCTCTCTCACTTCTAGCTCTATCTACTACAGCAAGCGACCATGTTCTGATGTCACATGGATAAGCCACATGGCAAAGAACAAAGGGAGGCTGCATTTTGACAGGCAGGGAGAAACTGAGTTCTACCAACAACCAAACAACTACATGAATGAATGAGCTAGAAAGTGGCTCTTTCTAAACAATTCTTAGAGTTTTGGTTACGTGCCCAGCTCTTAACGGCTGAGTCATCTCTCCAGCCCCTCCCAGATAATTCTTGGATGACTTCAAGCCCAGTGAAAAGCCCTATGGAGAGGACATAGCTAGGCTCTGCCTGATTTCCTGGTAGATGGGAATTTCAAAAATAATTATAAATCACATGTCATCATTTATGCTATTTAGTAAATATTTAAAACTAGCCTCTGATGTGTCATCAACTTGGAGAGTGTCTTAGTTAAGGTTTTACTGCTGTGAAACCCAGCATTCTAGCACCTGACGGAGTCACTGTTATCCATCACTAGAAAATAGATACTTGGGGCTTACCACAGCCGGTAGATGGTACCTTTTAAGAACATCTCATTCTTGCTGTGCTTCTGGGTTAGCTACACTATATTTTGTCATAAAGTGGCCAACAATAATGTTCTTCAAGGCTAATCGGCAGATAGAGATATGGCACTCCATTCTCTTTGCAGCTATGCTTCAAAATCCCAGTCCTACACAGCACCCTACTTAAGAACTTAATTAGCATTCGCAGGGTATTGTTCAAAGCGCTAATACAAGATGGAAGTCACAGATAGAAGGTCACCTTGTAGGGAACTGGGGAAGGAGCTAGAAGCCTCAAAGGAAGGGAGAGATGGTGCAGGAACCATGGTGAGAAGCAACCCTATTGTTGGCTCCAGTGCAAGAGAAAAGGTTGGAGTAGAAACCAGAGAAAGTAGGCAAGGTCAACATCCTTGAGCAGCAACGTTGAAAGTGGTGTAAAGTCAAGGGATAAAAACACCGGCTATTTGCCAAAAGACAGAAAGAATTCAAGGAATACACAAAATTGCTCAATTAAGTAAAATCAAAGGTTGGGGGGAGAACAGGGGAGAACATAGATATTTGAGGGGGGGCAGATGGGGAGATGGAAATACATCTTATTTGGGCTATAGTAAGTTTGAACACATAGGCTGTGTAAATAGACTGGCCCGTGTAAGGCATGTGGACCCTGACACCAGAGGAAATGGCATGGGATGGGCAAAGTTGAGCATGTCCAAACCATGGAAATCTCACAACTTGAGATTAGAATCTTATCCTGAGACCAGCAGGAGTAGGGTTAAGTCCCTACCTGTTTTTGTGCCTGTCTTGGATCCTGCAACCACATGATCACAAGTAGTCAGTCACGAAGCACAGCATCTGAGCACCTCTCCCTACAAATGTGGCATCTCAGCTTTCAGCCAACGATCTTTTGCCACTCTGGATATTCTCACCCCCAAAACTATATAACCCCTGGTTTACCCCAAATAAAGTGTTTGTTCAACTCAAACTCACCCCCAATAAAGAAGTTACCACAGCTAACATCATCTCAGAAAGCCAATTGGATCTGGATCCTCTTTGTCCCAGACTCTGCTTCACCTTCCTTGGCCTGGCGTACATCAGCATCTGATGCCCCGAAGGACTGTGGACCCAACCCCTTCCAGATGTCGCCCAGTCTTCTCCCAGCCAGTGTACTGGCAGCATCAGGACACCCTGAGAGGAGAGTCAAAATCTGCAGCTACAGGTCTGTAACCAGAGGAGTTTCTGAGCTCAAGGACTAAATTCAGGGTCAGTAGTTTACAAAGGGGTATTTAATGGCCTGGAACTGGACAGAACTACCCTCAGGAAGAGTACATAGCCAAGTCTCAGGGTCACTAAGATGCACAGTCTAATACAGAATGAACTTGAGATGGGGGACTGAGATCCAAGGCTATAATGCACTTGACAATTTTTCTACATAGTATCAAACTGAGTTCAGTAAAGTTGCAATTCCCCTCCCACCCCCACCCCCACCATCCCCCTGCCCCAAGCAGTGCAATATGAAACTGACCCTTCCAGAATGAAGGCTTAGGGTAGAACACTTACCCAGCATGACCAAGGCCCTGGGTTCAACCCTAGAGCACTGGAGGAAGGCAGCCTGGATTAAATAGTGTTCCTTTCTCATGTACAACATGTTTCAGACTGTTATATTTTTGCTAGTATAGTAAGATAAAAATGGCATTTTGGTGTAGTTTTATTTTGTACAGTTTTATAAATTAGCTTGAGTATTTTTTCAAGTATTTAGGAAACTTATGTCTATGAACTGTGTGTGTTCATAACCTTTAATAGGGAAGTTCCTCAACACAGGAGATAAATAATGAAAGATCCTATGTCAGGGACACACGCTGTCACAATAAAGACTCACATCCAAATAGCGGTTAGAATTCAGAGAAAGAACAGGTTGCCAGTACCGGGAAGTGGTAGGTCCTCTTTCCTTCTGCAACAGAAGCAATGGCAAAGAATGTCAGTTCTGGAATTGGTGCTACAAAGAGATGAGGTAACTCTCTTCATATGACATCTGCTCCTACTCTGAGATACGAGTGAGGGGAGAGGGTCTTGGGTCATGAAAGAAGAAGATGTCCAGTATCTCCCATGGAGCCAGCAAAGTGAATTCAATAGGGGAGTGGAACAGTATGGGTCGGCAGCTTGGTTATCTCTGGGCTTTGTGGTCATTACATTGAAGGAAGCCTCAATACTGTGGTTTTCATCCCTGCCACGGGAACAGACAGTATCTGAGTACTGGAGTACTTGGGTAAGACAATCAGGGTAAATTACCCAGGGCTCTAAGGAGCTGGTGAGTTTTAAATTGTGAAGGAGTCATGAGCTTGACGTGACAGTTTGAGATGAGGAGGAAACTGAAGGCTACAGGAGAAGCAGGGTGCCCTTGAGAGAACTAGGGTTCAATGGAAGCCAATGGCTGAACAAATATTCAATAAAGGAGAATGCAAAAGAGAACCTAGCGATACCGCCTCCTCTTGCCATGCTATGGAGAAAAAGGTCTACAGACCACAGTGGAAATTATAGCTCAGAGGAGAGAAGTGGGAAATGGGGTTAAGGAAAAGAGAAGACAGAAAAACAATGTGTAAGAATACAGGAACATAAGGCTGGGCAAGTGAAGTTACTAATATGATGAACAGGAAATGATCCAGAACCTGCAAAGCATATATAAGAAATAATAAGAATCACAATACAGGATAGCAAAGAGATGAAGCCGCTTCACTGTATGAGTGTACAGTGATTCACAGAAACGAAAATTCTTAGCAGATAATATTGCAAGTAGTTTGTTCTGGACACAAGAGTTTCAATTCCATTGCAGACTATGGATGAAAGTTGGTTCAGTGTTTTACAAGTGGGAGCTATTGTGCTGAAATTAAAACCCAGAAGTTTTCTTTAGGATGATAAGCCTCCTTATCGCTGCAGGAGAAACTTTAAGTTCTAATTAAACTTCTAAATTAACCTAAATGAAGTTCAGCTTCATTTAATAGAATCCTAGAATTTCAAATTACATAGGACTTAGATATCACCTAGTTTGACTTAGCCTATCCAAAGAAAAGAAAGAAGGAAAAATAATTGATTAATCCTTCTTGAGTCCGCACATTCTGGCTTCCTCAGACTCTCCTTCCCCTTGTCCTGATTAAAGGCAGACTGCCCAGGCATGTAGAAACTATGGGGAGATCGGGTAGATGCTGTTGTATGCCCCCCAGTCTCCTTCAAATGCACAAGCTCAATAGAGTTTCATATATAGCCAGGTTTCCTTTAAGAAAGATGGAAACACTCAATATCTGCTGGCAGGTACCAGAGTTAGAAAATGATGAGTTGTAGCTCAAAGAGTCAGAAGAAGAAAGCCCAGAGAAGGGGGGTTGACATCTGGATGACTGCAGGTTCTGCAAGCCCAGGGTGCACCGGGGGGAAGGGCCCTGAACCACAAAGGGATTTAGGGTGTGGTCTGGGAGATTTATCCTCTATAAGTTAGGGTACTAGTAACAGACCAATCCTTACAGGAAACAAAACCCAGCTTCGAAACGCATCAGCCTTGGTTGAAATTTTGTGACTAGAGTTGCTAGTGCCCTTAATGAGATGCATACCAGAAAGAGAAAAAAAAATCTTCTCTGGATAGAAATAGCATTAAAAAAAAAAGACTTCTATTATCCACGTGAAATGTTATATTCTTGATATCTGGTACTAAATAAAAATTAACTATAAGATATAAAAGACAGATCAATACTACAGATAATACAGATATTATTGCCAGACATGAAAACACCAAACATTTAGTTCAATTTCTAACAATATGCTCAAGAAAGCTTGAGAGTTTTGGTAGAGTAACTGGATTTTTAAAAAAATGTAAATATAAGTTGTGCATGGTGGTACACTCTTTTTGTTTGTAAAGATCTATTTATTTATTATACATATATAAGCCTTTATTTTTTTTTGAGACAGACTAAATACCTGCAGGCCAATGCAGGTAGATAGTGAGTTTGCATCCATCCTGGGCTACTTCAAGAACTATCAACAATCAATCACTGATCAGGGAAAGACTCTCCCTGTCCTTGCTAAACTACTGGCTAATGATGGGGTAGGGGTGTGTGCATTCACCTTCTCTTGTACAGCCACCGAGTAGGGCCACTAGGCTCCTACTGACGGTTCCATGCTCATGATCACACAGACATCCTGGTGAAAATGACTTTTGAAGGGTGAGATGAAGATAACATGAAGGGAGAGATGAAAAAATGGAAAAGGGCACAAGGAGCAGGGTTGGTCAATACAAGAGACACAGGAGGGGGAGATAAATAACACTGAGGATGCACGGGAAAGCTATAAGGAATCACATAGTCTTATATTTACCTAAAATATATGTAAGTATGTCTGTATATGAATGTATACAGTTTAAATGATGATACACCACTGGAGGTGATAAGGCTTTCACCAAGAATAAGAGACCATTTAACAAAAACTCAGTATCAGGAATGAGAAAATCCCTTTCAAGTTGTTGGTCATGGGGACTCCAAGAGACACTAAACCAATCCAGCTGTTTGCACTCATTATTTACTTGCATATATATGCAATAATAATAAAGAATAATAGACCATGAATCTGAAAGACAGTGGGGGATCATGGGAGGGATTTGAGGGAGGAGAGAGAGAAAAAAACAACACAATTATATTTTGATTAAACTTTAGAAAGAGGAGGAATTTACATTAATCAGGATGTATTTTATACACATATAAAATGTTCAAAGAACAAATTCTAAAAATTATAAAAAATTTATATCAAGTAATAAAAAAAGATTATTCATGGAAGAACATATCCAGAATGAAACATGGAGAAACAGAAATGAGGGAGGAAGGAAGGAAGAGCATTGACAGACAGACGGCATGTGGCAGAAGGTGGTGACATCTAGAAGTGGAGTCACAGGGAGTGACATAGCAGAAGGGAAAATGATAAAAAGTTTTAAAAGAAAAAGGAAAATAATCAAGCCATAGATTTAAAGAAAACCACCTGTCTCAAAGAGGAGATAGCCACGTAGAATATGTGAAGGTATATATTAGGATACACATAGCCATGTAGAATATATGGAGGTATATATTAGGATACACATAGCCATGTAGAATACATGGAGGCATATATTAGGATACACATAGCCATGTAGAATACATGGAGGTATATATTAGGGTACACCACCTGTAATACTCCATTTAGGCTACTTTCATGAAAACTCCACAGTCCGGGATGGCTGATAAACAATAGAAATTTGTCTCTCACAGTTCAGAAGAGCGAGACGTCTAGGAACAGCTCCAGAGAATGTTGTGACTGCTGAAGGCCCTCTTCCTGGCTTAGAGACAACAGCTTCTTATTGTGTCCTCGCTCCAGACAAGACAAAGGGGCTTCTGGGGCCCTTCTTGTAAGGTAGTAATCCCAGCATGAACACCTTTCTTCATGACTAAATCACCAAATAACTAAATAAACTGTTCTGCTTTTAAGTCCCATCACACTGAGGAATTCATGGAAATATGAATTTGGGAGGACACGAACATTCATTTTATGACATCGCAGAAACCCACCAGAATCCAATCTTTAAAGCAGCCACCAACACTCCAGGTCCCAGGAGGAAGATGACCTCCATAGAAGCCCTCATTATATTGAGAGCTGGATAGTATCATTTCTATCAAAGAAATCTTTTTTTTTTTTTATTAAATCTCTTCCCATGAAGAGAACTCCAAACCAGATGGCTTCACTGATTAATTCCCCCAAACAGTTAAAGAAGGAATAACACCAGGAAAACATAAAACTCCTCCAGAAAAGGAAAAGAAGCTCCCTTCCCGAGTTATCTTATGAAGGTGGCATATGCTTGATATCTAAGCGATGAAGCTATTATAAGACAGGGAGATTACAGGCCAATTTCTTCATGAATATGGAAGAAAATGTCCCAAGCAAAATATTAGCAAATGAAATCCAGCAATATATTGAAGCAGCCTTGCCTGCATGCCTCTGGAAAGCTTGCATTTCTTGGCTATACTATATGATAACGAAGTTTGGATTTTTTTCCACTGAGAAAAATTGATTTAATGCATGAAACATCGATGCAATTAAACCATATTAAAGAAATAAAAACAAGAAAGACCATTTGATTGTATTAAAATCACTATAAGACGTCTGATTAGGAAATAAACAAGTTAAAAACACCAAGTATATTCAGGAAAGAGGGAACGTTTCCTTTGAAACTGATATGGTGGGCAGGAAGTACACAGTGGAGAAAAGGCAGCCTGTCCAACAGATGGTTTCAGACAACCTGGGCACACGGGAGGGATGAAACTGGATCCCTCTCACCTTGCACAAAAATCAACTCCAAATGAACCAGAGACCTGAATGTGAGATGTGAAATTCTTAAACTGTTGAAGAAAAAGTAGGGGAAATGCATGGAGATTAGGCACAGGCTAACACTTCCTGATATCACTCCAGCTGCCTCAGAGAGAATGCCAAGGATCTACAAATGGGGCTTCATGAAACCAAAAAGCTCCCACACAGCAAAAGGAGATTGTTACTTGAGTGAAGAAACAGCCCGCAGAATGGGCAAAATCTTTGCTAGCTACACATATGGTAATATTAATACCTGACACACACAAGCTCAAAAATCTAAGTGAGAAATCGAGCAGCCCAATCAATAAATGGGCCCATGAAATGGACAGCTCTCAAAAGATGGAATGAAAATGGCCAATAAACATATCAAAAAAAAAAAAAAAAAAAAAAAAAAAAAGAAAGTTCGACCTCTGTCTTGACTACTTCTATGTCAACTTGACACAATCTAGAGTCACTTTGGAAGAGGGAATCTTAATTGAAAACTAACCCCACCAGCCCTAGGGCAAGGCTGTGGTGCATTTTCTTGATGGATGATTAATTAGGGGTGTCACAGTCCATTAGATAGTAGCACCCTCTGCTAGTTGTCCTGGCTGCTACAAGAAGAGGCTGAGCAAGCCATGAGGAGCAAGACAGTAAGCAGCATCCCTTGACGGCATCTGCACCTGCTCCTGTCCAGGTTCCTTGTTTGAATTCCTACTCTGACTTCCTTTAGTCACTGCCTGTGATGGGGAACTGTGAGCTGAAATAAATCATTTTCTCTCCAAGGTGCTTTTGGTCATGCTTTTATTACATTAATAAAAACCCTAACAACAACCACCTTACTAGCCATCAGAGAAATGCAAATCACACTACACTAAGATTCCATCTTACTTCTATGAGAATGTCAGCCATCAGGAAAACAGGAGCATTAGGAAAATAGTTGCTGGTGAGGATTTGGACAGAACAGAAGCTTATACAACGCTGCTTTGAAGAAAACTCGCTCAGCCACCGGGAGTCAGGATGGAAGTTTCTCAGAAGAGCAAAAAGAGCTACATTTGGCCTGCCTGTACCTCTGTAGGGTATTTACCAAGAGACTCCAAGTCACTGTATCACAGGGATACTTGAATATTAATGCTTATTGCAGCACTGTTTACTATTGTAAGGATATATATATAGTAAATATATATTATTATATAAGCACAATAGGTGGCAATAACATGAGGATGGATAAAGAAAATGTATGATATGGCAATTTTGGACTGAAACAAAGTTATGTTATTATCAGAGAATCAGTTGTAATTGGAGATGGTCATGTTAAGTGAATTAACCTAGTTTCAGAAGGACAAATATCACATATATTTTTTCATTTGTGGTTCTTATATTTTATATAGATCTTTATATTTTAATATAGATTTATATAATATCATGTATGTATAAAAGACATGAAAGTAGAGGTGACAGGGGAGGGGAAGGGGGGTGGCAGAATGGTATGGAAGAGTATGCACATTGAATGACATCTTCTCATATGAAAATCTGTATAAAAATATCCATAAAAAGTTTAACATGAACTCTACACTTAAAATATTTAAAATTTTCCATCTGGAATTGGGAAGGAGGCAAGAATGCCCAAGTTATCACCTAGATTCAGAAATGTGTTGGTGGCTCTAAATAAAACAAGACGCTAAGAAAATGAAATAAAATATATGCCACAGATATGGAATTATGTAAAATAATGTTTACATATTATGTAAAATACTGTTAAGAAAAATAATTTTAATCATTACTTGGGGGATATAACATATTGATAATTGGAAAAATCAATAATGTAAAATTGTGAATTTTGCTTAAATCTCCAGATTTAGTTTAATAATTAATTAATAATTAATTAATAATTAGGCTTCTTATAAAATTTAAATGAAAATTAAAAGAATTCAGGGATAGGTTAAAAATGAAATGAAAATATAATATAGCATATTATATAGACTCCAGTTTCTTGGTCATACTAGCTATTTGAATCCTATGCTTAAAAAGAGTGATACCTCAAAAACGTAGTTAGATTATGGAGTAACCCCAACTCTGACACTGCTGAAAGAAGTGTATAGGATAGTCTGAGAATAGTGGTGTCAACCAGAGAAAGTGATCGTGTATGTAAACGCTATGCATACATGTATGCATCAGGTATGTGAGCATTGAGTGATTATGGCTAAAACCCAGAGGAAGGAGGCCCATACAATTAAGATAATGAAGACAGACAGACAGACAGACAGACAGACAGACAGACAGACACAGTTGGTAGTGGGTATTTGAAAATGTTCTCATTCTTGATTCTGTACTACACACTAATAGGCTATATAGTTCAGGTCGGTGTACTTTTCAGAACATGCCTTGTACTTCAATGAAAGTATATATGGCTGCAGGAAGGAGCTAGGGATGTATTTGTAGAAAGTATGGCTAATAATACACTGTATTCATGGCATGGTGAGATGGATCAGTGGGTAAAGGTACCCAAGACCCATCACTGAGTTCAGTCCCTGGAACTTACATCATGGAAGAGAACTGACTGTCACAAGTTGTCCTCTGACACCACGTGCACACCTCCGATGTGCAGTGTTTCTGTCTTTCTTCCTCTGACTCAGAACATCTGGCTTAAGTCCTTCTCCTCTCCTAGGTGACTGCATGCAGATGATTCATCCAGCACCCGTCTGCTTTCTAACTCCCACTGCAGCTTGCACCCCAGCAACTGCATTCTGTAGTTTCCTATCTTTTGAAACCTCTTCTGAATTACTGTTAACATTTCAGTTCTTTGACTCTTGGTCACATGTTCTGTGTGCTCATTTCCTCTCTGACCTATTGAATCTGGGTTGCGGACTTTGTCTCTCCAGCCACTTTCCCTCCAATACTCTTGTGTCCCTTGCCTACTGCCTCTGCATCTTAATCCTGATGAGGTCCCAGTTATGGACGACTGTCTGCTCTGCCCTTGAATCCAGGGTGCCGAGCACTTCTTCAGAGAATCACATAACTGCCCTAACTCCCAGGGGTCCTCCACACTTTCTACACAGCCTGATAATTTCTCTAGTCCTTTTTCCATCTCTCCCAGGAAGGAACTGTATTTGTTCTAAAACTCTGCATCCTTCCCTGTCTGTAATGAAGATAAACTTCTTTCCCACCTTACAGTTAAAAAAAAAAAAAAAATGTGACAAACCACACAATATCCTCTCTTATCCCACTAACCTCATCTGATCGTAGTACACATTTCTTTCCTGTTACAGAGGAAGAGCCGCCTTTCTTTCTTTTACTATATCCTCTTTCTAGGGCTGTGTTCTTCTGGTTCTATCCTTTCTCTATCTCCAGTTTTTAAACATTCCCCGTTGTTCCCACTGGAAACGAACAGATCAATGGTGATGAAGAACAAAGCTATCTTTTCCTCTTCATACTCTTCTCGAGAATCACCCACTTGTATCTTTGACCATAGAAAGATCTCTTGTGCTGTTTGCTTCCTCATCTCTCACATCAATCAAGAAGCCATACAACCTGCTTATTCACTACAAGAACACAGATGGCTTTGGTGCTGCTAACCGAACGAGCACACTTCAGGCTTTTCTTACCTGGATCCTCTGAAGCTGAGGCCCACTTATGCCCGAGCTCCTCAACAGCAGAACTTCTGGTCTGCACATTGCTCACAGCACTCTTCCGGACAGCTAGTGTCACAGCCCCCTGTTAGGGTTCCTTCACTCTCCGTTTTACACATGCCTAAGTGATGTCATCTATTCCCAAGGCCTCATTAACATTTATTGCTGATAACATAAAACTCCATATCTCTATACCTGAACCATCTCATGAGGTCCAATACACGGGTCTTATCTAAGACATCATTCATGCTCTCTAAGCTTGTTATGACGTTATATGTCAGCAAGTTCCCCCCGTACATCAGCTCAGCCTCCTCAGTGTCACAGGGTTAGTGCCACCATGAGTTTACCTCCACATGCCTCTGCCCCCATCTGCACCAGTTTCATGCTTTGCTTGGGTTACTTGTCCCTCTTAACTGGTCTCATTGCCCTAATTCTCCTCTGTCCAGTCGTTTCCACACTATAGCCAGGCTAACCTACAGTTGTTGTTTAAACATTAGCATGTCTGTGCTGTTAACCTAGCACCTGCTATAGTACCTGGTAATCAATAAAGCTATAAAGAAGTATTTATGAAAGAGATAGACAAAGTGATATCACTGCTTAGCTTGGTACCCCAGAGTTTGATGCAACTCTGGTCCATATTTACTGAGCCAACAAGGAGCAAATCTCAGACCTGAGATGCTAAGACACTCTGCAGTGTGACACAGTGGAAGCATCTGAGGGAGGAAGTAGAGGGACTTCTCCAAGACAGAAGAGAAGTCACCTGCTAGTTTACAACTGTCATAGCATCTGACCAGTGCATACTCATCCCATCATGTGACCAGTGCACACACTCCTTCCCATCATGTGACCAGTGCATGCACTCCTTCTTGTCATGTGACCAGTGTACCCATTCCTTCTCACAGCTTTTTTGTCTTCCATCACACTAGATTATCCCTTGTTATTTCTGTCACTGCACTGTTAGCTCTTTAAGAACAGTAATTTTGTTCTATTTTGTTATTGAACCTATAATGTGTGTTCAGTGAATATTATTAAATTATATTGATTGGACAGGGGTTGTTAAATGTTTACATTGTGTAATCAAGATAACACATTATTAAGACAATTTTTCTCCACTTTAGATATTAAAGAAGAGGCTGTGAAAATTGTATCATTTCCTTACGATGTAGCTTAGAGTTACAGAAAATAGTAACAAAAGAAACACAAATAACATGGAAGAAAATTCAAAATGTATCAATGTCACAATAAAAATAACACAGACCAAAATTTGAACAGCAATATGGACATAAAGGTGTGTGTACACGTGTGTGTGAGAGTGTGTGTGATAAGCAAGTGAGATGATGTAAGTCTGCTACAATCTACCTCTCCCATTGATTGAAAAAGAAAAAAACAGAAAAAAAAAACCCCACAAGATCAACTCATTAGATACAGAAAAGGCCTTTGACAATATCCAACATCCCTTCATTATAAAAGTCCCAGAGATATTAGGGATGTACCTAAACATAATAAAAAAAATTTACAGCAAGCCTGTGGCCAATATCCATTAAATGAAGAAATTCCACTAAAGTCAGGTACGAGACAAGGCTGACCACTCTCTCCACATCTGTCCTGTATAGCACTTGAAGTTTTAGCTAGAGCAATGAAACAACTAAAGGAGATGAAGGGGATACAAACTGAAAAGGAAGATGTCAAAATATTGTTATTTGTAGATAATATGATACCTTAACAATTCCACCAGGGAATTGCTACTGCCAATAAAAACTTTCAATAAAGTAGCTAAACAGAGATTAAATAAAAACAACAACAACAACAAACAAACAAAAAATAAAAAACAAAAAACCCCACAAAACAACAACAACAAAAAAACCCAAAACAGTAACAATAGCCCTCCTATATACAAATGACAAATGGACTGAAAATTCAGAAAATAACACCTTTCACAATAGCATCAAATAGTAGAAAATACCTTGAGGTAACTCTAACTAAGCCCGTGAAATATCTGCATGATAAAAAAAAAATCTTGTCTTCAAAGAAATTGAAGAAGATACCAGAAGATGGAAAGATCGTCCATGCTCATAGATCAGTAGGATTAACATAGCAAAAAATGGCCATCCTACCAAAAGCAATCTACCAATTCAATACAATCTCTATCAAAATTTGAACACAATTCCTTATAGACCTTGCCTGAAAGGACAATTCTCAACTTCATATGGCGGAGGAAAAAAAAAAAAAAAAAAAAAACCAAGATAGCTAAAACAATTGGGATCAATAAAAGAACTGCTGGTGGTATCACCAACCCTGATTTCACATCGTACTACAAAACTATAGCAATAAAACACAAACGATATTGGAATAAAATGGATAAGTTTGATCAATGGAACTGAATTGAAGACCCAGACATAAATCCAAACACATATGACTACTTAATTTTTAAAAGAAGGCAGATATATACACTGAAAAATGAAAGACGCTTTGACAAATGGTGCTAGTCTAACTGGATGTCAGCATGTAGAAGAAAGCAAACAGATCCATACTTATCACCCTGCATAAAATTAAAGCCCAAGTGGATCAAAGACTTCAACATAGAACCAGATACACCAAACTGATAGAAGAGAAAGTAGGGAATAGCCTTGAAAGCATCAGCACGGGAGACAACTTCCTGAACAGAACACCGACAGTTCAGGCACTAAGATCAACAATTAAAGTCGGACCTCATGAACCTGAAGAGCTTCTGTAAGACAAAGGACACCACTAATTGGACAAAGCAACAGCCTACAGAATGGATAAATGTTTCTACCAACTCTACATCCTATAGAGGACTAATATCCAAAATATATAAAGAACTCAAGAAACTAGATATATGAGAACCCCAAATACTTCAATTAAAAGGGAGGTAGGTATAGATGTAAACAGAATTCTCAACAGGGAAATCTCAAATGGCTGAGAAACACTTGTAAAACATTCAACATCCTAAACCTTCATTGAAATGCAAATCAAGATGACATTAATATTCTATCTTACACCTGTCAGAATGGCTAAGATCAATAACCTAAGTGATACTCATGCTGGTGAGGATGTGGAACAGGGGGAACATGCCTCCATTGCTGGTGGGAGTGCAAACTTGTACAGCCATTATGGAAATCAATATGGCAATTCCTCAGAAAATTGGGAATTGACCTACCCCAAGACCCAGCTATACCACTTGAGCATATACCCAAAGGATGCTCCACAAGAATACTTGCTCAAATATATTAATTTGTCTTTATTCATAATACTCAGAAACTGAAAACAACCTAGATGTCCCTCAACAGAAGAATGGATAAACAAAATGTGGTGCTTTTACACAATGGCGTATTACTCAGCTAATAAAAAATGATCAGCTAATAAAAAAATATCAGTTAAAAAAAATGATATGGGGGCTGGAGAGATGGCTCAGCAGTTAAGAGCACTGACTGCTCTTCCAGAAGTCCTGAGTTCAGTTCCCAGCAACCACATGGTGGCTCACAACCATCTGTGATGGGACCCAATGTGTTCTTCTGGTGTGTCTGAAGACAGCTAAAGTGTACTCATATACATTAAATAAATAAATAAATAAGCCATTAAGTAAATGATAACCACGCTACAATTCATAGATCCAATGAGGTTAGCTACAGAGGACGGGTCTAGGAGACACACACTGATCTCCCTGGAAAGTGAAAATAGAATAGATTCTATGAACGGACGGTAGGCAGCTAGGGATGGGAGCAAGAAGGATTACATGGAATTGGGAGATGAGATGAAGGAAGAGAGCATGGGGAGAGATGGGTGGAATTGAGGGTGATATCTGGGGTGGGGGGGTGTATGGAAATCTAGTGCAGGGGAAACTTCCTGAAATCCATGAGGGTGATCCTAATGAGGATCTAGTAATAGAGGATAGAGTCTGAACTGTCAATCTCTTGTTCCCAGACAAGGCTTACAATGCTGGGACTGGTTTGCAATCAATTGAGTTGTTGGTGAATGGTGTACCATGGAAATCCCCAAACAACATAGGATAATGTTATGACAAAGGGTTACTCTCCAAAAAGTGATAGTAGGGCCCGACTGCCAACTGTAACATCCACAGGATTCATTGAACGTGGAGACGTCGAACTGGTCTCTACATGGAATTTTCACCCCTCCATTCTAGTCTCTTTGGTGCAGAAGGCTAGAGAAACGTGGACATTAACTGAGTTATAAAACCTCTGCCCTAGAATCTGTCCTCCCTGCAAACTATGCTAGGATAATGGTAGCACAGAATTGTGGGAGTAACCAATGAATGTCTGATCTTACTTAAGGCCTGCTCCATAAAAAGGAACCCATATCCATCACTTCTTGAGTAACCAAGTACCAGACACTAGACAGCCCAGTGACCTAGAATAAAACCAAATATGACTGCTCAAAAAAAATCAATAAAATTATCTCTAATGAAAACAACAACAAAGCAAAACAACAACAACAACAATAACAATAAAACAGCAAGCTCCAGGAGGCCTCTGAAAAGTTAACCACAGTATCAGAGACAAGCAGCCCTGTAGCCAGGGAAGGTAATAACTTTCAGGTCGATATCTGCCTCTGTGGGCGTGCGCTCCCTTGCCTTCTCTGTATTACCTCCTGGCTTTGACCCAATGCTCTACCACCAAGGAACAGTACAGGGAATGCAGACAACAAAAACATAACCATCAAACTGAGAAAAGGGGTGTGTATGAAATGAAAGACATGTGGACCACACGGCAGGCGGAGGTTTGTCGCTTCGGTACATTTACTTGTATGTGCACCCAGGGGCTGGATGCTTGGGTCATGTCACAGCTCTACCTCTAGCTTTTGGAGGAACCATCATACATTTTCCATAATGGCTTCACTAATTCAAAGCCCCTGACAGTATAGCAGTTTCCTTTTTCTCCACATGCTTACTATCAATTACAGTCTTTGCTCTTCTTTCCCCCTTTTAAGCATCCATTGATTCATTTAACAGCCACTGAATCTGTTTAATGCAGCCTGGATAGCTAGCAATTCTCACCCGTGCTCATAGCACTGAGTGAGAAAAGAAAGGCATTGAACTCACCTAGACTGGAGTCTAAAGTCACGACCTCATAGAAGCCGTGAACAGAATAGTGGTCACCAGAGCAGACGGACAAATAAAGGGAAGTTTACAATGGGAGTTAAGATAGTGAGATGAGTGTAAGAATTCCTGGTATCTTGTCATGCAGAAAGAGGATTATAGGAAACAATAATACACTACATATGAGAAAGCTAAACAAAAAGATTGACTTTTCACCGAAATGTTTGAGTAAATAAATGTTTAACGTGCATTAAACATTACTAATATGTACATGTAATTGCACTGTGCTATTATGTACATTCTATAATTTATATGGCAAATTTAAATTAAACAGCTTTATCAAAATTACCAGTTGATATTACAGAGCTGATTCTACAATTTATATGGAGTGACAAAGAAGTAGCCAAGGAATAGCAGACACTGTCTGACAAGGAGAAGCAAAGCTGGACAATCTAGTCAACAGTAAAATCAAGCACATAGTCAAATGTACAAGACAGTCTAGTGTTGGCTAAAGGGTTAATAGAATCTGTCAATTCAAGAGAACAGAGAATATTGAAATAGACCTACTCAAATATGATCAATTGTTACCAAGGGTTCGAAGGCAAGTCAGTCAAGAAAGCATGGTCTTTGCAATGAATGGTGCAGGACCACTGAACATTCACATGCAGAAATATCAACTGAAATAAATAAACATGTTTTCTACAAATTGAACCCCCAAGTAAATTAATTTTTTTGTTGCTCATGAAAAGCACTGCTTGAGGATAAAAATAAGTCATATACTGAAGGAAAGGATGCAAGAGAACTGTGTCTAGGATATGCAAATAACATTAGACCTAGTAACAAGAATATTGAAAGATCTAACACTGAAGTGGGAGAGATATCTAAAAAGCTGCTTTACTAATGAAAACAAAGACAATCAAAACACCCACGGCATTCCTTATCACCAGTCATTAGGTAAATGAAAAATAAAACCATGGAGCCATGACTACACACCTACTGCCATGGCCATGTGAGCTGACAATACCAGGGTTTGATGAAAGAGTAGTGAAAGAGAGCTCATATAAGTGAAAACAATCTGTCACACAAGATTCACAGTGGCTCTCTTCTTTGCTAGTCTTTGTTTGAAGCAGGGTCTTTCTGTGCAGTCCTGGCTGCCTGGAGCTCACTCTGTAGGCAAGACTAGCCTTGAACTCAGGGATTCACCAGCCTCTGCTTCTCAAGTGCTAGAATTATATGTGTGTGGCAACACACCAGGTCTCAGACATGGTTTAAACTCAAAATCTTCATGCCTCAGCTTCCCAGTGGGGGCATATGTCACCATTTGGTTTAATCTTCATGCCTCAGCTTCCTGGTGTGGGCATATGTCGCCATTTGATTTAATCACTTGCTCTCAATCAACACACTCTGGGATTGAGTAGCTGTAGCTAACTATAGATAAACAAAATGTTCTGCTTTGTAAAATGGTATACAATAAGATGATATGAACCACTGATGTACATAGCAATACAATGGATTTCAAATGCAAGCTCGAGTGCTATATAAATCCACAGATAACATTCTGGAAAAGGAAAAACAAAAGAGACAGGGAACAGAGGTTGAGCAGAGAGCAAAGGTTAGTGAAAACCAACTGCACCCTTGGGCAGGGGAGCTATAGGACTTTATTGTCCATCTTAGTTTTCCTGAGTTATAAAGTTCTAAGTGTTTTTGAAAATATGCAGAAATATACACCATAAGTAAAAATGACTGTGCACAAAAATTTTTAAATAATGCTTTATTTAACAGAGGAAAGATTAGTAGTTAAAAGGCAGTTTAGTAGACAGATACCATTGAAAACACATTGGTCTAGCATTGATATCAAGTCAAATACCTTAGGTGATTTCCCCAAGATACGGGTTCACAAGAAGAGACCTACAGTCATTCCATCCCTTTATTGATACAATATATGTTCTCTTCCACATATCCAAACACTCACATTCTAGCTATCAAGACTTGGGCATTTTTCTTAAGAGGAAAAAAAGGGGGGGAGGGGTCTCTCACAAGTACATAAATTTAAAATGAAATATCTTTGTTTAATAAAAATGAACCAAGAGCCTGTAAAGATTCAACACTGTAGAGTGTTTTGTGTAACTTAAAGATTTCCAACTTTTTTATTTTTTTAACAATAACAAAAGCTACCACACCAGGATAGCTAACACACATCTGAAAAATAAAGTAACTGCTGGAGGTCTCACCATACCAGGTTTCAAGTTTACTACAGAGCTACACTGATAAAAACAGTGTGGCAGTGCCATAAAAAATGCCCATCAATGGAATCAACTTAGAGACCCAGACACAATCTTACATACCTACACACCTGTTAGTGAAGATACCCCAAGGAAAGAGAAACAGAGTATACTGTTATAGGGAGATAATGGGGATAATGAGAGAAAATGAGGCTAGGGAGATTAAAGAGGGAAGGGAAGTAGAAAATGGATAACTAACACTAAACACCATTTGAAAACCACATGGAAACCTACTACTACAGGAGCTTCCATATATAAATGGAGTCACCAAATAATGGGAGACTCAAAGCTCTAACTAGACAACTTATGGAACCAAAAACTTGAGCTAACTGGAAGGCTTGCCCTTACTGACTAGAGTCCATGGTACAGGAAGGCACTCTGACCACTACTGGAGGAGAAAGAGAACCAACAATATGACCCAGATAGAAACCCTATCTATCAGGTCTCTAACAGAAACCTGCCTGCAAAATACACTGGTGCCACAGTGGAACAACTATTATGGAAGTAACTGATAATGTTATGGTTGGATTTAAGGTCCACTCTGACATAGAAGCTATATATGACATACTAAAATGGCCAAGAACTTGAGACAAGGTAGGTTGTGGGCCTAAGGGAAAACCTAAAACTAATATTCTAATATTAATACTACTAATAATAATACTATATTAATACTATATGCTATTTACTATAATTAACACTACTATTCTGCTAAATAAACAAAGTAATAAAATAACCCCTAATGGCATACTGCTATACCCAAAGATCAGTGTTTCAGATAATCTGCCTGTTGCAGTAGATGAAAATCAATATAGAGACCCACAGGGACAATGGGAAGAGAGTGAGAGACACTGGCACCCTCAGCCCTAAATGTTATTTATGCCTTCTTCAAACCCAACTCCCCAAAGCTCAGGGATCTATGTAGAAGGGGAAGTGGGAAGATGGTAAGATCCAGGAGTGAGAGATGGCTGCAAAGTAGCAGTGTCTTCTAGACACAACAGGACTGAAGCTCAAAGGAACTCGTACAGTCTGTGACAGCACAAGACAGCCCAGCTCAAGTCAGACTTGGTTCTAACGCTGACAGGAGATGGACAAAGGGTTCCTCCCCTAACCAACTGATACCTGCTGGCAGAAGGAAAATCAGTGTTCTTCCATACATCACCATGGACGTCACCCACTCTCCAGGGTGCGCCCCATGTCCAGGCAGAGTTGGCCAACACAAAATGACATCCATGTTTTGTTTTGTTTAGGACTAATTCATATGTCCAGGGCAAAAACCAAGACTAGCTAGAAAGATAAGAGAATTGTGATTCTTAATTTATATTTCAGATTACCGAGTCTTATGTATATTTCCCAAGACATCAAAAATAGGATGTTAAATGATATAAATCTATAGATTCTATAGAATCCTATTATAGCTAACAAGTTCACAAAATTTGTGGAATGCCAGAACAATTTACAAATCAGCTATATTTATATATACAGCAATCTAAAAATGGACTTAGAGAAGAAATTGGAAGAACTAAATATAAAAACATTCCATATTCTTGGTAAGATGGTTCCAAACTGATCTCTGAAACCACAACCTCAATTCCAACTACTTTTCCAGGCAGGAATTGAGAAGCTGGCCTGAGGTTAGTGCTAAAATTCAGGGAACACGAACTAGTCAAAAACAGACTCCAGAAAGAGCAATTCCTGTTAGAGGCAGGACTATCAGGCCTGACAGCTATATGGTTGTAGTAGTCAAGACTGGAGCCAGGTGTCATGGAGGACACGTGTCCCCTCAGCACTGAGGAAGTAGAGGAAAGTGTATCAGTTCAAGCTCACCTTCAATATACAGCAAGGCTGAGGACAGCCTGAGGTACACAAGCCTGTTTCAAAAAATACCAAAACAAGACAAAAACAAAAACCAAACAACAAAACCTGTGATGCTGCTCTAAGACATCACACATCAGTGAAGCAGGATTTAGGAATTAATACACGCACATGCACTCAACTGAATGTAGCAGTACCATTAAATAGAAAAAGAACAGTTTTAACAAAGGACAGTTCTGAGGCCCTGAGACATCTATGTACAGGAGATGAATCTGACCTCTTTCTAGCACCACACATAGCAACACGTGCAAACAAAACAAAAGACATCAGTTCAAAAGTTAAAACCATAAAGTTGTTGCGAACTACATAGTTTAACCTTTGTGCCTTTATAATAACAGTAGTTTTGTAGATGTGAAACCTAAGGTATGGGAAACGGAAGGAAATAAACACAGAGTAGACTTTCTCGGGGCTAGGATTTTGAGGCAAATGCACTGCCAAGAAAGTGATCAGTGCATAGCATCGGGGAATATTTAAAAATTAAATATCTGATAAGGATCTAGACATACATACACAATTCATCCTATTAGACATTAGGTAAATGTAAACTATAACTACGGTTAGATATAACTTCATATTCAACAGAATATTAACAATTAATTTGGAGATAGTGACAATTACCAGCAAGGATGGAGAAAACTGGAATGCCTACACATTGTTAAAAAAAAAAAAAAAAAAAGGTTAATTCTTGTGTTAAAAGTAGTCTGGCAGTTGGTACTCAAGATTAAGCAGAGTTACCATGTGACCTAGACATTCTACTGTTAGGCACATACAATATCACTTATGCAAAAAAAAATTACATGTGTTTATACTAGCATTTTCTGAAATAGAACAAAGAGAAAATAACCCAAATGTTCATGAACTGAGAAAAAGCAAAATGTGGCATAACAGAATGTTATTCAGTCATCATTAGAAAGGATGAAATGCTTATAGAAGCTACAACTCTGAGCCAGATGAGAACAAGCTACATGAAGTTCATTTATATAAGATTCCAGAACAGGCTAGGTACTGGGACAGGTTAACTCGTGATCTTAAATGGATGAGGGAAAGAGTGTATGGAGAGTGACTGCTCCTACAGCTTCTTCTAAGGATGGTGAAAATGTCCTAGAATTATATGGGAGTGTTTGTAATACAGCATTTTGAATAAACAAAAATCCACTGACACATTTTCAGTTCATGAACATTTGGGTTATTTTCTCTTTGTTCTATTTCAGAAAATGCTAGTATAAACACATGTAATTTTTTTTGCATAAGTGATATTGTATGTGCCTAACAGTAGAATGTCTAAGTCACATGGTAACTCTGCTTAATCTTGAGCTTTAGTGATACTCAAAGTATAGCTTAATGAAAGAGGCATAACATTCCATAGGTCGTCCACACTGGACTTGTTCTTAATACACCACAGAAGATGAATCCATCCTTTCAATATGGCAAAAGGGATCTGACTTATAACCAGTGTGATAGAAGAGCAAATAAGGACCTGTAAAAAGTTACAACACAACTTCGCTAAGTCCAAAGAGGGATATTCAAATAAGTAAGACACCAGGACTGCTGATCATTTAGCCTTTCTCGGTAGTGTAATAAAGGCACTGAGGTCAAGCACACATGATGTGCAAAACAAACGCTGTGCTGATTGTCTCTTCTTATAAGATGGATTTTGGAAAACTAAAAATGATCATTTTACAGGACTCATTCAGATTGGCTTTCTTTCTTAGCAGTTGTAATGGACATGCTTATGAGAAGACAGAGAGAGGGGTGAGGGGGAAAAGGACCTTCAGACGAGATTTCATAAGCAATGGTCTGTGCACACTCCACTGCTGTGACTACCTTCCCGTGGAAGTTCCACGTTAGCTGTGGATGAACAAATCTAAACTTGATGAACCTGAAATACTATGCCTAGGTGTGAGGAACAGGCCACGTCAATTTTGATTAATAAACCATTTGAATAAGGTTGTAGTGGAGATGGGAACAAGTCGTGATAGGAAACGAGGGTATTACTGATTGGAGGAAGCTACTTAGACACGCATTTAACTCCTTTCACCAGGAAATGGTCTAAAAATCCAGGCACAGTGCATATGCTCCCCCACACAAGATGTACTGACGGTATGTTAAGATACATAGATCTCAATGGGAAGCTCCAGGGTTAGCTTCCCATAGACCTATCAGCAACTTCTAAGTAGCATGGCTTAAGGAGAAGCTTGATAGAGACGGATTCTCACTGGGGTCTACTGGGACTATTTCTGCCTATTGTAGCCTCAGGACATCCCTCCTGTGACTTGCCAGCTCCATTCTGTAATAAGCTACACAATTGTCAAATTATTTAAAACTGCAGATCTTCCCTGCTAGGCCATGACTCTAGATGCAGAGACAGGCAGATCTCTGAGTTCAAGGCTAGCCTGCTCTACAGAGTGAGTTCAGGACCACCAGAACTATATATCATTTCTAAAGAAGAATTTCTGGAGTAAACAGATGCAGGATTTTAGTTTGTTTGGGGTGAGACTGTAAATCTTTATATTCGCTCAGTAAGTATGGTGTGAGCACCCGCATGTTACCCTCCATTTCCCACACTGGCAGCAGTCCCATGACTACCCTGCCACTGGAGTGTATATGTACACTGAGTGTAAGTTGCTCTGTGCAGTGTTTTACAGGCTCATGGTATTGACTATGTGCCAATCATGAGGCTGAGCATAAGACAGGCACCATGGCACAAACAGATCAGAGGAACCTAGTGGAGCGGTTTCTATAGTCATTGTGTGGAAATAATTTCCTATTCTGCAGATGAGGAAGCTAAAAGACCAAATAATGTGTCCTTAGGCACAGTGCTAGTTAAATAGATGAACCCAAGTATTTCTGACTTTAAAGCCAACTCCCCAACCCAGTGAAGAATCTCTACTTGGGCCAAGCTATGTTCAGTTGAAAGATTAGAATTACTTCATGTAGTTGAAGCCCTTATTGGGAGAGTTGAGACACCAAGGCTAGTTCATTTTATAGGAACAATTTCCAGAATCACACTGCAGAAGTAGACACCATAGTATCCATCATTCCTTAAGTCCAGAACTCGAGGCTCCTGTGGCCTCTGTTGTTACTCACTATTGACTTCCTATCTCTATGGATGAGAATGACTTCCTGTCTCTATGGATGAGGATGACTTCTTATCTCTATGGATGAGGATGACTTCCTAGCTCTGTGAATGAGGATGACTTCCTAGCTTTATGGATGAGGATGACTTCCTATCTCTATGGATGAGGATGACTTACTATCTCTATGGATGAGGATGACTTCCTAGCTCTATGGATGAAGGTGACTTCCTAGCTCTATGGATGAAGGTGACTTTCTATCACTATGGATGAAGGATGACTTACTATAGCTATGGATGAGGATGACTTACTATCACTATGGATGAAGGTGACTTATTATAGCTATGGTCACAACAAGTTCCAGGATGCCCTCTGAGGTTTAGAGAACTTCTGATTTAGGACTGCAAATTTGTGTATGTCAAGAAAAAGATTACAAAGTTTTCATCAGCTTTTCAAGGGAGTTCGTGACTCCATACTGGATCAGACCACTTTAATATACTATCTTTAATATGATGCCAACTTCAGAGCAAGATGGATATTGTGCCAGGCAGTAAAATGGTGACTGAGGACACAACCTCCAAACACAGTTGTCTGAGATGTGATTCTGGTTCTTTTCTTACATATTAGACACTCAGCACATTGCTTTTGGAGTCTCAATATCTCTTTTTACTCAAAGGTGTGGAGCCTATGAATAAAGAACTTAAAACACCTGGCACTTGGAGAACATTTCCTGAGTGGCAGCTGCAGTTGCTAGAATACCTTTAGACAGGCAGATTCAACTTTTAGGAAGTTACATAATAGACATATACTTTCACATCAATTCCATGGAGCTTTTAGAAAAAGGAAGCACTTGTTTCCTGTAAAGATAGTACCTGTCCTTAGGACTATGGCCTGGTTCTGCTTACAGAATAAATTATATAGTGCCAATTACAGGCAACATAAATGGCTCAAATATAGATACACCATGCCTAGCTGGGAACATGTTCTGAAGGAGCCAAATGAGTATTTTTAAAGTATTCAAAATAACTTTTGTTTGGAAAGGAATACATTCAGGATAGACTAGCCCTGACATAGGTTTACTTGATCAAATATTCCACACCAACCTTATTACCTAGAGAAGGCAGCTGACCCACTTACTACACACAAAGCCTTATGCCTCAAGACTCTACTTATCCTATATTGCTTAGGGAAGAACTTAAGGGCATCCATGCAGTTCTGCTCATACATTCTAAATCTAACGAACTGTAAAACGCTGGCAGTTACTCCTGGAGGCTGCCCCTGGACAGAGGAAGAACACTTGGTTTTGGCAAAAATAAAAATCAGACCCTTTAATGACAGTTAACAGAACCTTTAAAAGTAAATACACATTGACTTGGCAATTTCATTCTAAGAATATATCCAAAGAAAGAATCGGCATGCATAAGCTATACTTACTTACAAGGATATTACTCAGAAGCTTGATAATACAAACTGAAAAACACTCAATTTTCACACTCAAAAATCTGTTAAAATAAGAGACCAGCTTAGAATTCTGTGCAGTCATTAAAGAATATTTAAACATTGGGATGAAAAGCCAGTGATGTAATTTTTTTTAATCCTGGGGCATAATATGACTCATTTGTGTTTATATTTAAGCGCGCGCGCACACACACAAACACACACACACACACACACAGAGGTGGGGGTTGGGGGGGTGGGCAGACAGACAGACTTAGAGAAACAGACACACAAATTCCAGAAAGTTATTTACTTTGAAGTGCTAACTTGGAATGTCATGGGATTTTAAATAATTTAATTTTCTCCTATATTTTATAAAATATTATATATGTATACATATAGATACATATAGATACACACACACACACACACACACACACACATATATATATATATATATATATATATATATATATATATATTCCTTTTTAAATCAGAGAAAAGACTGATGCTCTTTGCTTTTCCTCAATAAATATATAGGAAAAATAATGCTTTTAAAATAGTCAAAGACAGCCGGGCGGTGGTGGCGCACGCCTTTAATCCCAGCACTTGGGAGGCAGAGGCAGGCGGATTTCTGAGTTCGAGGCCAGCCTGGTCTACAGAGTGAGTTCCAGGACAGCCAGGGCTACACAGAGAAACCCTGTCTCGAAAAACCAAAAAACAAAACAAAACAAAAAAAAAAGTCAAAGACAAAGTAATTACATAAAATACACAGAATATAAGGTAGCCAAGGTAACCACGATTAACTATAAATCATGTATCTATTCTAAAAGCATTCAAATTCAAAACATCCCAAAACCTTTAATGCACATATGCAGGGTGAATCTGCCCAGCAAGCTACTACTAATGACCTTTACTGCCTAAACCTACACAGCAGAGCACACTGTTATCGTTTTACTATAGAAAGGCTGAAGATCCATCCCCTACCCATCTACGGTAACAGACTTAAGTGATATTTGTAAAGAAGAATCCTGTTTTATATTTTAAAATTATCTACAAAAGATTTGGTACAAGAAAATGCAGTCTCTTCAGATACATATGTCTCCTTCCTTCCATTACAGAATGAAGTATCATATTCAATTGCTTTTCCTTGGATTGGATGCTTTAGAAAGCATAGACACATCCCTGAGCCTGGGTTTTCATTAAATCTGTCACTTCTTCCATTACATTATCCTTATTCACTTGCTATGTTAGTTATAGTGTATGTATGCATTGCATATTAGAGGGAGAAGATATACATATATGTATAGTAGCATTTCACATGTTTTTGAAAAGTAGATTGGACAGAAAGAAATACACTTGGACAATTACACTGGAAAAATAACATCAGCATTCTATAAGATAAATACCTGATATACTTTGATGCTGTATTTATTTATGGGCCACTCTTTAAAATAATACATTGACTATAAACATTAATCTGGGGAGCTTAGCAGCTGGTATGAACCAGAGAAAATGGCTCATGAGAAAAGGCGGAAGAGGGTGGAAGTGGAATGAAAAATCAAGTCAGAGAAATGCATGATAGAGTCATGTATATAGCAACCACTCTACCCAAAACATAATCAAATATAGGGTGTGATGGTGCATACCAGCATGTGGGGTTTCTGATGGGAGGATCAAAACTCAAGGCCAGCCTTGCCTACATAGTGAGTTTGAAGCCAACCTGAGCTACATGAGACACTGTCTCAAAAAAGAAAAGAGAAATAGCATCTTTGTTTGGTAGTTTACTGTCCTAACGGGTGGTAGAGAACACATCCAGGGTAAAGCCCCAGCTGAGCCTACACTCGTTTCTCTCCCGACCCTGTGCCACCCTCCCTAGCAGGACAGCCTCTAGACAGTACTTACCACCTCCCCATCACAAAGCTCTTTGTAAAATATTGGACATGAGAATATAAATATTCCTCAAACTTGAAGTTTGGGAGCTAAGGTGTTTATTAAAAATTAAAAATTGATAGTAGGTAATTATAAAAATGAAATGTGCTAGGATGAGTAATATTAAAATGAATTATTAAGTATTTTAAATGATATTTTATTTTTATATTTATAAGCTGCTCCTTTTTCAGGAATAGAAATTCTAATGACATACTATTAAATTTCTTAAATAAGGCCTTTCGATAAATTCAAGGCATGCACTGAATCAAAAGTTTAATGATCAAAGCTAAGAATTATTCTGCTCAACTAGGTACATGTGAAACAGAAACTATTGGGCAGCATCTTGTTTTTATTGTTCAGTAAAATAAACATGTAAGCTCAAATACATCAGTAGATCCAGGGTATTTATAAGAAACACAATCTGAAACTCTCATTAAAATGGAACAAAGCAAATCTGAGAAGTTATGTCAATAAGACTAAATTAAAAAAAAAACTCTTTATTTAGATTGACATGAACATTAGTGGTGAGTGGTCAAAAACTTCAGAAAGTTCAAGCTGGATGGGAAGACAGTGTTACACCAGCACTGACTCATGTGACAAAGCTAAGATCCTCATGAAAGACAGGTTAGCCAAAGACAATGAAACACAAGTGTCATGTGCTGCCTCTTCTTTTTAAATATATATGCGTGTGTGTGTGTGTACATATGTAGGTACCCATGGAGCCCAGAAGAGGGAACTGGATCCCCTGGAGCTGGTTGTGAGATGCCAATGGTGTTGGTGCTGGGAGCAGAGCCTGGGTCCCTGCCAGAGCCACATCTCCAGTCTCACATGCTTTTTTATGTGAGGAAAGCGAAGGGTACAAACCAAATCCATGAAGACTTTATAAAAATGTGGTGGCTTTCTACAAACAAGAACTATGCACCAAGCACTATGAACACCAGTGGATTTTTCTGGATTGACAAAACAATGCATACGGAGAGTGAAGTATGTTGATGCTATCCACTATGCAGTATCCCTTACATCGATGACATACAGTATCCATGGCCATCAACAACTCGATAAATACTAGAAGTTACAGTGCACATAGAGACTGACATGCTAAAAGCAGTTACTAGTGGAGTCCAGAGAAGAAAAGCCCTTCACCAAGATGCCAAAGTAGGTATACAATGATCGGAGCATATTTCAGTCTCTTAAAACAAGTGACAAGATTACGAAAAACTGTTAAAATATTACATCTACAAAATAAATAAACAACCCCCCCCCAAAATGAAAAGCAAACAAACAAACAAAAAAAAACTGCTGAAAGACAAACACAGCACTGGGCCTCCATAAACTTGCAGACCGAATGACTTACTAGTACTCAGAATATCTACAAATTCAGATACAACAAATTAGCAGCAAATTAAAGAGAAAACAACCACACGATATCAGTGCTGCTATTTAAATCAAACTTCACAGTGAAAGGAGCCAGCCACGAGCTGGCAGAGGTTCTGGAGAAGCAGTGGCAACCTATAAAGCAACTTAATTTTCTTGTCATTTAAGAATTAAGCCACTTCCAGTTCATGAGGAGCCTACCAGGTGCGCTAAATTGATGTCATTATGATCCATCAGGAAATACCCACGGAGACCTACAGCAACACTGTGCTGTTTTGTTAAACAGCTGTGTGTTTTAATTGATTTGTATTATTTAAAACAGGAAGAGTTAAAAGTCAGTTATCGGATGTTGTGTAAGAGATGCCGGAGACTCGAGGGAGACTGAGTTCAGAAGAAGCCAATCACTGGCGCTTCACTTGAACACTCACAATTCTTCCTAGAGGAAGCACAATTAAATCATCAGCTATCATTATAAATCACCAAGGAACACACAAAGCTTCCTTATTCAAGGCCCCTGAGCCAATGACTTCTTGCAGCATGGAGAGTCAAGAGGAATTTATTCATGGAAGACACCTAAAATATTTTTGTTGTTGAGTTTTATATACGTGCATTTTTTTTGATCTTTGAGAAACATTCTATGGTAAGAAAATGAAACTTTCTGAAATTATCATCCTTTTGCATATTTTAGGCAAGCCCAAGTTTTCAAGCTGAAATCATAGGATACGGGATAAACACATTTTACAGAGACTGCTGGTATGCTACTATAGTGCTTTTTTATTTTCATGTGTGTGTATGTGAGGTGCACATGTATGTATGCACCTTTGCATGTGTGTGGGCACATGCATATAAACATTCATGTGGGGGCTTGGGGTTAATGTTGGGATTAACCTCAATGGCTCATCATCTTGCTCAGTGATGAGGTCAGTCAACCAAAACTAGAGTTCACTTATATGACTAGTCACACCAGAGAGCTTGCTCTGGAAATCCTCTGTCTCTGTTTTCTTAGGCTAAAATCACAGGTGGCTGCCACAACCATGAAATATTTATATAGGTTCTGGGGATCAGAACTCTGGTCCTCATGCCTGTACAGCAAACACTTTAAGCAGTCTCTTAACCTAGTTCTTGCACAGGATATGCAATGTAAGGAAGAAAAACAATCAGTATGCTTCTTCATAGTTCCATCCATGCAGCATCCTTCACTGATTTGGATTCAGTCCCCTCAGGCACACAGAACCAGAAAGCAAAGGGCTTCAAAATTCTTGGCTTCCAAATTTAAAGCATCCAGTTCAGGTGCTAGAAATAATCTATTTAAAAGGAGATAAGATATAGGCTGTGATTCATATGTAACTCTCCTGCTTACTGTTAAGAATGAAGGCAGGGACTTGATGAGAAGGTAATTACACAAAAGAAATTTATGTACATGTGTTCATCCCTCACAAGCCCGAATGGACATGTATAAAATGATCCAACATGATGGACTTCTTTGTTGTTTGGAAGCATGAAAACAGAAATATGTCTTTAGCACATTATCTGCAGAGCCAGAAATCACATAAAGGAACATACCTCCTGTCATGTATTCACATCAGCAGCATCAGGTAGAAATCAAAGGAAGACTGAGATTGGGCATGAGGACCTGGGACAGCTCCTGGAGGTTCCTATAGTCCAGTCATGTATGCCTAAGGAACAGTGCCTAGGGCCCACTTACCATTTCGGGGTCCACAAAAATGTTTATATTACTTATAATCCTTCTGACTTTACTCTTTGGCATGTGATCTCTAGTGCACGCATGTGCCTGTCTCCCTTTCTGCTTTTCTGCCTCGCTGTGACATTGCCAGGGGCATCCTCATCGGAGGCCAAATGGGTGGAGCTGCTCACTTGCGAACCAGCCACCTGCAAAATGGCAACCCCAGAAAGTTTTGTTTTGTTTTCCAAAACAAAGTGCCCATGTTCAGATATTTCACTTTGGTACACAAAATGAACTAATACAGATTGCATAATGGTGGATGTGCTACAGTCCTGAAATGCAAAAATGATGAAGGAGAACGAGGAAGAAATAGAAACAGAGTGAAGCAGCCTAGAACAAAAAGAGATCTTGAGGTCCAAGCAACTAACTAAGGCACAAGGGTTTAGTACCAACTGCATGGGCAAAGAGAGGGATGGGTCAAACCCTAAAGTTAATCTAGTTTATCCATCAGTTATTGTAGAAATTACTGAAATAACTATTTACCCTGAAGTAATTAATGTTGATTATTTTTTTACATAATGTATTTTTCTTATATATCCTAGACAATGTTCAAAGTATTATACACACACACACACACACACACACACATATTTAGTTTTCCCTTCAACTCTGTAGATTCTAGTATCATCTGTACTGGAAAATTAAACTAAGACATAAGGTGCTTCATAATTTGCAGAAGGTCCTGCAACTGCAAGCACTGATATTCAGAGTCTAGCCTAGCGCACACACACACACACACACACACACACACACACACACACACACACAGCTTTACCATTTGCCAAAGCAACCAATCTTCTTTGGGGAATAGCTGTTTTAAAATTTCGACAGGACATGCATAACATTTACGTGCAACTTCTCATACCATAAATCACGAGGGCATTAAAAATACGCAGGTTGTACCAAAATAAATCAGGAGTTAAGGAGATGCTCACTAGTAACACTAGCTGAACATCAAAAACGACAATCACTACTATGAGCTGAAACAATAATTTCCATTCACAGAAATTTAATAAAAAAAAATTCTTGGTGTTTTCTAGAGGTTGCTTAACAATCAACTCATCATCTGCAAAGTTAGAACAAAAAAGAAAGAAGTAGATGTTTGCTGTCTTTTTAAAACAAAACAAACCTTAGGTAACAAAAGTGGTCAGCGAAATAATACAATTAAAATACCCCAATTATTGCAACCCTTAATGAGTTAATGATATAGGGTCATCAGTAGATGCTAATACTACAAAAACCAAAACAAAACAAGACAAGAGCCATGATCAGGCATTATGTAATTCCTTATGAGACTAATCAAGAACACTTATAAAGTTTCCTGCGCAGCCCCCCCCCCACAAAAAATTCAAGTGCAAATTTGTTCAAACCTTAATATTTAACTACCAGCTCATAAAACATACAGGGAAGAACATACTAAGCATCATAATGATGTAACCAGGAAAAATAATCAAGGTTGCAAAAACTGGTAGAAGAAACAACCTGTTTCTTCAACAACATAGACTGCTATGAAAAAGAGGGAGGAGTGAAGATCTACATTCATAAAGTTGTACACATTTTGACCATGATAATGTGTAAAGTTTATCTGAATCTTGATTCAAACCAACTCAAAAATTAAAATAGTGCTTGCTTATTTAATGTTATTATATGTTTGCCCAATTTTAGATGTGATTACAGAATCACACTTACACAATTGAGAGTTTTTAAGTTTTTAAATTCTTTCTATCAGAAGATAATTGTAATTTTACAGAGCTGAAAGAAATGATACGAAGAAATCTTTTGCAACCTACTTAGTTTTTTCCCAATAGCACACCTTGCACAGTCATAGTGCCTTAACACACGGAGATGCTCGTAAGTGAACAGAGCAGTGAGTTCCCGGGGCCACACTTTACACCTGCCCCAGCACCTGACAGCCGCAAACCTGCTGTCAGCATATGATTGTATCACGTCAAAGTGCTGTACACTGTGTAGAAGAATGGAAGTAGATTCTTATCTCTTGCCTTGAACAAAAAGAAGCTCCAAAATGGATGAAAGTCCCTAACACAAAACCTGAAACTCTGATACAACAAGAAGAAAAGACAGAGCGTCCTACACGACACAGACAAAAACTAGATTTCTAAATAAAGCTTTGGTCACTTGGGGGGAAAAGGCTAACAATTGACAAAGGGTACCTCCTGAAATTAAAAAGCCAAGGAAAGTGTCAATTAAGAATCAGACCTCACAGTAGGACAGCATCATTACATCGTCAAACAAAGGGATGTATCCACATCTAAAATACACAAAGAACTCAAAAGACAAAACGTAAAAACACCAGCTTAATCAAAAAAATAGGTTATAGATCTGAACAGAGTTCTCAGAGGAAATACAAATGTCCATAAACATTTTAAAACACAATCAATATCACTGGCCATCAGAAAAACACATATTAAAACTATTTTGTGGTCCCTTCTTACCCTAGCCAGATTGGGTACCATCAAAGGATCAAAAGACAAATTCTGGCAAAGACTTGGAGAAAGAAGAATCTCCATTCATTGTTGATGTATTTCTCAGAGTATTCTCAGAGGAAATTACCCTGGGGATTCTCAAAAGTTTAGAAAATAGCAAGAACATTATCTAGCATGGCATACACAGAAAGGACCACTCCTGGGCATCCACCTGACGGACTCCGTATCCTACCATGGAGATACTTGCTCATCAACAATCATTAGTGCATTATTCATACTGGCTAGGAAAGAGTATCAGCCTAGATATTCATTACATAACAAAATGAAATTTAGCTAGATGTTCTGAAAGGTGAAATTTGCAAGTAAATGTATGAACTGGAGAAAAGTTAAGCTGAGGGAGGTGACACGGATGCTACACATTCTCCCCTATGTGGAACCTAACTTTGAATCTAATCTTTGTGTTTAACTTAGAGGACCAAAGAAGCCAGCAAAGTAGAAAGAGGCCACTGGCTGGGGAGTGCCTTAAGGGAGGGAGGAGAGCGCATACATACTGTGAAGTAGAGACAGGGATGCTGGGAAGGGAAGGGTGTAAAGACAGGAGGGGGAGAGTGTGGGGGAAATGAGGGGGCAAAAGAGAGGGTTAACCAAAAGGTACGATGTAGAAAACTGTCAGTAGGAAACCTCCTATTTTGTAACCCAATTAAAAATGTAAATTAAAAAAAAGGAATATCCTGCATGATTAGACATTGCAGTTCCTGAGGTTATAAGCTATTAAACCATGGTGCCAGGTACAGGCACCTTTATGCACTACTGGGCAGGCCCTAGAGGGTTCACAAACGAGCCAGGTCAGCTCTGCCTCGTGGTTGAGCACCAGAGCTAGATAAGGAGACTTTAATGCTCAAAGATAGAACTTTGCTTGCAAGACAGAGAAATCAAGGCTGAAACTGGGCTGGAAAGTTCCTCATTGCTGGTTATGTTTTGTACTGCCATGCAGACTTCCAGGAGAGAAAAGTCATCAGTAGCCATATCCAGCTTGTCACCCTTATGAGTGACAATAACAACTTTCAGGCAAGATACACCTTCGAGGGCCACAATGGCATGGGAGTTAAGAAGGTGAGCAGCTGTTTGCTGTTTGAGTTTCAGATAGGCCCACCCAACAGAAGGAACTCATGCACACTACTGTGAACCTGGCCAAAGGTCAAAGGCCATGGCTGAGAAGGGTATAGGACCTTGAGGGTAACCTCTATTGTATTGGATATGATATCAAGATGCCTTCAAATATATTTATACCTATATGTTTACACCTATAAATTAGTCTGTTTTCAGCCCTGGTCAAAGAAGCCACTGTTTGCAATGGGCAACAGTTAATGCAGAGACTCATAACTGGTCAATGCATTGAAAACAGGCAAGAGTTGAGTATGTAGCCCTAAACACAAACTGGATGACTGTATCAACCTTCCAAGGCTCCAAACGAACATCACAGAAAGAATCTAAGAGCCAGAGGATGTAAGTAGTGCTGGACACGATACAGCTGTTGCACAGATGAGCTCACACCTGCTGTAGTTAGCACTATAATACATGGTCAAAATTCTACCACAGGAGAGAGGCTCCCAAAAAAGCTCTAAGGGGTTAATGGTTTGTGTGTTGGGGTGATATTCCTCAGTTGTGTAGCCACTGGAAGACGCCTTTGGGCAAGCAATCCCTCCAAACCCATCCTCATGCAAGCAAGCCCAATTAAATGTAGTGAGTCTCACATATGCACATATGTATATGCTGAATGAACACATGCTCTTGTACACACACACACACACACACACACACACACACACACACACACACACCATAAAATGTACTTGGAAAGAAGGGTTTGATAGGAAGGTGGAAAGATGAAGGGGATAGAAGAAAATAACAAGAGAGTGACATATATATATATATATATATATATATATATATATATATATATATATATATAAACATTGTGTGTATCTGTGTGTGACATTATGAGAGAGTACAAAAATTTAGAAAAAAAATAAAAAAGGAAAAAATGTTATGGAAATAGAATGAAGCATTATGCAAATGTTGGAGACTGTCTTTTTGCACTTGGTTTAATTATGTAGTGATTCATCCAGGTTGTTGAGTGTGTCATTAGTTGGCTCCCTTTGATACTGACGAGCTTTCCAGGGTAAGAATGTACACACAATCTGTCTAAACATCCACCCACTGAAGGACACCTATCATGTTTCCATTCGAGGATATTATAAAAAAACACTGCTATAAATGCCTATGCAAAGCCCTTAGATTTAAAGATGTATACTCAAATATTTATGGATGAAATAAAATAATATCTAAAATCTGTGTCAAAAAATTCCAAACTGGATGAGATACCAAAAAGTACAGACGAACAAATCAGCCTGGGTCCAGGATCTATCTATGTGGTTAGAATATCTGATTATCACATTAAGGAGCCTAGGTTTAACCCCGAGTAACTAACTAAATGGATAAATAAAAAAACAAGATCATCATGAATATATATATGTATATATATATATATAATCATATATATTTTGGGTATATTTTAAATATCCTAAAATCCTGGATTTTAGGAAATAAGAAAGAAAAACCCATTTATTTGATGATATACACCTCCACACACAAAATACCTTTAAGTAAAAGTTGAAGGTTTGTTTTTTCCTTAAAATCTTGTGACCTTAACCTATGCTAAGCTCACAGGACTTCTTTGCCCTAAAACAGAGTGCACACTTTCAGTGATGGTCACTGTAACAGTCACTCTTTGCTCAAGCAATCCCTCCAAATCATTTTCATGTAAGAAACCCCAATTAAATGTAGTGAGTCTCACATATGTCTATGCTGCATGTGCACATGCTCCTGTACACACACACACACACACACACACACATACACACACACACACACACACAGAACCACTAAGTACTGGTGAACTTTCTTCAGGAATTTTGTATTAGGCTGCAGGGTGAGTCATCATCATAATCAGATGTATGAGATTCATGAGTGGCTTGTGTTCAAAGGAGAGGATTCATGTCTGACATGAACAAGCCCTTATCATCAGGACAAACTCTGAGAGAACAGAAGTGTGATTACTGAAGATGAAGAGCAACAAACTATATGGGCACAATCAGGCCTAGAAACGAAGTGAAATGCATTTTATATTATGCAAAGGCTGCTTTTGTTTTTAAGGCACTCTGGAGGGCAGGACATTATTACAGTGCTCAGCCTGCAAGCTAATGATTCTTTAGTGTAATTCTGCAAAACGATGACTACTATTTGGTGTGACCAATAGTCAATCAGCTTATTCTCCTCTAGGGTTGTATCATGCCCACCCACTCCACCCCATTGCAAACACCTTGTTTTCCTCGACATGAACTCTTATAAAAATGCAGATATATTCTCCCAAAGATCTCAAGCAAAGGAAAAGATAAACACCAACGTGCTAGCCAATCTGGGATTAAGAACCAAGATCTTCAAAAGAAATACATATAATGACTTTCAAATGCCAAATGGTGCCCATGGCTACAAACGAGTTTTTCTTGGTGTCTTGACTTTGTTTTAAGTGACTCTAAAGCGTAAACAAAGATTTTACTCAAGTGTTATGAGAAGTTATTTTAGCTGCCCACAGTCAAAATTCCAATAAAAGAATTTCCGAGAGAAAGCAGCAGCACCAGATCCAAGATGGCGGCCAGCAGGAGGCTGATGAAGGAGCTTGAAGAGAGTGGCAAATGTGGAATGAAAAACTTCAGTAACATCCAGGTTGATGAAGCTAATTTATTGACTTGGCAAGGGCTTATTGTTCCTGACAACACTCTATATGATAAGGGAGCCTTCAGAGTGGAAATCAACTTTCCAGCAGAGTATCCATTCAAACCCCCCAAGATCACATTTAAAACAAAGATCTACCACCCTAACATCGATGAGAAGGGGCAGGTGTGTCTGCCACTAATTAGTGCTGAAAACTGGAAGCCAGCCACCAAGATTGATTAAGTAATCCAGTCCCTCATATCACTGGTCAATGACCTCCCAGCCTGAGGACCCACTCTGGGCTGACCTAGCTGAAGAATACTCTAAGGACCGTAAAAAATTCTGTGAGAATGCTGAAGAGTTTACAAAGAAATATGGGGAAAAGCGACCTGTGGACTAAAATCTGCCATGAGTGGTTCCAGCAAAGTTTGAGCACAGACCCCGAGCAGTGCATTCAGACACCCTGCAAAGCAGGACTCTGTGGAAATTGACACGAGCCACTAACTGGCTTCCACTTGTGGCAGCTACTAACTTTCTACGGTTTTCTTAATCAAAAGTGGTCTAGGTAACCTGTAAAGAAGTATTTAAAAATTCAGATGTTCTAAAAAAAATGTTCTGAAAGTCCATCTAAATTTTATTTATTTTAGTTGGGCATCTAAAATATTTATTAAGTGAGCCCCATGTTGGCAATAACACTGCTTACTATGATCAGATTTGATGTGTAACATGATAGCACTATGACAGATGGGGAAAAGGAGGCATCCAAATGCCTATACACTTAATACATTAGACGGCTCTTTAAAGGAATGGCTAGACCTGTTCATTATATTGGGCACATCTTAGATATTCCATAATAGAAAGAACTCTATTGGTAACACTGCGTTAAGCAACAAAAGAAAAATCAGTTGTGAATTCAAAATTTCATTCCTATGTCATGAGCCAAAACAGAGACATGTAGAATTGAAACAGAAAGTTATACAAATACCAGGAAGCACTACTAGTTTGGCACTGAGATTAATAACAGAGCCACATTAATGAGAAAACGGAGAGGGATAGGAACAGAATCAGAGGATAATTAAGGAGCTAAGCAGTTAAAATTGGGAGCGGTGGCACACGCCTTTAACCCCAACACTCGGGAGGCAGAGGCAAGAAGGTATCTGTGAGTTTGATGCAAGCCTGGTCTACAATGAGTTCAAGGCCAGCCAGGAGTACATAGTGAAACCCTGTATTAAACAAATGCTAAAATTAAAGACATCCACATTTTGCATATAATCTTCCTGTATCCCTTACCATCTTCCTTGATACTTAAAACCAGACCCTTTCTCTGTCCTGTGGCTTCAGACTCAATGGTATACATTTCTGGAGGTGTGTTGTGTTGGGGTCCACACTAGCCCCACGTTGGGGCGGCCAAAAATGTCTCAGCCCAAGCAAAATGTTGAGGCCCAGGCCGACCACGTTTGGGCGGCCACTGTATCCCGGCCCAAGCTGCCGCTCCGGTCTGCGGGTCGGGGTTCAGCAAGAGGGAGAGTGAGGACGGACTCGAAGAATGGAGACCAGACAGAGTGTAATTCAATCCCGTTTATTCTTCAGTCTAAGTCCTAAGTCTTGAGTTCCTAGTGCCTAGTCCCTAGCTCCTAGTCCCTCCAAGTTCCAAGTTACTTCTTCCAAGTTCTCTTCCAAGTGCCTGCTACCTGTCTTCTCTCTGCTGTGTCTGGTTCTCTGTTCTGTTCTGCCTCTGCCTTTTATATGTCTCACTTCTAAGCCATGCCTTTTGGTCACACCTTTAATCGTGCCCCTAGGTCTTGTCTCTAAATCTGATCTCTACACTTCTAAGTCATACTCTTAAGTCACACACCTTTAATCTCACGCACCTTTAATCTCAAGGTATCTAAACCAAGATTATCGGAGTGTGCTCAGCTGTTGTAGGCTATTGTAATCCAAGTCTCATGTCAGGGTATATGGCTCAAGATGGCTGCAAAGCTGATAGCCGCTTTCTGCTAAAAGTCGGCCCCCAACAGTGTTGTCGTTGACAATACTGAGAGTTGAAACAGCATTCACTTGTAGATTCTTAAAACTAATAGACAGCAGTTTTCATTAAACAAGATGACCTTGCTTAAAAAAGCTCATTGTGGCTATTTTTTAATTGTTACTATCATTTGTGTAAGAGTGCACACACACACACACACACACACACCATGACACGCATGTGGCAATCGGCAGCTCTCTCTTTCCATCTTTTCATGGGTTCTGGGGACCCAATTCAGATTGCCAGGCTTATGTGGTAAGCACTTTATACACAGAGCCAGCTCAGCAGTCCGATACAGCTGCTTTGCTTACTTATCAAATTGCTGTTATCACAGTAACCACTCTTTTACCTGGTCTAGGTCTACAGAACCAGGTTGCAGGGGGAGCTAGCTGATGTCGTCTGAAAGAAAGCATTCAATGGAAGAGTACGTAGCAGGATCCAGACAGAAGGGAGAAAGCATTACACCTAGGAAGAATGTCAAAGCAAGTGACATGAGACGGTTATAAAGAACCCAAGAGTCATGTCTTGCAAGAGCTGCACAGAGTGGAATTAAAGATGGATTTTAGAAAGCAGGAGGGTGTCAGGGAGTGGCAGCCAGCAGGCAGGTCAGGCACTTAGGCGGTGCCCTGTGAGCACTTGCAGAGCAGTTATATGGCTGATCTGACGGAGAGGAACACTGATGTTTAAGAAGGCATGGCCAAGGAAGAGGGCAGAGAGGAAAGCAGCAGGCAGCTGGGGATGCGAAGCTCCCCTCACAGATCCAGGGGAAGTCCCAGGTTAGTCTGGGAGACAAGAGTGCAAAGGAAAGGCACAGAGGGCAGTGTGAAAGGCACTCAGTGCTAGAGTTGTCCTCAGTTAAAAATCTACAGAATGGTCACCTGCAGCCACGTCAGAGAACTACTTTCATTGACAGGTAAGTAAACAGCCATTATTATAATGAAACCCACGTAAGGGTGTAGTTTAATGGCTGATAACGCCATTTTTAAAGGCAGCTTTTATTAAGCTAAATGGAGACTTAGAGAAATAGTTTCGATAGAAGTTAAAATTATTTATGTTCATGATGTTTGCAAAGTGACAAGTATTTTTAAATTTCTAAGATAATTAACTACCATTTTAGTACGGCAGTAATAATGGCATGATTGACAGGCCTGTTTTTTATACTTTTGCAAATTTGCTTTTTTTATGTCTCATTTTGTAGATCTATTTTCATCTTTTGCATATTGCAGACCTATTACTAATCAGGAGTTCACATTTTCTTTTGCAAATGCACCTACAAGTAAAACTGTGAAGTAATTATAGACAATATGACTGAAGTGCCTACTTGCCTAGGAGAGCCAGCCAGGCCACACAGTGAAATCTTGTATCAAGAAGAACATGAAAATTAAAGCCATACAGTTTGCATAGAATCTTTCTACACCCATTATCATTTTCCTCAACACTTAAAAGTAAACATTTTCTCTATCAAAGGTATATATACTTGTGAGCATTCTGTCTCTGTATGCATGTGTAGTTTGCTGATTCAGAGCTCTGCTGAGACACTGCAGTACAAATGCAAGTGTCCATGCTTGGGATGTACTTCACGGACTGAGCCACCCTTCAGCTCACTTGCTTTCAGGCTAAATTGCTTTTGTTCTCTCTCCTCTCTCTTCTCTCTTCTCTCCTCTCTCCTCTCTCCTCTCTCCTCTCTCCTCTCTCTCCCTCCCTCCCTCCATCCCTCCTTCCCTTTTTGTTTTAGAGTGGATCTCACTATGTAGTCCTAGCTACGAACTTACTGAGATCCTTTTGCGTTCCTGGGTGCTGGAAGCTCCTATTTCTTAATGTATGTGCCACCTTAGATTCTGTTTCTGCACATAAAGCAAACTTCTGTTGGCCCCTAGTATACCCGAAGCATTATGTCAATCCTGGGCATATGAAGGAAGAGGAAAAAGGAAAACCAGACATGATCTACCCACAAGGGAACTCACAAATTTTTTTTTTTTTGAAAAAGAGATCATTCAAATATATAATTCAAAATTATCATAAGCTCCGTGAAAAAAATTATAGAGTGTTATGAAAGCTTATAATATGGAGAGTAAACCACGATGTTTTACTAGACACTGCCGTTGAATTGATGTCTCTAAGGATGTTCAGGATTGAAAAAAGGAAAAAAGCAAGTGAGAGAACTGGATGACAGAGTGTGCAGAGGTAAGGAGCTGAATCCAGTAAGAGGGAAAGACTCTGACCTGCTGGGTGATAGTGTCCCATGGTCCCTGGAGCAGCCGCGGCTTGTAGCATTCATGGATGCCTTCCCATATATCCTCCAGAGCTAAAGGTCTCCCATCTGTGAAAGCACATGCAAAGCTGTGTTAGATCCATGCGACATGATGGTGCCTGTTGATGCTCTAAAGCACTAAGTGTCTTGACTTCCGGGAAAATCTCTACAAGTGTACACACCTGATGCACGTATCAGACTTCTGTATAAATTACTATTTTCTTCCTGAGAGAAGATTAAACATTTAAGTTTTTCTCCTTTGTGCTTACACGGCAACTAAAATTTCTATTCATTGCCTTTAGGAATTTTACAAACTAAACAAAAGGTAAACATGTTTTAGAGAGAAACAACAGACACAAGCCTAAGGGCAAGTCCAGGAAACAGACTGATTCCCAGAGGTCTGCTGTGGATGTGCTGGAGCCATCCTGATTCCTCTGTCTTTGAAGCAGAGGCCACACCCAGACATTTTCACTCTCCTGCTCAACAGCAAAGTTTACATCATTCTACTGGGCCTCAAGGAGATGAGAAGGAAGGAGAACATAATTTCTTGCAGTAAGTAGCTTACTTGGGGAAACTACGACAAGCATATGAGTATCTTAAACTACTCAACAGAAAGCAGCGGGTACCAGAGGAAAGCGAGTGTTGGAGAGTGCAGAGATGGGGACCTAGCCCATAGCATGGGGCATAGGTGGGGGCGTGGGGAATAAGTGGGGGTTGGAATGCATGCCGTGGAGAACCTGGGCCACTCGCATGACGGGAATAGCAGGAAACTGCAGTGAGCAATCCTCCCCTTAGTGTCACTTCTCTCTCTATGTTTGGTGCTCACTCAAAGTGTTTTACGAAGACCATCATGGTACTTTAAATGTACACAGAAAAGAGGAAAAATAGGTGGGTGGGTTCAAATACAAAAGAAGAAAGAGAGATAATTACAAAGACTTTCTAAATGCACTACTGGAAGGGCATCAAAACGCAAGAATCCACGGTTACGCTGTCCACTCACAGCAGTAAGTTCTCAAGACAACACAGGCCTTTCACTTGGACAAACGTCCAAAGTTGCCTCAAGAGAATACAACATATATCGAACTACCGGGCTCACAGAAGTACAGTATAGCCCAGGGAAATACTCGTCTCCAAACAGTAAACATTGCTGAGGTTTACAGACTGGTGAGTACAAGAAGAAATGTAGCATGAGGGGACGCAGGAGGCTTAGAGTTTAACTGGTGTTTAGCCACGGGGCGGGCAGGCGCTCTCTGTGTGTGCGTCTCAGGTACTTTCCTCTATAAATCTTGGCTTTTTGAATTACTTTTCCTATACAAGCAGTAAGATAATCCTTTGGGGACTTTCTTCCCATGAGGCTTACATGAGTGAGCCTTCTCACGACTGTGTCAGGAGCACAGAAAATGCTAACTCCTCAGCAGCTCCCAGCCTCTACTCTGTACTCAGCCCTTCTCAAGGCTAAGGATCCGCATCTGCACTGCAGTTTCTCAGACTCAGTCCCCAGGCTCCCGCGCCACGCACAGCGCCTTTGATGCAGTAACGTGCTAATGGCATAAGCAGGGCATTTCTCATGTCTGACCCAAAAAGTTGAACTTTCCCTCAACCTTTATTTTCAATAAATAGCACTGAAATATTTTGATACATTTTCAATAACTATCTTCAGCTTGGCATTTATCTGGCAGCAGGAGACCATTATCTTGTGATAAATAGTTTTATTCCACTGACATTTCCATGTCTGTAAAATGAACAAGATTTATTCATCCAATTAACATTTGAATGTCATGTTTAGCTACAAGTTGAAAACAAGCTGCCTTCAATATCTGTGTTATATTGTTTTCTGAACACATTTACAGAGTAGGCCAAACTCTGCTCAGAAGATAAGCACTATACAGCTTCAAAACAGGAGTGTGTTGATTCTGAAGAGGTAAATTAGATCCAAAGTCCTGGTTGTCACAGAGAAAACTCACTAATGAAATTACAAAAGACAATGTGCTTTCAAATAATGTTTACATATCAAAATGAGAGGGACTTAGTAGGTGGATAATAAGATGAGCACAGTAGGGCAACTAATGTTAGAGATAAGGCTAACACCCTGGTGTTAACTCTCTACGATAATGCTGTCAGCTCGATCCTGTGATGGATCAGAAGCTGGCTTCAGGACTCACAATCGGGTGCTGTTCTTAAGCCATGCTTCCTCTGAGGACAGAGACACTGTGAATGCCTTTTTTATATGTACTAAAATACATATACGTATTAAAATACATATACATAGATGTATATAAAAATGATACATAAATAATGCACTCCTTATCACAAAACTTTTCAGACACAAGAGAAGAAAGCTGAGTTTTAATATATGCTAACGAATAATAATTTTAATCTTATTCCTTAAAATAATCAATAACCTAAGCATAATTTGCTTACTGCCACTGTCAAAAGCCTGCCTACTCTGCTAGAAGTGTTTATACCAAAATAGTAATGAACAACCTAGCAACAACATCAGGAAATGTTACAGGATTTCCATCAAATGTGATACTAGAATTGAGGGCTAGTGCTTTTTCAGACCACATTATCTGGAGAATAAAAATGAGAACTCTAGAATACAGGGTTTAAATGGCTTTGGACAACTTAAAAAAGCAATCACAGAGGTTAAAGCTAAGTTCAAAACAAAAAGGGTGCAATTTTATTTGTCTCGAAAATGCATGTAATTAAAAATCAGTAAGAATTTCACTTTTAACTTTCTAAAACTGAAAGTCTAAAATCAGTAATAGGCCTGACATACATGCCTGCTAACACAAAGTCTTGGGTCTCTGTGGAAAAACACTGAAACAGATGGCTATAAGCTATTGTAAACAGGCAGCTTTTGTGGAAACTTATCAGCCTGAATAGTCATAGACCTTGTAAATAGGCAGCCTTGGTGGATAGAATTTCTATGGTTTTTAGAGCCAGAGGGGATGAATAACTCCAAGAAAACAGTGTCTTCCAGACAGAACAGGCCTGGGGCACATAGGAATTCACAGAGATCGTATCACAAGGTATAGGGTCTGCACAGGTCTAAGCCAGATGATTTCCCCATGTGAGAGGGTGAAGTGGAGATGCTCACCCATCCATACCAAGACTCTATCTCCAACTGACAACTGCTTGCAAAGGAAAAATTAATATCCTCCCGTAGAGTCTTACTGGGGATTCAAATTGCGCTTAAGGTCCCACACCCAGCAGTGACGGCCAGCACACAATGAGCTCAACAGTGTTTCTATAATTTTTTTCCTTATCTCATATTGCTTTGTTTGGATATTCTTTCACCTTACTGGAATTTTGCTTGTATATTATGGTTCTTGATTTTGTTTTCAAGATTTAGTGTGTGTGTATATGTTTCTTGGGCTTTTTTTGTGTTTAAAAAAATGTTTGTTTTACTTATTTTTCTGCAAAGAAGGTATGGCGTTGGATGAGCGAGGAGGCAAGAGGATCTGGGAGGGGATGGTTGAAGGGAAACTGTGATCACAATATATTGTATGAATTTTCAATAAAAGCAAAGAAAGAAAGATAAAAGAATTCCCATGGTTTTAGCTTTTATAGCTTAAAAAACCAAGTAAGTATTGTGTTTGTAGTGTTCAGGCTCTTTCTATCACTTAATATTACCAATGATTAGCAACAATGGATTTCTCTATATCCTTGATAGTAATTTCATTCACAAATTACAGCATGGCTGTAGAACACTAGTACAGCATGTGGTTAGCATGCACAAAGCCCTCCCTAGGTTCTAACCTCTGAACACAACTCTCCCCACTGTTGATATATCATCATGTGTTTTCTCTTTTTCCTACATAGTGAGGAAAAACCAGAAACCCAACAGGCATTCCATAGCTGTCTCCTTCTCAGCCAGTAGTCTCCCAATAAAAAAACTATGGTCTGTCCCAACAGTCTAAACTTCTCTACAGTATGTGCTTGTCCTGCCATTTGTGCTTCTCTGAGATTTAAGTTGGAACTTCCACAAAGGCCTCTGTTAGTCCTCCAAGCTCTAGTGCTGGGTGTCTACTCTATAAACTTTAAACATAATGTAATGTATTTTGTGTGGAACTACACTCTACTATTCCTCTCCTCACAGGGTAAAATCAAATGTCCAAGCATTCCAGACCTTCCAACTGCCCTATCTATACCACTGTCTTTCTTCCTTAGGAGCCAGGTCTTAATAAAGGCAGTGAATACACTCATCACCTTCATAGTGACCAGCCAGCCCTTTGCCCTCCCGAGCTTCTTTCATAATAAACATCCCTCTCTGAAGTTACCTGCTTACACACTTCTCATTTCCTGCCTTTCCCAACTGTGGCAATCTATAGATGTGGATCTTGGTCATTCTTATTCCTGAACAGACCCTGTCATCTGAACCAGGGTCTGACACACTGCAAGTCATCAGTAAAGATGTCTTAACTCCATAGTAGAGGTCAAAGTTTCTTTATTTTTCATATTCAGCAAAAATTAGAAGACATCCTTGCAGCTTTACTGGTTACCCGACGCTGTACTCATGGTACACTGTAATTCGTATTTACCCAAGCATCGCATTGCTGGTGTTCACTTAAACTTTCACAAGCTTTGGAACAATACCTGGCACAAAGCAGTCACAAGGAAGCCACACCAATTTTTCTTCTTTTCAATTATTTTCTTTTGATAAATTTCCTAGAATGGAATTACTAAGTCAAAATGAAAAATAACTTTTAATTCAACACAGAAGAACTAGTATCTCACCCCTTAATTTTCTCCTTGGGGTAATGAGCTAAGAGGTTAATTTTAGAAATAGATATTTATATTATTTGGCACCTACTCTAGCCCAAGCTTTTGTGGTACATCAACTGGCAAAATGATGTTTTTGTGGTAGTTATATTATAGCCAGAGAGCAAGGATGTGACAGTACAGAGCAAACATCATATGGGAAGTTAAGAAGCAATGTATACTGCAGCAGAAAGACAAAGGAGGCGCAGAGGGACAGCCAAGAGGGCAGGGGCGGTTTCAGACCTGTCTGAGAAGGTGATCTGCTAACACAGGTGTGGTGCCTGGCAGAAGGGAGGAAGGTTCTGGGGACGGGAAGAGTGAAGCCCTGGAAGAACTGAGGAGCAGCAGGATGATGAGCGATCTCTTAGCTCTTGTGGGGTCACAGAGGACATAGAAGGCAGATATATCAAGATAAATTCACACACATCCAACCCTCCTGCTTAAAGCGTGTAAGTCAACGATAGTCTCAGGTTATTGGCAATTCCTCAGCATCCCCTAACCTGCCTGCTTCTAGAAAACCACTGTCTCTTGTTATACATTCGTTTATTATATACATACACGTATATAATATGACCAGATGGATCTTTTTTGAATTGTTTTTATAAGTTTTCCATGTCATTAGCATATACTGGTCTTTTATTCATTTTTTATAGCCAAGTTATATTTATTGATTATATGGCACATTGTGCTTATCCATTCACCAGTTGATAGGCATTTGCTATTTTTCTTTTCCACTTTTTGGCTACTATAAATAATGACTAATATACAAGTTGCTATGTGCTCCATGTTTTTCTTTTCTCTGGAGCAAACTGGCCAGTAAGATTATAACTGATGAGCTCTGGGTTCAGTGAGAGCTGACAAGCAATATCAACCTGTGGCATTTACATATGTGTCCCCACACACATGAGCACACACACACACAAACACATAGGCATGTATACCCCCACACATGAACATGCACACACACACACACACACACAGAGGCATGTGTACCCATACACATGAACATTCTCACACACATAGGCATGTGTACTCACACACATGAACATGCACACACACACACACAGGCATGTGTATCCACATATGTGAACATGCACACACACACAAATACATACACAGAGGCATGTGTACCCACATACATGAACATATATACACATACATACATAGGCAGAAACAAACAAACATTGCTTTTTTGTATACATTCTCTCTCTCTCTCTCTCTCTCTCTCTCTCTCTCTCTCTCTCTCTCTCTCTGTGTGTGTGTGTGTGTGTGCGTGTGCGCGCGCGCGCGCGTGTGCATGAATAACCTGGCTAGTTCTCAAGGGTCACTGCAAAGCCTCTTAGCACCTCTGGATGTCTTTTGTTTGGCAGCCTCTGCTAGATCATGGCAGGCTGGATACGACTATAAAGATTAGAATTTAAGCATTTTAAACAAACATGCCAGGTCTTAAATATTTAAAAGACCACTTTTCTTCAAAATAGTCACTAAGGGAGGTTAAATGATTCAAGTAATGCTACAAGAGCTGTCAGTGGAATTGTTCCTTGGAACCACATTCAGAGCCAGACAAGGAAAACAAATACTTTGTAGTCACAATGGTACATTTTTAAAATGAGAATTTTTTCTCCATTTCAAGTTCTGGACTCCATGGTGCTATTATTATAGTTGTTATTATTAGTAATCATCATTATCATTATTATTAATTGTGTTTACTTACATATTTATATAATACTTTGTATGTGTGTTCATGTGTATGGCATAATGTGCACACACCACGGTAAGTGTAGGGTTACTGAGTCAGTAACCATGTAGGTTGTGGGATCAAATTCAGATTGAACAGCAAACACCTTTCTTCACCCACTAAGACATCTTATCCTTGCTGAACCCACAATTAGATCTTAAAAATAATAATTTAAAAGGTATTCATATCTTATCTTTCATGTTGGGGCACAAATGATTTTGTTGACACAAACTAAATTTCTTTTTAATGAATAACCATCTGCCAATCTGTAACAAAAGGGACTAGAAAAAAACAAGTCCATGCTTTGATTTTTCCTCTAAAATTTTGTGAATCTCTCCAGCTTCTTCTCATTGCCTATGCTCTAAAAAGTACAGGTACATGCAACTTTATCTCTTTGACAATATGATCTACATAAAATACGGTTCTTTCCCTTAAGTCCTCAAGGCTGGTCTGCCTAGCCAAAGCTTATCCCTTCATGATCGAAGACACACTGGAACTGGATTTTGTTGCCTTTTATACAACAACAACAATGACCAAATCAGCAGCCCTTCAAACCTTAGCATACACTGTGGGCACATGACAGGTATTCAAATATGATTACAATCCTAATTATCTCAAATTGAACAAGAGTCTTTAGAAATTCCATTGAACCGTTGAACTGAGACAGCCAACTATGTTAACTAACAATCTCAATCATAGCAACAGAGCTTAAATGATACGGAAGCAAAGTATTTGGTGCACAATTATGTGTTTCTGAAAACTGAAAAGCAGCATTTTAACTTAAAAACATGTAAATAAGCCCTTGGGTAAGTGTATTAAACATATTATTTTGTGCCAATGTATTCAGGTCAAAGGATTTCCAGTCAGGAACTTTAAGCCATGTTAAGGAAGACACATTACATATCACTCCTCACAAGATATGAAATACTCAGTGGCACTGATTTTAGGGAGAAGCTGAGTAAAATTTCTAAAAACCTAAAAAGTCGACATAGAAGCCAAAGTAACTTCAGAAGAAACCTATAAACCAAACAGAATAATAGAGGTAATCTATGTAAGAAGCATTTACTGAGTGCCCACTGTGTGCTGGTGTTAGCTGGAATGATAACACACGTTTATACTAAAGCAGCAGGAAAAGAACAAGAGCCATTAGACAAAAAATTGGAATAATTAAAAATATAATCTTTCCCAATGTCCAGTATCATTTGACATTTTCACATAAAATCTCTCAAATGAATAACCTACATGTCAAGTAAACTGTACATGGCTCAAAATGTGCAGCTTTCTAAATTAAATTCCTTAATGCTAGTAGTTCTTGTGAATCCAATATCATGAGACATTTCCCTAGCACTATACAACTCTAGTATAAGTCACACACTAAAAAAGGCCACAGACTAAAAAAAAAAATAATAATAAAAAGATAACTCCTAAAAGTGATTAGAAAGAATATAAATTATGCACAGTAAGTTTAACAGAAATATCCTAGATATGGTCATTAGAAATAAAAAAGAAACTAGAGTGGATTTTTCATAATGAAATATGCCACTGTTCAACAGACTGGCCTTCCACAGAGCTTTGAAGGATATAAAAATTCATGTCATACTCCACAGGGAGGCAGAGACGATGCTCCACCAAAGGAGAAAATTCATTTTTGCTTCAGTGAGAAAATTACACTGTGCTATGAAATGAGTGTAATTGTTCATGTACATTCACATCAGTACTTGGCTAGCTAATTCTGTAATTTTCACGTATTCCTATAAACACTTAGTATCTTTATTAATTGAAGATACCTATGTAAAAACTATAAAACATAGTTCATGGCAACTTCATCCACCTACACCACCAATTAATTCATGTATTTCATATGGTTTTAAATGTTCAGTCAATTATTAGAGTGATAACATTGAAAAATGAGAACAGGTATGGAGTTTTGAGTCTGCGGTTTCTACGTATCCTTAGTAAGTCATCAGAATCCCAGGAAACACTCAGTTTTATCACTGTGCATAAAGATTAGAAAGAAATTCTATCTTCCCTCGGTCTTGTGAGGACCAAGACACGTACCACAGTTGCCATGACATAAGCATACTCGATGCCAAATCCAGGTTCAGGAAATGTCCAGAATCCTCAAAAAAAATCTATGCAATGGCAAGATGGGTGTTGTCAAAATTTTGCTTTAATGTGACAAAAGAAAGCACATAGACCACACCTTCCCCAAGTTCACAGTAAGGACCAAACAATGAGAAGCAAGGCTCTAGCTCTTGCATTTTCTGTCACCACACTGTGTGTGCCTGTGCACAGCACCTCTCTGTCAGCTGTGTTCATGCTGTCGCTGCTACTAGTGGCCGTGACCAATGCCGCCTGCACTCCGGGTTCTGAAGCTTTCATCTTCCCATTTCTCTTACTAGAGCCCCCCTCCCCTTTCCCCATCACAGTGTCTATGAACCCCATGCCCTGCAGAGGTTTTCTTGATCACCCCAGGTCAAGGTCACCCCATCAGCCTGCATTTTGGTGTCAGGTTTTTCCTCTTATGTGGTCCTGAGCATATTCTATTTCTTACAGTGGATTTTAGCCTGACTTATTTTCTTTGGGCTGTTAGCTCCCCCAAGGGCATCATTCACTTCTGATTTCCTTTATTCATCTCTACATTCTAAAAACATCTTCATAACCACATTATGGTCAATATTTCAGAGCTAAGGATAGATGAGAACAAATTTCAACATTACTTCTAGGGAAATAGGCCCAGTTCTTACTAAAAACAAAGACAATAATCATAATTTTAAAATTCAATGAATAAATGTTTTGCATTTACATAAAACACCTTATGGGAATCCATATAAGCAGATATAGTAGATGTTTGAATTCTCAGTATCCAAGCATATTTCCAATTCGGGAGAAAAATTAGGATCCAAGTGGAAGGCCGATCTCTCCTCACTACTGAAGCCAAAGGGCTTCACTCTGCAATCACTATTGGGACCCCAATATCTTCACTTAGCTCTGTCACCAATTTCCAAGTCCTATTCTGCTTTTCCTGGTCATTTCCCATTGTTTTCATCTTACTAAATTCATAAATATCAACTGTTAAAAAGATTTATTTTTAGTTTATCTGTATGTCTGTTTGCTTGCACGTATATTAGTATACCTACCACATGTGGGCCTGGCATCCAAAGGTAAGAAGAGGAGGGCATTGGATTCCCTGGAACTGTAGCTACAAAAAGTCAGATTCTTAACTGCTGAGCCATCTCTCTAGCCTAGCAGACCCAAAGTTTAAAATCTGTCTGATAATTTGAATAGAAAAGTACTTGAATAGAAAAGTACATGTAATATATTTTTTAGAAATATGAGAAGCTATATGTATGTGATTGTTTATCTCCATTAGGCATATTTCCAAACAGCACAGAAACATACAGAGATACACAGAGAGACACACAGAAAGATTCACACACACACACACACGAAACACACATCCATACAGATGTGGGAGGCAGCGGTAGCATTCATCCCATGCTTGCTGCTAACTTATTAGGTAGGCCAAGGAGCTGAGGCTGGACTTGAACTCTTGATCCTTCTGCCTACCATTCCAAGTCCAGTCCTGGGGTTGCAATCATGTATACTGATTCGAGGCTTTGGATTTGTGTGCTTTTGTAAACACTCCAAGCTGGAGTGTTTGTTGTTTTGGTCTGGAGGAAAAGAGGATTTCCTCTACCGGGAAGCGCAGACACTCACCTGCCCAGGAAGCTGTAATGCAGCCTTTCCCAGGTGAGAACATGGGCTCTCTTTCTTGTGTGTCCTCTTCCAGGCTGTCTTACACATGCGTGGTGTTAGGTGCTTATGGAAATAGCTTACTTAACTCCATCATGCCACTTTCCACATTTCTTTGGTGTGTGTTATTAATAAACTTGTATTTTTTTAGTAACCTTTCTATTACCATCATGTTCTGTAACATGCCCTACTTCTCCCTAAGTCCTCAGAGGGTTGTAAATATGTACAAGGTTCAACACTCCTTCATTCTTGCTAACTTTTCTCTACAATCTCGACTTTTCTGTTTGTCCATCTTTGTATTAGTTAACTCAAGTTTTCATTATTTTTCTTAATAGCATTCATCATTTGCTCCTCATATCCGACTTCAGTTCCTAGACTCTATTTTTGATTCACCAAATTCATGTTCTAGTTCACTGATGGGACTCTTGCTAGACTTACTCCTGCTTACATACAGTATAAATTAATGAGCTTTCTTAAAGGTTGTTACAATCAGATGAGATTCTAAGTTAAATTATCTGTCAATTTATTTTCCATTTTCTGCTTATTGTGATAATTAACTGAAATTGTTTTTGCTTGAGCCCCATCCGCTTTTTCTCTCTACTAAATAACTCCTACTCAACGGCAGAAATTTTATCCAGGAAATACAAAATACGTTCTTTCCAGCCCATCTTTTGTTAAGGGTCGCTATTTTAAGATTTCAATAATGCTGACAACAACGGAAGCGTCACAGTCCTGTCCAGCATTTCACTCTCAGCCTCACTTATTCATCTGTCCTTTCATCTCATGATTTCTAGGAAATGCAATTCAGCTCACTTTCTCATTTTCCATGTCTCAACTCCTTCCTACCCATTAGCTCATCCATAATTTGACCCTCATTCATCTTTTCAACCATTTCTTTCATCTGTGCTGATAGCCAAGCACACCTCATTCACTCTGTCACCAAAGCTGGGCGTGCACCCCTCACTGTCCCTCAGAGGTCCCTGAGATGAAGCTAGGAATCCTTGACTTCTGTTTTTCCATTCCCCATGACTCACATCTTTCTTGCTCCTTTAAGTCTCCTCTGTGCACTTCAAACCAGAGACTTCCTCACGCTCTGGGTTCAACAACGCTCCTCTTCCTTCACCTTTATGACTTATGCACTTGGATTTCACGGTTTGCTGTTCTTTATAGCTGAACCTTTCCCTTGCTCTGTTTTATCCCACCTTGGAGAGTGAACTGTTGTTTGGCTATTTCTTTCGTTCCTCTTTGCAGGAAGCATCTTTTAAGCCCATAACAACTGAACAAATCTTCCACAGGAAGTATCTGGGGTACATTTTAAGTTCTATATCTTTGCTTTCTGGGCCAATAAGACAGACTTCAGTTGCAGAATGGGAGAAATGCTTCCGTCCCTATTCTAAAGCGGTCCTTCTCGCTAATTAAGGAAATATGTCAAAACAGCTCCCAAGAAGAATGCATATGTCAGCCAAAGAATTAAATATTTGAAAATGAGAAGAACCACTTGGTCCATTTCTCAATAAAGATTAAGAACAAAGGGAAAGAGAAAAAGGGAAATGGAAGAAATAAGTCAGAATTCAATCTAGAATAAACATAAGAATCTCCAGTTAAGGCGCCAGGATGGGTGTTAGAACCCATGACTCTGGTGAGATCAAGGCCATTGGGTATAAACAGACTCTTTACACCACATTTCCAGCATTTGCCATTTGCTCTCAGCCAAGTCCATCAAGGAAAACCAGGACATAAATGTCCATGGAACAATAAATATGATGAGAAAGGGAGTCTCTGTTGTGGTACAAACAACTGTTGCAGAGGACTTTAAAAGCAGTGGGTGGGCTAAGTGGGCAAGCACACAAGCAGCACATACAACATCTTTGGTCAAACTCCAGCACCACAAAAGTACAAGGTAGAAAAAAAAAATGCACCAATATATACGGGGTAACAACTGATGCTCTGTGGGGATGGACTCACAAACCACAAGGCAGTGCTCAAAACCAAACTCGTTATGGTTTCTATTTGCAGCCTCTCAAAGGAAAGGGCAGCGACCTCTCACTCAAAACTCAGATGATAAATAGTACTACCTTTGCCTTGCCCAAACGGACGATGACAAAAGCAGTTAAGAGAAACTTCTCTTCAGTCTATGCTATCATTTTGGGAACCACACTCCTGGTTAGGCATGGTGGTGCACACCACAACCATAAGCAAGCTTTCAGGAGGAAGAAGAATTGTGACAACAAAGTGTTTCAGTAGTAGTCGGGAAAATAAAAGAGGAGGCACCATGTTCCTAGGGGTCTTATTGATAAGACAGGCATCCAGAGGTAAAGGCTACGTGAACTTGGCCATCTGCCTTCAAGAGTCAAATAAAGGCGCATTTACAGAGATAGGACAGTTGCTCAGCTAGGCTGGGTCCATGCTCTGGGCCTTCAGGATGCTCCATTTTCCTAAGCTGACCATTTCTACAGTCTCTGAGAAGCAAGTGTTTCAACCGCAAAGATATACCAATAGTGTGGACCTTAGGTGTCCTGGAGAGGACACTGTCACTCCTTCCTTATACCCCGTCACAGCAGTGAGAACAGTATTACACTGACAATAGTTTAGCCTTTTGGCTATATTTAGAAATGCTTACAGATTCTTCACTATTGAGTCATCCAGTAAGCATCTGCTGATGCTTGCCTACAGATGATGATGTGAATAACAAAATTAGCCAGGTGAGCATGGTGTGTGTGTTAAAATGTCATGTAACCACCAAGCACACATCCATAATCAGTGCTTGTCACTTTGTAGGTAATCAACACTAATACCCTTTACTACTTTTTATATGTTTGAGGACCATCTGGTAGGGGGCAAATAAACAGACCCGTTATTATCCTGCAGTGTGAGGTGATGACGTGGTCTGATGGAAGATAAGAGACAGGACATGGGAGGAGCAAGAGTAGTCAGCGTGTTAGCTGAGTCTCAGGCAGACATCGAGTCATATAGAGGAGCAAAGGGAACTCAAAGCACAGTGGATTTGCATTTCAAGAAACAAAACAGATTCACAAGAAATCGAAACCAGTTGATAAAGGGGGTGCTGTCATTTCAATGGGAACTACCAAACCCTTGCTCTTCATTTCCCATTTGTGTATGTGTGTGTGTATGAATATTTAGAAAAAAATTCAAAATTAAGCAGATAAATTAATTTTTACTAACAGATGCAAAAGAAACTCTAACTTTTGTCACAAACAAGTGAACTACCTTTTGCAATAACAACCAAAAAAAGATGGGGGGTGGGGCAGGGGAGAAGACCCTTGGGCAAGAAGTTTTACAATCATTCTGTTTCTAGGTCGGATTCTCTTGGAAGGAAACAAAGAAAAACCTGGGCCTGGAATAAGAGGAAGACATTAGGACATTCTCCACACCATCAGATTGTTACCACACGAACAGCCAGGCTAAGCAGACATCAAAAGAAGGACTGGATCAGACAGCACGTAAAAAATGACTCATAACTGAAGAATGGTACATTCTTAGAAGGCCCCTGAGTTTAAGCTAGGTAAAATCAAAATTTAAAAGTACACAGAATGATCAAACAATGAATCATTTTCCATTTTTTTCTTCACAAGAAAATATTTCAATATGCCTTATTAAAAATAATTCCATATTTTAATGTGCCTAAACAAATATCAAATGAATTCTAGAATAAAAAGAACTAAAAAAAAAAAAAAAAAAAAAAAAACCAATTCTATACAAGACAGAACAAGAGGTTGGGAATACGTTTCCACATAAAACAAATGCCCTCTTTGGTTTTCTTTATCAGCCACACATGAAGGGTGGCTTAAAATTCTAAAAATAGAACCAGGAGTGCTACTTGTGTGTGTGTATGTTTTAAGAACTAAAATCACCAAGCAGAAAGGCATGCAGGAAGCACACTAATGTCATTAAAATATAATTGGACTTGCAGGAACAATCACTGTGCTGTGCTCTAAGGGGAGCTGTTGGCACGTGCAGAGCACAGAGCCAGTGTGAGCTCATCAGCCAGCCTCAGCAAGACCCACTTCCAGTTAGAAGCAGCCTTGGTTGCAACACCTCACATCCCTGATGCTGACAAGCTAGAGGACTTGTTTTGTCTCTGGAAACTCATCTCTGGTGATTAACTGCTCACAGTGAATACTGATTATATGAAAGAACAGTATTGAAGAACCAGAACGACTGTCCTGTGTCCTATACCTGCAGCCCTGGCTTATCTTTGGATCTAGAAGGTTCTAGGTAGGGGGACTGCAAACTAGAATCCAGAAAGGCATTCCCCACCACCTCCACCCTAAGTAATGAATACATCCCCCACCTTTCAGTAGAGAGCACAGTGTACAGACAAGAAATCCTCTTTAACCTCTGGACTCCAAATCAAATATAATTACAATAAAGCACATGTTTTAAGGGTTAGTAATAATCATATGGATGAATCTGCACATGAGTTTGAGAGTTAGTAAACTGTCTGGGCCCTCAGTCCTCAAGCCCCAGGTTAAAAATTTACCCCAAATTGTCAGTTCTAAGGAACTGCACCTCAGATTAAAATCTTCTCACCAGGGAGTCTCTAAGAATTTGCTCTTGTTTTAAATCGTAAGTGCTTGTTAAACTGCCAGCACTGCAAAACTGGAGACCATTAAACAATATAAAACGGCGAGTGATTAAACCCACCAAATACACACTCAAAGCAGCTTAAGCTACTTTTTAATTAAAAATAAAATATCATTGGCTAAATTCAGATGTGGTAGCTATCCAGAAGTTAGTAGTCTGCAAATGCAAAAGTCTACAAAAGCAAAGTATTGCCGAGAAAGGCATGCACAAAAAGAGACACAAGGTAAGAGGTGGACTGGACGACGCTCTGAGTCTAAGGTACCCTGAAGTTGACCTAATTTAGCCAATGCACACCCGGCGGCCCGGCCGTCTCCCCGGTGTCCCCAAGCTGCAGTATGAAGACACCATGTGGTTGCCACTAAATAAGCTTCATTAGCAGCGGACTCCAAGGAGACAAGGTGTCCACCTTCTTGGCAGAAGGAATTAGATGACAGCACAGGGAGATACTGAAGCATCTGAGACGTGTACATGGCTAACAGGGGTGTTACTGCTCTTCTTAAATACACCTTAAGGGAACCAATAAACATTTCTTGAAATAACCATAAGCTCTTGGTGAAAGAAGCCCAGGAACTTTTGAGTTAATGGCATCACTTGAGACAGAAAGAAATTTTTACTGTAAAGTGAGAAGTAAATAAACATTGCAGTTTTAAGCTGTTCCTACTTGTTTAAAGTCACGAAAGGCCAGGGGGCTTAGTCAACTTTAGGCAAGAGGCCAAAAATGTGAAGATCAGATTTAAGGCTAGGATGATATCACTCACTCTGAGGTCTGTTCTTTCTGAAGCATGAGAAGTTTTACTGGGAAAACCTTACCTCACCTACAGCCTTTTATTTTTACCTCTATTTTCTTCCCCTCTCAGGATTTTACAGATATGCTCCTTGTGTTATATGTAAATTTTATAAATTTGCTTTCTGTATTAGACGTGGTCTTACCTAAAAAGCTTGCCCTAAAGTAAAGAACCGGCACTTGGTAGCTACAAGAGTATAAGACATGATACTCATGTTTAATCACTTCTGCCGTCGCCTCCGCTGCAGGGCCCATCACTTCAGCGTCATCCAGTGGTAGCTCGGAAGTCTCCTGAGGGAAAAAAAACAGAGACTAAGCCAAACCAAGTTTGTCAATTAAAACAACAACAACACCAGAGTGCAGCTGTGGAGAGGGAAGGAAGAGAGCTTCTCCTTGCAAATGAACAGTTAAGTAAATTCAAGGCTAGGAGGTAACAAAAAGGGAGTTACCCACACAGACACATAACATTTGGGTGCTAGGTAAACAGCAAAACCGGGAAACGTTAGCATTAAGTCACTTCAGACTGTTTTAGGGGAAACAAAGCAGCTCTAGGTAGAGAAACAAGATAGGAGCTGAGGAGTGGGGTGGGGCAGGGGTGGGGGCAGGGGTGAGGGCAGGGGTGGGGGCAGCACAGAGAACTACTGCAGCAGCAACTCTGAAGTTTTCACTGTGTGATTTTTAGCAACAAGAGTTGCAAACGGTAAAACCCGTTCTAACAATTGAACAGAGGCCACGAAATGCCCCCACAGGTTCTATTGTACTTGCCCCGGGATGACTCACTGTATGCTGAGCAATCTCCAGTTCCATCTGGAATAAGTCATTTTGAAAGAGTCTGAGTTTGTTAGGTGTATTTCAGATCCCAAGTGATTCTGTTTTTGTTATTCTGTGTATCTTTGGTAGAGCTCAGCAATAAATCTTGATTTAGGGAATGGTCATCAGCACAGACTAGCAGGAAGTCAAACAAGGCTGTGTAAGCAGAGATGGCGAAAGTCATTCCACTTCCCAAGCAATCCTTCTTCACTGGCTGGTTCTTTCCTATCATGCATGGGCAACTCTTAAGAGTGTATCTTTACATTCAGAAGCAACTGACTGGGCATGTTGAATCTGGGTTGCTGGGTCCATCCTCGGGCACTTACTTATTTGGGCTGGAGAATTTGTCCTTTGAAGTTAAATTAGTAGGAAGAACGAAGCAAATGGGCTTGGCTCATTTCAGTGTCTCATTAAAACAGCAACAGTGAACAACAGAAAGAACTTCAGACGAGAGGCAGACTTTATCAATATGAAGTCAGGTTGCCTGTGGAGATAAGTAAGGAGGGGCTGCTCTCCACATTTGTATCTCTCTTCCTAACTCCCACCCCCAGTCAGTTCCCTGGGAGACACTACCGTAGATAAGTCACAATGGGAGGTATTTATACAAGAGTTGTCACCCAACATCTGTAAACATATCAATTAAATACAATGAATTAAATAATCAGCGAGAAATCATTCAACTAAATATTCCAGATACAATTAATGCAACAACAAAAGAGAGGTGTTCTTTTTCTGTTTATTTAATTCTAGCCATTTATATTCTAGCCACTTAATATTGAGATCTGTTGCAATAAATTTTTAACCAAGTTCTTTCTCTTTGGTTCGCAACTGGATTATTTCACATTTATAATTTCTTTTGTTTCCCAACATAATAAAAGAATTGCAACTTGTTATGAGTTGGATCTTAAGTGTCCCCATAGGGCCACACATTAAAGGTCTGGTTGTCATACATGGTACTATTTAGAAGTAGAACCCTTAAAAGAGGTAGGTTTTCATACATGTTTGCTGGTGATATAACTTGATACAGCTTTTTGTTGAAGATGGTTAGTATTTCTTGAATTTAAAAATATATCTACTCGCTGATACAGTCCATGGTTTCACTGTTGGAAATCTGAACCACAGAAAAACCAGAGTATGAGGACACAGAAGCTAGGATATTCATTGCAGCTGAATTTAGAAGAATATTACATAATCAACCTAAAACATTCAGCAATAAAGAAATGTTTAAAAAATGCCAGCTATGAGGTAGTCCTGCAATGGCATATGCAGGTGAGGGCATTGTCTACAGTGACCCCATAGTCCTGCAATGGCACCTAGTGAGGGCATTGTCTACAGTGACCTGATAGTCCTGCAATGGCACCTGGTGAGGGCAGTAAGGCTCAATGACACAGCAGAAGATGGCAAACTATCTGTAAATGAGAATCTGAAGGACCATATAGTATGTAGAATGGTTCAGCAGAGAGGACATGGAAGGTGGAGAAGAGGTATATACTGTAGAGTGAAAAATTATAAAGGCCATCTTATGAAATATGTGTGAATTTTTCGCCTTAGACCTTGGGTAGAAAAGCACCTGCCAGCAGGTTTGGGTCCATCTAATTAGTTACAGAGGAGGGGGAGTTACAGTACAAAGGCCTGTTAAGAACATCCCAGGAACTGACTGGCCAAGGGAAGAACTACACCCTGACCCATGGTACGGCCTACTAGTGTTCAAAAAAGGTAAAACAACCAATCCTGTGCACCCGCGCGAAAGTTCGATTTTTCCCCACCCCGCCCATATATAAGCGCTATGCCCCTGAGCCACGAGGTCAGTCCCTCTATCCCCTATGTGAGATATGGGGTTATGGGCTGGCCCAGAGCTCTGATTTAATAAACCACCTCATGTGCTTTACAGCAAGACGGTCTCTCGTGTGTCCTTTGGGTGCGTGCTATCCTGTGACTTAAGTGGACCCCTTTCTGGGGAGTCCCGGACCTTTCAATATGAGTGTACCAACAGCTCTGGAAAAGGGAGTCCCTGCTTCTTTAAAATTGTTACAAACTAAAGTAGAGAAGAGCTGCATGCTGGGACTCTCACTGCTTATGTATTAAGTTTTAATGACTGTGTATATTAGTCAACTTTCCAACAAGACAAAATAGCTGAAGAAAATAAACTTACTAAGGGGAAGAAGTTATTTGACTCCTAGCTTCAGTCCACAGTTGTGTGGCTCTGCTGCCTGTGGGGAAGAAGGGACACCATGGTAGAGTGTTCCAAACGTAATTAATACTGAGTTTTCATTGTGGCCATTTGAGGAGTTCTTAAATTTCAGTTTTTGTTTTAATTTCTGCCTTTCTTTAGCCTTAGCAAAGGCAAACATCTCCTTTTCTGTTGATTGCTAGTGTCTATTCTTCTGTGAAGTGTTTAATATTTAGTCTGCTTGAATTTTTTGTGGAATTACATCAACTCTTTTAGAGATAAATATGTATGTCTACAACCTAGAAAAATGTGTAATCTCTCTCTCTCTCTCTCTCTCTCTCTATATATATATATATATATATATATGTATATGTATATGTATATGTATATGTATATATATGCGTGTGTATATACACACGCATACACATACATAACCATTGTAGAGTGAAAAATTATAAAGGCCATTTTATGAAATATGTGTAGATTTTTCCGCCTTACAGAACTCGGAACTGAAAATAAGATTTCAGGCCTTCACATTCCAGGTGAAGGACACTTGCTGGATTACATTCCCCAAGCCTCGCCCAAGGCAGGAAGGCATTCCTGACTACAGATAAAGATGCTACCACCTAGGTGGGGCCATAGCCCTATAGCCGGAAAAAGTAAAGATAGTAATCTGAAATGGCAGAATAGGACACAATAGCATGGTGAAAACCACATTTTTGAGAAGAATGAGTGTGCAGAGTGATCTCACATGACTCTAGATCATTTGGGCTAGATTCTCTGAAATGTTCCACTGTTCTTGGTTACCCCTCCCTTGGTCTTCCCAGTGCTATGTTCAAAATTTTAAAACAACCAATCATGTGTAAGCGCGCGAAAATGCCTTCCTCCCCCCACCCCATGCTATAAAAGACCCTTTATCCCACCACACGGGGCCAAAAACCCTGCTCTTGGAGCTAAAGAGCTTGTCGTTTTTGACCGCCGGCTCCTCCCCTAATAAACCTCTGCTGATTGCATCCAGGTATGGTTTCTTGTGATTTTTGGGTGGTCGCGATTCCGGAGGCTTGAGGAAGGGTCTCCCGAGTATGGGGGTCTTCATTATGTTTTCACTGTTTTCTTGCAAACAATTTATTGATCCTTATTACAAAGATATATATATATATATATATATATATATATATATATATATATATATACACACATATATATATATATATATACACACACATATGTATATATATGGCACATTTTCTGTTTACAGCTTTTGAAAACCTCTTATATAACCCAACTTATGTTCAGTAATCATAAATATATTGATTTTTATAAAGACAAAAGTTGTTAAATTAGCATTAGATCATTAATTTATCTAAATTTCCTTTACCTATATTTCAAGATGCTTTTCTGAGACAGAGACTGGCAAGACAGCCCAGACTAGGCTCAAACTCATGATCTCATTGTCCTCATTCCTAAGCAGGAAGAGTATGCGCATGCTTGCCTGTGCTACATGTGTAGGACAAGTGTCTTCCTCTATTGTCATCACCTTATTATCTTAAGACAGGGTCTCTCTAAACCTGAGTTGTCAGTGAATCTGTGGACCTGCCTACATCTACCCCAAACGCTAAGTTTACAAGGACCCACATGCCTGGCATTCTGTGTGTGTGATAGAGTTTGGATTAGGATCCTTGCACTTGTAAGTGTGCCCACTTAGCTACTTCCCTGGCTCCCATCATTGTACAGTTCTTCAGAAACATACTGAGCCCAAGGAAATGAGTTCTTACTGTCTACAGAAAACCACAGTAATGCACTATTTGAAACCCAGCCTTACCAGAGAAGGTAAGATTTTTGAAAGGATATCCTTCAGCCTCATTCAAATTAAGAACTCAAGAATGTGTTGGGGATTGATAAAAGACACATTTCTGGTTCCACACAGATGCTATAGAGTTTAAGAAACAAGGGACAAGAGACAAACAGGCTTTGTGGAGAACCCATTCAAAGCTTCCAGCCAATCATGGTTCTCACTGGCAGCTACACGCTTTCATACACATGATAACATTGCATAGCCCCTGAGTGCACACACACACACACACACACACACACACACACACTCGTGTTCCAGTAAATGGGCATTTGAGTAAGATCAGTCTACTGTATCAGGATCAACATTCCAGTTGTCTTAGTTACCAGTTTTACAAGAACTCACCACTGGGACAAATCAGTGCATATGCCACGAAGATGGAAGAGTGGTCAGGCTAGTAACAAGAACCCAATATGTCGAATTGTTTAAGATAATTAGTGCAGTTAGTAGGTCCAAGTGCAGAGGGGGCATGACTGGTCACAAAGTAGCGGGTTTAGGGATTGCTTGACAGGTCCTTGCATGTTCATTTAACTACTCTACCAACTCTAGTGGACACTTAATCCTCCAAATAAAATTAAGAAAATTTTTTCTGACATTGTGTTACACTGTAAGAATTCAGTTAAACTTAAAAATTAACTGTCCCAGGACACATCCCGGGAGGAGCACATTCCTTAGTCAGAGGACACCTGTTAGATTAGCATTCAGAGGAAGAAGGGAGAGGCTGATTAACATTCCTCAGACCACAGGGAAGAGAACCCACCTGCGGGTGGGGAAGGCCCAGAGCATGTAGACACATTCCACAGGACGGACCAACTCTTGCCACTTACAGACAAGGGCGGTTTTTGCCACCCCATTCCCCAAAGACCAATCAGTTTAAAAGTCACACTGTTCTGCCAATCATATTGTGTTTAGTCACTGTTTCTCTAGTCCACCTCTTAAACTATATAAAAACTGCTCTTAGCTTTAGCTTGGGGTTCCTCTTGCCTGCATGTGAGGGAACCCCAGTGCACTGGTTATTATCAATAAACCTCATGTTTTTGCAGCGGAATCCCCTGTTGGTGTGTGTTTCTGCAGTGGCACGTCCCCTGGTTTGGATCTTAGAGTCCAACAGCAGTACACAGAATTAGAGAATTAACACTAAGAGGAACTTTCATCTTTGCATCTTGCCCAACACTCTCAGCTCATGTATTCAAACAAGGCCCAGAAATGCAGTTGGCGTCAAGGGAGTCAGATGCAAGGGCTGGCACTGCAGCCACAACATTTTGTTCTGCCTACAGTTTATCCTCTGAATTGAAACTTTCCCTTCTGGAAGGAGGAGGGGACCACAGAAGGATCAACGAAAAAAGAGGCTCAGGAACCTTAGCAAAGCTACATGAGTCACAAGGCTCCAGCAGTAAACAATAGCTGGAGGAGAGGCGACTCCTCCGTGGACTGCCTGCCTAGGGTAGGAAGCTCCAGAGATAAGGCATCTCTAAGAAGCCAAGGTAAAGAGAACTTTTCACCGCTTCTGTTGCCTTCATTCTGCCTACGCACCTGAAAGTAGTCCCAAACGCATGGTGTAGGACTCCGTTGTCTCCAACACAGAACTGCAGGCTCTCAGCTCTCTCTAGCTGCTCTTTAAGGACTGAAATGATGCTTGTTTGCTTCAGCTGGGGGGGGGGGTGTTGGGGGGGAAGGGCACTCAGCAGCTATAGAAAGCCACTTCTCAATTATTACTGCACTGGATTTTGGCTGATACTCAAAACATAATAGCATTTTTAGCTAAATGTTTTGCTTTTTTCATTATGCAGTGTTTTAAATATTTGGATTTACTTAATTTGATATTAAGAGTTATTAGAAAAAGAACTCACAATACATTTATTTTCCTTGAGATGCTACTAATTCATTGACCGAGAAGAAACCTATGTTCAGAAAATTATATTCATTCATGGAGCTAAAAGATTAAGTAGTTACATTAATTATAGAAACCTTGATTTTATTGAATTCAATTAACAATAAGTTGACAGTGATCTCTCATTTAGTAAATCTGATATGAATTAAGCTTAACAACTAAATCCCATTAAGTAGGGATCTTGCTGAAGACACTTCATAGATATTTTATTGAAAGCAAATCCAAATAGAACGTTGAGCTTTGGAAATGAGATCTGTATCTCTATTTATCCAACAGCGAGAAATAATTAAAGGGAGAGAAGGTGTACCCCTATCAGGAGCCATCTCTGACTGTTGCTGAGTTCCGTTCACAATGTCTCTCAAGGAAAAGACGGTCACCTTGGTTATCCTGGTCTCTTGGATTCAAACCTAATGTCGGTGGCTCAAAATTCATAGCCATGAGCCAAGGAAGGGCCAGTGGGCCAGTGCTGCTTCCAAGGCAGTCTTATGTTGCATCCATAAGTAGTCATATAGGGCATCCAATCATGTAGCAAGATACGCTACGTAATAAGCCATTTGCTGAGTGTCCTGAACCAACAGCCATGTAGTACTTGCAGGAGTTTAGATTGATGAAGCCTTTTGACAGACCCAATGAAAAGGCAGTTATTTAATAAGAAATGTTATGATTATATTTGATACAAGCTATAAAAATAATCTGTGGGACTTTAAGCCACCAGCTCTTATTTTTTTGGGTAGTTTTTTTTTTTTTTTTTTTTTTTTTTTGCTATCTTAATTACTGGAGTGGGTTTTTTTTTTTTTTTTTTTTTTTTTTCATGAACTTTGTAGCTTTTGAGCTAGTGACTATCGAAAGAACCATTGCAAATGATGTCATTTTCTTCGAAATGCATGTGTTATATCTGGCACATAAGGGGGGTGGTGTTCCATGCAAAGCAGCAGCACTGAAACCACAGGGGTCATAGATGGTCAACAGGAGGCATCTTAGCTAGGCCCCTCTTTACCAGAACTATTATCAGCAGAACTAGTGATACAAAAAGGGAAAAGGGAGTTGGACACTTTGCTTATGTTTTATATTAGCATCATCATGACCAGTGTAGGTTGGATTCTCTCCAGTACAAAATTAAACCCTTTTCTGCCGTTGTGCTGAAGGGTGAGGCAGGAGGGAGGGACTCAGAAACCTGGCAGAGTACATCTGGCAGTTTTCTGGATGTTTATAGCTATCCCAGCCATGTGGTTCTTAGTTCTTGGTTCCTTAAAGACCACACAGGAGACAGCAACCCTGTTAGTGCCTGGAGCTGGGAAGCAAGCAAAAAGGCTGAGCACAGGGTAGACTGTGGAAGGAGCTGACTGTCAGCGTTCATGCTGGAGAGCTGATCTCCTGTGATGAGAAGTACTGCTTCACAGTACCATGTATGTTAAAGGCAATCAGCCCTTTCGTCATACCATGGAGCTTACGTTCCTAGAAACAAAACCAAGAGAGCCCATGCATACCGCCTTTTAAAAAGGACAGATTCTTTTCATTTATGATTTCTGCCTATCTAAGTGTAAGAGAATTAGCAGGATGAGAAATTTAAAAGTCTGACATTCCTTATATAAATAATGACTAACTAAAAGAACTCGGAAGATTTTTCAGGTATTTTACATATCAAAAGTCAGTTAGCCGGGTTTCTTCTCAGTTGCCTTTTACATTCTACATCAGAAAGCAGCAATGTTAGGATTTGTATAACATGATGATGGCATTATGTCATTTGTTCCTTTGGTCTAGGAAGAATGTCCACAGTCACCCAGCAACTAAGACACTGAGCAAGGACACAAACCTAAGTCTTTCGGGTCCATGCCCAGGACTCTGCCTTTCCACAAAGATATCAGATTCTTGGAGAAGGTGAATGCTAAACAGATGTACTTCTGGGCTCTAAGGCTGAAATTTACCATCAGTACCTGTCAATGATGTTCTTGATGATGCTACTGTAGGTGGTAACGGACGACTCCAGAAAGCCTTTCCTCATATGTATGCAGAACATAGATTTGTTTTATTGGGTTAGAAAGTCAACTAAGCCCAGTTACCAAGTTTCACTAGCTAGTTATACACACTACTGCCTCTTCTGTCTCCTCTGAGAGGAAGCCTAATACACCTCAACTCAAATTCTCAGCTGCTGCCTCTCTCCAGCTCACTCCCCCTTCCCTTTATTCAATCCTACTCAAACCCACCATAATCCCCCCTTTCCGTGTTTATTTATCCTTTTATAATGGCCATTAATGACTTACTGTGTTATTTTTCTATCACTTACTGCATCATCTCTGTGGCTGATAACCCTAACAACAAGAGTCACTGATAGTGGGACATGGGAATAAACATTATACTCTGCATATACTCACTAATACAAGAGACTTGCATTATGAGGCATTCTATGTTCTAACTGCAGATGGAGAAAAATCGTTACCATTACCTTGTTAGACAGTCAATCAGTTTGCACTAGACTTACTTCTGGGGGAAAAGTAAGAACCAAGATTTATTGTTTCTTGTATAATATCTTCTAAAATATGAAGAATATTTTTATCTTCAGATTTTCATTCCTTGTATTGTGCTACCCTCCTACTGTTTCTTAGCTCTAGTGTCACAGACATGCAATCTTTTTTTTTTTTTTTTTAAACAGGGTCAGATAATAAGTAGTTCAGACTCAAAAGTACAGCTGCACCAACAAAGAGGTACCGACAACCCATTAAATCAAGAATGGACTCATTCTTTAAGAGTGTATACTGCTCTTACGGAGGACTCAAGTTCAGTTCCTGGCACCCATGTCAGGTACTCACAACCATTAGTTACTTCAGCTCCAAAAGAACTGGTGCCTTCTTCTGGAATCCATGGGTACCTGCACTAGCAGGTGCATGGATGCACACACATGCGCATGCACACGCACGCACACACACACACTATTAAAAACAAAATAAACCTTTGAAAATGGACTCAACTACCCGCTAGTAATACTCTATGAACAAAAATATGCAGTGGTCCATAGACATTCACTTGCCAGACGCCTTGAACCAGACCAATGACTCATTGCAATGAACATTTGCAAGTAAAACTGGGCAAAGGGGTGTAAGACACACTGTGACACAGGACAGCTTCCGAGATGTGACATGTCCTTGTTTGTTTATTTTATTTTTGTTTTTTGTTGTTATTGTTTTCTTTTGAGAGGAAGGCTGCGAGGGTGGAGGGCAGATATGAAGGGCTGGGGAGATGAGTGGGATTGTGATACGTGATGTAAAACTTACAAGGAATCAATAAAAGGTTTTAAAAAAAATGTAACAGGCAGCAGACTAACATTTGCAAGCCCCTAGGGTCTAGGAATCAGAGAAGACGGGAACAGTATTCTGCCCTGCAGTAAAGATATACAAATAATGATCCAAAGATCTCACAAATAGTGTAAAGTGATAATTTCAAGAGATGTGATTAGACAAAATGTTCCTCATCTTCAGAGTCTATATAATCTCACCTGTTCTATAAATTTGGTTGGTGAGATTGTTTTCTCCAGGTCTTCCATGTATAAACTGAGTTTTCTGTGGCAGCAGGCCTCTGTATATCATAATCAACCACCCTGCTCCAGAGATCATGTTTGTTTCGGTGACCTCACGACCTGTCCTGGCAGATGTTTAGCGTTTCGGTGACCTCACGACCTGTCCTGGCAGATGTTTAGATGTTTTTGTGCAGAAGCATTGAGTTGTCATTGCTGAGAATCACTCATCGGTCATCTGGAACCTTCCAAACTTCTTCCTAACTCTTGCTGCAGCCTACTAGATGGCCTTTGGCTACACTCTGTTTTGCTCTGGTGTCTTTCTGCTACCAGCAACAAACAATTTCCTTCTCATCTTTACACACACACACACACACACACACACACACACACACACACATATCCATGTACAAACATGCAAATGCAAGCCACTACATGGTAGCAGTGAGACATGGCACACAGGTGAACAGGTATGCCCAGGCTGCCAAGTGACAGCCAAGGGACATGGCAGGTATGAGAACAGTGCTAGCCACCAGTTGGATACCCGGGCCATAGAAAGCATATCAACAAGACCACATATTCTGCCACATGGTGGCGCTGGGACACGAATGTGTGTGAACAAGAGTGCCCTTCTGTTTGTGCAAGGTTAGTCTTCATGCTCTGGGTGTTTCTCAGTAAGTTACTAGCCAGTAATTGACACCATTACCTCTAAGTGTGATACACACATGGGATGTAGTAAGTCATTAGTAGTTCATGTTTAAAATAACAATTTCAAACTAGAGCAGGCTAATTTTGAAAACTCCACTCAGACTTTGCTTATTTATTACACATTGGTTTTGCTTATAAGATTTCTTCGCAGAAATCATTTAAAGCCCTGGGTCTGAGAAACAGCAGCTCACTAATCGAAGACATATGAACAGAGGACTGTTCTGCTGATCCCAGTGAATAGGTACATTGCACTGAGCTATGAACACGAATGATCTGGGCCTCCCCATTAATGGCTGGGACTCAGTCCATTTTTGAATGTTTTGATAAGACATGGCACCCGATTATCTGACAAATGAGTGGACACACTAACACAAATCCGTATTTAAATATTAGTAATGCAAATACAAGAGCAGTTATTGTGTTATTCTCAAAATCTCATCCCAGTGGCTTGTTTTGCAAGCACACTGGTACCCAGACCATGTTTCAGCAAAGTTAGAAGACACAACTGATCTCTGGCCTCATTTCCTTGATTCTTGTGACCTCACTCTCCTCTTCCAGCCCTCTCATCTGATCCCAACACCAAGGAGCTTGACAAAGTCATCCACAGTAAATGGCATGGCCTGAATATATTAATCCTGCCAAGAATCTTTACTTTTTAAATGAAAGTTTCCTGAACACAGATGTTTTCATAAATCACTAACCACACAGTCTGTGCAGCAGAGACTGCAGGGAGGTGGTGGGGGCTTTCCTGGAACCCTTTGGAATATGCCTTGTGTGTATCTACCAACTATGCCGAAGAGAGGTAAGCCCTGGTACTGCATAAAGGGGTATGTGGACATCACCAGTACCTTCTAACCTCTCAAAGATGACTGAACTTACTCCTGGAAGGTGCTGTGTTGGTCTTACAAGTGCTGGACCTCATGTGTCCCTGTTATCAACCCAGGACAGTACCACCTGTTCTATTTACATTGCTAATGATAAGTCAGCATTAACACAGGTTCCCAAAGAAGAAAATAAGAGAAGTTAAGCTCATAATACTGAATCAATGTCTTTTTCTGGTTCCTGATAATGGCAAAGAATTATTTGCATACTAAGAAAAATGCTAATTTTATTAAGATGCTTTCAGTTGTGGCTTTTAAACTAACTCCTAGCAGTCTAGGAGTTATACGAGTGATTTCATTTATCAGTTCTAACATCTTTGGGATCATTTGTATACACAGTTGCCATATTTATAGAAAAAAAACGCAAATCCAGAACTGACTTGTTTTCTAAATGACTTGAGAAGTTGTCATTAAGAAGCATCTGCCACTTTACTGCATTCCTATAAAGCGTTCTTGTGCCTCTATAACGGACTATTGAGCAGGCGTTTTAAAGCAGTACACACACAGCAATACATGTCATAAAAAGATAAGGAGCTATAACATAATTAATGATTTCAGTTCCTCTATAATGAATTTCACTTTAATAGGTGAAGTCCATCTTTACCATTAACATGAGAGAAGTCTGAAAATGCAAAAAGAAAGTCTCTCTAGACCAAATGCCCACCTACCCATGGAAAACTGTAGAGAATATGTAGATCAATTATTTTGTGTGTGTGTGTTAAAGGTCAAACCAAGAGAAGATTCTTTCAGTGTTAATGTGAGGCAAATATCTTAGGTCATTACGAGCTTTAAAACAATTTAAGCCTTAGCCAAGACATTAAACTGACAGTGGTCTTGAGCATGGGAAACAGAAACAGACCTCGGCAGCAGCAACAGACAGGCATTTGTAAAGGTTCACATTGATAGTCAGAAACTAGGGAGGTGTTCCTATTCCTCAACACAGGACCCTACTTTAAGGCAAAAGTTTAACACATGAAGAAAAGTGGTTAACAACTACACAAAAATCGGGGAAAAAAAAAAAAAAAACCTACATTGAAGATCCATGGTTCTGTGGGGGGCCCTGTCTTAGCATGGGTTTCTGCAAGAAGCAAACCTTGAGATGAGACTTTGAAGGGCAGTAATCTACTTGAAAGTGATTTCAGGAGCATCAGTAAAAGAATGGAACATGAAAACATGAAATAGACAGGGAATGCATTCAGTACCTTGTATGGATCACTTGCTAAGCAAAAGACACTTGTCCCTATTGGGACCTTCTGAGAGACAAAAGAATGTGCCTCAGACTTTCCTACCTGAGCTGTTAGAAGTTGGGGGTATGTATCTATTTATTAAATCTCACCACTTCCTGGTGGTGAGTTACTTTGGGGGATTAGCTCCTAAAATCACAGGTCTACTCACCCTGGAGCAGGGTTTGCTCTAGCTATGCTAAAACACCCTTGGGTAAAGCCTCAGGCACACCACCATTGAATGGTATGCATGGAACATGAAGACAGGGATGGAGACACCAAAAAATAGTATAACAGTAAGACAATAGTTCCTAGTCCCTTATTCAAAACGATGATATTAAAGTGAACTGAAAATGATAGGAAATGAACAAGAAGTAGGTTTGGATGAAGACTGATTTGCTGTCAATTCTTATCTGAGGCTTTCTAGAATATTCAGCTATTCTAGTTTGTATGAATAGAATTTCACTCAAGAAATATTAATGTTTGAGCATGGGGCATTGCCAAGACACCACTAAAAATGCAATGTACCTTTATTTTATAAAATTATGTGATTTTATAAACTAGATAATATATAATTTTATTATATTGCCTATCTAAAATTCTCCACATTCTGGGTCCCTACCAGTGCATGAAAATTGGACATGTATTTTTTGATGTCTTTTATCTCTCTTCTGAATTTGTCTTAAAAATAAATAACTATTTTAGGAAAAAGTATATTAACCCCATTGGATAAAGGGCAGCTACCACTTTAAGAAATTCGGGGAGGGGAGGAGAGCTGATAGGAGAGGAGGTGGTAAAACGGAAAGCTTTGAACTGTGGGAACATTTCCTGTGACCAAGATGACTGGAGCCTCCTCATCCCAGTCTAGCTTAGGGAACAATATTAACACTCCAATCTAAAGTGTTAGAAATCTACACTTTCAAACTCCTTCAGGAAAATATTTTCCTTTAGGAAAATAAATGTCTTATACATTAAAATTTCAATTAATTTAACTTCATGTCAGCTTCTCCATCTCAGAGGCTTCAGAAACTCAAGCCAATTATCTAAATTATTAGTTATAAATACCTATTCATTTTATAACACTTGTACATATAGTATATGCCTAAGATGATATACTAATTAGATTTTTAAATAAAAAAAAAACCCTCAAGTGTTAATATCACAACTATACAATTCAGTATGGTACCAGAATGATATAAACCATATCTCAGGTGACTGTAACCCATTGATACTGTGAAAATAGCTATTTGAACTTTGTAGATGTTCAGGTAATCACAGATGAAGACCTCAGTTTAAAAGATGGCACTTAGCCTAAATAATGAATGGTTCTAACTTGTAGAAATAAGGCACAGGCTAATCTGGGTAGGAGTCATGGAAGAAAGATCCAACATACAAGATACTGAAGCCCTAGACAACTTAGCAAATTACAGTATTTGTATGAAATGCAGTATAAAATCTGAAATAGGATTGACTACTACCTTAATAATAGAGAAGAGTACAAGAAAACAATAAATCAATATTTTCATGAATATAGACATGAAATCCTTACTAAAATTCCAGAAAACTAAATTTAATAATATATAATATTGAAAAATGACCAAATGAGATTCATCACCAGAATGCAAAGTTAGTTCAACACTCAAAATTCAATCAATTTAATTCACCAGAGTAACCAAATAAAAAAGAAAAGCCATAAATAAAGCTTTTCTATTAATGTAGAAAGAAAGCATTGAAAATTGAATCTGTGATTAAAAACTTTCATCAAACTGGGAACAAAAAAGATGTTCCTCACCGTGCTCCTCACCTGAAGTGCAGTTAAAAGTTCCATGAGAGGGTTGGGAGGGACAGCTAGGCTAAGCGGGTAGGAGAGCTAGCTATGCAAACAGGAAGACTTGAGTTCAGACCCCAGCACTCACATAAAAGCCAGGCATGGCTGCATGTGCGTGTAAGCCCAGCATTTGGGGTCAGAGTCAGGCAGACCCTGAGAACTCTTTAGCTAGCTAGCCTCACCAAAAAGGGGAGCTTCAGCTTTAGCAGGAGACCTGGTCTCAAGGGAATTGGGTGTCGAATGATGAAAGGAGACACTTGATATCTTCCTCTGGCCTCTGTATGCAAGTGTACCTCTGTGTACACATACATCTATGTAAGCAATTCACATGCATGTACATACATGCACACACATAAACACACCCCTAAGGGTTTTTTTTTTTTAGGAGAGAAAAAAAAATCCTATCAGGGACATCACTCTTACTAGTGAAACAGCAAATACTCTTCTCTAGGATCAGAGACTATACACTCTGTCCCTAATTCTTTGCAACACTGCCTGAGGGCCAGTGCAATAATAGGAGTGGAAGAGCAATGGGGGCAGGAGATAGAGGGAGGCAAGAAGGAAGTGATCAATAGAGAAAAGGAAGGAAGGAGAAAAGAAGGGAAGAAATAAGACAAGAAAGGGAAGAGGGAAGGGAGGATGTGAAGGACGGAGGGAGATGGAAAATGAAAAGGCATTTTCTATTTATTATTCATTTATTATCTATTTTCTATTTATAGAAGATATTCCAGGTACATAGAAGTCAGGTGATTCTCAAGAGTAACTATTTAAACACACAGTCATTTTGCTAGGTTCCAAAATTCGAGATTAATATACAGAAGTCAACTGTAGTTTTATGTTTACCTGTAAGTAACTAAAAGATGAACATTTCAGAAATCCCATTTAAAATAGCACCCCAACCACAAACTACTTAAGAATGGGTCTAACAAAAGACCTGTGTTGCTCTGCACTACTGCACAAAAGGTACTGTTCAGAGAATTCATTTAGGGCCCACATAATCTGAGAATATGTTATGTACTCTGAATGTCAGAAGTCTCTGCATTATTAAGACATAAAATGCTCTGAAAACTGATCTAGAAGATTCAATGCAGTTCCAAATGGAGCCTGGCAGGGCAGCAGGAGGCAATGTACACTCAACTCTACCGTTCATTATGCACAGAATTGACAACACATATATAAACCCAATGCAAGGCTAAAATCACAAATTTCTTAAACTTGAACCCGGAGGTGTGAGGGTGTGGTTCAGTAGTAGAAACTGTACCTATCATGTGGAGGTGTGAGGGTGTGGTTCAGTAGCAGAAACTGGGCCTATCATGTACAAGGTCCTAGGTTTGGACCCTCACATCATTTCACCCCCCAACACAGGAGAAACAAACCACATAAGAGACAATCTTTATGGCCTTATCATAAGCAAAAATTTCCTAGCACACAAACAGCATGACCCTTCTAAATTATAATAGATTTCCATAGAAGTAAATATTTTGTCCTTATAAAAGTAGGAAATTAAAGATAAGCCACACATGGAAGAAATATATATTTGAGAATATGTAATAACTGTCATACTTAAGGAGAAAAGACATCTACTTTCAAACATGCTAAAATTTTGGACATACACAACCTCCAAAATAAAAATGGTTAATGGACATATGATGCCACAATGGGATACCACTAAAGACTTGATTATTATCATAACATGTTTTGACAAAGATGCACAGGTGGCAATATGAGTTGCTATAGCCAGTTTTAAAATGTGGCAATTTATAAAAGTTAAATATACATCTGCGTTTAACACAATGTCCAGGGCTAGATATTTTCCCTGCACAATGAAAACACATGACTGGAGGAAGGCTGCACACTTGTGTCTATGGTGCAGTACTCATGACAGCCACATGTGGAAAGCACCAGTGTTCATCGCTGAAGGGGAAAGTGTACTCCACAATAAAGCAGAACTCTTGATATGCAATATAATGTGAGTAAATCTGTGGTTAGTTATGCTAGGTGAAAAACCAGCACACAGAATATATATTTTATCATCCCATATAAAATGCAATACAGAAGAACGGGGAGGAAAGAAGAACAAATAACAGTAGGAATGTTTGGAAAACACCGTAAGGATATTTGATATTTACCTAATATTTATGTAACACACACATACATACATACACACACACACACACACACACACACATATCTTAAATGATGTCATGTCACTTGGGCTGACAATACTTGGACCATCCAAAACCCCAATACCAAGCACAAGAAATCTCCTTTGAGTTGTTGATTAGAACATTCCAAGAGACTCCTAAACCAGTGTAGGCTATAGGTTATCTACTTTGCCCGTGGTTGCCTCTTAGAGGTGGAAGGGTAAGTACCTTTGCAGAAACATCACACACACATTAGACACAGGCCTAACAAGATTTGAGCCAGATGTGAACTGAAGGCCTCCTCTGGAGAACTAGCTTTCCTAGTAGCAGGGGTTATGTAAGCTGGCAAGAGAGGGGACGCAATCAATACCTGTACCTAGTAATGGCACCTATGAACTTAAACCATGCACAGCGTGCAAAGAGATCCCACAAGGTGCAACAGGAGAACTCACAGTTGGTGGTAACTGACAGCTACCTGACGGGACTTAGCAAAAGCAGGAAATCATGCTGGCTACTCCCAAACTAGCCAACTACCCAGAGCTACTGAGATCATGGTTTTTAGGGAGAACCTACTTCCACCACTTGACATCAGCACAATTCCTAACTGCAGTTACCCGGATTCCTACAGATAACTGTAGCTGTCGCCTCTCAACAAAGATCCTCTCTTTGTAGCAGATAGATAGAGACCATAAGCAAAGACAATTAGTTAAAATGCAGGGATCAAATGGCATGGGGTTCCTAGCCCCAATAAATAAAATTACAGCACAAATTATGCACTTAATGCTTAGGGAACATCATGGAAGAGGGGGAAGAAAGGCAAAAGAAGTAGGAAGTCAGCTGTGATAGTGTGTCTTCTAGAAACATAAGGGAAGTCACACCCATACTACCTCAACAATATGTTGCCTAACCAAGACTCAACAACAGCAACACCAACACACACCCTGACTTTGAAGAGGGATATCACATGGAGTCCCACCCTTAAACAAAGAACCACAGGCAACCAGTGCCGGCCAAGAATAGCTGAATGAGTCCTTCCAAGGATGAGTCCCCTAACTGGTTACTCAATAGCAGGTGGCCAGCCCTGAAATCACGACAACATCAACACAAGCAACATCAAACAAATTCATCAGGATGTATTTATGCATTTACTTAACACACATACACTCACCAATAATAACCAAAGCCATGAACTTGAGGGAGGAGGAAAGAGAATATTATATAATTATATTTTAATTAAAAGTAAAAAAAAAATAAATGCAAATTAATGCAAAGTAATTCCCCAAACCACAGCAGTTTTGCTGGGGGGGGTGGGGGGGTGGGGCGCTGGACTACAGAGATCCAGAGAGTCTTTAAGGAATGAGGAATAGTCAGTACAATGTTATGACTATAATGATGCTGCAGTTTGGCAGTGTATGTAAATATCAAAACATGACCACCTACCCACTCTAAGTAACAAGTCTATAGTAGATAAGCTACTTCCCAGGGAAGTTAACGAGAAAAAATAATTCTTAAAGTGTTAGGCTAAGATGCAGTACAGGATGCCATCCAGCAGTTCTAGGAATGAATGGTGTCTCAAGACTAAAGATAGAAGACATGCAGTGAATGTTTGTTAATGGTGTTTCAGATGAACAGGTACAGATCAGACCCTGGGGAATCTCAGCGATCTGAGACCAGCAGGAGTGGGGCTGATTCCTACATGTCTCTGTACCTGCTCTGGAACAGGTAACCATATACCCCACTGAGAGGACCATGGGCAGCCACGTGATGTAGCATGTAGCGCCTGGAGTCTTTCCCCATGCAAATACAGCATCATTAACATCTTAAATTCAGCCAATAGAAAACATCTACCCCCCAAATCCTATCCCCCCACCAAGGTTTATGTAGTCCTTATCCACATGGAATAAAACACCCAAGTTTTCACCAAGGCTCTGTCTTTATTGCTTTAACACTTGGGGAAGGGTTCTCTCTCCAGAAGCATTCACCTCTGGATGCTGGACCTACCTAGCAGGCTCATTTCTGAGTGGAGACAGGGTCTTTTCCTCTGCCACTGCCACTGTAGCTGGATAAGTAAGAGACCTGAGACCCTGGCTACCTGCCCTGTGCAGGATGCTCAGCCTCTGCTTCTCTTCTAAGAGCTGTAACACTCATCGTTCCCAGACGCACAGGAGTCCTGTGGAACCTATTCATTCCTGGCTCTGCGTTTCCCTCCTCAGTCTGGCATACTGAGCTGTCTACAGCCCCAGAGGGAAGTGGGTGGACAGCAGACCACAAATGGGTGCAGAAAAAAAGAGAAAGTTTTGAAAAATAGACTAGGGGCTAGGGAATGTCTCAGTAGGTAAAAAGCTCACATTCATTTGGGTCTCTGGTGTTCAAATCCCCAAAACTATGTAAATGCCAAGCACATTTGGCAACTGGTCTATAGTCATATCTTTTCAGAGGCCAACATGGGGAACTAGGAGCAAGTTGGCTGGTAGCTCTGGGCTCAATGAGAGTTCCTGCCTCAATATGTGAGGTAGAAAGTGATCAAGGAAGGCACACAAGGTCAACCTCAGGCCTCCACATGCATGTAAGTATGAGCACGTCATGTACCACATATGTGAACACTAATACACACATACTGGGGGAGAGAGAGAGAGAGAAAGAGAAAGAGAGAGAGAGAGAGAGAGAGAGAGAGAGAGAGAGAGAGAGGTACCACATACATGAACACTAATACACACATACCAGAGAGAGAGAGACAGAGACAGAGACTATTCAGGTATGCAATGAAGAAAGAAATGTAACTCATACAACTTGTGTCTGCAGTACCAGCAATTAGGAGGCCAAGGCTGCCAGTAAAAAGTCAGACTGGATTATAGAGAAAGACCCTGTCTCAAACACTTAGGAAGAAAAGGCACGCAAGCTTCTCAGCAAGGAAAAGTTTCCTTTTATTTATGTTTAGTAGACTTACTATGTTTCTGTCTCTGTCTTTCTAACTCTGTTTGTCTGTCTGTCCGTCCCTCCCTCCCTCCCTCCCTCCCTCCCTCCCCCTCTCTTGGAATTTTGTACTCTAAAATACCTAAGAACAATCCTTAAGACAAGAAGCTGGGATTGGAGAGGTGGTTTAGTGCTTAAAAGAATACACTGCTCTTGCAGAGGTTCCAAGCTGGGTTCCCAGGACCCATGTCAGACAACTCAGAACTACTTGTAGCTTCAGTTTCAGGGGATCTGTCCTCTTCTGGCCTAGGTGAGCACCTGCACTCTCCTGTAAATACCCTAACACAGACATAGTCAAAGACGAATGATTTTTCTTTTTTAACTTTAAAAAGACAAAAAGGGGGCTTATCCTGAGAAAAGGAAGAAATTTCTGAATCCAATGCATACATTTTCTGTACTTATTAATATTTTTCTCTAATATTAAGCTAATAGTAAGCTTATTTGTTGGCATCTCTGGGCATTTTGCCCAGTTTAGTTTACATCTTTTCATCTGTTCAGTCTTTTCTGGGTATTGTAATTGATACTGTAATTGATACTGTAATTGATACTGTTAAATTATACTTTAGCATCTCCTTTTCACATTTCTGCCTCCTCTAAGCAGACTCTGTGACTGAGGCTAAAAGAAGGTGTCTGACACACAATACAATTTCTGTATTGTCCAGAGATAAGTAAAGGACAGATCAAAGCCTAACCTCAAGAAGTAATTTATTAATTAGCCTGTAGTAACTGTTAGGAATTATTGCAACCAAATCAAGCATCTTAAGTCTAGAAACCATTTAAAATATGGCAGACGTCAATAAAAACGTATTAACTCTTATATGCTGGTCCACTTTCAATCATCCTTAGATGGCTTTCCCTTTTGTTCCCACTAAAACAAGTCCCTAAATTATATAGTAATGCTACTGTGTTGATACTACTTTCTACAAATGTGGCAAAAACTATTATATATACTAAATAGAATCCACAGACTATAAGGGAAATGCATTAATTAAGAAGTACCTAGCTTATTTTTTTTTTTAGCTCAACTTTTTCCTTGGCTTTAACATGGTTTAAAGCTGGGCTAGGCTCCCCAAGCCCCTTCAAAATACTCACAGGAGCAAATACGAAGACAATGTGTGGAGCAGAGACTGGAAAACTATCTGGAGACTGACCCACCTGGGGATCCATTCCAGGTGCAATTACCATATGCAAATACTGTTGTGGATGCCAGGAAGTGCATGCTGACAGGAGCTTGATATACCTGTCTCCTGAGAGGCTCTGCTAGAGCCTGACAAATACAGAGCTATGCTTACAGATCATGGGTTCCCCAATTGAGGAGTTATAGAGAAGACTGAAGGAGTTGAAGGGGCTTGAGGCCCCATGGGAAGAGTGACAACACCAACCAACCAGAGCTCCCAGGGTCTAAACAGCTAGCCTGGGAACACATATGGAGGGACCCATGGCTCCAGCTGTCCTGTCATAACTCTTGAATGAGCTACAATTAGTCTTTTGAGGTCAAATCCTTATTCTACTGACCAGCCAAGAAGACAGACACGTGTGTGTGTGTGTGTGTGTGTGTGTGTGTGTGTGTGTGTGTGTGTGTAATATCAGCAAAGACAGTAAGATTTAGATTAAGTGGCTGGATTAATAGAATCAAAGCAAAAAGAACACATAATTCTCTTTATAAGGATTCTTTGTAATCTACTCTATGTCCGTAATAAAACCTATCAGTAACCTGTTAGACCTTGTACTTCATGATGTCATTCCATCCCATTAGAGGTTAAGATCTGCCTAAGTCAAAAGCCTAACGCAAGCCTGCTGTCACAGACCTGTTAGTCTAGCTCCCGGAGGCTAAGGCAGGAGGACAGCAAGTTCAAGGCTTTTTAGAATACAGTGTAAATCAAAGCCAATAGAGGCACTTTAGTGAGACCCTGACTGAAAATAAAAAATAAAAAGGTTAGAGATATATGTCATTGATACAGCACTTGCTCAGAGTTTACAAAGCTATAGGTTCAATCCCCATGACCACACACACACACACACACACACACACACACACACACGCCTCTAAATAACAACAGCAAAACAAAAACCACATAAATCTTCTTTCTAGAATTTTGTCTTTCTTGATTAATCCTATATTTATTTTGTGAACTTTTTTTTCATGCACATCCCATAAGCTCTGACTCCACCCCCAGGCCCCTCAGTTTCATTAATGGTACTTGAACAGATCATGGTCTTGTGAAAAGATTTCCTGATACCTCACCATAATCCATTGATGACTCTAATCTCCTACATAAAATAATGAATGAATTATCAGAAGGGTAGCTACTCAATATGTAATTGCAATGAATCAAACATCTTTAGAAACATTAGGCAATGTCTAAATCTTGTCAACATCACTCTTTTAACCCCAGCTTACAGATCAGTTAGAGGAAACTGTTGATGGGTGTCTATTTGGCATACTGATAAATGAATAATAGCCTGTGAATTTTTAAAACCCAGGCTACAAAACAGATCTTCATAGATTAAGCAGTGTCCTCTAACCACCCAATGATTCAAATGCTTTTATTTCCGAAATGTGATTTTTGTTCTTAGCTCTTTCTTCCTACCAAACATTAAGTCTATTGTTAAAATAATTTGATCTTTTAAAGAAAATCAGAATAATAAATACAAGCCCATAATCCTTATTCTTTGTTCTTAAATATTCATAAATAAAATTATAGCCTTCCATCCTACCAGACAAATTAACATATACACAAATGTTATAATTGTAGAGTAAAAAATTATAAAAATCAATTTTATAAAATATATATAGGCTTTTCTCTAAGCCTCACTTTAAAGGGCATGGAAAATTTTCTCTGAAGCAAGCTAAAAATGTGGACTGGCCAGTTTTAGGAACCGGAAGAGAGGAACTGCACCCTGCCCCCACGACCGGTACAGCCTGCTGATGTTCAAAAAAGTAAAACAACCAATCGTGCACGAAAGTTCCCCTTTTCCCCACCCCATGCACATAAAAACCCTAGACCCCTGAGCCGAGGGGTCAGTCTCTCTATCTCCTATGTGAGATATGGAGATATGGGCTAGCCCAGAGCTCTGATTAAACTGCCTCATGTGTTTGCAGCAAGCTGGTCTCTCGTGAGATTTTTTGGGTGGGCACCGTCCTGAGACTTGAGTGAGAATCCCCCTTTGGGTTTTTTTTTTTTTTTTTTTTTTTTTTTTCATTTAACAGCACCCGGTATTCCCAAGCAGTCTCCCATCCAAGTACTGACCAGGCCCGACCCTGCTTAGCTTCTGAGATCAGGTGCATTCAGGGTGGTATGGCCGTAGACATGGGTGGGGAGTTAGCTGAGTAAGTTATAAGTGGCTACACCTCTGAGGAATGTGACTCCCCTTCTCCCAGCAACCATTAACTATCTCTAGCTCTGCAGGGAGGAGTGAGGCCTCATGACCTGCCCCTCAATCCATGATGGCAGGCTGATAAGACTTGTGCAGGTGACCACCACTGTTATGACGTCACAGCATCCCTCTGGCCTTTACATGCTTTTGTCCTCTCTTCTGCATTGGTTGCTCAGCCTTGCAGGGGACCTATATCTTGTCTTTCAATTCAATATGTTCAAAATGGGATCTTTTTTTCACTAAACCTTCTCTTGCCCATATATTTCCTGTCTGAAATTTTTTGAAATTCATTTACAATAGTGCCTGGTGGTCAATAAAAATTTATTTAATGAATAAAATAATCAGTTGGCCAACAATTATTAATTAAGTGCAGAATCACTGGCCCATCTCTAGAGTCAGTAGCAGAAAACCAACCCGACCATTTCTGAGCTTTATTCACAGCGGAAAGGCTGACTGATGAGCCACTGCTACCAATGGCTATACTACCAGAGTTCATGTGTTAAGTCATTTTGAGAAGGGATAGTTTTATTCAGATTTCTAGGCTACTTGTAAAATCCAAGTGAATTCAAAGTCTAGCTGAAAGTTTATTGAATGAACAGCATGAAAACTAATTACTGTCATTTTGGATTAATCTAAGTGCTGAATAAATTACACACAGTGACTTCTTACGTGTGTGTGTGTGTGTATGTGTGTGTGTGTGTGTTTCTCTACATCACTGGAAATGCCTCCTTTCTCTCTTCCTTTCTCTTTTCCTTTCTTACGTGTGTAAGTGTGTTCCTCTATGTCACTGGAAATGCCTCCTTTCTCTTTTCCTTTCTTACAAAGGTGCAGAGGAAGAAGCACCAAGAAAACCAGAAAAATCACTGGGCATTTCCTATGCTCTAGTAGAGGCCTCAGAGCCTGGGGCAAAACAGCTGGTCTTTTATCAAGCTATTTACAAATGAATATAAATGACAATTATTCAGTCCAACAAAATAAATTTCTTATAACTTATTTAAGCTAAACACTGTAAAAACTTGCCTTGATTAACCCCCTCCTGCAACACAGTATCAAAAGAAATATCAAATTATATAATACAGGGCTTTCAGCTTTTAACAAAAAGGAAAATCACAGACTGATTATTAGATTTGACCAAAGCTATTTTCGAAAATTATGTATGACAATAGCTTTAAACAAAATTAAAAAGAAAAATTGGGCAAAATATTTGTAACCCACCAAGTACTTTATCGTTCGTTAATAATCTCATAAATCAATAAGAAGCATAAGAACAGGCAAGGTATCAAGACGAGATACAAATGGCTAAATTTGCTTCACTGATAACTTAAGAAACACCAGTCAGAACAAAAAGATAGTTCCCACCAAACAATCACAAAGAATTAATTTTATCCAATTATTTCTAGATCCATTTTTTGAGATACTTGCTAGGGGGAGCACAGCTATCCCAGCCCCTCAAGGCAGAGCTGATGCTTTTGAAAGAGCACAAGACTCTGGAAGGAGGTTTCGCCCCATACATAATGTGACACACCATGCCCAGTGGTTGCTATGGGGGTTTTACTGCGGCGATGGGCAAGAAACCTGAAGCTGAACTGACTTTTTACATAACATTGGTGTGCATGTATTATAGTTTGCATTGAGCTATATTAAAAGCCCTTCGGTCTGCTGGTCCTTCCTCCCCACACGAGTCCTTAGCACTGACTCATTAAGTATTCTTTATCTGATTCAAGACAAAATATGCTTCTGATCAAATATGCACTCACATGCTCTTTGGCAAACTACAAACCAAATTAGAGAAATCATAAATCTGGTACTAAACATTCTGGATGAGTGGTATACGCTATACCTTCCTTATCAGAAAAGCATATATATGTGCTGCTGCAATATGTCAACAAACTGCGTCTGTGGCTTCTCTCGCTCCTGGTTTTAAAAATCATGGAAAGATCAATAAAATAGGCTATATTACTATATTTGGATTAATAACAAATCTAGCACATTACTTCTCGAATGGAAATCATTCAAATAAACTTTGAAATACATTCAAAATGTTCTTGAAATCTACATTTTAATGACTAGATCTGCATAAAAGTTAAAAATAAACGCATATGATATCCCGAGGTTGATAGCAACTTTAATATCACTAACCACTTATACAATATGCTTCTCTAAATAACATACGCAGTTAAGCAGCCTATAACTCCATCCTGTCACTTTGAATATGTACCTTGTTTTAAGAACATGTTCAGTCTTACTATTTAAATCAACATTACAAAGTGATCAGCTACCACTGATCGTTACCCACGCACACGGAGCACTCTCAGGGTACCGCTCTGGCTTTTACATCTCAGCGCTTTGTTATTGGAGGTGAGGTTTTACAATAAGGCCCACTTTGGCCTCAGACTCATGCTACTCCTAGCCATGTCACCCGAAGTGCTTATAATGGTTCTTCTAAGTTCTTAGTAATTTTAGCATTAATATCCAAAAAGCCATACATGTTGCAAACATAACTATTTTCAATTCATAAAAATCGGGTTCTAAAAAGGCCATTTTGCATACAATCTTTTAGCAAAATAAACAAAAACTGAATCTTAAAAAGTGACATCTATTCATTTACCCTTATTAATATATAAATCTTCAAATTCAAATAATGAAATAGACATTAATCAAAATTCTAGGTATAAGTGAAATTGTAAATTATTTTTAGATTTTTGAGATAATCTATTGTCTTCATTTAAATATCAATAATTTATGCCCTCTCAAATATATTTCATCAAGAGTAACTAACAAATATTTTCTTAAATTGATAGAAATGTTATTTAGTGAACATTCATTTCCAGGACCATTATATGTGTGTGGCTTTGGACAAGGCACCAAGAAAGACAGAAGGATTTATAAGATGAACAGAAAGATGTATAAGACATCTTCCTGGAATTTACAAAGAAGAAAACAGTCTAATAGCAGGGATGAGACATAAATATCCCCAAACCAATATAATACATGGTCTGAAGAATTTCATAACTTGGCAGGATGCTAAAGGCTTATTTAATCCAATATCTGTAACTGCTCATGAGAAATCCTGTGTTTAACACATAAAAACTTCTGATTTCTTAAAAGTTCACTTTAAACTTATATAAAGTGAGATTTCCCTTCTCTTGAAGTTCTATGCTAGTAAAATAACTTTCTTTGGTTGTCTTCATTTTATAATGGATGGAGCAATACACTGGTACATATGAAAATGTTGCCTGTCATTGTCATGTCATATTTAACTTGTTGCAATTCCCCCTCCATAGACACATTTTCTTGTGTGTGTGGTGTGGTTTTTTTTTTTTTTTTTTTTTTTCCCCTAATCTTTCCTTTGGGTTCAGAAGCACATGATTGTTTCATGGTTTCTATCTTGGAGGTATCTGCTGGATAACAGTGTTCTTACTTACTGTATGGCTTCTTTAAAATGTTTAATCATTCAGCTGAAATGGGATTAACTAGGGTTAGGCTGTGAAACAGAAGCTCAGTTTAGGGTGACTCCACAAGCTAGTAATAGTAAAGTGGAATACAGAGACAAGAAACTAATTGCACACAAAACAGAATAACCAGGCTTCTCCACAGCAGCTCTGAAGACTAAAGGAAAAGGGACCACACCCATGGAGCTCCAGAATGAACCAGCACTGCTGCATGTACCTGGACTAATACAACATAGATCATTCTCAACATAGTCACCTGCAAGACTTTCCTGAAAAGTCCTGTCCAGTGACGGGAACTAGACAATTAAAATATGAAGTAAAATAATTCAAAGATGGAAAATTCAAACTAAAATGGAATTTATTTGTAAAACCAAATGTAAATATAGACTAGTTTGATCAAGTAACAAAACTATCATCTCAAACAAAAGCAAGTAACGGGCGGCAAAGACAGGTGCGCAGAGGCATCTTTCAACGACAACAATGTTTGGTCTCAGCAGAGAGGTGAGGTTTAGGTTGTTCTAAAATAAGATCTTGCCTCGTAGCCCAGGGTAACAACCAGTCCGAGATCCTCCAGCTTTAGTGTCGAGCACAGTGAACTTACAGGTATGTGCCGTCACTCCCAGCCGAGCATGTGTTTTAAAGCCTTACTCTAACCTTAATATGTCACAATCCCTCTCAACTTTGATTCTTTTTAATGTGTGTGCATGGGTGCCTGTGCATGTGTGCGCACGCCCGCACATTTGCTGGTGCATGCATTCCGTGGTGTGTGTGGAGACCACAGGACAATTTGCTTTCCTCCTACCAAGTGGGTTCTAACAAACAAGTCCATGTTGTTAAGCTTTGCAACTGTACTACCTAATGATACATCAACTTGACACAAGCTACAGTCACTTGGAAGCAGGAACCTCAACTGAGAAAATGTTCCCACCATACTGGCCTGTGGACGAGCAAGCCTGTGGTGCCTTTCTTGACTGGTGATTGATGTGGAAGGGCCAAGCTTAATGAAGCGGAGCCAGCCCTAGGCTGGTGTCCTGGATGCTCCAAAGAGGCAAGCTGAGCAAGCCATGAGGAGTAAGGCACTAGCAGCATCCCTCCATGGCCTTGGTTTCAGTTCTTGCCCTGACTTTCCTCAGTGATGGAATGTTATCAGGAAACATAAGAGAAATAAAGCCTTTCCTTCTAAACTTGCTCTTGGTCATGACACTCTGTCACAGCAACGTAACCCTTAGCTAAGACAGCAGCTACAGGAAACCATCTCACCAGGCTGTCTCTCCACAACCTTAAATAAAAGATCTGTCACAAACAGGGGAAGAGGAAGGGCATTAGCAGAAATGAGTAGGAAATGAGACAGGACAAAGAGGAGGTGGTGACGATGACGGAAACACATTGTATACATGTATTTTAAAAAATCATAATAAAGCCAAGTATTATATAGCTAATATATGATAACAAGACCTTGTACACACACCACTTTTTGTCGTATCAAGAAACACATATTTGAATATCCCAGATTTTTTGTAAGTAACATTAGTTTTTTTTAAAATAATGTTCAATTCTATTTAAAATAATGGGCACAGTATAATAACATGATCAATAGAAAGGAAAGACAGACAGGAGGTAAGGTAGTGGTTTAAACATGAAACAGGCTCATGTCAGCACACTTGCTTCCCAGACTAGGGTGTACCTTGAGGTTCTTGAGCCAAGCCCCACTTCCTGCTATCCTATGCTTCCTGAGGCCCTGTTCTCCCCTCACAGCTACAATAAAAATCTTCTTGAACTGTAAGGCAAAACCAATCCTCTGTCCATTGATGTGTTTCCTGTCAGCTATAAAATGGCAGCAACAGGAAAAGAAAGTTCTACACAGTGACAAATTTCAAGGGAAGGAAATTTGTACTTACTGTTATTCTATGGTTTGTATTCAAGGGTGGCTGGCATCCTAATTTCTTCTTTGAAAATTCTAGTGACTTTACACCATTATATAAAATAACAGTGTTTTCTCCCATAAAGAAGTTCACAGTAGAATAAATAAAGATATATAGGCAAAGTTCCAGAGTGTTGTATGCATCTCATGACATTCACCTGGGTTCCAGCTAGTGGGCAGGTTCATACCCTGTGTTCTCTGACCTGTCACAGAGGAGTGAGCTAGAAGTCTGCTCTGCACTTTTGCAGGGAACTAGAGTTCTGTGATTAAGAAGTCTGCACTCTTAAGGTAAACAAGCCCAGTGGTTTCCCCTTGGTGGTCCCCACAATCATCTGGATGTGCTAAGCCGCCTTTTACACTCTAGGCAGAGGCTTCAGAGAGCTGCACACAGCAGCGACGCACACATCTGTTGACTGGTGAATGACTGCTCTAACATTCAGTATCTGCACAGCCTCTCCCTGCTTCCCTTCTTTAGCTCCTGCATACAGACATCCCCAAAGTCTGTTTCAATCACCAGTCGACACTTGCTCCCCAAATTATCTCAGCCATCCTGAAGCTCTGACTTGACTTTGGAGCTCTAAACCTAAAATATGAAGTATGTGCTAGACATCAAGAGAAGATGCCCTCCAACATCTCAAATTGGACATGCCAAAATAGAATCTTCTTCTGTCTCCTGGCTTGTCACTGACTTGACAACCTGACCTGCATATATATAGAATTTCCTGCGGGGGCAATGACATCATTCTGCTTCCTAATCACATAGTCTACAAACTTGGCGGTTGCCTTCATCCCTTCCCTCTGCCTTGTGCTCACATACTTTTATATTTCCATAAGTCTACAATGCATCCTTCCCACCCACACTGACATCATATGATGCAAAATCAGAAAGCACAATGAAAACTTACCAGGTTCAATTCAAAGCCTTAGGAGCTGAGCTTCTGCTCTGCTCTGAATTTGCTGTAAGGAATATTACATATTATATAACAATCTGAATATCAATCTTTAAGTCATGTGATAATGCTGACATGTATATGAGATACACTTGTACACGTATGATATATACATATATACAAAGGTTAACGTTATATCTTGTATATAAGTGTCTCACTATATACACATACACAAATATATATGTAAATACCAACAAAATACATTATTATTATCAAAGAAGTTACTACAGCTGACCTTACCTAGGGACAGAAATACACAAAAGGATGATGAGGAGGAGGAGGAGGAAGAAGAGGAGGAGGAGGATGTTGTTAAGTCTGACCCTACGCAGTGATAGAAATGAACCATCTTCATTCTCTCTGTTCTATACTATCCTTTCATTCCCAAAGGCATTATGTGATAAAAGCCCAGAGTAGCTGGGAGAAAGAAAAGTCCCATGCATACCTGAGGGGCTGTTGGCAATTGATGACTGTGAGGAGGAGAGAGTCCTCCTAGAATAGAATCAACTCCTAGCACCGTTTCCAGTCATCATTCTCCATCTTCACTTTCCCTTTCTGACCATCTGAAGCCCCAGGTGCTTCCTCTACCACCCAAGTTCTGTGGCTTCTAACCCTATAGTTGTTTGTCTCCAAATATACCCTGCATTTATGCTATTACATCCAAACTAGAATCTCCAGTTTGAGAATCCTTTCTTTCAGCATTCAGTTGAAATGTACCTTCTCTGTAATGGTGCTGGTGTCTGAATTGGAATGTATTCTGCTTTTACCATTCTTTCTTGCAAAAGACCTTTACCTTTCTTTCTCTATAACTAAATTAAAAATATTTTGGAGTACAGAGGTTGTGCAGTGTCCACCTTTTACTCTGCATTACGTTATCAGTCTTAAATATGTTCCATATTTAACGAAAGTTTACAGAGGCAAAATGCATAAATAAGGCCCTTTTAAGTCTCTCTTTTAAAAGCAACATATTTACACTTGAATTGACACAATGAAAATGTACAATCAATGAATGATTAGCTGTAGACATATTTTTTAATGAAACAGAAGGAAGAAAATGTAATACGTTATTAAGCTTTAAGAGAAACAAAAATATTGTTGGGCGCTCCCTCTGCTGGCTGCTGCAAGAACAGTGAACACTAACAGCACAAAGAAAGACACCCAGGTTGAGCTTCCTTGTACTGGGGCTTCCTGGGAATAGCAGGCTGTGAACTCACGATGAAATTACCCACTTAGAAGAAAAGGTTTGTCTTAGAAAACCGTTTATAAAGAAACAAAACTGACCTCATTGTTTTAATGATAATTTATATTTATGTTTTTGCTTTTTAACTAAATCACCAACTTTATGTAGAAACGCTTTTTATTTTAGAATCCATTTTTTTTTTTTTTTTTTTTTTTGAGATATAGAACAGAATAAGGTCCTTTTGCTTTCTAACCATGTTTATGTTTTAAAAGTCTGGTCAGGAACATAAGGGGTTAAACTCTTCTTGCTTCTCTAAACATCGAGTTATTCTGAGTACCCTGAAGGCATTTAATTCCAAAACAGGAAGCCACAGAGAGGAACACTTGGTTACACTAATGTTATGCAGATCTTTTGGAACATACTTTCCCAAACACTTGCTGAAAGCCTTTTCCATGCAGCACGCATCAAAGGAAGTTGGAGAAGGGTCCCCCAGTTAGTATGGCACTGACTCTCAAACTCTTCTTTGTTACTTCTTTATGTCCTCCATTTCATTTGTTTACAATGGCTTTCTGCTTGATCACAGAAAAAAAAATAAAAATAAAATAAGGGGCCAGGGAGTGATTGTTCACACCTGCAACTGTTCTGCGCGCGCATGCACACACACACACACACAAGCTATGATGTCGGTTATGATGACTTTTTAAAAGATAACGTACTAAGGTTAACCTAAGACCAGCAGAGGTACCACTGTTAAAGATCAATGTCCTATTTTAAAACAAACAGCTGTCTGATATGCTTTTACCTCTATTACCAACCTCTCTTGCCTGTCTTGCATGTTATTCATCCTTGTAGCTGAAACAACAAAACACCACAGGCGAGTGGAACTTCCTCTGCTATGACCAAAGAATCACTTAACACCGTGCTGCGGCTGTATCCTGCGGCTGTCTCCAACACTGCGTGAGTAGCCAGCCGCCTACAATTCCCGCTGACCGGGTGAGGTGGACAGGACACTGTAAGTCCCTGAGGTGTACCGTAGGGAAAGAGCCCACACTAAGATGACCAAGCCTCACAGCCCCCTGACTCCACACACCATTTCAAGGCCGTTTTAAAACAACAGCTCCCTGTCTTAGCCTCCTGGCTTATATTCAGTTGTGTTTTAGAGAAAGCCAATCATCACTGAGCCATCATCCTTCTGTGCTGGAAAGTAAGGCTTCGTGCACGTTATCCATGAAAATGAAGTGCAGCAATATTAAAAGCACCAGGCTAGTCAGAAAAAAGCCAGATAGAAAAAAACAACGTGGACATCTGGCTCTGCTTCCTTCCACTCAATCTGTTTCGTAACTGTTCACCCCACTCTTCGTTTTAGGCTCTAAGAACCGTGTGGCGATGGGATGTGAGCGAGTTCAAGCAGTCCTTTTAACCCATTCTGCGTGTGGGGAAAACTGGAACTTTTGCGTGAACAAGAGCAACGGTATAGCTACTATAAAGGGCACAGCTGTCATTCTTACACTTTAATTCTTGGCCTTTACCCTCTGCAGACGCCCAGAGCAGAGGCTGACTGACGAGTGGGTGTCTCTCCCTTAGGTGAGGTCATGGGACCACGGCAGCCAGGCAGAGTGGACGGCAGACGCAGGTCGGAGTAGAGGACTGAAGGTTATTAATTTCCAGACTCACTGTCATCCCGCCTTGAAACTGCCGAGCGTCTATCTTTTGAGTAAGGCTGTCCAATCCTGAGATTTGAATGTAAACGTTCAGCTCACGAATATGTCCTCTAGTGTTCAGAGGGCGTCCTCACCAAAATGCACAGTTACATACATATAGAAAAACCCTTACAGCTCAGAAGATCTAACAGCAATTCTTTGTTATACAATGAGCCATTTCATTTTAAACTACTCAAGGCTCTATTCTGAATCAGACAACAGGTTCTGGAGCTGTAAATTAGCAGGCTTAGACAATACCCAAAAAGACATCTTGAAGTGTGGAAGAAAAATATTCAAAAATGATTTATTTTAATTTACCACTATATAAACCCAATGATGAATGAGCATAAAAACTTAAGATGTGGTTTGTTACAAAATGGAAATAGTTTTCAAAAACAGTGACACCTTGCTCATTCCTTATGGTAATCCAGTTGTCTACAGCCAGTAACAGTATATAGCAAACTATCAATGAAATTCTGTGGAAAATCCTGAGGCTCTACCTTTGATGATGCCATCACTGCAAATGTGTGGTGGTGTCGACCACTGCCATTATTGGGTATTTGTTATAACAGCTAGTTCTTTCTAGACAGATGCAACATAAATGACCACAAATCAGCAGTACCATGGTTATTTCAAAACACATACAAAAAAACCCAATAAACACTAGACATTCTGAAACAAAATATATTTAATTTGATACAATATATTTAGATGTTTTCCTCCAAATAATAGTTATTCTCTATGATAATTCAATATAATCTTATAAAGCTTTACCAAGGAAGAGACTTCTACATCCCCTTCAGTCAACAAGTCTCTAAAGGTTCAGATCCTTCCACTCCCCTGTAAAGTTAACTGAATACAGCAGGTGTCTGAGCTTGGAGCTGCACCTCCCTCTCTCTTTTCCCTTCAGCCAATCCCAGCCTTACAGCCAAGGAAGACTGTCTCCATGACTGTTCCCTGTTAGCTGGAGATTCACAGTAGGTGAAAACCAGGCTTAAACAAACTGCCTGAATAGTACAGAGAAAAACAGATTGCACATGCTGACTTATATATATCATTATTTTTATAACTGCATACTTTTTTTTTATCAAAATTGAAAAAAACATTTGAAATTGATGATTAATTTTAAAAACAAAGGGGAAAACGAAATGAACTAATATCTACATAAAACTTGGATGAGTTTTACAGACCAAAGAAAACCCAAAAGAATATTTAGCATGTGACATATTCATATAGGAAAAAGAAGGAGAATGAATCTAAGTGTTAGAGGTCCATCAGCAGTGAGCGACTACTAGAAAATATCAAGAGGACCCTGTGATTCTAAGGATGTTCTGATTCTTGATACCCAGATTAAGATGCATGAATATCAGCACTCTCTGAAGACTAATGGAGCTGTAACGAAAAGTTGTAGATCAACTCTATGCTAGGTGTACACACACACACACACACACACACACACACACTACAATTTAGCATAGACTTCTAAAACATTAGTCTTTGTGAGGGACCTGAAGGCCAAGTGGGAAGAGGAGGGAAGAAGGCTGAGAAATGGGCCTGTCAACAAAGCCACAGATATGTACTAGGCAGTGCCAAACCTCAGTGTGGAGCAGCTAACCTGAGTGGTCCATGGCATTAGGGCTAGGTTCAGTGCAGTCCTCAAAGCTGTTTGCTTCTTCATGTTGGATGCTGTGCTGCTGTGCTCAAAGCTTTACAAATTATTTTACATCTACCTAGAATATGGAAACAGTTCAAAAGTATTTCTAGAGTTTAACTTCTCATAATTCTTATGTCCTAATAATAAATTTTTAAAATATTCATTTACCATTATTATTATTAGGGTGGTCACAGGACACAGGATTTTGTTTATCAAAAAAAATTCCTAAATATTCATACCTGGTACTCATTTGTTTTTAAATTAACTGAGTTTTAAAGGCAGAAAAAGGTACCCTTCTGCCTTCTGAGTTGAGACATGTTCTACAGTACTGCTTACCAGTCAATATCACGGTCCTTTGTCCCTCATGCTCACTGACACCAGCCATTGAAAGAGCATCCTGAGAACCACATAAAAGCAAGAGTGTATAGCAAGTATTTGGTTTCAGGAACACTCGTCATTATTGATTGCAGTAACAGAAATCTTATTTTATTGGAATCTTTTGTAAAACAACGAACTTGACACTCAGCACGGTCTCTGCACATGTACACTGAAGAGCCTTGGAACTCAATGGTGTAAGGAATTGGAATCATACAAATCAGGCTCCTGCTAGCTTGATTCATTAATTGTTTCTAGATATTCAACAATAATGACATCAGAATCTCAAAAAAAAAAAAAAAAAAAAAAAAAGAGCAGATTCAGTGTGGATTTGATGAGGCTCTTAGGGAAATTGTTTTTGAAAAGTACATTTATTTATTATGTGCTTATGTATTTACAGTATGTGTGTACTGACGTGTATGCATGTACATGTGTGTGGGGGGTATGCATATACCAAAGTACATGTGTGGAAGTCAGGGGAGTGTGTCACGTGTCAGTGCTCACCAGCCACCTCGTCAGCAGCAAGGTCTTTCTTTGTGTGGCTTTCTGCTGTGGAGCAGCCTTGCTGTCCCATAAGCTTCAGAGATTCTCCCATCTCTGCATTGCTGTAATAATACTGGGTTAGAGGCACTTGACGTTTTACGTGGGTTCTGGGGATTTAAACCTAACACCTCACACTTCTGCAGTAGTTTAGTTACTTTTTCTTCCTATGAAGAAATACGATAACCAAAGCAACTTATAAAATAAAACATTTATTGGTGCCTGCTTATAGTTTCAGAGATAGAGTCCACGATCATCAGGGCAGGAAACATGGCAGTAGACAGGTAGACATGGTGCTGAACCAGTAGCAGAGAGTACATCCTATCCGTGTGTGTGTGTGTGTGTGTGTGTGTGTGTGTGTGTGTGTGTGTAGAGCCTGGGCAGGAGCCAAGTGTGGCCACAAGACAAACTCATGACCGAAAAAATACTATACGTGAAAGCAGAAAGTCAGGTACCATGTTTTAAATGGGAGAATCCATGTCATTCCCTCACACCACTCATCTTCCAGCTATCTGGAACACACATGAGACTGTACGAGCTTTGGCAACTTACTATGAGGTCATCTTGAGGATGAAAATAACCATAGAGTGACTACCAGAGTCAGGATCATCGATGGCTCCTCAATGACGTCCCAGCTGCTTCAGCGGCCCAGCATCTCCAGACTTTGTTAACAAGGTGCACTCTTAGGTGTGTGCTCTGTAACTTCGAGTCCCACTCTGCCTACATTCTCTACTGGAAGCAGCACTTTCAGCTCCTTCACCATGAGGAACTCCTTTTCTACAGGTTCAAAGCACTTCAGAATAGACCCCGGTGCAACCCATCAGATGTTGCCTGGCCAGTATAAGAACAGAACAATCAACAGCTTTCCATTTCCTTCACTGCAAGGCAGCCTTAGACACGAGCTTCTCCAGCGATCTCCAAAACAACAGGCTTGTGCTGAGGTTACAAGTGACCAAAAAACCCAAGCCTTTGCTTGTACTTTGAGTAAACGTGCTGTTAAGCCAGACTTTCCCCTTCTTGTCTATGTTCAGTCTGGTTTTTTCTCTTTACTGTAAGTACTGAACTTAAGGCTTCTCCCAATACATCCCTTAGTTGGTGTAGATTATTTCTCATTCCACACAATGGAAATGAACTTTGAACTCCCAATTATAGAATCACCTGTAATTAGTTATCCTTCCTAGCATAGATGCTATGTTGTTTAGTTAGCAGGTGTCCTGTGTCACCACTCTGTTTTTAAGAATGATGATGTGTCCAGGCAAAAAGGCTCTTGGTGGAGACTGAAGACAACTTTCCCAGCAAGCTAGGGGGGACATGACCATTGCTCTGTGGATACTGGTTAAACCAGCTCAGGTTTCCAGAGGTCTGGTCCTTCTCTCAAGGACTCAAAGTCAACAACAGGAACGTGAGAGGAGCAGGAATTGAGCTTAGGAATCCTTCCTCTCCAACATGTGACTGACAATATGAGCTAACACATGGTGGAGGTGGACAGACAGGTGGGGAAAGGATAGGGGGTGAGATAAAGTAATTGTATCCATTCGTACAAAAATACTTAGACGGACAAAAAAAAAAAAAAAAAAAAAAAAAAAAAAAAAAAAAAAAGAAGTCACCATCCGTTTAAAAAGAAAAAGATTCTCATAGTAGGTTGAGTGCAGGGTGGGGAATCCAGGGGTGATTGACAAAGCAATGTAAATTCCAAAGCCACTCCATTTGCATAGATATTGATTGCAGTGGGCTTCAAAAGACTGATTATACAGCCTTACAGATTGGAAATGAGCATCTTCTCCCTTAGCCTGTCAAAAAACCCCTCCGACTGTAAGTGTTAAAGGCTCTAAATATGCACATGTGAAAATGTACTTATTTATGACTAATTATAATTTATTAAGTGTAATACTGTGCTAAATTAATATATTCACAGTAAGACTGACTTATGCTAATAGAATTACCTTGTTTATGATTATTGTTATTGACTTGCAGAGGGCTAGATAACTATTTTCTGAACAACGGTACCATCTATCAGACACAGTGTAAAGCATTTGAATATTGACTACATTGTTGCATTAATCTTATATAGTTCAGTCACTACAAATTAAGCATCCTTTGTGTCTTTATCATCTCATTTATAAGAATATACAGAAATATTTAAATATATACCTATTACCATACAAAGCTCTAAATGAAATATAAATAGTTGATTGCAATACTTTTTATATTAATATTACATAAATATGATACATTTGTACTGAAATAACATAATCTTTAGTAGTTATTGGTTTTAAATTAATCACTAAATAGGTTTTTCTAAAATATTTATGTCAAATGTGTATTTATGTAACACTTTAACCACTTTATTAAGCTATAAGACAGGGAACAAATTTCACCTAATCTTTCCTTTTGAACTCACGATTTTCTAATTAATACATACAGTGGTAGGTGACAAATATTTAGATTTTCTTTTTTTTTTCAAGAAGTAATCTGAAAAATACAAATGTTGACAACTTCGTAGTTTGAATCATGCCAACAAACTCAATTCCTTTCTTTGATAGGGGAAAGTTTTCCCTATTACTATGATGGGTCTAGTGTTTTGGCATGGCCAGTCACTTAGTTAAATTTAAGAAGTGATACTGTCTTCTGCTTCTACAAGAATCACTTTTCAGGTTTACTTTAATGCTTCTAACTAGACTTTTATGGATGATCTGGAAGCACACTCATGGAACTTACGTCATGATGATGTAATAGGAGCCACTTAGAGAAGAAACATCCATTCACTCATGGAATTTACATCATGATAATGTAAAGAGACATCTATACGCTCATGGAATTTACATCATGATGATATAAAGAGCCATCTATATGCTCATGGAACTTACATCATGATGATGTAATAAGAACCACTTACAGAAAAACCATCCATTCGCTCATGAAACTTAGATCAGGATGAAGTACTATAAAATACTTTCAGAAAAAAAAATCCCTTCAGTACTTGTGGATTCAGCTTTATTTTTGTGAGGAGCATATGCACATGTATATATAGGCATGGAAGACAGAAGTTAACCATGGATATTGTTCCTTAGGCACCATTTACCTCAATTTTGAGACAGGTGTCTCTCACTGACCTGAGCCTGACAATTAGGATACACTAGATGGCCAGAAAGTCCCAGAGATCTGATGATGGCCAGCTCCCCACCACTGGGGAGTACCAGAAGTTGACATCAGCTGTCTTCTTTTATAGCTCTCTATCTTACTTTTTAAGACATGGCCTCTCATTGGACCTGGAGTTGATAGACTCAACAAGACTAGCTATATCCCAAGCTCCAGTGATCACCCTGTCTCCCCTACCTTGGTGCCACCACACCTGCCAACTGTCTTAGTTTCTAAGGGTTAAACACAAGCCTTCGTGTTTGCAGGGCAGGCATTTTACTGAGTGAACTTTCTTTCCAGCCCCTTGACTTGTTCTTGAAGCTGACTTCACACTGTTACTGCTTACTGTTACTGTAAACCTTACTCAATTCTGAATTATCTGGAAGGAAAGTTATTGGTCTCATGAGCTAATATATTTGTCGTTAAGTCATACTAAATCTGGAAGTATAGAAATGATGATCCCTTCATTTACAGCAATATACAAAACTAACACTGAACAAAAAAGAAAATGCTAAGGTCAATTTAAAAACAAAAAGCAACAACAAAAACTTGGACCAGAAATGATGGCACACACCTATAATCCCAGCAAAGGGATAACTGAGCGCCAGACAGGGAAGGAGGATGCAAAGAGTCTGAGGCAAGCTTGGACAGCACAGCAAGACCCCGCTCAAGACAAACTAACACAATTAAACTCACTGTACCACATAGCATGGTATTTTAGATACTAAAACACCAACCTTAAGGACATGCAAAAATGTTTCACTCTTTGTATGATTTCAAATTATGATTTAAAACAATGTAATGCCTCCAATGGTCAACCATAGAAGTATGAAAACTGGGGCCTGGGTCACTGAGGGTGTGGGAAGGAGCACGTGTGTCTTGCATCGTCTCCAGGGCTGCTGTCCAGCCCACATTCCACTCCCCTCCACAGCCCATCCCACTGCCAACTGCGCTCCAGACACACTGCTTTGATGCCATGGCAAACCTCAGCTCAATTTAACAAGATAGCTTTGGCTTTATGAGTAAAATGAACATTTAGAATGCTGCTAAAGTAGGGAGGTAGGAGGTGGGGGGACCCTCTAGAATGTACCAGAGACCTGGGAGGTGAGAGATTCTCAGGACTCAAAGGGAGGAACCCTAGATGAAATGCCCTCCAGTGGGGAGAGGGAACTTTTAGAGTCCACCTTCAGCAGAAAGACAGGGCATCAAGTGAAGGGGTGGGGTTGCCATCCCAGAGTCAAAAACTCTGACTCAGAATTGTTTCTGTCTGAAAGAACTGCAGGGACAAAAATGGAGAAGAGACTGAGGGAAAGAAGGTTCAATGACAGACCCAAATTGGGATCCAGCTCAGGGAAAGCTCCAAGGCCTGACACTATTACTGATGCTATGGTGTACTTACAGACAGGAACCTAGCATGGCTGCCCTCTGAAAGCCCCAAAAGCAGCTGAAGGAGTCAGATGGAGATATTTGTAATCAACCAATGGACAAAAGCTGGGGACCCCTGTGGTTGAATCAGGGAAAAGCTGGAAGAAGCTGAGAAGGAGGGTAACCCTATAGGAAGACCAGCAGTCTCAATTAACCTGAACCCCCGAGATCTCTCAGACACTGAGTCACCAACCGAGCAGCATACACCAGCTGATATGAGGTCCCCAACACATATACAGCAGAGGACTGCCGGGTCTGGCCTCAGTGAGAGAAGAGGCACCTAACCCTCGAGAGATTTGTGGCCCCAGGGAGTGGGTAGGTCTGGTGGGGTCCAGGTGGGGACATCCTCTTGGGGATGGGGATGGGAGGGAAGGAGGGTAGGAGTGGGATGTGGAACAGTCAGAGGGTGGACCAGGAGGGAGATAAGGTCTGGACTGTAAATACATTTTAAAAAATTAAATTTAAAAATGCTGCTAAAGTAGAAATATACACAGTATTTTGTATATGATAATTCTAGTATATTTGATTCTAAAAAACAGTTCATATAATGGAAGTTATGTAATTGAAATAAGATGAAGAAATGATTCATTATTTTGTAACTTGAGTTCAGCTTTATATATGGCTTCCTTGCTGTTGATGTGGACATTCCTATAGTACGGGTAAGTTAGAAGCTTATCTGGGATTTCTTTGAGTAAATATTCTGCGGCAATTTAAGATGGTGTGGACATACTGATAAACTTTTTACACATAAATTTTTAACTGTGAGGTTTTCTAAACAGTCTTCCTGTTATTCATAATAAACTGGATCCAGAAAACACACACACACACACACACGCGCGCTCTAACACCCATGCATACATACATACACATAAAAGTACACTCATACACACATGCATACCCACAAAGGTACACTCCTGTATACATGTATACATACTTGCACAATCATACACATGTATGTGCATATAAAGATATTCAGGCACATATGTGCATATATGCACATATACATATATATATTCATACATATACAAGTACATTCACACACACAGCATACACATGCACACATACTCAAATACACTCACACATGCATATCTACACATACCTATGAATACAAATATCCAGGAAACTTAAGTTCCATACATAAAATAGTGTAGTATACGCATATAGCTGGTGCACATCCTTATGTACAGAATACTTTGATATTTTACTCCGTAACCATTATAAGCCTGTGACCTTTCATAATTGTGAAGGTTGTTTCTGTTTGGCAAAAACGGTGACTTTAAACTTTATTGCTAATATTTCCACTGTTGTATATAATCATAGTGATGCTACTACTTCTTTACACAACACTCTTCTTCAAGAAAAAAGTTCCTCATTTAACCAAAACATTGAGGTTCACTAAAAATTCTGTTCTGTAAAATACATAACAAAAGATATTTCAGAGCTGAGGTAAAGGGCTTGTCTGCAAACCTGAGGCCTCAGGCTGGATCACAAACGCTCAAACAAACAAACAAACACCCAAATCTGTATTTTAGATAAAAGTGGCTACAATTTTTAGAAGATTTGATCATGTCAAATTAAAAGTAGACTATATTAAATTACTTCAAACACAACTGAGTAGGCTGGACATGGTTGTACACACCTTTAATCCCAGCATTTGGGAATTTTGTATGGTTGACATGTCTGTGTTTGGGAGCACCTTGTTCCACATAGTGAGCTACAGGCCAAAAGTGGATACATAGTGAAACTGTCTCAAAGCAAGAAAACAAAAAAAAAAATCCCTAGTAAGAAGAGCCAGTTTATCTTAACCTTAAGGTAATTCAGAAGATTTTTTTTTGTAGTAATTTAGAGGTATAACTTTCTACTTTTTAGATACTTTAAGAAAACTGAACACAATAACATACCATAATATTATGATCCATGATAATACGGGCAGGAAAGGCAGTAATTAAAAGACATGATTTTCAGATGGAAGATACCCAGAGGCACAACAGTGCAAGGGTACATGGGTGGGTGGGCGTCACTATGAAAAAGAGAAGCTAAGTGGTTTGTGCACTAGGAGGAGAGGTGGAACTGGGAACTAGAGGGTAGTGAGGAACAGAATCATGTGAGTAGCCTGTGCTGCCAGCTGAGGCCATGGTGATGTCCTGGCCAGGGCTGCCATGGCCTCTGAGAGCCATGTCTGAGTTCATGGCCCTGAAGCATCAGGAGTCTGTGTCCCATGTTACCATCAAAGACCAAATGCACGACCTTGGTCTGGGCTGCTGCCTGGAGCCATGTTGATGCCCAGAGCAGATCTTGCCCCTCACCATGTCCCCAAAACCACATCCCTACCCCTCACAGACAGCAGCACTCAGAGAGAGGAGCAGCACCTTGCCTGGAAGGCACAGTAGAGATGACTCTGGTGGCATTGGTGCAGGTGAGCCAGCCCCAAGGGTTGTTAGCACAGGAGAGCTGGCCCCTGCTCCTTGCCAGGCCAAAGTGAGAGAGCTGGTACTGGTGGCAAGGGCACAGGAGAGCTGGCAGGCTTAGCTATCACCCAGGCACAGATTCAGGGCACCCCAACATCTACCCCATCTATGAACTGCTGGAGTAGGTGAAAGGGCAGGTCGTACGGAACCAAGGCTGCAGGACCTCCATGACACAGGGCAACAACTGGATATCTGAGAGGAGTCTCAGTGACGATCCAGGATTGACAAGAGTAGCAGCAGACAGAGGCCTCGAACCAGATCGATGACTCATTGCAATGAACATTTGAACGTGAAGCTGTTTAGACAAAAGAATGCACCGTGTGACACGCTGTGACACACCAGAGCTTCCATGGCAAGATGGGTTTCTTGTTGATGATGATTTTTCTTTGCTTTTAGTTTTGTCTGTTTTCTTTTCTTTTCAAGTAGGGCTGCAAAGGCAACGGGCAGACATGGTGGGACTGCGGTGCATGATGTGAAATTCACAAGGAATCAGTAAAAAGTTTTAAACAAGTCATGATATTATTTGAACAAGTGATTATATAAACAAAAGATTAAGCCAATAAAGAGGTGGCCATGAACAGTATGGAAGTATAAAAAGTTGCTAATTAAAGGCATTAGTACACATAACCTGTAGAAAGTTTACCTTACCATGAGTGCTAAACTATTTAGGTTAGTTCACAGTTCTCACCAGGACTGTGATCCCCAACAGCAAACAAACTTTGACCATTTCAGACAGATGGGGCCATCATCAACTCTCAGGACTTCATTACTAAAGCATCCCCACTTAGCAAAGACTCTTCCTTCAACATCCCAGGGCCTGGCACATCCGCTCATCAATGAAACATAAGGATAGAAGGTGAGGCCACAGGGCGAGAGGGCATCAAGGGATATTGCCAAGCAATGCTGATCCCAGACTGGGAAAGACTGTAAGGTGCTGACACAGCAAAGGGGAGAGGGTTCCATTTTGAGCCAACTTTGGGTTTAAGGAGTTCCACAGGAAGTGTATCTGTGAGGCTTATGAGAGCCAACTTTTAAACTGTTCTACTAAGAGCAAAAATTGGCGTAAATCGACATCTGCAGAAATTTTCAACCTAAATCATGTGACAAAATAGTCAAATCTTAGAAATAGATGTGTGCGTGCACCTGCTTTTCTCTCATTGCATAAAAATATTCCAAACCCAGTTGGGTGGCAGCGCCGAGCTTCTGGGTGCCATTGGACTAACACTGAAATCCACGTGATATCTGAGTGCTGTGTTCTCTCTCACTGGAAAGATCAGTAATGCCTCTGATAAAAACACTCCTTTCTATTTTATAATATTGGTGACAAGGAACCAGTTTTGATCCCACGCAAGGAAGCAGCTAGACTCTGTGCAGTCTCTGGAGCGAGACTGTAAAATCATAAAGAGATGCTCGAGATAAAGAGGTCCTGAAAAGATGAAGATCATGAATGTCCTTTACTATCTCTGCTAACCACACCTTGTAGGAGGAGTGCAGTCCTTTTGTTCTTCAGTTTATCTCTAGGTGGAGTGGTTAGAAAGTGGGGAAGCCTGAGAAACGCAGGCAAGCCTCGGAAGTCACTGAGCTTACGCAACATCCTAAGCTTATGCTACTCCATGCTCAAACCCAGGGCTCTGAACCAGAGAGGCCATCACAGGGACTGCAGGGTGGGTGCTCAAGCAACTGAGGGAAAGATACCAAAAAGAAAATCTATTAGCTGCAACTAGGAATATCACTAATAGAAAAGATTTTAAAAATATTCTCAGTGAGCTTCTTCATTTAACATGACACTTTAGGCTAAAAAAAAATGGCAGAGGGCTGGACTAAAATTAAAGATGCCACAGAGATAATTAGTACTTCATAATTGTAATGCAATAATCCAAGTTCATCTGATATTTGGTAGATACTAGTCTCATTCCTTTTCTCAAATGGGACATACATATCAATGCTCCCCTCGAGTTTCGGGGATCTGAGAGAAAGGAGTTACAAAGATGGTGATATCTGGTGATACCAAAGATGGTAAGTCAGAGGTGGTGAAGAACATCAATGAAATAGTGTTTTCCAGACATGACAAGCGCAGTTCATATGTGGCAACGGTGACAGCATGCACAGGACCTGGGCAGCCTCAATCCAGAAAAAGTCCCAGCATGGAGATGGGGGGATGGGTACAGACCCCCCGACTAGCTGAGGAGCTGGGAAAGGGAGGGTCAGTTTTCATAAGGAGTGTGACCCCTTGGTGGGCTGACCACACTCCAGAGTAGCACTCCCCTCCCAAGACTAGTGCGGCAGCGCACAAGACTGGATGAGGAGGAGAGGAGGAGGGAAAGGAGACTGGGAAGAAAAAGACACAAAGAAGGGAAGGTACAGAAATTGATTATGGGATGACTTGTGGAAGGTGATGAATATGTTCAAAAATATATTGTATAAAATTTCAAAGAAGTAACAAAATATTGCTTAAGTCTGATTATAATCTATTCTTTCAGTATTTTCATAACACATAACACAAAAGTATATGATTTAAAAACAACTACTTAAAAAACTTTTAAAGTCAAAGATGCTATATAATTTTCCCTTGGGCTGGAGAGATGGCTCAGCCATTAAAAGCGACATTCACAACCCAAAATACATCTACACTTTTAAGACCTTGAAAGGCAGTCTGGTTTCTGGTCGACCACAGGCTAGAAACCACGGAGCCCCCAGGTGATGCTGAGGGGCCCCAAGTAGGACCCTAAGCACCCTAAGGGCGATTCTAAGGGAAGACAGGCGTTTCGCCACACCCCCAGACTCTAGGCTCCTGATGTGAAGCCGCAGCCCTCCATAGATTTGTGTCCTTCGGTCACGTAAAGGCAACACCCCTATCCCCTCCATAGGTAGAGGACTTCACATAGCCTCTCAAGACAGATGTCTGTTAATAAGGTACCTAAAGGTCCCAAGGGCTTAGCCAATTATGCTTTCCTTCTCAGACCCTCCTCCCTGCAAAGGGTATTCAACCTCCGGCCAGCCCTGAGAAACTGGATACAGTTTCTCATCTACTTTCTGCCATGACAATAAACATCTTAAAAACATGGACTACTTCTTGGATCCAGCAGAGCCGCTGTCTAATCTCTGGCAGAAGACCTCTCAGAAGACCTCTCTATGTCCGTAACCACAGCAACTACCAACCCAAGCCACCCGCCCATACCAAGCCAAGTCAGCAAGGACTCTCCCAGCAGGATGCAGCCGGAGCTTCTCTCCCTGTCTCCCCTTCGGCCATAGGCCATTCCAGCCCAGGGGCCTCCACTTGGTTCTCAGCTCTTCCCCGGCTTCCAGCGGTGCCTGGGTGCCCAAGAGCCTGAGAATCAGACAGTCGGTTCACCAGCCACCCTGTAGACCCGGGAACCCTCCTCGAGCCAGCTCCAGCTCCCCCAGGACCTCAAACTGCACTCCCCCACCCCAGAGTGGTGTTCCTGCAATGGCTTCTCATAGACCAACACCAGCCCTGCACCTGCTGGGGCAAGAGTGCAGTCAAACTTCCTGCATCCCCTGTCCTGCCTCCCCGGCCCTAGCCCCATGGCAGGGGGCGGGGGGGGGGGCAATTTACCCAACATACCCTCAAGCTTAAAGAGTCAGGGCTCATACCTAGGTCTAGTTTTTTATTCTACCCATAAAGCACAAAAGATAAATCACTGGTTTGATCTCTATTTTACAACCTTAGTTTCTGCATTTCTTTTTCCCCTCACAAATGAATTTATTTATTTACTTTACATCCAAATCTCAGCCCCCCCCTCCCAGTCCCTCCCCCTAACACAGTTCCTCCCTCCATGCTCCCTCCCCTTCTCCTGTGAGAAGTGGGAGGTACCAACACACCCTGGTACATTAGGTCACCACAGGCACATCCTCTCCCACTGAGGCCAGACAAGACAGTCAGTTGGGGGAACAGAATCCACAAGTAGGCAACAGAATCCACAGAGAGCCCCCACAACAACTGTTGGAAGACCACCCCATGAAGACCAAGCTGACCTTTCTGCTACATATGTGCAGGTAGCCTAGTTCCAGCCCATGTATGTTTTTTGGTTGGTGGTTAAGTCTCTAGGAGCCTGCAAGGTCCAGGTTAGTTGATTCTGTTGGTTTTCCTGTTGAGTTCCGGTCCTCTCCAGATACCTCACTCCTTCCCCCAAAGCTTCCACCAGACTCCCCAAGCTTCATCTAATGTTTGGCTGTGAGTGTCTGCATCTGTTTCAGTCAACTACTGGGTAGAGCCTCTCAGCTAGGGTCATGTCTGCATGCCTATACTTCTTATGGGGTCTCTCTCTCTCTCTCTCTCTCTCTCTCTCTCTCTCTCTCTCTCTCTCTCTCTCTCACTCTCTCTCCAAAAGTCTCCTTCCTATTAGCATCTTCTGTAAAACTCACTCAGAACTGGCTCAGGACTATGGCCAAGACCTATCATCAGAGAACTCAGACAGTAGAGACAGAAAAATTACAAATTCAAGGCCAGACTGGACTATAGAAAACGACCCTGGAAATAGCTTTCTTTCTCTTTCCTGTTACTTCATCATGTCTTTCTTTCATCTATTTGCTGACTTTAAAGCTATTGCTATTGCCCTCGATGGCTCCCCTGATGCAGAAGGTAACTTCCTATTGCTGAAGACACCTTGAGCTTCAGAAACATGGCCCAGAGGCCCCTGAAATGGAACACTGACCTGGATGCTTCCTCCCTGAGGACTAGCTTTCATGGTAGCAGAAGTCATCGTGCAAGCTTGTGCAGGAAGGAGGCAGCCAACAGTTCTACACAGCTATGATGTCGAAGATAAGACCTAGAGGGAGTGGGTGTCTACACAGAAGCCGTGTCTTCAGGACAACAGGGCTGATGAACACGTGACCTAAGAGACTGACAGCATGCACAGGACCTGCACCAAGTATTACAGGCAACCCAGAAATGCTGAAAACAGGAGACATAGTGTTTCCCAGGGAAGGATATCCAATACCAAATGGTCAACCCTGAAAATATACAGACAAGTAGCGTTCTACAGACTGAGGACATTATATTTAGGACTATTTATGTATATACATGTACATATATATGCATGTTTACAACAGCTGATAAGAACAGAAGCTTGATTTGAAAGAACTAATGAGGAATATAGGAGGGGTCAGAGAGAGAAGCGGGAAGAAAGAACTGTTGTAATTAATCTGTGAAAGGAAAACGAGAAAATGCTATTTTTATTATTTTGGTATGTTAAAAATATAAGAACAGCAACTAAAACATGAACAGAATTTGTAATCCTGTCAGAAGAATTCTATGCATGTGTGTATGCATGTGTTTGTGTTCATGTACACTCCTCATTATGCACAGTAAAATGTAGCTTGCTTTTCCCCCACTTATTCCCATGAAGGAATCTTTCATGTTCATAATATATTTACCTCATTACTTGCAATAGGAGAATAGTGATATTCTAAGTATATTTACATACATAAATTTTAACTGAAGAAATAAATTACAAAATATTTGTAATAATTATAAAAATTTTAAGCTACAAATATTTAAGCTAAAAATATTTTACATATATAAAGAATAACTAGTAAAATTATTTCCAGGTTTTCAAATCAATACATCTGTAAATCATTGATATTATTTGTTAAGAATCAATTTCTGGATTAGAAATTGTGAAGTAAATTTTTGATGCACATTACTAAACCATCTTCCAGAAAAACTGACAATTTACAATCTCATTAATATGTATGAATGCTCACTGTGTCAGACACAGATACCACCATTCCTTTTCTTCTTTGAGAAAATGATAAATAAAAGAATGGTATTTCTACATCATTTCAATTAGTACATTTTTCTTAGCACTGAAACAAAAACTTACTTTGTACATTTGCTGGTTGTTTTTCTTTCTTCTTTTGTCAACTGCTAGTTAACAAAAGCAAACAAATAAAAATTCCCTTCCTAGCTTGAATTTATATGTAAATTTTTTACTCACTTCTAACACGTGCTTTATATATTGGGGCTTTTAATTCCCAGGCTGACATTCTGTCTTTCAACCTTGTTTACAGTGTCTTCTATAATAGTATCATTTACATTTAATATGGTAGAGGCACGAATATCTCATGCCATCTAAAATTATTACATTTGTGATTACTTCAAGTTCCAGTCAAGGAGTGACAGGAACAAGATTGATCTTTCCATCTGAAACAACTTATACACTGGACGAGACATAAGAAAATGATTTTTTGAAAAAAAAAATAAAAAAATCAAACAGCAAACTACAACCAAACTGGTTGGATTTAAGGCCCACTCTGTGAGGTGGAATCCATATCCAATACTGAGAAAGTGGCCAAGGATTTAAGACTAGACAGGTCATGAGCCCTAGGGAAAACCTACTATGGCTATTCTTCTAAAGATGCATAGCAAGAGACACAGATGCATAGAATAAAAAGACTCCTCATGATAACCCACCATCAGTGCATTGCTCAACTCCCATTAAAGAACCTTCTTCCAGTGAATGGTAATTAACACAAAGACCCCAACTGGACAGTATGCAGAGGGTGAGAGAGGCTTTGGAACACTGAGCCCTAAATGGGATGTCGTTGTCAAAATCCTCCCCAACAGGCTCAGGGTTCTATGTGTGGAAACTGAAGGCAGAAAGATTCTGAGAGCCAGAGGTGGTAGATGACTCCAAGGACAGCCTCTTTTAGACATGACAGAACTGATGCCCATGTGAGCTCACAGAGGCTGTGACAGCACGCACAAGACCTGCACAGGTAAAACCAGACAAAATCCCAGCCAGAAGAAGAGGAAGTTGACAGAAAATCCCACCCCTTGAGAGAAAACCAGGTTTCTCCAATGGAGTGTCACTGGGTATATCAAGCATACTCTGGGCCCCATGCCCAGGATCAACTATTCAACAGAAAATGAATTCCATGGATTTTTCTGTGAGCCTTTTGTTTTGTTTTCATAACTTTGTCCTGTTTTTTTGTCTGCTTTATTATTTTAATCTTGGTTTGTGTGTGTGCATGTGTGTATGTGTGTGTTGTGTGTGTAGGAGAAAGATTATAATTAAAATATATTGTGTGAGGAGATATGTTTGATTGAAAAAAGTCAACTGGGTGAGGAAGGTAAGGGGCAGGAGTATAAGAACAGGTACTAAATAAGATCAATGCATGTGTATGCATATATGAAAAACATCACAGATCAATGCATGTGTATTCATATATGAAAAACATCATAGATCAATGCATGTGTATTCATATATGAAAAACATCACAGATCAATGCATGTGTATTCATATATGAAAAACATCATAGGAACGTCCATTAACAGATTTAACTGCTCTGGCCCGGATACCGGTGGCTCGAGCTGTCTCCCAGTCAGTCTGCTCCCCTCTGGAAACTGAGTTCAGAGGCACCCTAGGGAGGGCACGGATCGCAGAGCAGAAGAATACACAGCCTTGGTGTATCTACTCATCAAGCATACTGAGCAGACCTGCCCAAACCTCCGATGTCCTGGAATTCCATCTGGATTCAGTGAAGACACAGCATCAGGGGCTTATCAACTTACTCTCCCCCCGACCCCTCTTCTAATATCTCAACGCCTTAATCAGCTTGAAAAAGTTAAAGAAGAGTCAGCGCTCCTATTCCCTGGGCTTGGGGACTAATGTGGTTAATAATGGTCTGTCTTTCTAGGGAAAAGTAGTGGTTTTGTTGGAACAGGGAGGATTAGTTAGGACTTATTGCACAGCCACAACCTATTGGTAGAAATCTGTATAATTATTATCAAGATGAAGTTATAATTTCTTAAATGATACAAAATTTACTTTGATTTCAAATTTAAGGTTTTCATTGGTATGAGCTTCTTATTAATATAAAAGTGAGATGAATATTGATACGCTCATGGGCATTGTGCCTGTATAACACATTTAGGAATACAAGGCCTAGACCCAGTCCTTCTTTAACTTTTTTAACTGATTGGGACGGTTAACCTATGAGTTAAGGGACTACAGCAAATTCATGGCTCTGAGTTTATTGTTAGGAGGTTTCCCATATTTTATTTAGAAATAGCTGAGAGGAGTGAACAGACAACAGTCCAGGTTACCTTACATGGATAGTTGGTTTTCAAAACATCAGAAGTCCATAGAACTGACGCTACAAATATTTATATATTAATGTTCATTTTGATTAGAGACCTGTCTGCTCCTGACAGCTTCCTGTCTTGGATTCTAAGAAGAAATTGAGCATCCTTGGAGTTACTCCAGTTGTGTGGTGACAGCCACTAGGCAAGAATTGCCTCTTTCCATCTACAGACAAATTACTCCAGAAAAGGACACACATGCAGAATAGTCGACTGATTATATCTGCCTAGACAGAGTAATCAGCCCTTAATAATCCTGCATCACTAAGGTCTGTCAGATGACTCTGGGCCAGAAGGCTGAAGATTTGATGCTCCAACGTTCAGTAGTATAGGGGCTTTTCAGGTGTTCAGCAGTCTCTATAAATTGGCTAAGTTTTAGAAGCTATGTTTAGTGCTTCCCATAACTTCAGTTAACTCAGTCATTCTGGATTTCTGACGGGGTTGAAGACCTATAGTCTCATAGCCAATCCTGGCTATTTACTTTGAGAGAAAAGATCTGAGTAGATGGTTTTCAGCTGACATTCATTCTAAAGCAAAAAAAAAAAAAAAAAAAAAAAAAAGCCAGGATCAAAAGTAAGTGTTTTAGTTAGAAGAGATGACAGAGGTTCTGGTTAGTCAACAAAATGATGGACTGGGTATTAGGACTATCTTGTACCTCACTGGTACAATTAGGAATAAGTATGCTCTAATTGTATTTTGAGAGAAAAGTTTTACTTTAACAGGAAGAGAGATATGTAGGAGGAGCTAAGTGGGAAGGAGTACTGAGAGAAAGAGATGGAGTAAGGAGAGAAGATGAAGAAGAGGAGAAGCTAGGGGATGAGAGAGAGAAAGAGAGAGCGGGCATGGAGGCAGATGTTCACATGTCTCCACCAGTCAAAGATAGTTTTTGTATCTAGGTTGGGTATTGGGTTACACTTCTGATTGAGCATTACCAAACTTATAGATCCTTTGATTAACATTTAAAAAAAATGTATAAAAGCAAAAAGGAAGGGGGGGCATGGGACAGGGGTTTTCTAGGGAGGGAAAATGGGGAGAGGGGATGGCATCTTAAATGTAAATAAAATATAAAATAAAATTAATAAAAAAGAAAGAACAGATTTAACTGATGTGTTAATAAAAACTAAGTCAAGAACAGCGGCATGCTTCTTTAATCCCAGCACTTAGGAGACTGAAGCACGTTCTCTGTGAATTCAAAGCTAGGTTGGTCCATATAGTGAGTTCCAGGCCAGTCATAGCTATATAATGAGACTATCTCAAAATAAATAAAATAATTTCTAAACCCACACAAATAAATTTTTAATTAATAATTTTCCAGGTTAACTAGTCAATGAATCAGAGAAAACAGATTTGCACACACACACACACACACACACACACACACACACAGAGACACACTTCACTCGGTTAAGATAAGATTAACCAGGTCAAGGAATGAACCATCCAAAAGAATTAAAGCTAAATATAGCTGACACATACACAGAACTGAAAATAGCTCAGGCTCCCAACAGCCATACTTTATGGGCTACTGGATAAAGTTCCAAAAAAAGCTTTGCCACAGTAAAGGGGTAAATATCCTCAGACCAGTAACTACTCTGACCCTTCCTAGACAAGGTGACTAGACTCATCAAATGATTTCCAGGTAATCCACACACTCCAGAACAAGGTTCAGGAATGCTTACAGGAAGAAGAAAATACCTAGCATTCTCCAAAGCAAAATTCACCAGGATCTAGTATCTTATCAAAATCATCAGGCATAAAAGAAAGCAAAAAATAAAATCACACAGGAAAAAGCTATCAATTGAAGCCAGCACTGAAACACACAAACAATTTAACATGATTGTTGATAAGGTTTAGTAAGTGTCTTCCAACGTTGAGGACATGGTTGTCAGCCTATAGTTCTACTGGGAGGTGGTAGATCCCCAACAGGGTGAGACCTACTGGGAGGAAGTTAGTGACTGGAGGCAGGCCATTGATGGCAGCCACCATACGTACCCACCAATGCATTTGAAGATTATCTTGACTTAAAAGACTTTGTTCTGTTACTAGAAATCTCTCTCCTTCTCCCTCCTCTCCTCTCCCTCTTTTTCTGGCTACCATGAATAAGCTTCCTCAGGGAAACTGAAACACACCGCTTTCCCTCCTACTAGCCCAAATTCAGTGACCAAGAATGAGTGTAGAGAAGGGCCAGGAAATTAAGGACAGAGCACTGCTTTGCAGATGCTACATTTTATTCTCTTTATTCTGGCAGGAGCAAGAGCACTGGTCTCAAGGACATTTTATACTGAATCACACAAAAGTGGATTCTTGCCAGAACTAGTTATGTAAGAGTTAGGTTATAGTCATTTATGAGTATTGCTTACTCATAGTTCCTAGACATCAGGTAGTCGCCTTCTTAACTAAGTCATGTGGGATTAAGCACATCAGGCGCCATGTTGTCTAGACCTTCAGTTTGCTCTTAGGCCTTTATTCCCTATACTAGTCCAGGGCAATGGGGCCAAGAGACCCTAGAATGAAGGACCCGAAACTAAGAGCCAAAATAAATCTTTCCCCTTAATTTACAAAAGCAGGTGGTAACCAGATGTGTTGGCATATGCCTGTAATCACCCATAATTGGTAGGTAGAGGAAGGATAAAGAATCCAAGGCCATCCTCAGCTACACAATGAATTTGAGGTCAGCTTGAGATACAAAAGATCTAATCTCAAAAAACAAAAAAGAGACCAGGTACTTGATCTGGCTCATACAAGATCTAGCTAGAGGGCTGGAGGGAAAACTGAATATGTTAAGAGGAAACACTAAAGACAGATGATAAACAGACAGATGTAAATATACAAACATATATCCATAAATATATAGATTACGTGATAGTTATATATATATATATATGATAGATAAGATAGATGACAGAGATGATAGATAGATGGTTGATAACTCTGTATTGATAGATAAAACATAGATGATAGGTAGATAAAGATAGATTAATAGATAATAGGTAAGATAGATGATAAGATAGATTGCTAGATAATATTTGACAAGATAGATGATCGATTTATTAATAAACACATAGATAGGATAGATAGAATAGACTGATAGACAATACATAGGTAAGATAGATGATAGATACATAGATACATAGGTAGATGATAGATAGATAGATAGATAGATAGATAGATAGATAGATAGATAGATAGATAGAGGATAAATAGGTAGATACATGATACATACATACATATGGCTTTTTTCAAACATCTCAGTAAAACTTCTATATATATAAATGCTGAAAATGATTAATAAAAATTAGACATTGAAAAAAACTTAGTGAACTCGATGATCTAACAAATGACAAGAGACAAAGTGAAAATACTAGGCAGAAGTCAATAAGCTTCCAGACAACTTCAAGCACTCCAATATGCTTATACTTGAAGTATCCACATGAGGAGAATGGGGAAGACAGGCATTTTTTTAAATTACAGCCTCCCATGTTTAAGAACCTCAATAAACTGTAAGAACAATAACATTAATAAAACAACACATCCCAATCTTAAGTCTTAAGGTCACCCAGAAAGCTATTACACATCACTGAATAGAACTGTGTTACCATGATGGCAACATTAGAAACAAAGAACTCTGAGTGAAGTATATTCAGATGTTAGATTTCCCATAGACAATGGTTTCCAAGAACGATGCCTTACCACTTTCATATCATTTGCAATGTGTTGGTGGTCCATATGTGGTAGACCCTGTTTACTCATTCTTTTATAGCTGGGTGATCTCGAAACTTATTTGGACCAATGGAATATGTAAGAGCTTTGTCCACCCAAAAAACCCCAAAGCTTCTGCCTTTAATCTCTCAGAATTTGGTAGGCCCCACATAAGGAAACTGGGTCTAGACAGAAAATATGAAGAGGCCCCTGGGAGGGAGAGGTTGTAGTCTCCTCAGCTCTGGACAACCTATCAGATAAGTCATACTGAAAGGAGTCAAGAGAGACCCACAAGGACCTGCTCACCCAGACTATGGACTCTTGAGAAATAAATAAATGTTTTAAAGCATTACGTTTGGGGAAGGTTTACTATTCACCAATTGCTAACAGAAACACGCCTTTTGATTATCAGTTATCATGGTTAGAAAGTCTTCATTGTGTCATATTATATAAATAAAAACCTCATTTTCTTTTAGCTCCTGTATACTTTAGTTCTGTATATTTAGATGTTGAATTTCCCTTGGCGTATGACGTTATGTGAAAACTTCTGGTTTCTTTGGAAAGTCAGTTCTGTCAAATGATGTTCCGCTGGGACACACAGGTGAAAGGATGTTTTGCTAAAGCAGACAAATGAAAGGACATATGATGTTAAGAAGGAATATAAATATAAGCCAACAGATGGTGAATGATGCTGTATGGTATTGGTACGCCTTGCCATTCCTTACTGGTCACTGTTTAACATGACTTCATAGAAAGAAATGCACCAAAGCATTTCTGGTGGTGTTCTGGTGGCTTCTTGCTGCTTCTGCAGACTTGGGCTGATTGGCAGAACGAAGTGGAAATTTCTGGATATGTTAGCTGATACAGACTCATGTAGAATTTTGCTAAAACAGACTAATGTGTTTGTTTTGCTGAGGCAAGACCCATGAGAGGACACTTGATTTTTGGAGGGAGTATAAATAGGACTCAACTGACAGTGACAGAGGGCTTGCATAGCGAGTTTTGCAATGTTTTGTTGGTCTGGTGTCTTTGCTGATCCTCACTTCATTGCGAGAGGCAAGGCAGAGAACTTCTGGCAACCCTGCTGGTCCTGGTGGCTCCTGCTGACTAGTGCAGATTTGGCAGAGGCCTGGCTGTTTCTGCTGGGTCGTGCTACTGCTGCTGATTTATGTTTGGTATCCTGACACTACGGAACTGAACTGCTGATATCCTCACAACAGACTGGATTTGCTCCAACAAACTATTTCTAAACAGGTCCACTTCCCCCATATCCTAGTAACCTTTCTTTTCCACTACCTCTGGTGGGTCGTGGGCTAGAAGGGAGATTGTTAAAGCATTTAAGAACCCTTATTTAAAGTAGGTTTTGAAAAGTCTAAGCTTACAAACACAAAATCTAATCTTATTTTTCCCATTAGTTATTCTAATAGTATTTAATAAATAGCTTAACTTTTCCATATTGTTTCTATAGTATATTTTATTTAATTTAACATAATACATTTTGGCCATACTGCTTTGCTCTCCTCTAATTTCTGACAGGCCTCTCCAATAGCTCAAAGAGTTCAGAACAATATTTAAACTCATCTTCCTAGAATCGATGAAACAAAATTAGCAATGTTCCTATTTTTTAAAATCCATATTTTCATTTTAAGTATGCATATACATTTTATTTTTACATATTCCTCTACATTTCAAGAAGAAAATAAAAAACATGTGTTTTCTAACATTTTGACATAGAAACAGTCTTATTCAGAGAGCTTTTCAGTACTGTGTTCACTGTAATCTAATTTTACTGGCACTAATTAACCTTGGTCTTGTGGTGAGGTTGCTCAGGCTCCCTGTCTATTATTAACCATGACCCTGAATCGTTGGTTGCTCTCCTGGAAATGCTTCTTAAGACGTCTTCACTGAAGTCTACTCCTAGGACACAAAATTCAAGTGGCTTTTTCCTTTCTCAAAAAATATGGAAAAGAATAGATCTCATTAAAACTCAGGATTTGTCAACTGCATGTTTCCTGGGAGCTACTCAGCCCCACAGTATGAACTCTCTGGGAAGGCCTTCTATGGGAATTACTATACTAGCAACTGATTTTGATTTTTTTCCCCAAATTTAGTGGGGATAGTGAGTCTTTTAAAGTCTTTAAGTATTAAGGATGGTGTTATGGGGCTGAGAACAGCTCAGAGGCAGAACATTTACTGAACTGAATAAGCCACAAACTCAATCCCCAGCAACAAGATAGCAATGGTGCTATGGTAGTGAAGCAGGAGACTTACTCATTGTATTCGCAGGGGAGCTCGGTGATTAGGCAGTAGAAGAGGAGGTGGAGCTGGGAGAGAAAGGGAGGAAGGGGAGGGGAGAAAAAGAAGAAGGGGAGGAGAGAAAGAGAGGAAAAGGAGGAGAAGAAAGGAGGCTATCAGCCATGGAGAACCATGGATGGGTTGAAAGCTGTCCTGGGTAGCAACTTCTATCAAAAGGTTAAATACTGGGTAACAACTCTAATTGTGTGGGCATCTTGCTGACTGAGCACTTCTAAATAGATAAATCCTTTAGCTAATCATTAAGCTGTCAGAGTCTCATTTCTCGGGTACTGTGAGGATGGCAGATATTGTCTGGGGTTCAGCTGAGCTTTGTGGATGCAACATGGTGGATTGGCAGACCCATCCCCCAAGCTGGCGTCTCCTGGGTGTCAGAGCCTGCACATCTAGCTAGCCGGAGCCCTGGTCAGAGCCAAGGAACAGTGGGAACATGGTGGCTGCCTGGGACTAAGCTGGACCTGGCCCCATTTTCTAAATATCTCCCCCTACATGGTAGTCTTAGTTGTTAGTTTCTGTGGTAAAACTTCTTTACTCTTCTTTTAGTTTTTGTGTCATAAATAGGTATTGTGCTTTGCCAAACATTCTGTATAATAAATACAACTGCATGTTCTTCCTCACTTACCCTGTTAATATGATATACGGCTCCAATTCATGTGTTAAAGGTGAATCAGCCCTTTTATCCATGGAATGAAAATTACTTAATTTATTTTTTTATCTTTAAATTATTTTATTTTTTATGTGTATGAGTGTTTTTCCTGCATGCACAAATGTGCACCACATGCAGACCTGGGGCCCTCAGTGGTATGAAGAGGGGGTCATATCCCCTAAAACTGAAGTTATGTATTTGTGAGCCATCATGTAGGTGCTGGGAATGAAATGCGCGTCATCTTCAAAAGCAGTGAATGATCTGAAGAACTGTGCCATCCTCAGCCCCAGGTCCTTTTTCATATCACTTACCTCTGTTTGCCAGTTTGTATACAGAAAGTTTGTGGCTCAGGTCACAAAGGTGACACAGGTCTGTGGTTCTCTTGTTTACTGGTTTCTTTTGGTTTTGTAATCAGTATAATACTAGAATAAAATGAACTCAAAAATGTTCCCATGTCATCTAGTTTCTGACAAAGACTGGACCAAATGTGTTCCTGTTTCCCCTTAAGGTAGGATTCTCACTCTCGAATGTTTTCCCGGTCTACCACATCTCCCTTTTACCATCGAAGTGACCCAGGCTTTTCATTGAGCTTTGTTCTGGGCACTTAATAGGAAAAACAGATAATAAACTTCACATATACACATGAAGAGATAAAGCCAGTATACTCATGTTAAACATGGCACTAAGTACAACAGACAACTTACAGGCTCGTACGTGCCTATTGGTGAAGAAATGGATAAAGAAAATGTTACACACGCGCGCACACACACACACACACACACACACACACACACTACAGACACACTTACACTGGAATGTTATTCAGCCATAAAAATGAGTAAATGCATGTCACTGCAGGAAAATATACTGAACTAGTGATCACCATGCTAAGTAAAGAAGCGATACTCAGAAAGACAAAGACCTCATGTTTTCTCTCATATAGAATTCAGATTTTAAACAGAGACATTACTGTTAAAAGGTAGCTGTTCAGGGGGAGAAAAGAGACCAACAGGAATGAGATGGGGACAGAGGATGAGGATGTGATCAAGGCATATATACTGTAGGTCTGCATACAAGTAACATAGTGAAACCCACTATCTTACATAACTAAAAATGGTAATAAAGATTAAGACAGCCATCATTTCCCCAATTTTCAAAAAATTTAACAATGATCATAGCAGGTGAGAATTCAACCAACGAAGGAGATAAACTCAACAAGAAGAGCTGAGCATCTGGAGGCAAAGCCACAACTCGTGCTTCCCTGGAGAGTTCTCCTGACCTAAATTACCTCTCAAAGCAGCTCACCCCTTTGATAATGACACAGATCTCATCAGTACAGCCCCGTTCTCCTCCTCATGGCTTCTTCTTTTTCTTTGCTTTGTCCTTGATACTTCATTCCCAAGCAACATTATATGAGTGAATTTTTAAAATACTTTTGAATTAAAGTAGAGTTCAAGTCTGAGTTTTTGGAGGAGTGAATGTACATTGTGTGCCAACTGCTGTTATGATTACTCCTACATCTAGACAGTGACCAAGGCACTCCATTCTTTCTTTAATCACCATCCAAGGACTTAGCCTAGGTAAGAGAGGTGCCTACATAAAGCCCCATGGGGTTCCCAGGGGGAAGTCATAAGAATCCCATTTGCTGCTAGTTCGGTCTATTGAAAAATGGATGAGGATGAAGGCTACCAGCTAGGAGATCAACTGACCTGAAAACAGCATTGGTGGGAGCCTTGGATAGCCTCATGAAGAGGAGCGGGAAGATGGGGAGAGGGAGAAGGGGAGAGGAGGAGAGGGGAAGAGGGAGAGACAGATAGGGAAGGGAGATGGGAAGACGGAGATAGGGGAAATGGAGAGGGGGGAGAGGGAGATGAAGAGGGAGATGGGAAAAGAGATATGGGGACAGGGAAATGGGGAGGGATATAGGGAGAGGGAGAGAGGGAGATGGGGAGAGAGAGATGAGGAGGGGGGAGAGGGGAAGAGGTAGAGACGGAGATGGGGAGAGGTAGATGGGGAGGGGGAGATGGGGTAGGAGACACACACAAGAGAAGGGGGTAATTGAGGGGGAAGAGAGGCAAAGACGGAGAGAGACACCAAGGTCAGGTCCCACCTAATTCAGTAATCTCAATGGAGGTATATCAAACACTCAAATGAAAAAGGTCAGGTGATGGTGAACATGTAGCTAAGTTGAGACTTACACTAAACCTAGTGGCAGACTGTTGTTTAAAGCTACTAAGTTTTTCAGTTGTTTTGTTGTTGTTGTTTGTAACAACATGTAACTAAAACACATACTTTAAATCCAATCACTTTGCCACATATGAAATATGACTAAAATAAACAACTGTTTTTTATTCCAGTCAGAGCCCTAAAGCTATTATTTATTTCATCTACGGTTGTTGTTTTTCAGGATGTTTAGTTTGTGGATTTTATTGCTATTTAATTTGATTCCATTATTTTATGTCATAAACTATAATCGCATTATTAGTAACAATAACAAGAAAACAATTTTTCTTTGTAGAATCTACTCAATTGTTTACTGAAATATGTGGTTTTATAAAAAAAAATTTAAATAAGTATAATATCTTGATTATTTTTCTCTATACTAATTAGTAATAGAACTTATTCAATAAAGGTTGAGTAATGAATTGGGAAGTGATGGGAAATGAACATTTGGTAAAAATTCAATCAAACAATTTCATGGAATTCACCACTGACCCAGTTAAGAATTTTTAAAGTACAAGAAGACTTTTGTTTGACATCTATTGTTTGTCTATTTAGAATCTGAAGCTTTTATTCTAATTCAATATTATCCATTCTGGTCCATCATTTCTCCATAATAAATATTATAATTAACTAACAATTCAAAAACAAAAACAAAATAACTTGACATTTTAAATGCATTTCTGAAGACCCAATAGGAAATAATTAGAAATAAATGTAATAGTTTTTTAATATAGCTTTTGAAAACAATATAATAAGTTTCTAAAAGCCTTTTCATACTATTCACAATTTTTGCAAGTCCTCATATTCTTTGTTCCCTTAAGAGATCAGAATTTTTTTTTAAAAGCACAGTGGGCACCTACTAAGATGTTAATTTGTATATACACCACTGATATCATTTTTAACTGTGCACTTAGTTATATCTGTTTAACTTCCAAAGCCAGCTTCTAAGGGCAGCTTGGTATGACAGCCTGGGAAGTAAACATGCCTCTACTGCTAAGGCGCTCATACCACTGGCTCCTAACGTGCCCTCCATTTCATAAAAGGAAGTGTATTTCTATCTAACCTCCTATTAGTTTTGATAAAGAACACTATATTTCAAAAATCCATAGGGAAACACTTCATTTATTTAACTATATCTATATAATGTAAGTATATATATATATATATATATATATATATATATATATATATATATGATTTAAATGAAGTTACATCACTTGGAGTGATAGTGTTTTCCTAACAGCCATTAGACTAACAAAAACTCCAGTGCCAGGCATGGGAAACCTCTTTTCAAGCTGTTGGTCACGAGAGTCCAAGAGACCCCAGAGAACAACACAGGCCATTGCTGTTGCTGTTGGCTTCCCAGAAACTGAAGAGAAGACCTGACTACTCAAGATACCACAAACACTGAGGGACACAGAGTTTGGAGAACTAGAGCTGGACAACAGAGCTGGAAGCCCTCAACCAGAAGATGCTTTTCAGAATCCAAACATACTACGAAGGCTGCCAAAGTATAAAGGCAACCATTAGTCCTGCCTAGCTATGAAACATGAACCACAACCATGGGGTAGATGTCCCCATTGGTGGATATCCCCAAGGGGGCAACAGTGGCTCCTTTATCTTGGTGGTAACCCTAAGTGGTACTTAAGGACAACTCAATAGGAGAAAATTCTTGTTTGGTACTGTAAGCCTAGCCAACTATCTATGGCTGGTGAGGCCACAGACACTAGAGAACCCACTAATGCCATTTTCCTAAGCAAGTATCATTTCTAACTTCATTCTAAAAGGTATCCTTATACCTATAGACAAGTTTGGCTCTCACCCTTATCAAAGAAGCTTCTTTTTGTAACAGAGGGAGGCAATCACAGAAATCTCCAATTGGTCAAAATGCAGAGAACAGCTGACTGTGGAGTGCACAAGCTCACCTGCCATATCTACACCTAAGGCTCGGGGGCTGACTCAGAAGAAGGGACAGTGAGTTTGCAGGACCAGAATATCTGTATCTTGATGACAGGGCAGTTGCGGTTACCTGCACACACCCAGCACAAGGACAACATGTGGACACCTAATGTGGGTGTGAGAACTCTCACAAAGCCCTGCCTACTTCTCAATGAAAAGCTGTGGGCAGTTAATAGCTGCTGAGAGAGGGAGGGTCAGTCTTCTCCAGAAACAAGCTTCCTGGGAGGTTCTCCAAGCTAAAGGGGGCAGCTCTAAAGACACGCATTCACACAACGCTAACTGGACCCAGAAGAATGTACTTAAATATGCAATACACGAGAGGTGGAGGTGATTCAAATACAGTTCTCACATATAAAATTCAAAAATATGAAATTAAAATAAATAACTAAGAATTACGGGATGAGCAGAGCATGGTGGCATAGCCCTATAACCCCAGCCCACAGGGGTAGAAGCACAAATGCAAGGTCATCCACTATCACATGGAAAGTTTGAAGCTAGCCTGGGCTAACATAGGAGGACCCTGTCTCAAAAAACAAAACAAAATAAAACAGGGCTGGAAAGATGGCCCAATGGTTAAAACACCTTCTGTACAGCAAGGTGAACCTGATCTCCAGAGCCCACAGAAATGCCTGGTGAATATGGCAGTAAGCCTGCAGCTCCAGTCTCTAAAGGAGGGTGAGGAGTCCAGAGCACACTATCTTGTAAGAACAGACATATCAGCAAGCTCTGGGTTGTATTGAGAGACCTTACTTCAAAGACTACTGGGAAGAGCAATTCTGGGAAGATAACAATATTAATCCCGAATGTGCATGCACATGCATGGGAACATGCACAGATGCACATGCCCTCCATGCACACATGAAAAGGAAAAACAGCAAACATGAAGTATTAGTAATAATTGATAAAAATTTACTTTACCCTCAATGTATTTATAGTATACTTTTAAAAGACAAAATAATTCATGAGTGTCTCAGCTACACAATATACAATAAATAAAATTTAAAATAAATTAATCATTTTAAGAAGCTCTCAATAGGTTTTCAAGATGAAATTGCAAAAAAACAAACAAACAAACAAACACCCAAGAGAGCAAGTCCAGCCTGCTTACACACCTATGTACTGAGCTATTTCTGGTTCAACAAATGTGAGCAGGTGTTCTGGTGTTACTGAACTCCACCCCCCACATTCTCCCTGCTTTAGGGCTTCTCCTGTGGTGCTTTGCTGAATTCCAGGCAACATGGATTGCCATAAAGCACCATGTGGCCAAAGAGGTCAAGGAAAAGTCTGGTGCTTTTCTTTTTCATCTCCATGAAGCACTGGACGTTGGGCTCACTGGCGAAACCTATCTATAGGTCATCAGTGGATAGATCCACTAACACAATGCCCCTGTTACACACCTACCCCAATGGCTCAAAACGGGGGCACCTTCCAGAGGCACAGCACCGAAAAGGTTTTCCTTCGATACAGCAGTGTCGGAGCGACCAGACGATTGTAACTCTGTATAATAACCTCATATGCATGAATCACCAAGTAACACCAAGAAGGTAAAACAATCATTTTATCTTCTAAGATTTATTTGAATCTAAACCATACCTAAGCTCTTTCTCCAGATATTAGAGTTTAAAAAAATTAAGAGGAGAAAACTGTCTATCTAAGTCATGCAGTGGATAGCAGTGAGGCAGGCGTGTTTATCCATCCTTCACGTGATGTAAGTCATACAAGCTCAGTACTGAGATTCCAGCCAACTAAAAAGCTTGAAGGTGACGGAAGGAAAACTGCATCACACTTAAGTTAGGAACTCTGTGTTTTCCTGTTGCTAAAAGCCATGATCTGGTTGCACCAAGACCGCAATCCCTCTAACAGCTGACCAGGAAGAAAGGTGGTTCCATTTACGTGCCCTCCAGTAAGTGAGAGACCAGAACCTGTGAGAGTTTGCCAACAAAATATTCTAGACAAGTGCAAAATCTATGAAGTATAAAGACAAGAAAGTCAATTCAGAATGAAGTGCCACAGAGAGGAATCTGGTTCATAAAGTGCCAGCTTCCTTCAAGGTCACTCCTCACAGTGAGGCAAAGATGTCTGCAGCAGACGCGGCACTGGCGTTCAGACGCAGCACTGGAGAACTGCCTACCGTCCTTACTTAATCAGTTGATTAGCTGAGCGTTGTCTTAATATAAGCAGTTGAGCTCTGAAAACAATTTTTTTTTTAAATCTCAGTTCAGTGAAGAGTCTTTCATAGCTACAAAAATACACTTATTTTAAAGTAGTGAATACTACATTGAAATAAGCATTCTATCTGAAAGCTACTGAATATTACCACAATGCCAGTTTCTCTTGTTGATTTACCTGCTCGAAATCTGTATGAAGTTGCTTTCCTTCTCGATGCCCGCTTCTGACATTGTTATCCCTGTCTCACTAAGGAGACATCACTTGGTGACTCCAAAAGGCCCTCAAAGTCCTGAACCAATGGACTATGAAGATTAAAGCTAAGCAATCTGAAAATACAGACTTAACACACACACACAGACACACACAGACACACACACACACACTTTAATATTAGAGTGTACTTATACCACAGAACGGAAAAAAGACTGCTGAGTCTTCCCTGTGTATCAAATATACTACTCTATTGCTTTGCTACTGAGCGATTCTAGTTTAAGTTATTATTCTGAGTAGGGGTTTTTATTGGTGGTGGTGGTAATAATCTTGTCTGGCTTTCCAGCATAATATGTATCATTGATGGGGCCAGCAAGATGTCTCAGCAGGTGAGCAGGCCTGAGAGGGTAAGAGAGCTGGAGAGCTGGCCCCCCACTTGTCTGGTGTGAGGTGATAGGTGCAGGGTTATTCCCTCCCCTTGCCAGGAGAGCTGAACCTGGGGTCATGAGAGGAAGAAATAGCCCTGCCTGTCACTTGCTGGAGCACTTCAGAAAATGGGCCCTGCACCTCACAGTGGAGCTGGCCCAGATGACAGAAAGCACAAGTGAGCCCCAGTCTCGAGGGTGTGAGAGCGAGCAAGCAATCCAGAGAGCCGGCCCAGCCCCTCACAGGCTGCAGCACTTGGAAGAGTGGGACTTCTACTTGACTGGGAGCACAGTGGCTGGCTCTGGAGCACGGTGCAGGTGAGTCGGCCCCAAGGGCATGAAGGCAGGAGAGCTGATGGCACCATTGGGTGGCCTACGCAGAGCAGGGCTGGAGAGCTCACCCTGGTGGTATAGATAAGGGAGAGGCAACACATTGACCAGCTCCTACCGAGGCCCTGATCCAGGACTCTGAATTGGACCACTCTAGAATCTATATTATCCGTGAATGGTTAAGATGCATAAAAAGACCGATCCTGCTTATCCAAAGCTGCAGGATCTCCACGATACAGGGCAACAACAGGATAACTGGGAGGAGTCCCATTGAGGGCCCAATATTGATGGTGTCACAGAAGCCAGAGCTCTCAAACCAGACTAATGACTCATTGCAATGAACATTTGCAACGAATACTGCAGTGAATATCTGTGGACAGAAGGAAACACTTTGGGACACACTGTGACCTACTAAAGCTCCCACAATGAGCTGTTTGTATGCTTTAGTTGTTGTTGTTGTTTGTGTGTTTTATTTGGGGGAGGTTATCAGGGTGAAGGGTGGATATGAGGGAACAAAAAGATGAGCAGGGCTGGGGTACATGATATGAAACTCACAAACAATGAATAAAAAGTTTTTAAAAAAGTGTCATTAAAAGTGTTTTTTCTAAAACTCTCCTGATAACACTTATAAGGCAAGAATTAAGTGGCCATACAACCAGGGATAGGGGCAACAGGGTGGATTTGTTTTAGGATATATGAGGAATGTCTGGCCCTTTCTTTAAGCACACATTCACAAAAAAAAAAAAAAAAAAAAAAAAAACCAAGCTAACTTAAATTTTAACATCTAAAGATGCCGTAAAATTCTACATCATATCATTCAGTAGAGCCAGATAATTCCAGTACAGAAAGGAACAAAGAGTAAGACAAGGAAAGGGGCTTGGTGGGTAGCTCTCCTGAAGAGTCCCCACTGCCTACAAGTGCTTTCTTCCTGAGGCATCCTTGGACACAGAAATTCCTGCTCAGTGGGCACTCAAAAGTACCTGTGGGAGGAAAAATGAAGTAAGCAAACTACAGGTATTAATGTCACTAAGTTAATGGAGCATCATTTAGTATGCAGAAGTAATAGCTTATCAATTAAAGTATAACCAGGGAGCCCAGTGTATACAACCAGTCAGTATACAAAGACATTTTAGCTTCAAAAAGAATTTTAATGAAAAAATTGCTATTTACTTTCCTTACTAAGTAGACATAAATATAAAATGATACCAATAAGTCAGTAGTGTTTATTAAAATCATTATAGATAAAACTTCTAAATTTCCTAAACATAATAAAAAAAATGTAGTATAAAACCTCTGAAAACCTACAAACAACTGAAGTGAAATCATTTTCTTAATAAGACCCACAAAACTGAACATAGTTAATCTCATGGTTTTACTTGGATGTTGAATACTGACTCAAAACTCCTTTCATGTCTTTTGCCTGAATGTATCCAGACACAGAAACAAACCTAGCCTAACCTCTCTCTGTCCTCCCAGCAAGCTCTTTCTATCCTGCCCTCATGATATTTTGCAAGCGTCTGACTTAAACAAAGAGTCCTTGCTGGCACGGGCTTGTTGCTAGCCAGTATTTAGTTCTCTCTTTTTGCAGCTAAGACAGAGCAACCATCTGCTTCATGCAGCTTTTCATTCCTATGATAGCTTTCTGCTCTTTCCTCTTCCAACTCAGAAACAGAAAGCAAGAGAGAAAACAAAGCATCGTAGGTCCACAAGAAGCTGCAGAACACCCAGGAGAGTTTCCTCCCAATCAGAAAAATGCTTCCTTAGCAACCCAGTATCTAAGGCCAATTAACCTCCATTCTCTGTCAATATTCAATTTACATGGAAGCCCTTTTTGGTTAAACCCCTCAGTTTTACAATGAGCTTTCTGGCGGAGAAAAGGGTGCTTCTGTCTTAAAGAAGCCAGAGCCTTTCCCCTGAATGCCTCCAAATGCAGTATGAACTTTAAAATGTGTTCAGTACTTTCCTAACGTGATATAAGAGCCTGGAAACAGAAACGGCACAGAAAATAAGGGTCACCATCAATATATGCCAAACATGAGACTACAGGATCTATTTCAAAGCAGTCAGCACTTGGGTACCAGGGAGAGTAAGCCATGCAGAAAGGATGCCCTGTAGCTGTCGCGGGTAGATACTCTTGCAAGCTGATTTATGTCCTTTCTATACAGCCAACAAAGCCCAGGTTACCACTGAATAACCGTGATCTCAGCAGAATACCAGAGAAACGATGAATGGAAGATGGGAACAAGGACAGCAACGGAACCAAGGAACTTCCTTGTGGCTAAGAAATTCCAGAAATAAAACTAGCAAGGAACTGGCATTTCAAGGACATAAAAATTTCACCAACTTACATAAAGGTAGGCAGTTTCACACAGATGTACAATGAGAAGTCTCTCCTGTCTTGTTTTCAAGTGAGAAACAGAGGTTGTGTTTTCTAGTTTCATAATTAAATCATTACACTGAAGATAAAGAAAATACACAGAAAAATTATATGAAGGCCACCAGGCACAATGGCACAGGCCTTTAACACCTAACAACGAGGAGGCCGTGTAATAATCTTAAAGTTTCTTTAAATTATATATATATAATGTAATATAGAATTTCTAATGTATATTGAAATGTGCAGTAAGTAATAACCTTCCATTTTCATTACAGCATTAGCAAGCAAAGCAACTATTATCTCGGGGCGATTCCTGCTATGGTGGTGATGCGGGATTTCAGAACCAGTGTGTCCCTGACAGTTGCAGGGCTTGCCAACCTCCAAAGTTCTATTCTACAGCAGTAAAGCTGCCCTAAGGTTGTGCTACGAGAACTGAACAAATGTTAGTCCTTGGCTCCCATAATCCCATCTATAAGGCAGCATTAGTAACTATGTTCTCCTCCAGCTGAGGTGTCTCATGATGGGGAGACAGGCAAAGAAACCAACTGCAATAAATCACTCACAACAGCATGTGTATTATTTCCAGGACAGAATGAAGGACACAGAGACCCAGGTCCCCGTCTCAGTCTGTCGGTATTTGAACCCTGTTTTACAGAGAAGGGGTCTGAGGTTTAAGCAAGTTTCACTAGTGTCTTCAAAGTCACACAGTCAAAATGGGTAAAAAGTGGAGATTTAAAACCAAATATACCCAACTCCAAAGATTTGACTCTTCCAACCATGCCACAGCACCCTGTCACCCAAATCCCTCGGCAATCTCATTACACTCTCCCCCTACTGACGGATCGACATCACTAAGGGCTGAGGGTTAGAGTCTTCGAATGTGATGCACGAAACATCAATGAGTTCTGAAATCAACTAGCTGGACTTGGCTAGTATTAAAACAGTAACTGAGTAGAAGAGTAGTGCAGGAGTAAGATCTGTTTCCCAGTCTTCAAATGTGATGCACAAACCATCAATGAGTTCTGAAATCAACTGGCTGGACTTGGCTAGTGTTAAAACAGTAACGGAGTAGAAGAGTAGTGCAGGAGTAAGATCTGTTTCACAAACAGATTGGTTTTAGAGAGGTTTGTGTATAGTCCTACATCCTGAGGTCAAATGGATTGCTTTACTACAGAAAAGCTTGGAAGCCATTGGTCGTAGAGGATGATTTCGTACAGAACCAGGACATGGGGAATGAATGTATCAAGGATGGGGAGCCACTTAGGGCTCAGCCCTCTCCTCTTAAATAACAGCAGGAAATACAAGGAAGGAAGCGCCTTCTCAGCCAGGGCTGGACCAGGAGTACGTGGCACCAGCATAGGAGGAGGCTGCTGATTGTATAATTGCATACCTCCTTCAGAGCAGCCCCAGTCCATCAAGCAGAGAGTACAGTTTATTTTTTACAGTGCTAATTATGTAATTATCCATAACATTAAATCAGTTCCACCTGATTTGGTCTATCACAGATTTCCTGAAACATTCATTTGTTTATTACTTTTTTAAGAGAGCGCTAAACTACCAGTCATATGTAAAGTTCCAAAGTGGGAGCTGGATAACGTTCTCTTATAAAATAAACTTTGTTCTAATATACCTTGTCATGGCTACAAACAACGGACTCTCACAATGCATTCTCACTTTATGATTTATTATTTCACAAAATGCCTGGTGTGGAGCAAGATAGGTAGGATTGCTATTGTCATTAAAAAAAAAAACGTACCATAACTTAAAACTTCACTGCTGTTTAAAACATTCTTTCCAGTATAAAATCATTCAGAATTATTTCCTGAAGAGGGCCTATGAAATAAGCAATGTGCCCTGAACTTATGAAGATGTTGCTGAATAAGGGAGCTATAACCCAAAAGACATGGCTTCCGCTCAACTGTTCTCCAGCATCTCAGAGCAAAGTCCAGCTTGCTGCTGGCCCACACGGGCACTAGCCACAAGCCATCAGAGACTCACCAGATACCTTCGGAAAAGCAGGAGATTAAGAAGAATGAAGAGTCAAGGAGCAGGGCTAGGAGAAAGCATGTGAATCCCAGACCCATCTGGTTCTCCATCCACCTATGAAGACTCCCTCTTGTCTCTTCAACAACTCCTGGGGCCTGTCTTGACAGTGATGTCCCTCATGCCCATAAACTGCAAAGACCCCATATGTTTCAAACTGGTCAGAGCCATCACTCCTGATGGCCTTCACTCTCTTGACTTTGTTTCTCATTTTCAGCCACATCGTCCCCATCTAGATTACCTTGGTTTGCATGGGTTTGTCTTTAATACTTCATAAAGACCATGACTTATAAAAGCATTTACAACTTTTGCCATAGCATAATTTAGTGACCTGTTAAATGAATAAAAGAATTCATTTTCCCAGTGTTCTGAAGACAAGAATTAATTTCACGAAAAAAGGCTTGATTAATATTTTTGCTATGGTTTCTATTTCTGCAACAAAATATCATGGCCAAAGAGTAAGTTAGGGAGGAAAGGGTTTATACTTACACTTCCACATTGGTGTTCATCACCAAAGAAAGTCAGGACAAGAACTCAAACAGGGCAGGAACCTGGGGGCAGGAGCTGATGCACAGGCTGGGGGGGCGGGGGTTGCTGCTTACTGGCTTGCTTCACATGGCTGGTTCAGATTGCAATTTTTATACAACCCAGGACACCAGCCCAGGGATGGCATCACTGACCACTGGCTGGGCCCTCCCACCTTGATCACTAATCCAGCCTTACTGCTGGATCTCATGGAAGCACTTCCTCAACTGAGGCTCCTTCCTGTCTGATGACTCTCAATGTGTCAAGTTGACACACAAAACTAGCCAGTTCAATCAGTATAGCCAAATGTTACAATAGGTCAAAGAAGATGAACACCAGAATTGGTAAGTCCAAGATTACTAGCAACAAGGGAGACATCTTCCATCTCTTGACATTAATGTAAGGTAAAGCAACAGTTGAGGGCGGGATTAATAATAAAGATAGGAAAGGTGTTATAATGACTTACAATAGCCACTAGTGATGGAGTAAGATAGGTTTGTAAGAGGCCAGGCAGTAGAAACACAGGTTGTGGCATAAAGGTTCAGGGGTAAGATTCAGAGTTGGGTGCTATGGCCACTGCTAAAAGCACTCAGATCCTGGCAAATGTATCACCTTCCTCATCATGTGACAAGTACACCTGAAAGAAAGTGCTATGGAAGGAAGGTTCTACTCTGGCTCCCAGCTCTATAGTGTGATAGTGAGTATGGGAGGAGGGGGTGCTCAGGGCCACAGGAACATGGAGCACAGGGGAGAGGCATGGGACTCAGGGTTAAGGGGCATGGAGCAGAGGTTCTTCACACTGTGGCACAGCAGGAAGCAGAAAAAAAAAAAGGCTTGAACCAGTATGGACACCCATGAAACATCTCCATTTACTATCTGCAGGTACCATGACCTTCACAAAGTGCCTCACCTGAAAACAGTCCACACTCAACAAAGCAGGAAACATCAAAGGTGATGACCTCAGGGGAACGCAAGAGAACTGGAGAAGGGCACTTGGAAGAGTCAGCAGCCATTTAACTCTCATCCAAAGCACAAACCATTCCTCTCAGATCACCACTTCTTCCTCAGAAGCAGACAGGGAGTCAAGCAACCAGAACACCAGCTGTCACCTTCTGATCCACTGGTCACAAACACAATTCCAGCCATCATCCAGGAGTTCTTCAATACCACTGCAGCTGAGACCTCCCTTCCCTTCTTTCTGCAGGCTACTGTATAGCTAGACAAATGTAATCACTGTCTGGAGGCTCTGTTGAGGTCAGCAGGACTAAATGCACCTCTCCTCAAGGCTTATCTCAAACACCTAATGTTTGATTTAGCAAACCATGCCTTTAAAGAAAGACTGCAGGAGCCAAGAACACAGTTGAATACCCCCTATTCCATTTGTGAAATCCACAAAGATACTCTATAGAATATTTTTAAATTAACTTTTTCAGTTTAACTAAAGATGAAAATTAATTTCAAATACAATGAATAAATTCTTAAATTCAAGCATTTTAGATTCATATATAATTTCTTGTAAGATAAAATCTCATTGCAATCCCTTCTAAGCGGTGGATATTTCTCCACAGCTGACACTTCTACTGGCTTAATAAAAAAAAAAAAAAAATCAAAGAGGAAGAAACACTAAGACGTGATTTTACTTTTATTTGTTTTAGGTTTGCTAATAAAATCAAGATCTCTTGCTCACGAATTCTCCATGATAGACTCAAAACAACTGAAACCTGCAACCCATTAAATGTCCTGTAAAAAGCATGGAAACATGTGAGACTCACTAAATGGACAAACCGTATAACTAGGGCAACTAAATTAACACAATGCACTAATATCCTCCCTGAGAAGCAACCGGCTCCGAGTTAGACTGTCTGGGTTTAAGTACCGGGCCACTGGGTGGGTTGTTTGTTTCTGGGAACCAAGCCTGGTGCCTGTCAAGCGCTTGTTCTTCGCCAAGCTATACCCTTATCCCCTTGGTGAATTTTACACAAATTGTACACAAAAGTGAGCTTAGCATCCTCTTAAGTACACAAGTGCTGCCAGAAATAACAGCCCCTCTCAACATTCGAGTTACACAAAAAGGAACCTGTCTGATACACTTCACCACTGACTACAATGGCTATGACAAGGGTCTTTACAATTTTTTTTTTTTACTAGCTTGATAAATAAAAAGATAATTGGTTTCCTCTGTTAATTGTTAATTCAACATTCAATCTGATTTCTCTCAAAATATAAATTCTAAGTTTTGCCAAAGAGAACAAAATGCACAGAATTTTCAAGGTAAAAGTAGCCTTCAGAAGCTATCCACTTAGGTTATGGAGTCTCGCTAACAGCATATCTTATAGATTTTTTCCAAGTGTATGACTCAGGTACCGAGGGCCTAGCCACGAGAGAACATGGAATGCTGACAACACCCCGCCTCTGTAACAGTCTCCCGTATGGCAGAGCACTGGACTATGCTAAGACCTCTAAGCCAGGTTTCATTACACAGCCCCCACACCTGCATGTGCACTGTTTGCTGAGCTTTAGGAAGCACACACAAACACTTCTGCCATACACTAGCTGCAGAAACAGGCTGTGGACCCATATTATGTCTCCTGCAATCATTCTAAACTGTACTGCAATGCAAAGTCCTCATCAGACAAGACTGGTTTTCAGAACACTCAAACCTCAAATCACACTACAGTATATGTTGCATCTTAAATGAATCAGAGGGGCTGGAGAGACGGCTCTGTGTCTACTTAAGAGCACTTGCTGCCCTTGCCGAGGACTCATCCTCCATCCTCAGCACCAACACAGCTGCTCACAGCTGTCTGTAACTCCAGTTCCAGGGTATCAGATCACCTCTTCTGACTTGGGCAAGCACCAGGCACACAGATGTGGTACAAAGAAATACATGCACATCATACACATAAAACAAAATTTAAAAGATAAGATTAGAATTTATCTTGTCTTCGATCTTGCACATATCTTAAGAAGAATCACTAAGGTAGGATGGAAGTCAGCTGCATTGATCGTTATTTCCTTTTAGAAATAATCCAGTCACCAAGTCTGGTGGTGCAAACCTGGGCTCTCAGTAGCTGGTTGCAGGGCAGATCTACATGTTGAAGGGCAGCTGGGCTGAGTTTCAGGCCAGACTGGGCTACAAAATGAGACCCTATGTCCAAAACTCATAAATGAATAAACAAACAAATGAAGAAAAAATTTACAAATCCGTGCATCTAGAAGCTCGTGACTACAGTGCATGTTTCCACTTGCTTATATTTATAGACGTTAAACAGAAACCTTTGGATGTCTCAGTGCTGCTTCAGTAATTCCATTTCCAAATACGAGGCTAATCACATTTCTTACTCGTCATTTGCACTTAGCATCATATCTATACTTCAATCTAAAATTAGCAACTGCTTACACAGAATTGCTAACATTTACTGAGAACAGTGGCTTGTCATTTGTTCCATTGTAAAAAAAAATAATATCCTAATATACGAGTATACTTTGGACATACAAAATAGGAGTCATCCAAGAAGCCATTTAGTAAAACGCTGAAGGCAGTGGGCACATCCGAAGCCAGGCTCCTCAGAGGATCATCATTCTCTGGATGTGTTCTCGGCCACTGAGACCATCTCTCGCAGTTTATGCTTCAGGGAGTTTATGATGGGTTGTTTTCGTTGAAGACCTCACCCTCTATAATATCCTACCTGCACTTGTCTAAAGCAAGTCTCAGTTGGTGAACTACTGGCCCTAGGACAAAAATCGGTTTCTTTTTTTCTTTTTCCAGTAGCATCCTATTGCTACTTTTATGACTCTGTCATTTTCATAGTTAAAAAAAAAAACCAGAATGTGATCTGAAGGTGCAACCTGAGGCTCTGAGGTAGCGAGGGTATTAAATGAATGGATAAAGTAAGCTCAGTGCACATCTCCAACCCTCTGCAAACGGAATGTCAGCAACCCAACTTCAGGAAAACTCCAGCTACAATAATCTAAGAGCCATTAACCAATGTAAATATCGTGAGTATTGAAACACAGTAATCAAAGGGCAAAAACAAAATGATTGAAAATGTACCTAAATAAGGAAATTAACAGACAAAAAATACAAAGTATTGTTAACTAGAAAAGCCCCCAAAAAAGCCTTCCATGTAATTCCCTTGCAAGTGTTCACTGATAATTTGTTCCTGGTTACCATCAATGTCATCACTCCATGTTCATCTCACTATGTCCTCTTACAGAGTGCGACAATACTAAACACAATAGAACCCCTGTCCCTGTTTCTTCAATTTTGTATTTTTGGCCTTTTTAAGCCAGCAAGTTAGAGTTCCAGAGAACGTTTTCAAAATTTAGTTACTTTTCAACAGTACATGCATATGAATTATAAAGATTAGTAATTATCCCTGGGTTATTTTAAAATAAAAAGTTAATAATGAATTAAAGGTTAACAATTTCTTTCATCAAAAATAATTATTTAATTGAACTATAGAAAGGGCAGGGAGAAGTTAATAAGAGAGAATGATGTTTCTTTACAGGATCCTACTACTTTGTAGGCTAATTCAAAATGTAATTTTTATGAAGAACTTTGAGCACAGGTACTATGCATGGATGAATAATCCCCCCCGCCCCAGAAGACATGGGACATTAGATGAAAAATCTCAGTACCAGATGTGGGCTGCCTTCCTGTGAGTCATTGGTCAGGCCTCAGAGGTCCCCCAAACAACACAGGTCACTGTCCTTCCTTTTGCAGTGTGATTACATCACCATGACCATTACTACACAGTAAGGCCTTATTGCTGAAGATACAACACATTTGGTCGCACAACGTACAGAACTAAAGCCAGAACTGACATGAAAACTTCCATGCTGGCTAGTTCTCACAGAGCCAGAGGTGCTATGCAGGACACTGAAGGAAACAAGACACCAGTGGCCTTGCACAACACTGGACCCTGCATGCTACAGTAGTACCCAGCAAGGCACAGTGTACCTACTGCTGTACCAGTGAGATGGCTATTCTGGGAGTAACCAATCACTTTCTGATCGGATTTGAGGCCTATTCCAAGGGAGGGAACACACAGCTGGTACTTTAAAGCTAGTCAGAATGCCATTGCTAAGGAGGCCCTCACAGGGAACCTAGTGTTGTCTTATCAAATAGATTTGTTGTAAAAATTGCCTTCTAAGTATTTATGCTTATACCTGTGGATGAATATTGCTTTCAGCACAGAGAAGCTTCTTTCTGCAGGGGACAGTAGTTAGTGCAAAGACTCGTAACTGGTGAAAATGCTAAGAAGCTGACTATTGGATGTTCAGCCCTAAATGAGGTATCTCTATCAATACTCCATCCCCCAAGACTCAGGGAACATCGCAGAAGAGGGAGCCGAAAGTTTGTAACAGCCAGAGGAAAGAAGAGAGGCTGTGCAATGCTGCCTTCTGGACATGGCTTGGCTGTTCCACTCATGAACTCTCTGTAGCTGTTGTACCCACACATGACCTGCACAAGACACAGACCAGTCAACATTCTAGCACGTGCCATCAGCCGGACTCAGTGGGTCAAAGCAAAAGGGACATGAAGGTATTAGAGGGATGGATAAAGGTTGTCAAGCAAGTGGGAAGGGGGACCTAGAGATAGATATGATTAAGATCTACTATATATAGAAATGTATGACATTATCAAATAATGTAGAAAAGACATTCTAAAAATAAATGAATAAAATGCTTCAGAAAGAAAACTTACCTAACTGGAATCTACACCTTGTGTTTCTACGTTTACCTCAAACCATCACCTCATTTATAGGAACGAGGTCTGAGAAGCCATATTACACCAAGCCGACAGCTGTTAGTCACGTGTCCACTAGAGCCAAGTGACCACATCTCATTTCACCAAGAAAAGTCTTCAGTCCAACAGGAATGTTCATCAGCTGACAACGGGAAGTACAAGCCCTAACATGTAGTCATGAAAACAAGTGTCACACAAAACACCGTGTCCCAGAGAGCAGCTCTGACTGTCGCCCCTTAGGATATCCCTTTTTCTTCACAGAGGGTCGTTAGTCAGTGCTGTGGGTTTTGTGGCTTCTGTAAAAGCCATGGTCTCACTTGTTACTTCACAATGTCAGAAACGTGTCGGGTGAGTCACAGCAACAATTCTACAGATGTCACACCTCCACTGACCAACTTCCAAGAACTAACACAAGAGATACCTCAGTGCATTCAACCAACCCATTGTAAATCATCATCTATTCCATCTTAAGGATAATTTCAAATTACAGTCAGTCAAAAAGGTAGCGACCATGACATTTCCTTTCCATCCCATTTCTGTTTGTGCCTATGAGAGAGAAGAGAAACATCGAGAACATGTCACAATGCATAAACTAAAGACAGTGAATATCTTACAGGACTCAGTTCTTTCCTCCAAGGTACGTTCTAGAGAGAGGACTCAAGTTGTTAGATTTGGCTACAAGCACATTAACCTGCTCCAGAGTCATCTTGCCAGGTCCACTTTGATTTTTAAAGTCCTCTGTAGTTAATGTCACAGGCATACAAGTTTAAATCTGGCTATTTTTCTACAATCAAGACAGGCAGTCCATGATAGAACAGAAAAGTGAATTGAGTTCCTATATTACACAAAGCATATCTTGTAAGAACTCAGCTATTAGCAGAGGTAATTTTTTATACATTTTAAAACATAAAATGTAATATAAGTTGTGGGGCTGTAACTCGTGCATGGGCGTGGGTCCTGTTGGGCTGTGTTGTGGTTCCCCCATGTCTGCCACCATGGCTCAGGGAGGCAGAAGCGCAGGAATTTGACTGAGTTCCCTCTATGCGGCACCGGCACCGGGCAGCACACAGGGCTGTGAGAAGCTGCCAGACTCTGCCCAGGCATGGGGAGGTCTCAGTCTGAAGTCCCACAGGGGCAGAGTTCTTGAGTGGGGGTCTCCAGGCCTAGGCAGCTGACCAAGAGACCGGTGGTCTCTGTCCTTGGGCTCCCAGATGCCGCTGGGAGCCACGGAAGAACCAAGACATGAGGGCATATGGCTGGACCGGCCTGCAGCCAAGAGGGATGAGGGAGATGCTCTGACAGTGCCCTGCGGGTAGAGACTCTTAGTTACCTGCACTCGCTTTGCTGAATCACTGGCTTGGCTAGCTTGCTGGAGTTGGTGGCCTTCGAGATGAGAACATAGAGAAGTCTTCTGGAGGGAGATTAAGCAGTGGCTCAGTAGTCAAAGGCCTTCTCCACAGCTCCCTACTGCGGGGGGGGGGGGGGGGGGGGGCAAAGACACAAGGAAGTCCATGGTTTTAAAAAGGTTTATTGTCATGGTGGAAAGTGGATGAGCTGTACCACCCGGACCTCAGGGCAGACCTGAGTTAAATAGGAGGGTCTGGAGAGGAATGCTTAATTGGCTATGCCCTCTGGCCTTTAGGTATCACATTAATATAGAGATCTCTCAAGGCCCTGAGGCCTGCAGTCACACCCTCTACCTGTGAAGGGGCTGGTAGGGGCATTGCCCTACGTGACTGAAAGGCACTGATCAATGGAGGTCTTTGCAGCAGGAACCCGGACTCTGGGAGTGTGGCGAAATGCCATCCCTTGCAGGGTCTCTGGCCATCTCTCGCCAGTGCTCCACCAGAAACCAGGCTATCCTTTCACGGTCCCACAATAAGTCACTATGCTCTCGGCACTTGTGAGGCTAAATGACAAGAATGTTCATGAATTCAAGGCCAGGCTAGGACACATTGTGAGATAATGCAGCTTGAACTACAGAGTCAGACTCTGTCAGAAACAAAGTGTGATTTATATGTAAACTATTTATTAGTCATTAAGTTCTAAATGAAACTTAGAAGTCCCTAGTTTAGTCTTCCACATTATTCAAGTATCCGTCCTGAAATGATTGAAGTAAGGATACTGATCATCTAAGAAACATGTGCTACCCAAAGATAAAGGTTATTTGAACTTCATACAATGTTTTCTCAAACATCTGCATAAAACTCTACACCTCCGCCACCTTTTGAACACACAACACTGGAGGGCCATGCCAGCTGCCCTTTGGTAGCACACAGCCCTCAACACTTTCAACCAGCCGGTTTCAGTGACTCCTCTCCTGCCTGGCTGCTGCAAGCCTCTGGGCAGTTCAGCATGCCACTTCTGTTCTAAGAGGTGGGGACGGGGTGGGGCTTTGTCCTGACTGCAGCTGAAGGTCCCCACTAACAAGGAGGATGCTCCTACTTTTGCTTTTTCTTCAGTTTCACTCTGGGTAATGCTAAGCACATTTGTCTAGAGCAGCTGTCAGACTCTCACACTAGTCTTAGCCTCAGAAACAAAGTAAATTTACTCTTCTGCACAAAAGCATTCAGATATCTGAAAACGACTGATCTCTGTTGGTTTTCTGGTCGACTGTCACACCAAGACTGCCAAATATTCTTGATAGTGATGTTCTCAAGCACACGGCTACTGCGGCATGCTCCCCATCAGATGAGCGCTGTAACAAACTTCCTAACCCATTACTGATGAATGAATGTATTGTTTATATTCATTACCAATGTTTTTCATATGTAATAATGTAATACTTTACTTGATCTAGAGCAGTGGTTCTCAAATATTTTGTTATCTGGAGTTATTTACACATGTAAAGTCCATTGAGGATACCATTAAAGTTTTGGTTAAATGTTTTATTTATGGGTACTTGCTATATTAAAAATTAAATTCCAAATGAAAATATTCACTTAATTTAAATATAATTATGAACATATTTCTATGAAAACATAATGCCAAAAGCCAAGAATTAGTAAGAAGAAGACCTTGTTTTACATTTTAACAATATTTTTTAAGTGCTTGAGGTAATAAGGACAACTAGATGCATCAATCTATTTTAATTTTTTATACATTAAATTTGTTCTTCATCGCATTCACACCCATGCCTACTGCACACTGACCACTCTCAGCTCCCACACTCTCCCCTCTCCCCACTACTCCTGTCCAGCTGCCTTTACTCCCTGACTAATCTTTCACATTCATCTCGATTCATTTTGTTTTGATCCACTGACTTTTTAAAGCAGGGTCATATATGTGACCATAGGTTTAGATCTCATATCTGCTTTTACATAACATATGTTTACTCTCACAGATCAGGCAACCTCCAGAAAGCCTGAGGAGGCATGAGAATATGCATCCCAGGTAACATGTTCATGCTATTATAAAAAGCAGTTTTAACTACAGAGACCTCCATGAGGTCTCTGGAACCTGAGAGTTCCTAGAATATATTCAAAGGCCACCTGTGTGTTGTTCGATGTATCTAAATTTCTCATTATTTAAAGAATGGCAACAAAAAAAGTCAGATATGTTCAATATTTATGTTTCTCTGTTGTGGAATTGGCAGATGTAGTGGGCAGACCACCTTCCCCCAGGTTCTACTTTGTTGGTTTATGTCACTCTTTAATAATGACATTGTTGACAGCCCTATACGTCCGCTTTGAGGTTGGTCTGCGTACCTCTACTTCTGACTATTGGCCGGTAACTCATGGAGGTGCCCTTCTCGGAAGAATTACTCAGTAAACTGAAGCTACCCACCTGAAGACTTGGCTAGTGAAACTGATTACTAGACTACCAAAGGCAGCCCAGTGACACATAGTGGGACTAATTCTCTGATCTAATTGGAAATGAAGAGCTGAGATCAGACAAAGTTTGCCTCCAGTTTCTCTTCCCCAGCTGTTATTCCTTGCTGTGCCCTGCCTTTCCGACTTCTTTTCTCTTAAGAGCACATCTACCATAAATCATCTGAAGAGAAATCCCAGTCAATGTTCTGCTTCTGACCTCGGACAACTTTCATTCCAGCTGCAGTACTGACTCTGGCCCATCATATGAGCTAACCATCTGTGCAGCATCTCAGACCTACTAAGCATGCTGGAGGAGGAGCGTGGCCATTCTCATGGTGTAGCTCTGACCCAGCTGCATCAGTCCTGTCTGGAAGCTTATGAGAACTGCAAATTCTTAGGTCCCCATCAGACCTACCAAATCAAAACTTTTAGGTATGTACTCAGCAACTTGTTTGAACAAGTTGTTACACAATAATTTGCTTTTAACAAGCTTCTGAGTGATTCTGGTGTTCACTAAAATAGTCTCTGTAGCTTTTGGAGTAGTTGAAAGCATGAGTTTCGAAGTCAAACTTAATCATGGCCTTGCTTTTGTCCCTGGGTAAGGTTCTTAACCATCACGTCTCCATTTCCTCATGTGTACAATGATGGTAATAAAGGTATCCGTAACATGAGATAAAATTAAGTCCTGTATTCAAACCACTCAGCAGTGCCAGAGGCTTGAAGTGAACCCGTCTTCCTCATTGACATCACGGTGTTTCCGTGCACTTCACTAACTGCACATTTAAATCCGTCATTACTATCTTCTCCAAAGGTCGGTCACAGATAATTCAGAACTAATACAGGATATTGGCACTTAATAGAAAAGCCAATAAATGATCACTGCAAGTATTTTTTCATGAGGATTAAACTCTTAGTACACAGACACTAATACTAACATAAATGGGTGTTAAAACTGAATTTATTAGAGTCACTGATAGAAATATTGATTGGAGATAAACAAATAAAGTACTAACACCACAGAAACTCTTCCTTCTGACTTAAAAATGAACCCATTCACGTATGCGCATTCCTTTGACATTCATGTATGTGCATTCCTTTGGCATGGTTGTTCAGCAATGTAAAGGCACAATCAGCTACTATCAGCAGAAAATACAATTATTTTAGCCATTGGAATGTCACAATTTTACGGTTAAAACTGGGTATTTTGCTTAAGTCAATGTTTTCTAGTGCCACAGACCACGTCCTGAGCTCCCTCTGCACAGACTGTAGGCATCTTTTGGTGACTGGTGGTTGAAAATGCTGTTTTATATACTTGTTTAACATTCATTAATCATAATTTTCATGACTGACAGATCCCATTCTGAAAGTATAGTTATAGCTAAATTTGGTAATTTTCACAAACTAAGATTATACACCCCTCAAGTTCTTCTATCATGAGCATAATCAATCCTCATTATAAAAATCTGCTTAAATACTGAAATTTAAAAATTGTTAAATATGAATAGTCTACTGCATTTTAAGAGGAACAATATATTCCCCATCTAATTACCATCTACCCTAAGTATATATTTAAATTGTCATAATATTTTCTACTCTATCACAAATGTAAGCAAGCTATTAAGATAAAATATTAATTTTGAGATATCTAAAAATGAAAAACTGGTAAATTGTAGATCATCATACCCATAATCATACTGCTAAATAAACAGAAATTTATCTTGATGAAGAAAGAAATCTTGATGAAGGAAAAAAGTTATACAAAAGGAGAATATAGCTCAGTCTAGTATTTATCACAGGAAGTGTGACAGCACATGCGTACTTCTTATAAACCTTGAGATGTCTTAAATACTCTACTGCTACGCTTTGGTTAGAGCCATATTCAGTTGTCTCCAAACAATACTGTGACATACTGGTGGCCAACGGTGCCTGAGGAGGGCCTCTTTGACCTGCAGGTTATTCCCAACCTTTGAAAGCATGAGAAGTACAGAAACAAAATGTCACGTGCTCTCCTTTCGAACCTCCTCATCCGTCCATTTAGTACTCTTCATTGTATGATCAGGAAATATTTTGTTAGTATTAATAGTATCACTTTTGCATGTTTTATCTAAAAAAAGAACAAATACTTGAGGTGAGAAAACTTAGGTTGACACAAGGTCACACTGCTAGAACATGAATTAAAAAATTACAAAATACAATTTCCATATCTAGTACTTTCTTCTAACTGTGTTTGCTGTTATGATCCACATTAGGCAATCTAACTTAATCTGATTTACTAAACAATTCAAAATAAAGCATTAGTGATCCTGGTCCACACCTCTGGCGGAAGCCTTCTACCCTACCAGAGGCCAGGTCAGTCCTGACCCCAGGTAAAACCCCCCAACTCCCACCAGCTCACCCACACCTGCCAAAACGAACACAAACTGCCCCTCCTTTCCTCATCACTATATCCCTGCCCAATGCCTTCTACCCATCAGAGACCAGGCCAACTCCTTGAAAACCAGGTAAGCCAGGACCACACACTAATGCTCTTCAGATTATCCAACAAAGTAGAAATGGATGCAACATTACCAAATTCATTGTTTGAGGCCACAGTCACCCTGATACTCAAACCACACAAAGACTCAACAATGAAAGAGAATTACAGACCAGTTGCCCTCTTGGATATTGATGCAAAAACACTATATAAAATACTTGCAAACCAAATCCAGGAACATATCAAAAAGACCATCCACTATGATTAAGTAGGCTTCATCCCAGGAATGCAGGGATGGTTCAAAATATGAAAATCTGTCAATGTAATACACCATATTAAAAAATGAAAAGAAGAAAATCATATGATCTTCTCATTAGATGTTGAAAATGCCTTAGACAAAATCCAGTACCCCTTCATGATAAAAGTCTGGAGAGATCAGGGATTACAAGAGATATACCCAAACATAATAAAGCCAATTTACTGCAAGCCTATAGCCAACACCAAATTAAATGAAGAGAAATTCAAAGCAATTCCACTACACTCAGGGACAAGACACTCTCTCCATATCTATTCAATAAATACTTGAAGTTCTAGCCAGAGCAATAAGGCATCTAAAGAAGATCAAGGGGATTCAAATAGGAAAGTATTCATATCCAAAGATAATGTGCTTGTTGGAGTATGCTATGTAAAACTGTGTCTCTGTCCTCCTTTACCTACTAAGGCATTCTCTGATTGGCTTTAATAAAAATCTTATGGCCAATTAGCTGAGCAGAAAGTGGAAGGTGGGACTTCCTAGGAGAGAGAAAGGAAATCTGGGAAAAAGAAGGTGGAAACCTTTTTTTCCCAGGAGACAAAGGAGACAAATGTGACTACTGGTCTAGAAGGTTGGATATGGCTAGTGGTCAGGCTAATTTAATGAACTAGTTGAGAGTCTGCCTAACTAAGGCCTATCTCTGAATTATTAAAAGGTCTCTGTGTAGTTTTTTGGGAAAAAGCTGGTCTGAATAATTGCCATCATATTAATTTCTAACATTAATTAATATATACAGAATAATATTAATCATCTTTTATTTTGCAAATGTCACTCAATATGATAGTATACATAAGCAAAAATTCTACCAGAAACACTTCATTGATATATGTGGATACAAACTTAATTCAGAAAAAGATTTCAGTGGCCCTCTTATATACAAATGACAAAGGGGCTGAGAAACGCCCTTCACAACAGCCACAAGTAATATAAACATCCCCTTGGGGTAACTCTAACCAAGCAAGTGAAAACCTGTGTGATAAAAACTTCTAGTTCCTGAGGAAAGAAACTGAAAAAGATAGCAGAAGATGGAGAGATCTCCCATGCTCGTGGATAGGTAGGATCCATGTAAAAAAAATGGCCACCTTAACAAAAGCAATCTACAGTACTTATACAATCCCCATCAAAACTGTCACACAATACTTTATAGACCTGTAAAGAATAATACTCAACTTCATAGGGAAAAACAAACATTTCCGGGACAACTAAAATAATCCTGCACAATAAAAGAATTTCTGGAGATATCCTCACCCCTGATTTTAAGCTGTACTACAGAGCAATAGTGATAAAAAAAAAAACCCAAAACAAACAAACAAACAAACAAACAAGCAGTCTTGGCATAAAAGCAGACAGGTTGATCAATGGAATCAAATCAAAGACCCAGATGTAAACCCACACACCTATGGACACATGAAACTCAAGTCCAAGTGGATTAAAGACCTCAACCTAAAACCAGATGCACTGACTCTGATAGAAGAGAAAGTAGAGATCAGCCTTGAATGTATTGGCACAGGAGACAACTTACTGAAAAGAACACCAATAACACAGGCACTAAGATCAACAATTGATAAGTGGGACCTCGTGAAACTAAAAAGCTTCTGTAAGGCAAAAGACACCATCAATAGGACAAAACAACAGCCCAGAAATGGGAAAAGATCTTCACTAACTCCACATCTGACAGAAGACTAATATTCAAATTTAAAATGAACTCAAGATACTAGATATCAACAAACTAAATAATACACTTAAAAATGGGGTACAGATCTAAACAGAGAAATCTCAAGTGGCCAAGAAACACTTAAAGACATGTCCAACATCATTAGTCATCCAGGAAATGCAAATCAAAATGACTACACCATCAGAATGACTAATATCAAAAACGTAAGTGGTAGATGGTAAGGCTGTGGGGCAACAGGGACACTCCTTCACTGCTGGTGGGAGTGCAAACATAAACAGTCACTTTGGAAATCAATATGGTGGCTTCTCAGAAAATTGAAAATCAATCTACCTCAAGACCCACCTATACCACTCCTGGACATATAGCCAAAGTATGCTCCACCATACCACAAAGACACTTGCTCAATTATGTTCACGGCAGCTTTATATGTAATATCCAGAAACTGGAAACAACCTAGATGTCCATTAACCAGAGTGGATAAAAAAATGTGGTGCATGTACACAATGGAGTATTACTCAGCTGTTAAAAACAGTGACATCATGAAATTTACAGGCAAATGGATGGAACTTGAGAAGGTCATCCTGAGCAAAGTAACACAGACACAGAAAGACAAACACAGAATCAACTGACTGGAACTCAAGTGGGCCCGCAGAGATCAGGGAACCTGTATGGGTCTGACCTACATCCTCTGCATGTATCTTATGGCTCAGTGTTCTTGTGGGGTTCCTAACAATGGGAGCAGGGTTGTCTCTGACTCCTCTGTCTGACTTTGGGACCCTTTCTTCCTACTGGGTTGCCTTGTCCAGCTAAGATGTAGGAATTTATTCCTGGTCTTGTAGCTTTTTATGCTGTATGTCCATGAAAAGGCTGTTCTTTTCTGAAGGGAAGTAGGGAGGGGATGGTGAATCTGGGGAAAGGGAGCTGGAAGAGAGGCTGGGAAAGGGGAGGGAGCAGAAACAGAAGGTGAAATGCAATATATGAGAGACAAATAAAGAAAAAGAAAAAAGAAAACACCATCCTTAACTGGCAAGAGATGGGCTTAGCAGCACACACACCCCCTCCTACAAACATATACTACTGAAAACCTCACTGCAAGTTTTTCTTTTCTGATATTTGTAACTTTTCTACGTACACTATCAGGAAAAAAAAATACTATTCTATCTAAAGTAAAACCCTTTTAGAATTCAATCAATTCAAAGTAACTCATCTGATTGGCCAGCTTTTATCAACATACACAAGTAAGCTGATTCTAGTTAGATTATAGATACTTATCATGTAACCCCTTATGGACAGGTTTACATTCTGTGGAAGCAGTCTGACCTCAAAACAGTAAATACCAGTTCATGAGATATGAAAGAGAAACAAAGGAATCACACTGTTAAAGAAAACCCCTGAAGAGAAAGGGTAGCACAGAAAATGTTTAAAATAATCTGCAGTTTAGAGAATTGATTAGAATTGTTTGGAAGGAAAATAATATCTATGCTATCTATATACATATTTATATCTAACCTTTTTATTTCTGTGATTTTTTTTCCTTTGTTCATCATTTGCTTTCTTGTTTAAAACAAGGTTTTATGTCATTCTGGCTGTCTCTAATTTGCTATGTCGCTGAAGAGAGTCTTGAACTCCTGATTCTCCTGTATCTGTCTTTGGAATTAGAGGCACACACTGCCATGCCAAGCTGAAACTCTCTCAACCATTCTTTCAGCTGAAGACTAGCAAGAAATCAAGAGGCACAGTAACTCACATTACTGTATGTCTCAGTCAGCTTTAAAAGCGTTCTCTCTTATTTGGGAGCTGGAAGTTGAGATGCCCACAAGAAAGCAAGCTTGCATAGATAGAGTTTAACATTCAGTTCTTGTACTATTGGTCACCTAAGAGGTCTTTCTAGTCATTGCATCCATGGTGCATGGAGCTTAATTAACCAACCCGCTACAGGTGCACATTACAGTCGCTCCTGTTTGTTGCCTACCATAAATGGCAACGTGACACATGCACTTTCTGATAAAAGTCTGCGTGTATTTCTGGTTATTCTGTGAGCGCCACTCTGGAGTTTACGCTGATGTAAAAGCACTACATCAAAACCAGTGTGTTTGCTAAACAGAAGGATGGAATGGAAACATAATGAGGCAGGCTCAGCAAAGCGCCAATGGGGGAAACTGAGAGGACAGGACCGGCTTCCCTGGAGCACTCCTCCAGCATCCCTAAATGGTGAATCGCACTGGGCAAGGTCAAGATGGGAAAGCATGAGAAACTGACAGGAGGGTAGATGTCTCTACTCGGTGTAGATTACGCACACCATGTGCACAAGCTTTACTCTGTCAAGTCACATCAGACAGTGCCGGCCTCTCATACAGTCACGGCACTTTGACTGCTTTTCAGATCTATGCCAACTCGTTAGGCAAAAACCAGTGACCTGCCTTTTTAATCATCATTTCTGTTACCTTTCTAAGCTAATACATAATGAATTGAAAAAGTTTCCTAATCTCTTTGGCTTCGGGTTTGGTGTTGGCTGCTAAGCCACAAAGCAGTAATCAAGATTCAAACAACCTCCCTGCAGCATTTAGCGATCCCAGGCACCGCATCCCTACAAACGACTTGCGATTGAACACTACTGAATCAAGTTACTCCCAGACCAGCAGAACAACCTGTTCCTGCACACGTGAGAAGAGGAGATCTCCACTGGGCAAATGGCTCAGCGGGCAAAGTGTTTCCAAGCACACATGAGGGAGGGGCTCAGGGCTGAGTTCAGACCAGCAGCACCCTGTGGGAGCTGAGGGTGGTAGTGTGTCCTAGCACTAGAGATGTGAAAAAAGAAGAGCCTGGGTCAATGGTGAGCTCCAGGTTCAGCGAAAACACTCACATGGACCTAACATCTGTATACATTCAGGTACATATATACACCGAGATACATTATAGGCACATGCACATACAGAAACGAACGTGCACATATATACCAAAAGAAACATGTACATACAGACAGTAACATGTACACACAGAGGGACAGAAACATGTGCACACAGAGAGAGACAGATAGGAACATGTATACACAGACAGGAAGGGATGTATACACATGCACGCAGAGAACACACACACACAGACACACATAAAGACACATGTACAAAAAACATCTGCCTTTTTACTAAGATGCTCAGAATTTAAACATTTATGATTTCTTCCTTTGTACTGAAGCAATGAGTTTACACCAATCATCTTCAATCAGTTAAAATTCCAGTGCTTCCTGAAGTAAGAGTATACAACTATGGTGTAGTCATCAAACAGAACACCACAGAGCCACTGAAGTGAACTACGGATCCTCTGGGTTTATTGAAATGTAAGGATGTTCATGATATTCTTCCTGGGTACCAAATGCATGTATATAAGAAACCTAAAAAAAAAATAGGTAGCATTTTCTAAAATTAATAGTGTATACTAAAAGTATATGGGGAATTATTTCAGTTTTACAGATTTCCCTATTATTTCAGAACGGATATCTACAACTTTTCTTATAAGAAACATATTAAGGCTACTTATATTTTGATTAAAAAAAAAAAGACTGAAAGTATTCCAGAAAGCCACTAAGAACTCAGTGCTTTAATAACATGTAATTTTGTAAATTTCTCAAGTTAATCAGATTTTCCTAAAGAATGAGATCCAGATTCTACACATTTCCAAATGACTGGAAAAACAGTCAAAGGCGCAGAGTTAGATCTGTATAGGCTGAGCTGCCACTAGAACTGAAGGGTCACAATACACACCACAGGTGCTGTTTCCATTGCTGTAAAGAGAATAACCCCTCAGAAATGAAGTTACCTACCACCAACAGCCCTAGGATCCAAGGGCTGTTTAATTTTTTAACATATAAACATACACAACACAGACTGAAAGCTCTTAATAAATATACTTCATGAACACTGAATAGGAGCTCATGGCACACTAAACTACTCACCTCTGTGGGGAGACACGTGTGCACACTGACAGGTGTTCCCAGATGTGGTGTCGGAGTCTCATTCTTTATTTGAAACTGTGTTTTGCACATGTAGCCATCAGAACAATCCTGCGCTCCACAAACAAAGAAGACATGAAAAATGCCAATTAATGCCAGAACCCATCACTTGAAGAACCACCATGTCACTTGTGTTCTAAGGCATGCCAGGAGAAACAGGCACTTTGAGATATTATCACAAATGAGATAACATGGATGACCAGACTAACCCAATGTACACTCTTTACTATTTGATAAATATCAAGCTTATTTCCCTAGGTGTTTTTGCTTATTAATGTTCCTTTTTAAAATTAATCTCTTCTACTCTTTTCGATCTACTAGCCCAGCACACCGAGGTCAGACAGCAAAACTTCAGGATGGTAAGCAGTAAAAAAGCACTTAGCATCTCAGAAAGCAGTACCATGTTGTGAGGGATGGTGTCCACCAGGAGATTTGAGGGTTCACAGCAAGGCTGGAAGTGAGCCTCAATGTCTCTTTGATGAAAGAGATGTCACAGAGCAATAACTTATCCAGTACCTGGCCAAACTGTCTGTGGAGCTTGCATTTACCACTGCCTTATGGTACCTCCCAACATTCTGTGCACCATAACCTGAGGAAGTTTTGTCTTACACTGCACCGTTCCCCTTGGCTCGGTGGTTCGAGTTCTGTCTTCAGGGGTCAAAAATCCTTTTCCATAGAATGGCTCTTCAGAGGGCTGAAAACAACCACCTGATTTTCACATGTGTGTTAATCACAGGAGAGCGTTCTTGGCCTCGCACTGGCTTTCCTCTATAGAAAGCATTTTATTTCTGTGCGTGAGTGGCCATGGGGGCCAGAAGTGCATGCTGGGTACCTTGAAGCTGGAATTACTCATGTTTGTGAGCCTGATGTAGGCTGGCATCAAGCCCCAGTCCTCGTGATTGAGCAGCAAGTGCTCCTAACCACTGAGCCATCTCTCCAGCCCCACTAACTACTTTCTTCTCTGCTTTCTTATACTTGCTCTTAAAATACAGCCAGGGGTAGTGTTTATATAACTATAATAAGTTCCATTTTAAGGCAAAACTTGCTTGAATTCCATAAACGTATATGGAAGACTACAGTATCTCTCCTTGCATAGATGACTGCATGGGAAGGAATTAGTCCTCCAGCACGCTGTCACCCAGCATGCACACCTTAACAAAATCTAAATAACAATTAAGGAAGAAGAGATTGCCTATTCTTCTTGTAAGAGGAGAGACATTGAAGACAGAAACAGACACATGAAATGCTGAGAAAGCCACAGGAAAATGGAGAGTGTAGCTATAGCCAAGGACTGTCAAGCACTGCTGTCAACCACAACAGCATGGAGGTGACAGGTTCAGTCTATGAGTCGTAGAGGGAGCATGACCCAACACCTTGGTTTCAGGTCTCTAACCCCCATAAGGGAGACAATGCATCATTCTCTTCCCGTCTCATCTACTGTGCAGTATTATATTGTGTCACCTCTTGGGGAGAAAAATCACAATCACCATAATTGTAAAGAGAATTAAGAAGCTTGGAGATAGCTCAGTGGAAAACTATTTGTCTAGCACACAGGCCCTAGGTGTGATCCCTAGCACCCCAAAATAAATTTAAAGTTTTTTTAAAAATTGTAGAAAGATGCATGTGGTGGCAATTTAAACATATCTTACAGTACATTGGGCTGACAGCCTGCCAGCCCTTACTTGGAAGCTTGCTACTTATGACTCAACTCTGAATGGCTGGATCCAATTTATCTGGTTAGTTAATGCTACTATCATAGGTTATCAAGCATGCTGAATATCATTCCTGACTGGAAAGTGCACTATCAAATATCTAAAATTATTAGTTTTAGTCATTTCATAAATTTTAAGCATTAGAGTAATTATCAGAATTATTGTTTTAAATTTCATATATGTCATCTAACCTATTCTATCAAAATCACTGTATTTGGACAATATAAAGTTAGGTAAGATAGCAAAGTGGCACACCTCCTATCTAGCATATATGAAGTTTAGTTTGATACCCAGCATTGAAAAAAATTAATATTTGCTCAAACAGCACATAAATGCAATGACTACATCATCACTACTACTCAGGTTGATCAAACACTCACTCTGCTTTTGGAACAGTAGCCAATTTTCTTCTAAGTCCTTATGGAAAGGAGCTGTTCTTTTGTACAAAATCCAGACAGTAGCTATTCAGCAGCCATCATGCAATTAAGTAGACCCTGAGAACAATGCTAACAAGTACTGAAGAGCACCTTGTGCAGACAGGCCAATGTAAAAGTCCAAGAACTATCACCCTAAAGCTCTAAAGTCTAGTAGCCTAGACCAAAACACAATGTTTCACCAGTCTCCCCTTTGCAGTAACGTTTTCTGTTCCAGTCAATACTCTTTCCTTGCTTCCCCATCTACTTCTTATGTTAACCATGGTTTAAGATTTAACTTGATCCATTAGGCCAACTAGTATTAAACACCTCTTAGTTTTCTTTCTCTCCGTAAATTATAATAAAATCAAAACCACTTCCTAGAGGAAGCCAGCCTTTCAATTACAGAATCCAGACTACCATTCCACATAAGATCCCCATCCAGGTAGCCTGGAAAAACCCCCAGATCATCACAAGAGGATAAAAGAACACAAGAACTACACCTCTCACCCACTTCAACACCACCCCCCTTTTCGAGGAAAGGATGAAGGGATGAAGCATTTTCAAGAAACTTGTTTTTCAACTAAGTAAGGGCAGACGTAAACTAGTGTTTACACTCGTGCCTGACGAGGCCCAGCCATCATTGAGTGTTCTGGGGACCAGCAACTTTACCATCACCTGAACACTGAACATGCAGAGTCCACAGGCCAGCCTCAGGCCCCTGAACCAGTATTATCAGGTGAGTGCCATACATATTTGGAGGCTCTGGAGCAATGTACAGTAAAGCTTTTACTCAAAGGAATTGCACTGCCATTCATTCTCAACCCTAGCTGTGCATGAGAGTCTACCCTGGTGTTCTAAATGCTGTGGCTGGGGTCTCGTCTACACTGATTAAGCCAGAGCCAGTACCCCAACAGCTTCTAATGCAGTGCCGGCTTTAGGAATGTTGAGCACCTAATGAATTCAGAGCATTAAAGAAGTAATAGCTGCCTAGGAAGAAAGGGGGCAAGACCTTGACAAAGACCATAGCTTAGTGGGACCTTTCCAAAATGCTGAAATCAACCCCACTACTACTCACTGTGAAGGTTTCACCAACCTGAGACAGTAACCTTAGACCCTGCATCCCAACAACTTACCAGCCTTGACCTAGTCCTCTAGTCACCATTACTAGGTACCTCCGTTATCAAGACATCTTGCTAACCATCTACCATAAAGCAGTTGCTTTCTGTGACTGTCACTGTAGAAGAGAAATGAACAAGGAAAGCCCAGGTGCAATAACTCAAATACCATAAATACAAATCCAAAATACTTCTTTATAGACAAATTTCCCCTTATCTAAACATCGCTAATTTATAACAAAACTCACGAATGTGAAAGATTAAGACAGAAGTAAATCTGTCTCCTAAAACCTGACGAAAGGCTGGCGATGACCCTCAGCTGGCAGAGCACCAGTTCAGCATATCAGAGCACTCAGCTCCTCTCCGGCCCGGCAGCTAAAACCCTTATAACGGACCTCACGTCCAAGGTCACGCTCAACGCTAGTATGAGATCAGTCTGAGCTATAAAAGACCCTGTCTCAAAACAGAAAGGTCAACACCAGAGGTTTGAAATATTCTGTGAGAGAGGTCTGGAGAGATGACTCAGTGCTTCAGAGCACTTACTGTCCTATCACAGGACTGGAATTTGGATTCCAGCACTCAGACTGAACTGTACATGTCCAATCTAGCAGGTTAATTTGGATCAGGCAGTGCATCAATACCCCTTTGTGGCCTCCATGCCCCCCAGCATATGTGAATATACACATACACCACGTAAAACAAATAATAAAATTTATCTTTAAAAAAGAAAAAATATGTTGCACAGAATAATAAAAATCAAAGGACAAATATAAAAATGCAAAAAATCAAGCTCTTGTCATAAAAAAGTGCTAATCCACTCAATATACAAACAGCTTTAAATTCTCTCAAATGCAAACCGTTGCAACAAATCTTGAGACAAATATAAAGATGCAAAAAAAAAGCTCTTGTCATAGAAAACCACTGATTTCCTCAATATATAAACAGCTTTAAGCTCCTCAAAATGTAAATAGTTATAACAAATCAATAAAAAAGACTAACAGCTCAAGGAAAATGAGCAGAGGATAGGTGGGAATGTAGGCATACAGATAGATAGATAGGTAGATAGACAGATAGATAGATAGACAGACAGATAGACAGGCAGACAGATAATAGATAGATAGATAGATAGATAGATGATTGATAGATAGATAGATAGACAGATAATAGATTAATAGATAGATAGATAGATGATTGATAGATGAATAGATAGATAGATAGATGATTGATAGATGAATAGATGGATGGATGGACAGATGAACAGATAGATGATAGATAAGATAGACAGACAGGCAGACAGATGGACATATCACCAAGGAAAGACATGAGGATAAAAATATGTTCAGCATTAACCATAATGGAAAATGCAAATTAAAAATGATGACAACCTTTTGACCTATAGATCAAAAAACTATGATGTTTAACATACTTGCAAATTTATGGGTGAAACAGGCAGGAGTCCCCAATACACTGCCAGGAGAAAAAAAAAAAAAACCAGTATTATATCCCTGAAAAGCAAGTTAGCAAAAGCCACCAAAACTTAAAATCTACTGCTGAGTTGGTGGTGCACATCTATAAATGCCACATAAGAGGCAGAGGCAGGTAGATCTTTGTAAGTCTGAGACCAGCCTGGTTTACAGAGAGAGCTCCAGGGCAGCCAGGGCTATATAGTAAAACTGTCTCAAAACTTAAGAAAAGGGGAAAAATGTATAAACACTGGAATCAGAAATGCTACAACCAGGAATGTAATCTTATAAATATAGTCAGTATATCTATATCTCTTTCACATCTATAGAAAGAGAAATTCATATGTTGGCACTAATTATAAAGTTCTGCTTTCATGGTATAAGATCTAAAAATACTTGAATAATCATCAGTGAGAGGTGGTAATATAAATTATTACATATTAAAACAATGAAATTCTTCACAACTAAAAAACAAGTTGATGATTGTCTACAAGTATTGCATTGAACATTATCCAAGGTAGTCTCAAATTTTCTTCAAGCATTTATTAGGTATAAATATATGTTTTGTGTATTTTGAATATTCATGTAGAAAGATACCTACAACCTTTGTCTCACTGGTAACCTCTAAAATGATAAGAGAACACAGAGAGAATTTTTTTTATATTTTTTTAACGTAGGAATCTTTGTGCCTTTTGAAGTAAGCAATGCTTGACTTCAAACAAACAGCTGGCTGTCTTCTGCACATCTGCTTCCAGGCCAGTATGTTCCTACTGTACAGCCAAATGCTAAAACTTTTGGAGAGAAAACATCCTGTGGGTTCTATAGAGTCCCCGAGAGACCGGCAAGTTTTATGGTGTACTGCTGACTGCATTTTGGATGGAGATCTAAGAATTTCACATCCAACAGAACATGTTTGGATTTGCTTTCTTACAAGCTGTCATAGGGCTATGCCACCCACCCAGAGAGCTACGATATGCCTGCTACAGTCCAGCCACACAAATAATTATGGGGCTTCTCTTGCTGAACTTAATAAGCTTTTTACAAATCATCTCTTTTATAAAATGCCTTTATTTAAAAAACAAAAGTTATCTAACAAGCCTCAGCAGTGCTCTTGGAATAAGGCAAGGCACTGAAATTTAACACAACTGTCCAGAATGACTGGCTGGAGAAAGGGCCTGGCCAGGCAAGGGAGGAAGACAGCTCAAGTTTCTAGGTCACGCCTAGAACTGATGAACGAGGCCTTCAAGGTTAGTAAAGGCAAGGGGGACAAGCCAGACCTAGGACAAGTCCTTGAAGGTGAGACCAAAATAATTAATAGCTTCCCCAATCTGATCAACTGAAGAAGGAACAAGAAGAAAAATCCCCATTGAAAAGCAAGGGTAAGCCAAGTCAAGCCTATTTCAGGACATCCAGGGTAACACAGAAAAACCCTATATATATAAAATATAACAAATATACAAATAAAACAGAAAAACAAAGCTAGACAGGTCAGACACTAAGATATATCAGTACATGTTCATTTTTTAAAAGCCAAGTTTAGAAGCCCAGAAAGAGACTGTTATGGATATGGTGATTCTTTGAGTTGAATATGTTAATATGATTTATCCCACAGGCTTCCCAATACCCACCTGTTTCTAGCCCTGGCTATTTATAGTTGTTACACTTTTCAAATGCATGTATGAGCCTTGCCTGACTCTGATACCTCTGGAAATATTAAATGAAAAAGCTGAGTTATTACAGCATGACCAGATCCAGTGAAAGTAATTCATTGGGTAAGTACTAGCCTCTGGCTCATTTTGATAAAAAATAAATAAATAAAATAACAAAAGCAAAATTTCAGAAGTGGAAAAAATAGGGATATAATGTACTTCATTTTTTGAGGAAGACTGAGTATTTTGAGGTGTATTGAACATGCTTTGGTATATCAGGACAGAGGGATGAAGACACACCCTCAGGTATTAAGCTCCACCTGAGGAAGCTAGCCTCTCCTGGAGGTACTTGCTGTGGTAGGGGAGTGGGGGAGGGTCCTCTGTTCGCCATCAGTATAATGTAACTCATGACAGTCCTCTTACCGATACGGGCTATCTTCTATTGTCTTCCTTTTACATAGTGTAAAACAATGAAATCTGTAGATTGTTGACCACAAATAGTCACCCCTGCCACACTTTAACTAAGCCATGGGTACTGAACAGATTCTAAGTGTTATAAAGCCTTATGATATAAACACAATGATATAATCAGTGGGAGGGAAAACAGGGGAAAGGGGCTCACGTGGGCAAAGCAATCGCATCGGCCAGAGAGGAACCCACATTTTAGAGCTACAGAGCTCTGTTGTTGAAGTTCTAAGGGAAACCACAGAATACCTGTTGTAGGGGCTGGCGAGGAGTGTGGAGGAGCCAGGGTCAGTTCCCAGTACCCACACAGTAGCTCGCAACCACCTAGCACTCCAATTTCATGGGATCAGATGCCCACTTCTGAGTACTTAGGGCTCTTGTATGAACATGGCATACATACATACATACACACACTCAGGCATATATATATATCCTTTTTTTTTTTTTTAAATTAAGACTAGCTGCCATGGGTTGGATGTGAAAAGTCCTGCAGAGGCTCAGATGTTTGAGCACCTGCCCCTCAGCCCCTCAGTGGGCATCCTTGTCTGTGGAAGACTGTAGAATCTTTAGGACGTGGAGCTCTGCTTCTGCTAGAGGAAGTAGGTCACTGCAGGCAGGCTTAGAGGTTTGACAGCCCAGTGCCACTACCTATTAACACACTGCTTCTGATTGCTGGCCCCTTCTCCTGTCATTCTGCCTCCCCATCATGATGGACTATCTCCTCCCAAGCTGTGAGCCAAAATAAACCCTTCCTTCTTTAAGTATGGTCATAGCAATAAGAAAAGTAACCAACACAATGCCTAAAAATGTACTTCTCATTACAGGCTCCACTAAGGTAATTAAAATCCCCCACCTAATGGACTACTACAGAGCTGTTAGGAATAGATCATTATATATACACTCACAAAGAAAGATGTCAAAGACTCGGGTATGGCTCAGTAGGAGAATGCCAATCCAACATTCCTGAAAATCTAGGAATCTAGGTTAATCTTCAACATCCTATCCTCCAAAAACCCAAGATCATGAACCAGGCCTGTATCTCATCGTCTGGGAGGCTGAGGAAGGACCATGATTTAAAAAGCTATGTATTGAGACACACTACCTCTAAATAAACAAACAAATATAAATAAAGGCATGCCGTTACAAGGAACAGATAGATTACAGAACAATAATACCACTTATTTAAATGTATGTGTTGGGCCAGTGTGTGAAAAAAGAGGATATTTTCACTCTAAATTGCATATATATTTAAAATATATATGTTTATATTTTCACTTAAATTATATATATTATATATTATTTTTATAATAATTATATATCACTTTTCTTGTAATAATAAATAAAATAAAGAGCCAACCCAAAAAAAGAAAAAGTAATAGTTCCTCATGTATAAACTAAGTGTTTTAGTGAAAGGTATAAAAAACTTAAGAAAAACATAGAAAGTTTTTATGACCCCTAGACCTGAGAAAAAGATTGCAAGTTCTCTAGTTCCTAGGAAGCGGAACTGAATGTAAGAGTTCAGCTCTTCACTGCTCCGGGATACATTCCGGGAGGGGTACATTATCCCTGAGTCAGAGGACACTTGCTGGATTAACATTCCTCAGACCTCAGGGAAGAGAACCCACCTTCAAGTGGGGAAGGCCCAGCGGGAAGACACATTCCTGACCACAAAGAAAGATGCAAGTCATCTGGGTAGGCTAACCGCAAGATAAATGGTTGGGCAAGGTTACATCCTTACAAAATATAAGTGTATAAGCTATTTTCTGCATGACCCTGACTAAATTTGGGTTGGGACTTTTTAAGACTTTCTACTGTTTTTATGTTATGTTTCCTTGGTTACCCCCTCACACTCCCCCATTGGTTTGTGGTTCTGCCCTATATAAGCCCTCCACTCCCAGCCGACGGGGTCAATTCCTCTGCTCCTGCATGGGTTATGAATTGACCATCAGTCGACAGACCCTGAAATATACCTCTTGCTGTTGCATCAAGAACAGTGTCTTGTGAGTTATTAGGTGGCCTCGAATTCCTGAGGCTTGAGGGAGATCCTCCTTTCGTGTGTGTGTGTGTGGGGGGGGGGGGGTCGTCTTACGTTAGCACCCGTTGTATAAACTGAGGACCAGAACAGTATAGTTGAGGGGAAGGATTTATTCTAGAAAGGAGGGAAAGCATAGCTAGAGGCAAAGACCAGAAAAGAGCAGACTGGCTTAGAAGGGTGTGTTTCTCCTTCCTATCCAAAGGCCAGGAAAGGACAGGAGGTGACAAGAAGCTTGCCTTGGTAGTTCCAGAGTCTTACCAGGAAAGGGAGCTTGTTTCAAGAACTGTTGCAAGAGACTGGCTTGTCTGTAGATGCACACAGTGCTGGAGGTCTCAGTGTTGAATGAAATTTAAAATTGAAAGCCCTAAGTGTGTGTGTGGGGGGGGGGGGGGGGGGGGGAGCAGAGAGGGATGCAGAAGGGATGACCAAGCAAGAACAAGAGAGGAAGACAAAAAGAGTGTGCAGGCAAAGGAGACCAAGATTTGGGGAGAGGGAGGCAGGCAAGAGAGGAAGGAGGGAAGCAAGAGAGGGTATAGCCAAAATGGCAGGGTTACAAGGAATGAGAAGATGGGGCAGGGAAGCCCAGGAGCTGGACAAGTTTAGGGTAGGGGGTGGGATGAGAAGAGCTGAGAGGACCCACAGGAAGCCTGGAGGCCTGCTTGTTCTTGGGTATGCTCCAAAAGTCCTGTAGTAGGCGCCACAGGTATCCATTTGTTTCTTTTGACCTGACACCCCAGGGGGCTGGGATCTAGACAGGGAGGGAGCAAAGTCCAGAAGACTCCGGATGTGACTAGTATGGTTCTGAGATCGTGATGTGCCTGACATTCTGCAAATAAAGCTCTTTTTTTACTTCCATTTTTTTTAATTAACCCTAGTAGGTACTGAGCTGTAATGAGACAAATGCCTCCTTTTCAGGGTTCACTGTATTTTTCCAGTAGCCTGGTTTGAAGCCTACTTAAGGCTTTCAATTTTCAATTCCAATCAACACCAAGAACCCTAGGCTGGCTGAGAACCCCAGCACTGTGCTCATTTACAGACAAGCCAGTCTCTTGCAACAAACTTCCTTTCCTGGCAGAGCTCTGGAGCTACCAAGTCCTTCTTGTCACCTTCCAGACCTTCCCAGGCTTTCTGAATAGGCAGGAGAACCACACCTTTCCCAGCCCTTCAGAGAGATCAAAGCACAGCAAGGACTCTGGCCCCAGAGAAGAGAGAGTGGGAGAAAGCCAGCCCCTTGTTGGAGAAAGAAAAAAACTAAGTTACCCAGCTCAAGAGCACAATCTAGTAACCGTATCTGGGGAAGGTATGTATGCATAAGTAGACCTAAGCTGAAATTCCACCAAACTCTCTTCTCCTTGGACAAAGCACTGAGAGAGTTTAAAGCTTGCTGGGTCCCATTCTCCATACAAGCACTTTAACTCAGACCTCTGCAATGCGAGGTTTTACAATTAAGCATTTTCTTTCCTTTCTCTCTCTTTTTTTTTAATAATGTTTTGTTTTCAGGTTTTCCAACTTGCCCATTTTTGAGTTTTCAATTTCTAGTTCATAGATGTGGGACCTCCGTGTGTGCCCTCATACTTTTATTATATTAAGCAATTTCGTCTGTGCTCCCAGAGCATCTTGGCTTATTTGTGCCAGAGGAATGGCCGATGGTGTTATAACCAATTCGGGGCCTGCTGGAGAAAACTAATTTTTTCTCTCTGGTCCTGCTTCCAATTTAAGTTTGTAAAGATTTTACCATATTTTGTCTGTTTACCCTCATTGAAATGTTCTCAAAGGTTTGGCTTTGCTTTTCCAATATCAGAGACTTAAAAAGGAAAACACCATATAGATTGCTCAAGTCCTGATCACCTCTTTTTCTCTAAATTTAAAGTTACTCAGAATCATATCCCTTCCATTGTTAGGACTTAAACAATAGCTAATCTTATACTTTATTAGACTGAAAGAAATGATAATTCTGATGACAGAAAAGAATCAGGTTGCCAAGGCCTTGTTCTGGTCACAAAGCACCATCCATGCAAAGCAGGACGGAAGGTTTACTAAGCTGCCTGGCTTTTAAGGGAATGAAAGGTCCTGAGCTTTAACAGCTTAACTCTTCAGAGAAAGGTCTTGCTACCAGAGAAGGACAGGGTGGAGGACGTAAGAACGTCCTCCCTGGGATACCTGCCGCAAGAGGAGATGACGTGAACACCTAGAACAACACAAAGTGCCCCCCCCACCCCACCCCCAGTTCTGGAGGATAGGTGAACCTAGCCGCACATCTTTTTAGGCTCAGTGGAGAACCTGTCCTTACAGGTCCCGATCCCTCCCCCTCCCTCTCCCTTTTCCCCTCCCTCTGTGTGTGTGTGGGGGGGCGTATTTTCACATGGCAATCTCCCCAGGTATCTTGTCTCTGCATCTAGACATCCCTTTTCTTACAAGGACATGGGTCACAATAGATTCAGGACCTGTCCTAATCCAGTAACCTCATTTTAATCTTGATCACATCTGCCAAGACTATATTTTTAAGCAAAGTCACAAATACAAGCCCATGAGTTATGTGATGGTGGGAGAGGGAACAGAACGGCACTCCTCGACCCTGTAAAAAAGGAAAGGCAGGAAGAGTGGGAGAAAGAAAGACAGCCCTATACCCATATATACCCCTGCACCTAACGTGGGCATCTTTTCTCAGAAAAACATCCAAACTGCAATTGCTCCTGCCTGAGATTCAGGCCACAGTCTCGGAGATGTTCTGGAAACCAAAATGACACTAGCCAGAAATAGAGCAGAGGGTACCAGCAGCTATTAAAGAAGATTACACTCTAGGACGGGGCTGCTTCTTAACCCATGGATACTGTGATACTACAGACTCTACTGGGGGCAATTCTGCCAAAAAGAACACTTAACATTCACTAGTTTGAAAGAGTACCAGATGTGTGGCAAAGTTTAACGGTTGTCAGAGAGGAAGGACAGGCAAGGGAAACAGAAAGGAGGAGAGGCTAGGATCCTCTGGGTTTCTTTTTCTCTTTCTCTTTCTTTCTTTCTTTCTTTCTTTTTCTTTCTTTCTTTTTTTTTTTTTTTTTTTTTTTTGATATAACAAAAGTTTCTTGACATATTTCCCAGAATGAGTCACAGTCTCTGCCCTCCAAGTCATTCCCACTCCAAGCCAGTGCATGTTTAAAGCTCTGGCACTGAATGTCTTCTCCTGTATTAATCAGCGCTCAGAAGCAGTGTCTCAAGGAGACAACCATCAGCAGTGGAGAAAGGAAAGCCAGGCGGATGTGTAAGCAGCAGCTCAGCCCCTCACTCACCACAGGCTGTGAGCTTCACAGAGTCCTGTAATGACCACGTTCTCACCTCGTGGGTCACTCATGCCCTCCGACTACTGGGCTCCACATTTAAGGACTGTACACAGACCAAGGCAACTGATGACTATAATCATGTCTTCCCCTAAAACGTCTATGTATTCAAAATTCATATAAATGGAGAAATGTACTGATATCATAAAAATGCTCTTCTAAATGTTCCTTTGGCCTATGAAGCAAGAAATAAAACACTAGATTTATCTTCCCATGTTAAATAGCTAAAACTCTAACTAAAAAAAAAAAAAAAAAAAAAAGTATGAAGAAGGTGTTTTCTGACCTTGCACACAGACCGCACAGGGCAATGATCTCTGGGAAAAAAGCAATAAACAAGCAAATTCAAGAAGCACCCCGGCTCACAAAATTTTATACTCAGTACAGAGGCAGCAAAGCCAAACAGAGCCCTAGAGTCACTGGCTCTGAGGAGTCAGAGTTCTGAGTTGAGAAAACAGGGAGCTGACTGTGGGCAGGATGCAAGCATGAATACACGCACGCACGCACGCACGCACGCACGCACGCACGCACGCACGCACGCACGCACGCACGCATGGCAACCACTGAGAGGGAGCTCTGGTGACTGCCAGAACACGCTGCATCTGCCTGAGTAGTGTTCACACATGCATGCAAGTAACCTACTAGAGTCTGGGAACCACAGCCAGATGAAGTAAGCAACATAATCCTCAGAGCCCACACGGGGCCAGGAGTCTTTCGTATGCCCAGCTGCCAGAGCAGAAAGACGTCCCAACACGCACAGCAGTGAACAGCATCCTCAGCATACCTCAGTGGGGGTCCAAATGAGACCTAATCTAGAGGCTGGTTGAGACCTGCCTCACTATATCTTAAAAACAGTCCCTGAAAGAATCAAACTGATTGGCAGGGGAAAGAAGGAACCAGGAAACAGGCGAAGTCGGTCAACAGAGTTTTAGTCAGGCAGGAATAATAGCTGCTGCCTTGCGCAATATGGTGACTGTAACTAAAACCATACTTACAGCCTTCAGCCTGGCTAAAGGGGATTGTAAATCTTCTCACCAACAAGAACTGATAAGGACTGGAAGTGATGGATGTGCTAATTTTACACAATAAAGACTGACTGTAAGCACACTGCAACATAAGCACAAAACAAACAGGTTTCTAAAAGAGAGAGAGAAGAGAAGAGAAGAGAAGAGAAGAGAAGAGAAGAGAAGAGAAGAGAAGAGAAGAGAAGAGAGCCAACTAATTCCTGGAATCCTCACTGCATGCTGCATAAACTAACATCTAGAATAAAAAAAAAAAAAAAAAAAAAAAAAAAGACGAGGCATGCCTGAAGACTGAAAACCTGACTGAAACAATAAGAAAAAAAGTTGACAAAAAAGGAACAGAAATATACAGCGAATGGAATTAAGGACAGTGACGTGAAAACAGCTATCAGGAGGCTCCTCGGTGGTTCCACAAAGTTTGGGGAAAATGACAATAATGAACAACAAAAAAAGGCAAATACACAAGGGGGCTCAGAACGGGGAGTCGGCTAGCTGGTGCGAGCGAGCGAGCACTTACTAAACTAGCCTGGGACCTGAGTGTGGAGCCCTGCCCTGGATCTGCAGCCTAGCTCTGAGGGGACTCACTAAGGAGCATCAGTCTTTCTGGGGAGGGAATCCAGCAAAACTGCAAGTTCCTGGTTCAGTCGGAGGCCCTGTCTCAAGGACTAAACCAGAGAGCCAGTGCTTCCCTGTGCCTATGTTAAACTTCTAACGATTGAAAAATTAAGTATCTGAACTGAGAGCTATACTGCATAAGATCAACAGCTTACTTGTAACTCCGGATGAAAATCTTACTAATCCTCAGGACTCAGCAAGAGAAACTGATGAGGGAGACAGGGGAAGGCCGAGAAGGCCACGGACACTGGAAGCAGCCATGTGCCGTCCTAAACACAGTTTGTATTTTGTTCAGTTTAGAGCCAGTTAGGGCTTGGAGAGCCAATTAAGATAAGAGCAACTGAATTTCATTTTCACATCTCTAATCACTGTTAATAAAAAGAAAAGGGTTTAACTTACCACGAATAGACCTGGTTTTGTACTCTTAATTTCTTCTGCACACCCAGTTACTGTAAAGTCTCTCGAGTTTGAAATGCCTGCTACTCCATGTCCGTTTGAATAAGAGGTTGAGTCTACGGCAAATGCCCCCAGAAACTTCTCTCTTCTATGTGACCCGAAGCCGTCTGTGTGCCCAGAAGCACTTGCTACCTGCCTACTACACCCTGTGACCCAGCAAAGCCACAGAGGCCAGACTCCAGAGATCACTGCCCTGACCAGATAACATCTTGATACATACAGAAAACGGATACATAACATAAATGCTATCACTTTAGGCAGTAATAATTTGCAGTGGAAACAAGTAGGATATGAAACAAATCAGAGAACAGCACATACGTGAAGTCTTACATACTATTATCACATATTGATACAGGCTGAAGACTGGAATAGAAATAACAGTGGCTGGAAAGTTATGGGAAGAACTCTCAGACAGCAGGAGACAATGCGTCTGGGAAGTAGTGTAACTGACCAAAATGAAGCAAACGCCCAAGCAAAGTGTTTACTAAAGAAAGCAATCCCAGGCTGAAAAAAGTGGTGCAAAAGTCCTGTGGCCAGGAGGAGCAGGGCATGCAGAATACAATCACGTACATATATATTGGTCCTGACAAGGAGTTTAGGTTAGTCCCATTTTATTCTAAGTGCTAACAGTGGAATTAATCCAAAATCAAATCATGGCCACAAAATACCATTTCTTCCTGAACAAATAAAACTTTAAAGGAAAAAAAAAAATCTATACTTTAATTACACAAAGACAAAACTCATTAAAGGGTAGTATATTTTCTTCCAGTGTGCTTTCAGTAAGACTTATTTAAATTAGTTTTCAATTATATTGTAAAAACAACTGTGCAGCCTACTTCTTTCATATAAGAATATTCTATCATAAAAAAATGAGTCTCACACCACAAATACTAAACTGCAATTCGGAGAAGGAAGCCTGGCATTCCAGGGCACAGCGGGTGATGACAGTTAATAGTAATATATTATATACTTGATGTCTAAAGAGGACACGGAACATTTGTGCCACAGAGGAAGGGTAACCGAGGCACCACAGCTGGAGCTACTCTGAACCATCACTGTAGACCCCATAAGTATGTTCAATCATGTGCCAACTGAAAACAGTCACACGTCATCGTGAGACTGTCTATGTGGCAGCCAACGGCGGTATACAACTGCCCATGGGTGCTCTGGAAGTCCACAGTGAGTACAAACTGTTCACCATTTGTATCCTTGTGAGTAAAGTGTTCTCCCCTCAGAATCTGAGGGGAAACAAAGCTTGATTGCTTTAGTGTTTCTGACATGTACTGCTAAGATCTTTTCAAGGTCTCCCTTCCAGCTCCACCAGACATGTACCCTGGGCGTGGAAATTTTCTTCAAGATGATTATTTTATCAATCTGGGGTTTCCTTACTCTTGTTAGCTTGGGTGAGAAGCTGCATTGAGATGCCACTGTGGCCTCCTGCTTCTTCAGCTCTCAGCAGCTGTGTAAGTTGTGCAGCCTGCTGGAGAACCATGTGAAAAGACCCAGGCTCCGCGGTAGAAGGGTCTCACTCATACGTTAACTGTGTCCAGCCTAGCTGGCACCAGGCACATTAGTCAAGCTATCTTGGGCCTTCCAAGCCCACTCAGCTGCAGGCGAATATCACCAGGTGACTTTAGGCAGTACCACAAGAAAGGGAAGAATCCCCAATCAAGGAGAGAGAGAGGGAGGGGGAGGGGGAGAGGGAGGGAGAGAAAAGGAAGGGAGGGAAAGAGAGGGACACGGACACAGAGACAGAGACAGAGACAGAGAGACAGACAGACACACACACACACTATCTTTGTTTCTAGATGAAGTCCTAGGGATCCAATCCAAGCCTTGTAAGTGTTTGGTGGCCATTCTTTCTGAGCTGAATCCCCAGCAACCAGCAAGGTACCCCTGGCACATGATCTACATATTCTCTTCTAGAACTGTCGCCTTATGTGATGCCTTATGCTCACTCTTCTTCTGGGGCACTAATGCTTTATTTAAGTATATATTCTAGAACTATTGAAGGTGCTAATCCTTATCCATCATTACTCCTAACACAGATTTGCATTTTTATTTTTATTACATATTGATCATAAATACTTTAAATTTTTCTAGCATTTCACTTCAAACTTTAAGGAAATCTTTTCTTCATACACAGCGGCTCACCCTGTAACCTGCCATGTGGGAGGCAGGGACAAGAAGACTACCTTATGTTTGTAAGGATGCATGCCTGTACTACAGATAGCTCACCTTTAAAGAGAGAGACGGATTGGTTATTACTGTTTTATCTACTTTCTTACAGCATTTCTCTTATGGCTCATTAGAGGGCAGCTCCCACTTATCCTCCCAGTACACTTCTTACTTAGAAGAAGCTCAGAAAGATGGCTCTAGCTCAGCAACTCAGCAGCACATCTCAGTCTAGCGAGCCTCACACCAGCGTGGCGGGTGCGCCCGCAGGGACGCACCACCGCATCTCCACTCAGCCTACATTCTTACACACAGTCCTGAACGGAGGTTGGAAACACTGTGGGGCCACCTTGGTAAGTGAAGGAAAGCCATAGATAAATGCTACCCTTTTCAGCTCATGGCAGACTGCTTTACTTGATAGCTGTCTGCAGATAGATCCTGGAACAACGAAGAGCCAGGCACCAGTAGAAACATCACATGTTCGAACGGTTTCCCCACCTTCTCTGCCCTGCACCTGTGCATAAGGAGCAGTTTAACCCCGAGACTGTTCCTTAAATACCTGCACACCAATCTCTACCCCGGCCTTAACGGCAACACAGGCTAAGGCATTCATACCCTGGAAATAAATCTGTTTGGTTTAGGTTGTATTGCTATGGCAGCAAAAAACCAAAAAAACAAACAAACAAAAAATAAACAAACAAACAAACAAAAAACCCACGGTTTACCATATAAGTAAACACTAAAAAGGAAAGATGAAAATTGCACGTATGAGTGACAGAAAAAAAGTAGCATAATAAAATAAATAAGAAAGCGAGTCAAATAAGACCCAGTTTAATCCAGAAACATGGAAGTGCAATGAGCATCACCGTCAAGGGAGCTCTAGACAAAAATACTAAGGCAGTTCCACCTCAGAAATCTTTAGCTGCGAGAGATGGAGCTGCGGGCTGCACACCAGCTAGACTACGACTCTACCACCAAGCGATACGCAAAGCTCCAGGAACACTATTGATGTGACAATAAGGGAGCAAACTGCGGAGGAAACCCGTCATAATTACCTTGACCTACACCAGAAAACAATAAACAGAAATCAACCAACACCTGTGCCCAATGATTTTTTTTAAAGCTCTTAAGAAAATTAAAAATAAATGTAATTATTAATTAAAAACTTAAAAATACAAATTTTTAATTTCATAAAGAAAAACTAATAAAAATGATAGCAATATGCCTCACTGGGTTAAGGTGCTTGTTGTTAGGGCAGAGAGCCTGAATATAACTTGATCCACAGAACTACATGTTAGAAGGAGAGAACTTACTCCAGCAAACTGTCCTCTGGCCTTCACACATGTACTATGTATGGTACACACACACACACACACTCACACTTAAGCAATTCATTAACCAAAAAATGTAATAAAACGTCTACAATAAATTATCTGAAAAAGAATATATAACAGAACTTTAATCAAAAAGAGCAATGCTTGATAGGATAATCACAGATGAAATTAACTACAGAACATTAGAAAAACCAAAATTGATTGTGACAGATTAGTTCAGGGAACTAAATACAGACTTTAGAAATGGACCGCTCTGTGTATTATGAGAATTAGCATCTGTTGATGGAAGATGTGGGCTCACTCAGAGGAATGCATGACCCAAACAACCCACCTGGGCCACTCACTCTGGAAACTACAAACACAGCAAGTTCCAAGTGGACCAGTGCCCTACATGCAGCAAGTAAGACAATAATGCCTAGAGCAAAACACAAGAGGATGCTCCCATGATTTACAAGTTAAGGAGTTCCTAATCAAAACATCAGCTCAGAAACATAAAGTAAAACAGTAGCAGAGCCATTAAAAATTTAAACCTTGTATATGAAAAGAATATTATTTTCAAGGTTAAGAGAATGAAAAATGAGAAAATATTTTAGCAAACAAAACATATGAAAGATTATATGATGATAACATATGCTGTTCTTATAAATCAATATTTAAAAAGATTCCTGATCCATAATAAAGTACATAAGTTAGACCCTCCTAAAAGAAACACCCACAACCAGTAAGTGTATAAAGATGGGCTCAACACCAGAATTGATGAAAAGCATGAAAATAATGTATAACTTTTATCTAAAAAGAATTTAAAGTACCAGTGATATCCAATCTTACACAGCACACGAGACAATAAGGGCAGTTGTGTGTCTCTTCAGGAATATAAGTAGATCAGTGTGTCGGCAGACACCTGCCATTACTGAGCACCTGCTTCAAGCGTGGCTTGTGTTCATCACATGCAAGGAACCGACAGTCAGCAAGACAGACAGAGCTCTTGCCTGGTGGGGCTCGCTCTCGGGAGTCAGATGTGGGCAGGTAGGAACCGCTGCATATGAGAACAGCTGGTGTTAAAAACAATACAAGCAATCAGTCAGGGTGGGAAAACTGTAAGCAATGGGGGATGGGGGAGCAGGCAGAACCTCACAGAGGAGTGGACACCTGAACAAAGATCTGAAGGAAGGACGGCAGTGTCATAAAACTAGGTGAAGAACACATGACATCAGAGCTACTCAAACTTTTCCACCCGTGACCTCCTTCATCCAAGAAATGTTGATACATGTTTTATATAAAGGTATATGGAACAGGTGTGCAAATGAAATACTTTGATAATAAACCATAAAGACACTTATTTTAAAACAATACTTTGGTAGACATTTAATTTTTACTATTTATCAAAGTTGAAAGGAATTTTGCACAAGAGATGTGTGCTTGTTTTTACATAAAGAATTAACTCTTGGCTGAACAGCTGGTGGGGTATGTGGGAGGGCTTTGAGAAAGCAAAGAGTCAGGGAGAAACTATGTAATTATAACATAATCTCGAAAATAAAACAGGTAATAAAAAAGAAAGAACATAGGATTAGTGATTTTTTTTCTCTATGGTTTGATTTGGTTGGATTGGTTTCTGAGACAGGGTCTCTCTGCATAGCTCTGGCTGTCTTGGAACTCCTTATGTAGACCAGGCTGACCTCGAACTCACAGACATCCACCTGCCTCTGCCTCTTGAGTGCTAGCATTAAAGGTGTGCACACCGTGCTCGTCACTACTGTTTTAATTTACTTTTTATTTATTATGGTGTATGAAGGGGGGCATCCATGTCACAGCACATGTGGAGGTCAGAAGACAACTGGGTGGAACTGGTTCGCTCCCTTCACTTTCTCAGGGCTTCTAGAGATCAAACTCAAGTCTCAGGTTTTCACAGCACTCTCTTTCACAGGGCCCTGCTAAGGAACCATCTTCTCACCAGGCCCTGCTACTTTTCTAAAGCAACTTAAGGAAGAGTTTATTCTGAATCACAGTTGGACTGTAAGGTGTTTCATGCTGGGAAAGGCACGACAATCACAGCAGGTCTAGCTCTAGAAACAAAAACAAGGACAGCTGCTCACTCCACATCAAGAGCCAAGAGGCTGGAGAGTGGCTGGCACTGGTGCTCTGCCCTCTCTCTTCCCTTTTCACAAGCTCTAGGACCAGGGGCTAGGACCAGGGCCTTGAGGTAGTAGTGCCCCCCACATTCATAGTGAGTCTTCCCTCCTCAGGTAAGCCTCTCTAGGAACTCTTCACAGACATGCTCAGGAGGCTGATTCCTAGGTAACTGTAAATCTCTTCCAATTGACAAGGAAGATTAGCCATCACAAGGAAGAGCCATTTAAGGCCCCAGAAGCAACTGTCAAAGCTTTAGATTTTACTAACTGCAAAGTCACTGGAAGACCTTCCAAAAACCTTACCTCAGCATTCTCACATTTTAAATCTCACTCTTGCTACTGGTTAGAGACACTACACATTAATTACATAAATAATTAATTGTAACAACTGTAACAAGCAGGTGAAAATGGTAGAAATCTGAGTTTAAGTGGCATGATGGACAGAAGAGAAATGACTGAATGTAGGTATAGTTTAAAGGTAGAGTTATTGAGATGTGTGAATGGTTAAGCATGGGATATAGGAGAAACAGAAAACAAAAGGTTACTTCAGCAGATGATCCTGAGTAACTGGAAACTAAGATTTACGGATATAAGACAGATATGAAAAAAGCAGGTGGAGGGGTGTGGTGAGAAAAAAATAAGTCAACTTCACAATGTCCAGTAGGCTTTAGGATGTCAATGAGGTAATACATACAAAAGCTGAAGTTCAGAGACATAATCGTAGAAACATAAATTGAAGTGTACGTCTATGCATGAGACAGTGAGTGCCTGTGGTCTGTTTGTGTGTATTCGTGAGTATGTGGGTGCTATATGTGTGTGAGTGTATATGTGTTTGAGTACTGCGTGGTGTGTGCACGTGTGTGCTGTGTGCATGTGCAGGTATGTGTGTATGAGTTTGTGCATATGAGTGAGCATGAAGGTGTGTGTGAATGTGCGTGTAAATGTGTGCAAATTTATGTGTTAGTATGTATGTGAAGGTATATTGTTGAGTGTTTGTGTGTGGTGTGTGAATGAGTGTGTGTGAGTGTGTTAGTATGTATGAGAGCATATATGTGAATGAATGAGTGTCTGTGTGTGGTGTATGTGGTGTGTTTGTGTGTGTGTGATGTATATGTGGTGTGTGTGTGAGAGTGTGTGTGCATGTGTGTGTGCATGTGTGTGTGTGGTATGAGGGTGTATGACTGACTATATGTGTGTGGTGTATGTGTGGGTGGGGTGGGGTACATGTGTGATATGTGGTATGTCTGTATAATTAGTGTTTACAGCCAAATAGCTGAATGTGATTCCCTCAAGAGAGTCTAAATGCAGAAGAGAAGACCAAAGACTGAGCCAGGAGGCTTCCCACCAGTGTTGCAGTTGACAGTGAGGATGATCCAGTCAGGAAGAGTCATCAGGTTGTTTTAATTCTGCAGCATCTATCAAAAGGTAAATTGAGACCATGCTCATTTGGCAATTCTATTTTAAACCCTCCTCTCTTCAGACATAAATGTATGTGTGCATATAACACTGTGTGGTACAGATATTCACTGGTGTGTCATTTGAAACAATAAATGAAATTTCCACCAATAGAGAAATGCTTAACTGGTGTCTACACTGAACAAGGAAATCAAATGTGACAATTCTAAAAGCTGGCAGAGAAAAGGCACTGATCACAGCATCTTAGGAAACATTAAAGTGCTGCATAACTTCATAGAGTGAGTGGTTCCAACCATGGAAGAAACACATATACATGCACTAGCACCAGAGTAGAGAGATCAGAGGACAAAACAGACCCCAGGAAACACAAGCGTGGAGTGCCACGGGATGTGTGCTGGACAAAGCAGACCCCAGGAAACACAGCTGTGGAGTGCCACGGGATGTGTGCTTCTTTATTACACTTGTTCGTCATGTCCCCTTCTCTGAAAGACGGATTCTAAATAATACACAAATCACTTTCCAAAGAAAGAAAGGAAGGGGGGGGAGGGAAAGAAGGAAAGAAGAGAGAAAGAAAAGAAAAGAAAGGAGAGGAGAGAACAGTATTAAAAGTACCTGGGTCATAGCAATCCACTCACTACACATCCGTGGCTCACCAGCCTTTATTATCACTACAACAGCAGTTGACATACACAGGACAGGGGTTTGAAATTCACTCAGACACTGGTGATCTGAGGCGCCTGTGCTCGGGGCCTGATAGACAGAATGAAGACATGCCTAAAGACACTTGAGCCTGTTGCTATGATAAATACCTGTGCTGACAGTGAAGCTCAGTGGCAGAGGATGTGGAAAACCAGCACTCAGTCCCTAGAGGGATGACGACAAATACATTTTACTGTACTTTCTTTTTCAGTGGTCTAGGAAACATACGTGCTAAGTCAAGCGTCCTAGCACTGTTGTACCCAACACTAATCGTATGCTTCTGTATCACTCCATTTTTAATAATTCACCAATACAAAATGTTAACAAAAGATACGTGCTCCACCATACATTTTTAAAATAAGAAAACTTAGAAGAATTTATGGGTCACAATAGTCATCCCTGGTAATTTTTATTTCAAATATCTGTGAGTCCATTACCACCAAAAAGATCAAAGAGTTGGGGAAGTATGAAGCAGGAAATATGTTTTCTAGCCACTTACATGAAAAAAAAAAAAAAAAAAAAAAAACCACAACATACCAGCAGACATATGGTAATAGAAACAGAAGAGTTGAACAAATAGAACAGAGAAGAGAATTAAGCTGAGCACGGATTTGCAGTCTATGATTTTAGCCAATGAGGCAAATCAAGAACTCCATGTGTCACACTCGTGAGAAACACGACTTTGCACATTACCAGTAATGCCCCCCCCCCCCCCGTGTGTATTACTACTCAAACACACCTTATAGTAACCAAATGGTTTCCCTCATCGGCCCCCTACAGAATTGTCTTCTCTCGGCTCTTCACAGACTTCTGGCTACACACTCTGGTCCCACTGAGTTGCCTGGGCAGGCCCAGCCCTGCCTGGTGTGGGCAGAGATAGAACTGCGGGCAGCAGCATGCTGCAGGAGCCCCAAGGCTTAGCCAGCATCCAGCTAAGCTTCTTTCCATAAGGTGATGCCAACAGGTAGTACAACTGAAACAATGTGGTCCTGCAACCACAAGACTTCTGAGTGACTAAATTCTGCCAGGGAAACAAGAAGCATCTGCAGGTCACACACGCTAGCACTAGCGTAGGCTATGACCAGCCTCAGCTCAGCCCCTTCTGCTGTACTCAAACCCCTTCTTGCACCAACTCTTTGTCTCCAATACAAACCCCTCACCAGCTCCTCCTAGACCTTCCCAAGGTGGGGCTCACCATTCGATGTATGGCTCTGCCTCTAATTACTATTTGCCGTATTTGCATATGTGGGGTTTTTTTCTCATTATAATGTCATTAGCATACGAAGGAGCCCCGTTGCCAGGGCAACCAGGAGTGGTGAATGCACAGCACAGCCTTTAATGAAAACTTAACCCTACTTCGTTTAATTCCCAGTGTGTTCAGGCTCACTCACTTCTGTGGTCACAAGAATGGAAATACCCTACAGCTGCCCTGCTTTGTTTGGTTATGTGGTATTTGTAAGCCAAGTGTGTTCCCCTGAATTTACTAACACACAGTGTTTTGGTTTTTTTTTCCTAACTAACCTTGATAACTTCCTTCCATAAAGTAAATTCTCCTCATCAGCACGGCGCCCTCAATACACTGCTTTTCATACCTGCAACAGACTCCATTTTCTACACATTAAACAGTGTCAGGCCCATCAGCTTTGCTGACTTCCAGACCCATTACTCAGGATTACCCACTTCTGAAAGCATTCTAAACTGCTTGGCCTAGGAGCAAACTGCCGTAAGGCAGCCAGCCTGCTCATCAGAGAGCATTCTTCAAAGGGAAGTCTGACATGACCTGTGGAGTGCCCACTGCCACAAAGGGTCTTGTCATACCCTTATACAATAACAAGGGTTTGTCAAGTGGGCAGGTCAAGGGTTAACAAAAACAAGTCTAACAGGCAATTTTTTTTTTTTTTTACTTAGCACAAGTAAAAATAAAATCCTAAATTTAGGCATAAGAGTCCAATTAAACAGACACTGGAGCGCCTGGACACGCAAGGACAACGCTAAGCCGCAGGAGCCCCGTGTCACCAGGAAGAACAACGTGTGCCAAGCTGCCATGCTCAGAAGCTTCAGGACTCCACTGCAGCTGTTACACTGACTGGACAAGATGAGGGGGGAACAACAACAGTAACACAAAAACAACCAATGAAGGCAAAAATGTAACATGAATTAGCAACGAGTGATCACTACAATGTCCTTCTTCCTCAGCTAGCATCCTTTTCAATAGGGGAGAAGACAGAGTCCCGCAGCCAATGGATAGAAAGGTCAAGGAGCAGGAGGAGTTACAAGCCAATGGGAACTGAGCTCTGGCTTGCGATGCAGCTGGCTTGGTGGACCAGCCTGAGGACGCCTCTGCCTGGTAGACATGTTTGATGATGCAAATTCTCTGCACTATCTGAGAGGTGGCAATCATCACAGGAAACCTCCTAACCCAACTAGGGAACCACACTTCCTAATTTACTTAACTTAATCTGTATTTCAGTTACCATATGCGACTAGTAGCTGCCACATTCTGAAGTGCAGCTACAAGGATAATGGGCAACTACTGAGTAAATGTGACATCGCCAAAAGATTAAACTATGTTCTCCAGCTTTTCTACAAACAAGCAATTCAGGGGGACCCAGAGACGTCTGTGCCTTGGCCTCTGAGAAGGATCATGGAGGACAGCATCTACTGTAAACCACACTGTCGGCACAAGCTCCAGGGCATAGAATGCTCAGCCAGAAGACTGGGGGTTGAAAGTTCAAGAGGTGGGTAGTTGGGGTCATTAAGGATTTGAGATACAAATCAGCCGAGGGTTCAGTTCTCAAACTCTAACCCCAAACTACCTGGGTCCATACCCTAGTCACCACCACTAAACGTGTGAGTTCAGTTTCCTCATCTGTAAAATGAGAGTCATAATGGCTATATTACCTACCAGTGTCAACACAAAGCATGTCCATGTGAGCAGAACAGTACAGAGCCTGAAGTAAAGTAATTACCAATGAATGGTGTGCTTCCAGAGGGCAGGTTTCACAAGGAACTTTGTTTTGATCAGTCCACAGCGGTAAGTTAGAAATACCTAGAACAATTCATTTCTCTTCCAGGCATTTAGGTCATCTGCATTTTCCAGAAGCCATCTGAAAAGCTACAAACCAGTCAGGCTGGGTCATCACCCTCCCACCCCACCCCTGCCCCACCCCTCCATGCTCTATCCTCTGTACCACTAACCATACCACTAACAGGGTTCATCCCTATCGTCATGCCTGCCCAACTTGTAACTTTACTTCCTTAAGCCATAACTGTTCCCACTCTTGGATGTTTTTACATTGTTTTAATCAACATTTTGATAAGCACATAAAGAAATGGGCTTCACTCTATGTTTTCAATGCCAGCCCTAACTCTACAAATCATTGCCTAAAGTCTCTTACCTGACATTTTGGGACCTGTCATAGATGGCATTCTTGTTCTAGATTGTCACAATAATCAATAATCAACAATAATCAATTCACTACTTAACCCTTTTCACATGCATAAAAATTCACATTTGAAAAGTACAGCAGGGTGTACGGAGAGAATTTAGTAATGTTTACATGAAATGTTGGCAGAAATCTTTTCCTTGTGCTATATGATTATTGCAGTTGGCCTCCATTTTCTTCTCAGACTTCCAAATGATGGAAAAGCCTTTCTCAGCATTAACCAGAATTTGGGTAATTCTAACCTAACAGCTACTTCAAAGTGTCATCATCTGGTGAAACAAATGAATCTTTCTTTACTTTCTCTGACCAATATAAATACGATATTTTTATGCCCACATTACTAAATTATGAACAGGAAGGCCAGGTGTGGTGGCAAGTACCTGCAATCCTGGCATGTTAGGAAGAAAAGGCAAGAGTCCTCTGCACCCAACGCCCCAACCAGAGGAGGTTGGACTCCCAGGAGCCCTAACATGCCCAGGATCATAGGATGCTGAAGGAGCATGGTGGCTGCCAGAGCCGACAGGTGAGACATGCTGATGCTGGGACAAAGAATGATGCTGAGCTATGAGCTTGCTGAGTGCCCTGACAATGGTGACTGGGAAGCTGTATTGGACATATGTTCCCGACCCACCTTTGCTTGCCTATATCCCAGATGGGACAAGCTGCCTTGACTCAAGTTTTTAGACCGTGTAGGACAGAGAATCAAAAAGAGAAGTTATAATGAATCTTGTATTTTTCTTAAATGTGACCAGTTATTCAGACTCAATCATGTACTGGTCTAGAAATCAATCCAATATTGGAAATAACAGTCTTCATTTGCAAGTCTGGTTGTGGACATTTTCAGAGACATATTTGGAAGTTAGCTGCAGTTCTCTATGATGTTATGTTAGCAAGAAATAAAGTTGGGGTAGGATCTGGATTTCAAACAAGTGTTAGCACATGTGTTAAGGCTCTTTTAACTGTCAAGTTAAAATTACTTTTGTTTCTTTTACAGTATTTAAGTTGCATTGATTGTACACTTTCTAATTGGGCGAGTATGTTGAAATCTGGCATGTCAGTTATGGAGGTTTATCAACCAGACCTTGGTTTTCTGAAAAAAAGCTACTGGAAGAAGTGAGTTAGGCTTTAAGCAGAAGCAAGAGGGTAGTGGGCTTGATTATTGCTGGTATAACAGCTTTAATTACATTAATTGCTAGCACCACTGCTTATGCAGTTGCTTTGACACAAGAAGTTAAAAAAGCTACTTTTGTTAATCATTTAGCAAAAAAAATGTTACTAATGTGTTGAGTATACACAGAGAACTTAGGCATTTAAACAATGGATTGATAATCTTTATCCTATTCAAATTATTGGAAGGAGGTTCAGAGTTTAAGAGTAAGGAGCCATCTTGAGTGTCATGCCAAATATCATTGGATTTGTATTAGTTCTAAAATTTACAGTGGTAGTCATTATAATTAGGAAAAAGTTTAAAGATACTTGCAGGGTATTTGGCATAATTCTAACACCTCTCTGGATGTTTTAACTTTGCACAGTGAGCTTATGAATTTAAAGAATGCTGCTCTGCTGAGCATTGATGCAGCAGATACTGCTGATAAAATTACCCATGGCCTGAGGTCAGTATTTCTATTTTGGTCAAGCTTCAAGAATGGCACATATAGCTTGATCATGCTAGCCCTTTTTGTCCTGGGAATACTTTTATTCCGGCCCATTGTGTTAAAGCTTGTCTTTAACAACATCAACATGTTGGCAGCCAAAGTACAGGGCTTGAACCTGAAAATGGACCTCCAGACAGAGTTATTAAATTAACAGGCTGGCAAGCCAGGTAAGATTCTGCACAAAGCCTTATCAACCTAAGACAGAAGTGAATTGCTTTTGATAATGCATATTCCATGACAGGTAAGGAAGGCATTTTTATCAGAATGACCTAAGACAGACTCAGTCTTGCTTATGAAGTAAAAAAGGGGGAGATGTGGAGAGCTTTTGGGGCTGCTTGGCAAGAATCTGACATGGGCCAAGCACAAGGAATTGGGCTTCAGGCAGGAATCTGACATTAGGCTAGAACAAAGAAGTAATTTCAGGCAGGAATCTAAATTTTAGGTTAGAACAAGGAAGTAGGCTTCACACATGAAAATGACTTTGGGCTAGGACAGGGAAGTTGGCTCAGATATTTTGGTCATCCCGATAAGCCCTTAGAAACAGCAATCATGGGAGTGTTCGGAACACTTTGTTTATTGCCTTGTTTGTTCTTTGACTATTTGTGTTTATTGTCTTACTTGTTCCTTGACTCTGCATCTATTGTAATGCTAGTTCCTGAACCTAGAACTGACCTTAATACTTGCATGTAATTAAAATGGTATAAAAGCAAAAAGGAGGAGGGGGGGTGGGATAAGGGGTTCTAGGGAGGAAATATGGGGAAAGGGGATGGCATCTGAATTGTAAAAAAAAAAAAAAAGAAGAAGAAGAAGAAGAAGAAGAAGAAGAAGAAGAAGAAGAAGAAGAAGAAGAAGAAGAAGAAGAAGAAGAAGAAGAAAAGAAGAAGAAGAAAAAGAAAAAGAAAGGAAAGGCAGGAGAATCTGAGGCTGACAGTCCTCTGAGCTACATGGGAATCCTCAGTTATCTCAAGTGTAGCGCTTAAGATCTGCTGCCCTTCCCAATGACCAAGGTTCTCAGCAGCTACATTATACAGCTCACAATCACCTGTAACTCCATCTGACAGGATACAGGATCTTCTTTTGGCCTCCACAGCACCTTCACCCGTGTCACACATACACACACACACACACACACACACACACACAAAGAGAGAGAGAGAGAGAGAGAGAGAGAGAGACTTTAATAAAAATTCAAAACTAACCCTTTTTAACAAGTGAACACAATTAAAATCTTACATTTCAATTAACACTGCAACTTTTCCTCATACAAAAATGATCCTCTTGATTGTTGTTTTTCACAAGGGAGACTGAGGCAGGAGGATTATGAGCTTAAGGTCAGCCTGTTTACAAAGTGAAACACTGTCTCAAAAGTAAGTTTTTCTTCATTATTAAAATTGTGACATGTACAAAACACTATAAAAATATTTTTTTGTTTTCTTTTTCATGTTCATGTATGTGTGTGTGCTTGCAAGCACTGTGCATTAATGTGTATACATATGTGTAGATGTACATGTGTGTGTACATGTGTGTAAGACATCTGGAGGTCCAAGTTTGATGTCAGAAATGCCCCTCCATCACTCTTCCACTGTATCCACGGAGCCAAGATCTTTTGACCAAACCCATTAGCCAACTTGTTCTGGAAGTCCCATCTCAGCCTTTGGAGGCTGCAGCAGCTTTCTCTTCCATCTCTCCATTACTTGTGTGTTCATCTTAGTGGTACCCAGGGATTCTGGTAGTCTGTAATGCTATGCCCCGCCCATTCTGTGTGGCACCAGGCCAGGTCATTTTAGGCATGGTCTGCCCACCTAGGCAGCTGGACTTAGTGTTGTCTTAGGCTTGCTCTGCCCATACAGGCCATGTGAGTCCAGGCAGGGTCATCAAAGGCAGTGGTTTGCCCACCCCAAGGATACACTTCTATCAACACATTATCAGCAGCTCCCCTTAATTATTTTATACACCAAAAAAAAAAAAAAAAAAAAAAAAAGTGCTTATTTTTGACTCTTCTAGCTCATAAACTTTTGAGAAAGCTCCTTAAAATGTAACATGACACTGAAAGGCTACATCCAGCCCTGTTCCTCCACACAGAGATGTTTGTGAAGGCAGCTCCGGATGTTCCTGGACTCTCCATTTGATACACAAAACCCTGGAATTCACAGACAAACCACTGAAAAAGCTTCTCTGTGAACAAAGCAAGCATGGCTGATTCTTCCTCAGTGTCCTCAACACTCAGATGTAAAGCCTTTCACCCTCCTGCCATCTCAGTGACCCCATCAGAACAGAAATCTGTGCAAGCGTCCCTAACTCCTTACTTGTTCCAAAGTGTGAGCTACCACCTTCAATATTTCATACTGATTTTTTATGCTTCTTTATAGAAAATTGATATTGTTCCCAGCACTCCCGTAAGGAATCCTAACTTGTGATATAATTTAGAAGTTTGTAAGGTATGAATCTATCTGAAGTGAAAAGCTGTTCTAACTAACAATGATACAAATTATGTTGCCTGTATGCATCTGCAATATGAATGATTTATTAACACTATTTGAGAGTGTCTCCTCCATTATACTGGCCTCTAACAATTTCCAGAAGAGAGATGAAATTTTCTAGCTTTAATGAAAATTATCTAATAACGTTTAAAAGATATAGAATACTAACAAACATTTCTATTTTATTTAATTTGAGATATAGTCTCGCTATATAACTCAAGCTGGCTCTTGACCTCAGGCATAGGAATGAACCACCACACTCAGCTCAGAAATTAAGTAGTTTCAAACTATACAAAACTAATGGGAACTGTTAGGATTTCTTCCCTAACCCCAGTATGGAGACTTGAACTGGGGCCTGATGCACAGGTACACTCTACCACTGAACAATATCCCTAACCTGCCTTTTACAACTACTTAAAATGAATTTACAGGAATAGGAACTATTTTGCAGTCATTTAAATGTTTTAAAAACAAATCCCAGTAAGACTCAAATAATGTTTGGGTTTCATTTCAAGACTTAAAATTTGCAATAGTCACAATATACAGTCAGTCCATACAATCAGCCTTGGATTGGAAACAGTCAGAAGGAAACACTCAGAACATACATGACAAACATGGGCACACTTTGTTCATGTCATTATTCCCAAAACGACACAGAATAAAAATTGTTTCTAATACTCATGCTGTTCAGGAAAAGGAGCTGTCTCTGACTCTGCGGCCTGCCTTGGATCCTTTCCCCTAACTGGGCTGCCTTGTCCGTCCTCAAGAGGAGAAGAAGTACCTAGTTCTGCTACAACTTGAGGGGCCAAAGGGGTTGATATCCATGGGAGGCTTTCCCTTCTTGAGGAGAAAGGGGGAGAGGGAGGGACTGGGAGGAGAGGAGAGAGGGGAAGCTGCTATTGGGATGTAAAGTAAATAAACGAATTAAAACAAATGCATGCTGTCCTGTGTATTGAATGTAATCTAGAGATGATGTAATGAATACAGAGATTCCATGGGATGTAAATCTGAACCATATGAAGGACTAGGACAGTAGGTTTTGCATCCACAGAAGTCCTGGGACCAATCTCCACAGACACCAAGGGTCAGCCAGCCAGCAGCTCCTCTTGTTTTGCAAGCTCTTCCTACGGTTTCAGTTACACGGGGTCCAGTGCACTCTGAAAATGAAGGGACTGGAAAATTCCTCGAATGATCCCTGAGTTTTAACTTGACGCTCTACATAGTGGAGAAGTAGTGAAAAGAATTTTTCTCAATAAGACCATAACATTCCCTCATTCTAAGCTGTTGGATACAGACTGAAGTGCAGGGAGAAGGAGGGCACTGAAGTCTTCAGTCATAAAAGCACTCTATTAGTCAGTTGTAGTTATCTAAAGGATATCATTCTATCTGAGAAGACACGGCCTGAGACCTTAGCTGTTGCTCAGAGATCCAGTAGTTAGGAACTGCTAAACAGTAAACCATCCTACATCTATCAACTCAGAAACACTCCTCATCCTTCCTAGTAGTCTGCAAACTGATCCCTAAGCTGACTGGAAGCAGGCGCAGTTAATGTCCTCAAGGATTGCTTATACATATGGAATCAGCCGACAGTAGCTAGGGCTGGTGCCCTGGAGTGGCCTGGGTGGGTCTGATGTGGCTTAGTCCCACCTTGGGTCAGCAAGCTGAGCTGTTCTCATGATACAGTTAAAAAACTAAAGGAAGAATATACCATAAACTCAAGCTTACTTTAGACTTCTGTTCCAGCTTCAAATGAGGGTGCATGAACACATGCACATATACGCACGTGCGCGCACGCACACACACACACACACACACACACTAGAATCATACTGCCACACTCTGTTGTCATTAGAGTCTAATAACAGGACAATGCTTGTGAACAAGTACTAAAGAGCTTTTATATATCTTAAAATTAAAATTAGATAGCCTAGGCTGGCCTCTAATTTGTGAATTCTCCTGCCTCAGACTCCTACAATACCATATATTTGTTGTTATTGTTAAAAATTCTAGTTTGTAGAGTCAAAGTTACATGAATTTGAATCTATGCATACATAGTCTATGTAACTTCAATTTTTTTTCAAATCCTTTTTTTAGTGATGGTTCTTAAATGCTTTATCCTCTCTTCTAGCCCATTGCCCTCCAGAGGAGGTAGAAAAGAAAGGATGGAGGTGGGGGGGGCAATGGATCTGTTTTCCCATCTGTGTCATCAGGAAATCAGCAGTTCATTTCACAAGTCAGCAGTATACACCAGCAGTCCAGTTCAGTAGTGTCAGGGTAGCCGCAATGTAGCACCACCTAGCAGAAACAGCCAGGCCGCAGCCAAAGCAGCACAAGTCAGCAGGGGGAGTTCTTGGCTGTGCCTCTCTCGACAAAGCAAAGATCAGCAAAGACCAACAAGCGTTGCACAGCTAGCTCTACAAGCAAACCCCTTTCACAGTCCATGGAGTCCTATTTACACTCCCTCCAAACATCACGTGTCCTCCACAGGTCTCGCCTCACTCATCTTACCTCAGTACATGAGTCTGTATCCGCTGACATCACTCTGCCAATTGGCCCAAGTCTAAGGAAGCTGCAAGAAACTGCCAGCATACCACCAGAGTTCTGACAATTGAGCTCAATTACACAGTGTAAGTCCTTACAAGCAAAGCACCATCCAACACAACTAACTATCCAAAGAATCCTTAAGTTTCCACTTCAAGCCTATTTAGTGATTTTAATAGGCAATACCTATATTATACTAAGAGAAACCTATGGACATGATTACAGCATGTGGAGCTGAACACCAAAAGAAGCAGGAAGGGTGCCGAGGTGGCACTCAGTGGAAGGATGAATGCTTGCCCATCAGGAAATGGAGATTTTGATACCCAGCACCACCAAAAAGAAGTCCTCAAAAGAAGCAAGGAGAGCTGCAAGTAGCTGCCTCTAGCCATGTGAGCAGAGCATGTGAAAAGGTGAGAGAGCTAGCTGTTCATATATGGTGTACATATTTGCATATTTACTTTTTAAATTAACTGCTCTATTAGCTTAACTCCAATGACTGATGATCTTTTTAAGGTGACATTCAATATGCTATCACAGGCTACTGGCTACCTAGGGGTTCTCATTTCATTTAAATCATCATAGTACTCAAAGTTAGAAATTATCATTTCCACCTTACTACATTCTCATGTGCACACAGGCATGCATGCATCTCTCTCTCTCTCACTCTGTGTGTGTGTGTGCATGCATGTGTGTATATTGTGTACACACATGCACACACACACACACACATGCACACTTCTATGTTTGGGAGCACCATGTTACCAGAGCATACATATGTGAAAGTCAGAGATCAACACGAAAGATTCAGTTCTTTCCTTTAACCTGGGTCCTGGGGATCAAACTCAGTCATCAGGCTTGAAGGCAGGCACCATTACACACTGAACCAGCTTATCAGTGGAGACCTAGGTAACTAAAATATTTGCTCACAGTTTCGCACTCCATATGTTTAGAGCAGGATCAAGATTAGACAAAGAAATATCTGGTTCTAAAGACTATCAGCCGGGGTGACAGTATGGTTCAATGGGGAAGGGTGTTTGCCACCCAAGCCCAGTGACTGGATTTGAGCTATGGGACCATGTAAAGGTAGGAGAGACGAGATGCCACAAAGTTGCCCTCTGACCTCTACATGCATGCCAATGGAATGCATGCTTACACAGACCCATCATGCACCTAACAAATTGAAAGGAACTTAAGGCATCAGCCTAACTCCTACTTTGTAATAGTTGATAGTTCATCAACTGAGTTAGAGCTCAAGCTTCTCAGCCATGTATCACTGTAATGTAACCAACACATGAAGCAGGAACACAGCCTTCCCCCAGCCCAAACAAACTTGACTTCCTGTTTATCAACATCTCATCTTGAAATGGAAAAAGCAGCAATTAGGGAAATTCTTCCAGTGAGAATGACAGATATCAAGCAGGACTAAATTTCCCATATGAGAAAAGGATTTAATAGTTAATATTTTAAGTCTGTTAGATTTTGGATATTGGATTCTGCTAGCACACGTTTGGACCTACGCATGCTTTTGTGTATGCAATGAGAGATTTACAATTAGACCAAGAAAATACTATTTACTTTCAGGAATTTTCCAAGTTGCCACCACCCAGCAGTACTATCTTACTTGAAGTGTTAAATTTGATACAAAACTTCATACATTAATTGCCGTTAGCAGATGCTGTAGATATTTGTTGCAAAATGTCATTGAAAAGAGAGATTAGATATATTAGTTTAGTACACGTGGTGATTTAAAGATTAGAATACATTAAATAAACCGTGTCAGAAATTATAAATAGACTAAAATGGGTAAAAATTATCCTTAAATCGCTAGACAAGTCTTCCCATGAATGTTACATTAATGAGAGCGGCACAGGGCTGTGTAGAAGGAAGCCCTTTCATCAGATGCCGCACATATGCTTTCGCTGTTTGTTTTCCTTCAAAGTAAAACTTAATGAAACAGCTAATAAAACCCACTTTGCTCCTGACTCCTGAGAGAACAAGCCCTTGAAGTTCACTCACTGTTTATTCTTTTACACTGGTTTTTGCTACTTTTCAGCATGTAAATTTTCCAGTAATGGAAAACAGTCAAAGCCATAAACCTTGTCTTCCCAGTCTTGTAAACCATGTTTATTTCTTAGTTGTTAAGCGACTGCACAATGGAGACTCGCTTTGCACACATACTGAGAACTCCCACCTCAGGTCCTCATGCTCAGCTCCTGCTGCCTTCCCATGGGTACACAGCATGTGTATCTAAATGAATCTTCATTATGAAAATAACCAAAAAGGGATATGGGCTTTAAAAGACCTTAAAAAAAAAAAAAAAGACGTTTCCAAGAAGGTCATATATGAGACTCGTGTAGAGCCACTTACTCACAAAACCCTGAAAGTGCTAGGCTGCTTTGTGTGCGAAATGACCGGCTTTGTGACTTAGAGGTCTGTGCATGGCAGATGGGTGTGAGTCCCAAGGACTCCCTCACTGGCCAGAACACACACGTTCTATGTCATTCACCTTCATTCTGGCCAAGGGTTGGCTCTCGAAACAAGGTGGAGACGGATAAACAGTCTGGGGTGAGAGATTATATTTAGAAGAGAAATACGTATATGGGAAGGAGGACAAAAATTAAAAATCAGTAGATATAAACCTTTAAGCAATATGACATAGTAATTTTATGTCTGTCAAATCTAATAAAAACTTGGGGCTTATATTTTCTGTTTTGGCCTTTTTAATTTCATTTTTCTCTAGTAATTCATTTTTAGCATTTCTTTTACAAAAGTATGTCTATGACAGATTGGAAATAAAAATCTTGATCTTTCATCACAGATGGTTTGAAAAGCATTCAGTTGAGGAGAAGATTTGCAAATGCTGTTTACCTCCTCTTGCCCCAAAATATAACATTAGGTACCACGCTCCGGATAAAGCCCATCATCTAGAGTAAGAAAACAGCCTGAGGACACAAAATGCTTAAAGAGCCGAAGGTTGGACAGCAGAACCCAGAATTCAGATATCCTGTGCCTCCTGCTAAGGACAAGTCCACATCGTTCCTGTGAGCACAGACAGAGCACAGACAGTTCCCTGTGAAAACTGAAAGTCTAGGCAGGACCTGTGTGAATGGAGGCAGGCTACTGTCAAAATGAGATTGTAAATTGGTAGGATTTTCCAGGAAAGAACGAGGAGAATGGAGAAGACTGTGGTACTCCCATTACACTCTTGTGGTGCTTTTACAAGCAGAGTAAGGCAGCGCAAGGCAGCAACTACGGGTCACCGAAAGACCCAAAGGACATTTTGTAGGCCTTGACAACAAATCTGGGGCAGAAATGGAAGCACACTAATGACAGGTTTCACTTACTTCTCAGTTTTGCATAGGAAATCTTGGTGCTCCTAAAAATCACGAGGCGTGCATCTTTGGTATGTATTTTATTCATTGCAGATACCCAGACAAGCAATCAGAATATGAAGCTGAGATTAATGTGCTTTATAACCTTGAATCATAAAAATGTTCATAAGCCATAGAAACAGAGGTTTGGAGTTAGAAGGTCATATAATTCACCCTGTTCCAGACACTGCCTCTATTAAGACTGCTTATGACGCATTTTGTAGCTACTCTTTGGGCTCTGCCCAGGAGGGTGGGGTGTGATAAGCTGTCCTTGGGGACAACATTGAAGCAGCAGCAGCAGTCCCAAGCCCTGGTTGAGAATATATGATCATAGGGGTGATGAACAGCTAATCAGGGAGGAGCCAGGGATTAGGAAAAGCTCCCAACTGGTGTGTGTGTCACATTTACTGCGTCATGGACTGTCTACAGTACTTACAGAGTTCAGGACACATTATAATGACCAGGACTAGAGAAATGTCTCAGTTGTGAAGAGCACTAGAGGACCTCGGTTCAACTGCCAGCATCCACAAGGAAGTTCACAATCCTCTGTAATCCAGGGGATCTGATGCCCTCCTCTGACTCTCAGAGGCACCAGGTACACACATTTGCAGACATACAAGCAGGTAAAACACCCACATACATGATTTTAAAGTTACTGGGGCTGGAGAGGTTGGCACACACTGGTCTTCGGAGAACCCTGGTTCAGTTCCCAGTGCTCACATCAGCTGGCTCACAACCTCTTGTCACTCCAGTTCCAGGGGAGCTTCTATCGCCTTAGACACCTGAATGCAGGTGCATATGCCACACACACATATATACCTAATTTCAAAAATTAGTCTTTTTAGAGAAGGATTTTAATGGTCAGAAATCATTTACAGTATTTTAATATAATCTTTCAGAAGTTCATAGCCGAGACATTCGAGCACCGTTTCAGACTCCTTGCATAAGCTCCCCAAATCCAGTCATTATTTTGGCTCTCTGTGTCTAGCCTTTGAGTCATCCCAGTACGTCTAACTAGACATTCTGATAAGCTTTTCACCAAGAATTCTTTTCCTTTATTCCTGTTATTCCCTAGTTGGCATGGAGCATCCGTCTTAGCACAGGCTGGCCTCTAACTGCAGCAGTCCCACCTCCATGCTTTAGTGCTGGGACAGGGAATGCCTACACCTGAGCTCACCAGGAATATTGTTTTCATTTTTATTTTTGAGACAAGTTCCATTCTATATAGTCCAGGCTGACCTGAAATTCTTGATCCTCTTGCCTCAGCCTCTGAGTGTTGGGATTATAGATAGCATCACTATGTGTGACTGATACTTTTTATTTAAAAAAATCTATGATACAACAAACCTAACATTAACATTGTTGAAGTATTTAAAAAACAAATTATGATAGAAAAATAACAAAACCAGCATTTACATATTCAGTATAATGGAACAATTCAATGTATGAAGTACATTCACACTGCCTTCTAAGTATCCCTCCATCTTTCTCCAGAACACTTTAATCTTCCTCCAAGGAACTTCACCCACAGAGCAGCTACTTCCCTCCAGCCCCAGAAAACAACGTTACTCTCTGAGGAAATTGAACTGTCTTAGTAAGACATATGACTAAAAGCCATAAAATATTTTCCCTTTGTGTCTGGCTTACTTCACCTCATATAACGTTTTCAAGGGTCATGACTACTGTAAGTGAATATACTTTCTTTCTTTAAAAATATCTTATTTACTATCACTACATGTGTGTGTGCATGAGTGCAGTGTACATTCCATAGCCCATGTCATGCGGGGAGGTCAGAGGACAACCTTCATGGACTGGGTCTTTCCTTCCATGCATACATGAGTGCAGTGTACATTCCATAGCCCATGTCATGCGGGGAGATCAGAGGACAACCTTCATGGGCTGGGTCTTTCCTTCCACCACAGGCTCCAAGGAACTAGGGTCACCATCAGGTTTGCACAGCAACCGTTTTTACCTCAGGATCCTATACTATAGCTGACCTCGAAATTGTTACAGACTAGCCTTGAACTCACAGCTATCCCCCTGCTTCAGCCTCCTGAGTACTTAGATTGCAAGTGTGCACTACCATGCTTGATTTTCATATATATTTTAACATCTATTTAATATATCATTTATTTACTCATCTGCTGGTGAGCATTTAAATTGCTTTCATCTTTATTGTTTAAGCAGCCTCTTGATTTGTAGCCCAGGGGTCCTGGGAACTACTACATATCTTAGGCTGTCCTTAAATACACAATCTTTGCCTTGGCCTCCCAACCTATTCTAAGTGCTACTTGCTGAACACTGTAGAGAACTGAAACACAATTTGTCAGTCCAAACATGGAAAAGACACAGTTCAAGTTCAAATACTAAATGATGGAAAATTTTAGCCTCAATCCAATCTTATGGGATCATCTTTGTATGTGTCATCTTTTATTGACCAAATGGGTACATAGCACCTGATTATATAGATGTGCATTTGATTTACAATAGGGTTATACTCTGATAAACTCGTAACGGATGTAAACACCAAAGGATGACAGTGGACTTACTACACCACGCTCATTCACCATCATTGCTCAGCTCCACGTGTCCCCCCTGTGACCCGGGGCTGAGTTCCTACCACTCTGCCACTACCCAGCAAGAAAGTATCAAACCACAAATTCCGCCTGAGAAAAGATCAAATATTAAAATTCACAGGGTATTTCTACAGATTGAATGTAGCTTTTTCACTACCGCAAAACTAAAAAAATGGTAAGTCAAACCACTGTAATTTAGGGACCATTTTATGTTTTTTCATATATATATTTTCTGATAAAATTTAATTTATAAACTAGGCACAGCAAGAAATTAACAAAGATAACTAATAAACCAGAACTATGATGGTCCAGATTATACAACCGCAGCCTCGTTTCTTTATGTACTAATAAACCCACATCCATTTGTGATGAGAGGAGATGATGTGGCTATACAATGAGACACAGTGTAGAAAGTGATACAGTGTAGAAAGTGATACAGTGTAGAAAGTGACACAGTGTAGAAAGTGACACAGTGTAGAAAGTGACACAGTGTAGAAAGTGACACAGTGTAGAAAGTGACACAGTGTAGAAAGTGATACAGTGTAGAAAGTGATACAGTGTAGAAAGTGATACAGTGTAGAAAGTGATGATATAGTGTAGAAAGTGATACAGTGTAGAAAGTGACACAGTGTAGAAAGTGACACAGTGTAGAAAGTGACACAGTGTAGAAAGTGATACAGTGTAGAAAGTGATACAGTGTAGAAAGTGATACAATGTAGCCTGAACCATTATGAGAACAGAAGCAGCTTCTGAAAACCAAGAGGGCTACTGACTGAGTAGTGAGGCTCAGGTAGCTTGGGTATGCCAGTCCACAACCTCTTTAAATGTATCATGTAACTGGATGTGGGGTTTGGGGTGGGTCATGAAAAATCTGCACACAGAAAAAGGTTTCTGAACATGCAACAACAAAAAACTAAGTTCACCTTCAATGAGCCCATCTGGGCTCACCTGAGCTGCACAAGCAGCTTTGCTGCAGACATCCTTCTGAACATGGCACAGTACAACACTGTGCAACACTGTGCCACACTGACCAAGCTCAACGCAGATCCAGGGCTATAATGAGCGTGAAATGCAAAGATTTTACTGGACATGCCAAGTTTTCTGCTCTCTAGGAAGGGTGTTAATGGCTTAACAAAGACTTTCAGTTTTCCCATCGTCCTCTCCCAATGTATCAAATTACTATGTTTTGCAATAATATTAAAAAACTTGTTTGAATTGCTGACTTGAGTTATATTTTCAAAAACTGTAAAATTAATTTTAGGCTGAGATTAAGAGAGAATTTCCAACAATTTCTGAAATGGCCCTAAACACATTTTGTATATTTATGGAAAGCAGAGATCTCAGTACTGATGATTATAAAATGAAAATACTAATCAACTACAAATCAGTAAAGATGCTGTATGTCCTACCATATCAGATTTTAGGCCAAGATTTAATTATCCAGGTAAAAATAAACAAGCACCTCCACCTCATTAACATGCACGTTTGATTTAGTATTGACTACAATTGCAGTGTGCGGTGGCACGCACTTTTAACCCCAGCTTGTGAGAAGCAGGCACAGGCGATGGTTCACTCTGAGTTCCATGCCAGCCTAGTTTGCATAGCAAGTTCCAGGCTAACCAGGGCTAAATATGCGACCTTGTCTCAAAATAGACAGATATAATATATATCATATATATATCAAAGCCTTACTTTAAATTCATTATATATAATATAAAATATAAAATATAAATTCATTATGACTTATGAGGAAATCTTTGATATGCCATTATACTCATTAAACCCATTTGATATGCCATTACACTCAGGGTCACATGCCAAAGTCTGAGGTAAAAGGGCATCAGAAGCTATCAGACTTTAAGAAACTCTAGACCAGACAAAGCAATGGCTCCACCTGGACAAGCAGGACTGAGGTTTCATCACAATGCTCACAATGGCTAACCTATTTCAGGCTATCCTTGACTATGGATAACTTGGAAAAAAGGGGTCTGCCTATGCCAGCGTTGGCCTCTCCTTGTTGACCATTGCTTCTCTGGCTGCCACAGACTAGATGTCAGAATGCCTTCACAGAGTACATGCAGAGTGCTGACTTCCTTCTGGGGTGACTTGAGTTTCCCCAGAGGCTCCTATAAGGAGATCAACCCCTGGCAAGCTTCCCTAATCTAGGCAGTTCCCACCTCCAGCTAGGGTTCCCTAACCTGCTTGCTAGCCTTCCTGAACAAGAGAAAACAAATTAGGCCCAGATCCTCTCTGAAGCGACCATGTTAAACAGATCCGCTTCTCCTCAGGCTCAGCCCCAGCACTGTACCCAACTCAACTGTTGTAAAAGCAGATGAGAAGAGCTCAGCAAATCCCTCACTTAGCAAACACCCCACAGAAGCAATGAAATGACCCTTCCTCCCCTCAGCTCTCAGCACGCCTGCTCTCCTCCGTGGCTCTGTGAAAAATGGGCTGCTTGTGGAGGAGGAAGAAAGTCTTTCCTTAAGAGCACTGCACATCCTTCTACTGAGACCTGTGCTCATACATGGGCAGGCCTGGAGCTTCTGATTCTTCAGGAATGGTTCCTTGAGTAATTGCTGCAGGTGGGCTTCTGTCCTCCATGGCTAGTGGATTATACACAGCGATCTAAATTTAGAATAACAGTTACTTAGGAAACCTTTGCCTCTGCTTAGGGCTTTGATTCGATTCAATTCTGGAAGAAGATAAAACTGTCCCACTCAACATACGGTCACATGGTTACTTTTAAATCTAAATGTCCCACACAGCATTTGGTCACAAGGTTACTTTCAGATCTAAAGTATGCATCATGTTCTGTCATGCTACATACTATTACAGAAAAATTACATTCCGACAAAAAGACCAGTTGTATTAAAATGACTGTCTTAAAGAGATTGTTTGACTTTTTGTGTTAGTGTTAGGGTATTTTCATAGATTCTAATTCATCACTTAAAGGATAAAAGGAACATTGGCATTCTCTTGATTTCTTTTAAAAGTTCAAACAAAATTGTTATCTAATAAAATTCATTAGAAACACTGAAATTTCTATGATGGTAACCTACCAGACAGACTAATATCTTCAAATAAAAAATAAAATCATTCAAAAAGCAAGTATGTAGTCATTTATTTAAACTAACATTTATTTGCATGTTTTCTTTCCAGACTATGATAGTCTACCTGTTTAGAGCATGTGAGCAAAGAATACAAAGATCCAGACTGAACAGGGAAAAAGGGCAGCAGAAACAAACGCGGGTAAATTCTAGAATAGACCAGAAAGTAAATGTGACTAAGCAAAACAGAAAGGCAGAAGACGAAGGAACCAGAGTGTCCAAGAGTGAGGCTGCCACACAGATGGCAGGTGTAGCAAGGACAGCATCACTGAGGTCACACGTGCTAACACAGCGGCCCACGTCTCCCAACACTTGTGAGTCTCACCCAGGGGAATTATGAGTCCAGGCCAACTTGAGCTACGTAGCAACTTCTGGGCCATTGTAGACTATACAGTGAGACTGTATCGCTTTTTAAAAAGTGACATTTGAGCAACTAAATGAAAGGCCTCGGAGTGGCGTCTGGCATATTTGAGAAGCAGCCAAAAAGCCAGCATGCCTGGATGGTTACAACAAAAAGGCCCACAGAGTGACATCGGGGAAATAAGAAAGATAGGGAAGGGAACATCACAGGATTTATAGATCATCAGAACACTTTGGCTTTTAGCTTGAGTTATTGTATTATTGTATTATATATATGACTTCTTAAAGAATTATACTGTAGGAAGACAAGAGTAGAAGCAAGCAGACCATTATAAAGAAAATCCTAGCAAGCACTGACAGTAGTTTACCCTAAGATGGTAGGAGGAGGGATGATGAGAAATTAGATTCTGACTACAACAGGATTTCCTGGGGGACTGGACATGAGCGACAAAAGGATGTTAAGGGTAACTGCAGTGCATAAACAAGAGAAAGATGGGGTTGGCCTCAACTGAGAAGGCTGGGTTTGGGTGGGGACAGGCGACTGAATTTAGAGGAAGAGGGTTCAAACAGATTGTTCACTTTGAAATCTAAAATAAAAACATCAAAACAGAAACATTAAGAGTAAGGACAAAGGACAGTCTCTCTGCACACTGAAGATCGGCTAACACGGTCTGACAATACATGACTTAACAGGAGAAAAGATAAAGTACATGAAGGGGAGCTGAGAGCATGTGTGTCCCACACATGAGAGACTGGGTCGTAGGGCCATGCTAGCTATAGGAGCAATAAGAGAAAGGCACAGCTTGCCCTACTGAGTCATTACACCTCCCATGTAGTTTCTGGAGGTGACTAGGCATTCCTGGTCGTCTCTATCCAATTCTTTTTTTTTTTTGTCTCCACTGATTGATAATTCTCAGTTATTAAGATTCCATAACAATTGCATTCCTTTTGAAAAAAGAACTTTCAACCGAGCCCTGAACTGCACTTCTGTATGAAAACAAAGGGCAGCGTGTGTCAGACTTGGGGGTGGAGAGGATGCACTGCTCCTTTTGTCCCAGACTTTGGGGTTTGGATTAGGATTTTCTGAACCCCACCACAAATACAAAGTTGGTCTACACAGCTGTAATTCAAGAGAGAAGTCTCGGTAGTAGGTTCATGTTTGGTGGCAACAGAACTTAGATGAGGTGTAAGGCCGGGGGGCAGGTCTGGAGCAAGAGTGGGATGGAGGAATGTCCAAACCCAAGAAAGAAGTCAGGAAGGAGGACTGCCCACCAACCCAACCACCCCAGCCCTGGGTCTGCATATCCTGGCGCAGGTAGACCTGTGCCCTGACATTTGCCCTACCAGAGGAGGTCATGCAGCCAGTAGACAGGTTAAACTTCCTTTCTCTGATAAGGTCATGCCCTGGAAGTCCTTATGCAGCTGAGGTACCCCTAGCACCCTGGCGCAGACCAATGATGTACACTCACCCCATATTCCCTGCTCATGCCCCAAAGGTTTAAATAGCCTTTGTTCTCCCCCAATTAAATCAGCCTCTCAATGAGACTGCCTCCAGAGAAGTCTCCTCCATGTCACACTCTCCCTTCACCTAAGGTCTCCCTCACTCCCAGGATTGAGGACAATCATGCCGTCACACCCAGGATCCCTTAAGGGATGGGGAGCAGACTGGGATGGGTAATGAGAAAAGGCCAAGGCCTGAGCCCAGAGAGTAATGTTATGAGACTGTGGACAAGAGGCAGACGGCACAGGAGACTGACAGGGAATATAGTATACATAGGAGGAGAACTAAGAGACTGAGGACACCAAGAGAAGGGAGAGACGAGCAAGCCCGTCCAGTACTGCTAAAAGACCAAATGTTTCCCAAATGAATTTAGCAGCCTAGAGGTCACAACAGTACATAGTAATATTAACCTGATGGTTCATTAGAGTAAAAAGGAGTCTTATTACTTAATAAGTCCTTAGAAAAATGAACGGGCTTTTAAACATCAGTCAGTGAACCACTCAGTTCAAACAATATACAATGAAATGAAATACAATGAGATACACCCACAGAAATAGGAACTTCTCGGGTGGGTGGCATGCTTCTGGTTTATATGCTTTTACTGTAATTAAGCAAAGCACAAAGTCTGCTTACTGTTCTGAGAACCAAAGATGTAGAAAAGAGCACACAGAAGCAGAATCACTGTCTCTGATGCCAAGGAGCCCTGTGGGGAAATGGGCAAGGGTCCAATCACCTGGGTCAGTGATGTGCCAACTGTGGGGAAAGCAGAGCGTTACCAAGCCGAGGAGTTGGGATTGGCACCTCTGCGCAGGCAATGCCCAAGTTTAATCTCAGGAAATCCTGCAGTGATTATTTGCAAAAGACTCATCCACACAAATCACAAAAATATGTTGATCAAAATGTGAAAATATGTTCAAATAAACAGGATTTAAGAATAAATGCAAATAACAATGTCACATAGCCTCAGGAGGTAGAAGTTCAAAGTCTCCTCTCTAAAGCACAGGAAGGAAAGTGTCAGAGCAGGTACAACCACCGTCTGAGGATCGAAATCCACCCAGGGCACCTGCTGTGCTAGGAAGCACTGCACTACATCATGAAAACCCTTGAGAGTCATCTCCAGGGTGCTCTGATCTCTCACAGGTGCTCAGCGTCCTCCGTTGACAACAGCAACCTCACAGTCCAGGTGCTCAGCTGGGCTGAAGCAGAGGTACCAGCAATGCTCAAAGCAGCTTTCTGGGACTCTATCCTGAGCTAGCCATCCTAGTTAAATCAAGCTATGCGTAGCAACGTAACACAGTCGATCTAAGGAATGAGAGAGAACTCTGAACTCTGCCTGCCTCACACTCGCATGCAAGGAGGGTCAAGTTCTCCACATAGCCTGGGTAGGATGGGACATGGAAAAACAAGAAGGCAGCAGCCTTGGAACTTGCCTGAGCACTGAAAGAGCTCTCCAGTCCACAACAGATCCACTGAAAAGTTGGAAGCCTTGTGGGACACAGCAGGGCCTGCCTGTGAGCCCCACACTCATGACACTGAAGCAGAGAGAAGGCAGGTGAGACCAGTCTGGAGTACGCAACAGGATACTACACCAAAAAAGTACGGAATGAAACTTTGACTTAACATATTTTAAAGCAGGTGTCCTCACAGGTGAGGCAATTCTTATTATAAAACAAGAGATATCATGCCATCAAATATTTATTCATCCAACTGTGTCTGAGAATTTGTACTCATTTGAGATTTGGTCACCTATAAAACAGGGCAAGCTCTACCAGCTGAGCTATCTCTGCAGCTGTTGTGTAACAATTTCCTCCCAGATAAAAGCATTCCATCCTATAGAAAGCTCCTTAAGCAGGAAAGTAAACAGCTCAAAATAGATTTAGGAAGTTCCTGAAACTGACCAGATTTGCTAGGCCCCTCCCTGCCAGAGTAAGCAATAAACTAGTAGAGTCCCCCTCAGAAGAAATGAAGCTGAGCTAGGAAGACTCAGATCAGACTGGCTACCTGGAAGAAGCAGAAACCAGCTGAGCTACCTGTAAGAAGGTTAGAACAACTGAGGCACCTGGAAAGGACACTCTCCAACCTGTTGACCTGCTGAAATGCTATATAATGTGCTTCACATTTCCTAGCTTTTGTGTCACCCATACTGGATGGGTGTTGGAAATGAAGCTGTCTTTGAGTCATGTTTGCTCCTGTATGTAACTCTAATAAAACTCAACAGTTCACTAACTTGGATTTTGATGCTATCCTTACTTTGCTCTATCATGGTGTCTTAGTTAAGGTTTTACTGCTGTGAACAGACACCATGACCAATGCAAGTCTTATAAGGACAACATTTAATGGGAACATGGCAGCATCTACACAGGCATGGTGCAGGCAGAGCTGAGAGTTATATATCTTCATCTGAAGGCAGCTAGGATGAGGGTCTTAAAGCCCACACCCACAGTGACACACCTACTCCAACAGTCATCACATGTAGGATCCCTATCTAGGATGAATAGGTGTGTGTATTGAGTCTCCAAAGGAAAAGTTCTATCATACAACACTAGCCTTATCACCACTAACAAAGCAAAAATGAACTATCGTACTGAGAGAAGTATTATAGTTAGTTCATCTGATAATCTTATTATAAACTAGTAAATTGGCTTATGAAAATATATGTACATACAAACACACACACATATATATAATATCAAATCTTTTGGTTTTGTTTAGATATGGCAAAAAACCCAAGCCCACTATAAGACAACCTTCCCTCAGAACTTTTGAAATGCACACAGTAACCTACCCAGTAACTTAGATCATCACTACAACTAAATGTGAACTCTTATTTGTTAAACTGGCATAATTACTATCATTATTTAAGTTATCAGTTTGCAAAGTATTATAGCTTTCATTTCTCCAAAGTCTTGGTGATCATGATGTTGAAAGTATCAAACTCACAAGTGATACAAGCAGTACTTGTAATGACTGCTAAAGACTTATATGCTTAGGAAACAAATCATATCACAATACTCAATAAATTATAAATACAAAACCTAGTGCAACTGACTAGGATTCCAAATTTATCACAAACCATAACATTCATCTCCAAGTACATTTTCCTCCTAATCTCCAAAGATAATTGTTTTTTAAAAAAATCTAGTCTAGTCTCAAGAGATTCGAGTACAATATGCTTAACCATTATCAGTGACATTTTGAGGCAGAAATATTTCATTAACTAACAGTGAATGATTAAACACATATATCTATGTTCACAATCCCCAGGAAAGGAGGATTATTAGTAAGAAAATACATAAAGCTATAAAGCAAACTAGAAGAATAAAAATTAAGTATTGCAAACTAACACATGCTTTTTTTGGTTTGGTGGTAGTGTGATTTAGTTTGGTATGGTCTTTGAGACAAGAACTCGCAGTATAACCTAGGCTGCCTTCAAAGCTGTGGGCAGTGTGACAGGTCCCAACCTGGGAGGTGTTGTGCCAGCATCCCCACACAGCCAGTACATGGATTTATCTGTTACTCAGATAAGGTAACATTGTTGTTGTCTTTTTTTTTTTTTTTTTTTTTGGTTTTTCGAGACAGGGTTTCTCTGTGTAGTCCTGGCTGGCCTGGAACTCACTTTGTAGACCAGGCTGGCCTGGAACTCAGAAATACGCCTGCCTCTGCCTCCTAAATGCTGGGATTAAAGGCTGGCGCCACCACTGCCTGTCGGCAACATTGTTCTTAAAAATCCCTGGCAATTATCTTTCAGTAAACGTAAAAACTGTCACTAATTTTCCATCCACCTTTAGATACTATATACATAGTGTGGTGGTTTGACTGAGAAATGTCACTATAAGTTCATGTATTTAAACACTTAGTCTTAGTTATGGGAGCTATGTGGGGAGGTTATGGAATTTATAGATGGAAGTTTTGCGGGTTACTGGAGGACAGGCTTTAAGGGTTCAAAGCATTACCCTACTTCCTGCTTGCTCTCTGCTTCCTGTGTGGTGGTGATAATGTGATCACCCAGCTTCCTGCTCCTGCTGTGATGGCATATGCCTTCTCCACCATTATAGACTCTTATCCCTGTAGAACTGAAGACAAAATAAACCCTTTCCTTCTTACACTGCTTTTGGACATGGTATTTTATCACAGCAAAAGAGAAGTAACTCATACATACACACACAGACATTTTAGTTAATATTTCCTTTTTGAAGTGAAAAGAATTACTTCCAAGAGGTTGGTGTATAAAGAATACAACTTTGAATGGGTTATTCTGTGCAGGTATGGACCTGTAATCAAAACTATTTAAGAACTGAGACAGAAGAATCACTCAAGAGCCCATATGCTGGGGACCAGCTTGGTCAACACAGCAAAGCTTCAATTCAAAAGAAAATAGGAAATAGGCAAACTACGCATAGCAAGAAAATTGTCTTCTTTATAATCTGAGGTTTATATACCAATCAGGTTTATATATCAGCAAATGGTACATATATATAATATTTTAAAAGATTTATTTGATTTTTAATTATGTGTATGCACGTGTATGGGGGAGATGGAGTATGTGCAGGTAGTTTTGAGTACCCACAGAGTCCAGAAGACAGTGTCAGAGCCCATGGATAAGGAGGTACAGGCAGCTGTGAGCAACCTGACCTGGGTGCTGGGAATCAGACTTTGATTCTGTGGAAGAATATCAAGTACTTTAAGCAACTGAGCCATTTCTTAAATCGCATGGAAAATATTAAGCCTCTTTAATAATATACTTCATAAACAAAAAGAACTGCAATCTTTTTTTAAAACCCTATATATTCAAGATGTCATAACATAACAGAGATATGCTCCAAATTCTCTTTCCATCTCTCTTTTTCATAAAAGTCTTGGTCAAAATTCATAAAATAAGAGATTAATCTTGAAGACATTATACAAAATGAAAGAAGCCAGTCATTAACAGACAAATACTGTTTAATTCTACCATGGCATGTAAGATGCCAGTAACAATGGGACACTGAGGGACAGAGTAAGAGGATGGTTAGGAAGAGCACTGTGAACTTCAGCAGTGTGGTCCTCAACAGCATAGGTAACCTCAACACTGATAAACAATGAATCTAAGTATTAAAATAGTAAGCCTCGTATTACATATATGTTGATACAGTTTTTAAAATAAAATAAAATTTATAAAAATACCATTTTTTTCTTTGGGGCTCTCTGTTGAAGTGCTTTCATTTCCTTTAATAAATGACAATAAATAAATTTTCAGAGTTTGCTTGGAAACCTATCATTTGAAGGCACGGGGAAAAACAAAGGCAAGTTAATTAAGTTGAGATATATTACGTCATTTCATATATAACACAGATGCTTTGAAACACTGTGTTTCTGGCTGTGAGTTGATAATTGTGGGAGCCAGGTGATAGGTACATAGAAATTCATTACACGATTCTCTCTAGTGTTGTATGCTGAAATTTTTCATAATAAGACATTAAAAATAAAGATAGCTGTGCAAATAAATGAAGTATGAAACTCAGCAGGGCAGCAGTGATGGGAGAGACCATGGTGGGCTTTGTACTCAGATCATACTGACAGATAAAGCATGGAGACACTTTACAATCTACCTTAAATTGTAAACTTGGATATACATAGTAAAGCAGCAAAGGATTTGAACAAAAGCATTGTATATTACTCAGAGATAAAGATGCCTATGAAAAACAAGTTGTCAAGCAGTTTAAATTTATACTCAGTTAAATTGAAGTTTTTTACTTAGTTATTTTTTATTGGATATTTTATTTATTTATGTTTCAGATGTTATCCTCTTTCCCCATTCCCCTTCCCATAAATCCCCTATCCCAATGTGCATTTAAGGATCCCTCCCTGTCTAGTGAATATATGCCAGCAAAAACATTGTTACAAAATTTTCCCATTCTTTTCTTGGCCTGACAACCCATTTCTTCTGGTGCTGGGCGATACTCCACTGTCTAGCTCTGTCACAGTTCATCCAGCTCTGAGAGAGATCTTGGTAGCAACTATGTTTATAACTATGACTTAAGTTGTCATAAACATCCTTACACAGGTTTTTGTGTGTACACAACTTTTCAACTCTACTGAGTAAATACCAAGCAGTATCATTGCTGGATTGTGTGGTAAGAGTATATTCAGTTTTACCTTAACCGCTAACCCATCCTCCAAAATGGCTGAGCAATTTTTCATGGGCAGGAGCAATAAACGAGAGTTCCTGTCCTTGACAGAATTAGACATATAAGTCTTCCAGACTCTAGCCATTCTAATGCTGTGTATGACATCATGTAGTTTTTCCATGTCTTTTCTGATGACTTCTGTCTGACAGGGAGAATCTTTCTGTGCTTACTCACCAGCTTCTTGTCTCTGTTAAGGTGTGTGTCTTTTGCCTATTTTCTATATGATTATTATTGTGTTGTTGAGTTTTAACCATTCATTGTATATTTTTTGGATATTTTATTTATTTACATTTCAGATGCCATCCACTTTCCCCATTTCCCCTCCCTAGAAAACCCCGTCCTATCCTCCTTCCTCCTTTTTGCTTTTATATCATTTTAATTTCATGCGAGTATTAAGGTCAGTTCTAGGTTGAGGAACTAGCAATACAATAGATGCAAGTAGTCAAGGAACAAGCAAGGCAATAAACAAAATCTCTTGATCACTCCTGTGATCACTATTTCTAGAGGCTTATCAGGATGACCAAAATATCTGAGCCAACTTCCCTGTCCTAGCCCAAAGTCATTTTCACACCTGAAGCCTACTTCTTTGTTCTAGCCTAAAATTTAGATTCCTGCCTGAAATTACATCTTTGTTCTAGCCTAAGATTTAGATTCCTACCTGAAATTACTTCTTTGTTCTAGCCTAATATCAGATTACTGCCTGAAGCCCAATTTCTTGTCCTTGGCCAATGTCAGATTCCTGCCAAGCAGCCCCAAAAGCTCTCCACATCTCCCCCTTTTTTATTTCATAAACAAGACTGAGCCTGTCTTAGGTCATTCTGACAAGAATGCCTTCCTTACCTGTCATGGAATATGCATTTATCAAAAGCAATGCACTTCTGTCTTAGGTTGATAAGGCTCTGTGCAGAATCTTACCCATCCTTGGCTTGCCAGCTTGTTAAATTAATACCTCTGTCTGGGGGTCCATTTTCAGTTTCAAGTCATGTACTTTGGCTGACAACATGTTGATGTTGTTAAAGACAAGCTTTAACATGATGGGCTGGAATAAAAGTATTTCCAGGACAAAAAGGGCTAGCATGATCAAGCTATATATGCCATTCTTGAAGCTTGACCAAAATGGAAATACTGACCTCAAGCCATGGATAATTTTATCAACAGTATCTGCAGTATCAATGCACAGCAAAGCAGCATTCTTTAGATTCATAAGCTTACTATGCAAAGTTAAAGCATCCAGAGAGGTGTTAGAAGTATGCCAAATACCCTGCAAGTGTCTTTAAACTTTTTCTTAATTAATTATAATGAGTACCACTGTAAATTTTAGAACTAATACAAACTCAATGATATTTGGCATGACACTCCAGATGGCTCCTTACTCTTAAACTCTGAACCTCATTTCAATAATTTGAATAGGATAAAGAGCATTAATCCGTTGTTCCAAATGCCTCTCTAAATCCTCTTGTATACTCAACACAGTAGTAACATTTTTTTGCTAAACGATTAACAAAAGTAGCTTTTTTTAACTTCTTGTGTCAAAGCAACTGCATAAGCAGTGGTGCTAGCAATTAATGTATTTAAAGCTGTTATACCAGCAATAATCAAGCCCATTACCCTCTTGCTTCTGCTTAAAGCCTAACTCAATTCTTAGTTATTTTTTGAAGAAGTTTTTTGTTTGGTTTGGTTTTTTGCCATCATTGCATTGAGATCTCACTATAGGTATAGGTATAGGTATAGGTATAGGTATAGGTATAGGTATAGGTATAGGTATAGGTATAGGTATAGGTATCAATATCGATATAGATAAATATCTTCCAGGCTAACCTTGAACTCAGAGCAACTTATCTACCTTAACCTCCCAAATACTGATATAACACCATATCTAGCCATTTTTTTTAACTTTATATAAATTATAAACCTTTGTAATAACTAGTTCCTAAGTTATACTGGAAATAATAAAAATATTTCTAATGCATTGATATGTGTCTTTTGAAATGTAATCAAGCAGGTTTAACTGAGGAGTCAGTTATTAATACAAGAAAAAGCTAATTCTTAAGAATAACATACAAAGCCAGACATGCTAGCACATGCCTGTAATCCCAGCACATTGGCTGTGGAGACAGACAGCCAGGAGTTCAAGGCCATCCTCAGTTAAAATGCAAGTTTAAGGCCATTCTGAATTATATGAAATTCTGCCTGAAAAACACAATAAAGAATAACAGAAAAATTAGCTCATGTGAACTATATAAAATCTAATCTCAAAAAAGAGGGAGAATTTGTTTGCAATGTCTGAATGTCCTGTTTCCACAGTATCGTGAAAGAAAGAAACTTTCAAATGTATAAGAAGTTACTTTAGGAATATACTGTGAAAAATAGATTTATAGATATTAACTAAAAAAAAGAAAAGTTCAGGTCCCCAAATCCCACATTAAAAACTTGGGAGCAGCAGCTTATGTCTAGAATCCTTTCACTGGGGAGGGAGCAACAGGAAACTCCCTGGGGCTTGCTAGCCAAGCAGTCCAGCCAAACTGAAGGAGGCAACACAGGCAATAAACAGCTGAGCAACTATGACTTACTGGGCTTAGGCTGTGCATACTCTACTAACAGTGACCTTGGTGGTGAGCACTCTCTGTGTGTACCATGCACACACACACACACACACACACACACACACACACCTTGGAACAATGTATCTATCCAACAGTACGTTATCAACCTAGCACCCCATCTCCACTGAGTTGCATGCATACCCCACTTCAAAGGATGCAAGAAGTTTCTGCTCCTCATAACACCCATCAGTCATATACAGTTTCTAGTCAAACATAAATCAGACATCCCTGAATAGAGAGGTCATAACTCAGATATTCCTGGGTAGAGATGTCAGGGACTGAACTGGCCTAGAATGGGTCTAGGTGCATGCTCAGTGAGGAAGACTGTGCCCCCTCAGTTAACTTTTAGGGAAACTCTTTTATTTACCATCTCATGCTTATGCATATGGCATAAATTCAATGCATTATGGGAAGAGACATACTTAGGGAGCAAAGGTTTACAATCAAAATGGAGAACCACCCAAAGTATCCCTCAGCAACCATGCTCCTGTTGAACACCACTGGAGGAAGCGCCAAGCAGTACCTGGAGCTCTTGAGAATACTCACTCATAGTTCTTTCTGACTTATACTACCATGTTGCTTTAAGTAAAAGTTTCTTGCTACTTCGGGATATGTGTGAGCCTTTATTACAACAATAACAGGCCAAGAATTAGGAAACACCAGTTCATAACCTCGCCACCACCAATAAACTCAACAAATTTAGTGAACTCCATGACTAAGAGACTAGATATCAAAAATTCTGATACAGAGTGATTAAGAACCACACTGAACATCAACCTCTGTCCTATATAAACACACAAATATAACATGTCTAAACAGACACACATATATAACAAACACAATTAACAAATGGAAGGAAAGTTGAAATGAGCTTTTTTTGTTGTTTTTGTTTTTACAGTGTGGAGGCTTTGTGCATGGTAGGCAGGTGTGATTTCCCTGAGCTACATCTCCAGCCTACTGTGATATCAAATTTCTAAATACATACTTAAGACTTCATGAATGCACAAAAATAGAGCTGAGATTTGTAGCACCTCTGTCCAGAGAATGCTAGAGACCTTCTTATATGATATCAGGTTTCATGGGCTGCAATAAGATCACAGTAACCCTGAGTGAAGATGCCTGCATACATGTTTTATGATTCACCATAATGAACATGATTAACCACGTGGTATGAGGAGAACAGCAATGGCTCGTACAGTGGCTTCTATTGTTTTCCTTAAAACACAAAAGAGAGGCAAAGGCTAAAGTGAAAATGAATATTATAAACATTACTGTGAAGTTCAAGTTAAACCAATAGTCAAAAACTAAGTGAACGGGGCTTTAAAGTTTGTTAGCTTAATATTGTTGTTTCAAAACAATTTAAAAATCAGAGAGAAATGAATCCATAATTGAATCTGAGTGTACAATGTCTAAGTGTGGAGCACTCGGCATCCCCTAATCCTCCCCTGTGTATGTACATGCAAGAAGCACACGAATGCTATCTGTCCATATAGAGTGCACTATCTACTGCTCTCCAACCTCTCCCCGCCCCCTTTTTTTTTGAGACAGGATCTCCCACTGTCCAGGAAATTCACTGAGATTTAGAATCCCCTCCTACTTTGTGTTCTAGCACTGACAAATGTTCTTTGTTTCTGGGCATTTAGAGAAAGAATTGAAGGAGGTGAGCTGTAGAGTGGACAGTGACTTGGTAGTAGTGTAGAAGCCACAGTGTCAAGCAGCTTCTACGGTATTCTGTGGTAAAATAGAGTTCCAACTGAATACAAGGAAAAGTCATGCAGGCCATGCAGGAAGTAGGACCTAACCAAAGATATTCTGTAAAGGGTTAACTATGTTTAAATAGAAGATATGATATGGGGGAGCTCAGCAGCCAAATGGATCGTGTGAGAGGCTAGCAGCCCGAACCCATGTAGCGGCAGCATGGAGCCCCTCCCTTTTATAGCTCAGATCAGCCGCATACACTGAGGCAGAGCTGGCTGAGGAACCAGTCGAGTTAGACAGACACCTGACCCCAGAACTCCTGGGCTGCCCATCCACTGACCACCAGGACACGTCACTAAAGTCTGGTTTGATCTTCACAGTGTTTCAGCTCGTGATTTTTAACCAGTTTCCAACACTTAACAACTCAGAAACTTCTCCTAAATCAGGAGTTTTTTTCTTTTCTCAAATATCAAACGATCTCAATGTTCGGACAACCTGGACAGCCACTTACTGTCGGTCATTTTGCACATAGCTAATCCCTGAAGGTTTGTCTCATGTACATTACCACCCAGGTCTCCACAGACATTTGCTTTTACAGTCTTCAGGCTATCTGGATTTTCTCTGGTGTTGGTATTGGTATCTAAGAGCTTATCCCACTTGGGGGAAAGGCCCTTAATTAGAGGTATAACTCTCACTCTAAAGGATAGAAACCTTTCCTAACTCAGCAGCCAGGACAGTAAACATGAAATTAGACTTAACTATGCTATTTCAAAGACAGGTCAGTAACAAAGTTGAATCTTAAAAACAGATTCTCCAGATCATAGTTTACAATTACAGTGAAGAACTTCTGGAAGAAATGACTTCCCTCCTGAAGGCTCCCATGAACCCTAGCACTGTCTCATTTTACACCCAAAGGCCTACAGACCCCACCCTACTCTATTAGATCTCAGAAATGTTAACAGTGTTATCACCTTGCTGCCAACTGATGTAAAGAAGGGGGCAGGCAGAGATAGATACAGTGGAACATGCCTGTGATCTCAGCACTTGGAAAGCAGGGTCTAAGGGATCAGAGTTCAAGGCCAGTCTCAGTTACAAGATGAACTGAAAGTCAACCAGGGCTACATAAGTCTCTGTCTCAAAAACACAACAAAATAAAAAGGGTATGGAGAAACTTCCCGCATGGTCCCCGGGAGGTTATAAGCCAAAACGGGCCATGAAGAGCTTATTGGTTACCTTGCTGGAAGACCTGGGTCTTAAATTATGTTTTTCATGATTGGAATATTCCTGAAAGTTCTAGTTCTTTGAAAGCACCATGAAATTTAGTGTATTTAGTCTTTAAACATAAGTTGTAGCTACCAAACTACAGTGTGAAAATGGTTAGAAAAGTATTTTTAAAATAATCATAATTGTGAAATTTCTGAGAATTTTCAGGAACACTGATTTATTGTCCTGATTCTCAAAATCAGGACATAAAGGGTATTTGAGAACACTGCTTTTTCTTACTATGTGTTATAATTCTTAAAATTTATCATTGCCAAATAAGAAGTACCTTTATAAGAGGATGAGTCAGAAACCTATACTTGGGCTTCAGTTGCTAACACCAAGAGAGGTAGAAAAGGAGGGAGGGGGAGAGAGGGAAGGAGGGAGAAAAGGAGGGAAGGAGGGAAAAAAGGAGGGAAGGACTTAAGACTCATTGAATATCAAAACAATTAACCTTAAATCAAGCTAAAGACAGAGAGCTGTTAGCATTATTATTTAACATGTTCCTACTCAACAGAGAAACAACACAGGACTATCACAAAGAATGCAGTAAGAACACAGCGAAGTCACTGCTGTAAGATTAACATGCAGAGATACTGATTCCTTACTAGAACTCATAGAAAATACGAATCAAACCTAATAGAAAAAAAAAAAAACTATAAGCTACCCAAGAATAAAATTAATAGAAGTCAACTGTCTGCAAAGGACACCAGGAAAGGCTCCTCAGGGTTAAAGGTCTCTGATTATCACCAAGACTCATGCCTGTAATCCCAGTTCAGGGGAAGCAAGCAAGACCCTGTCTCAAAGTAATATGCTGTTGAGTCACCATGCAGAGAGTAGATCTGAGAACACCCACAAGCGCCCAGGAGCCACCAGTCAGAGCCTGATTCAGGGAAATGACCCCAAAGAACCCATGGCTTCAGCCCAGTGACATTCTGAGTAGGCACAGGACCTGCATCTCCCAGCTCAGTTCTAAATCATGGGAACCAAGTCCCAATGTTCTGGTTTCTCAGATGCACACAGGAAGCTGAACCAGAAAGCAGAGAAGCAAGAGCCTGTTATGGTCATGAATCAACTAAAATGTCAGATGGGGAGAACCTGTTCTCTAAAAAGACTTCAGGCTACGCTCAGAAAGCTTTTAGCAGACATTACCAACTGTATATATGGAAATACAAGAGTATATAAGGCTTTTACATTATTTTATAATAGAATCAAAAGACAAAACATCCTGTATTATCTTTATGTTATTAAGAAGTTCTCAAATACCACAGTCCTTAATCCTCGAGACTGTGAGTGCTGGGCTTTGATGTGATTTCAGGGTGACCATCACCATTGCTCTCTAAAACAGTGGCTCTCAACCTTCGTAACTCTAGGACCCTTAATAGAGTTTCTCATGTGGTGCTGACCCCCCAACCATAAAATTATTCTGTTACTACCTCGTAACTGCAATTTTGCTACTATTGTGGATTATAATGTAAATATCTAATATGTGACCTCCAAAGGGATCTCAACTCACAGGTTAAGAACTATTGCTCTAGATAAAAATAGTGTCCTAAGAAAATTCTAGTATAGCCAAGTGTGGCGGCACAAGCCTGTAATTCCAGTACTTGAGAGGTAGAGGCAGGAGAGTGCCCAATGTCATCTTTGATAAGATATAAAGTTCAAGGTCAGAGCCTATCTCAAAACTGAGTCAGAGAGAGAGATAATTTATAATGTAAACAACTAGTTTGAAGCTTCAGAAAAACATCTGTTTACATAGCAATAATTAATATTGTAAGGGACCTTATCTGTTAATTCAGTAAGGTCACCCAGATAATACTTTATTAACCAAATAATCATGATTATATGTAGACAGAATAATAAAATGGACATCTGTTTTAAAGAATGCTATAAAATTCATGCCTTTTGTTAAATCAACCCCACTGTTATTCCTTTTTATCAATTATCGATATTTTTATACAACAAAAATAAGTAGCCCTCCACTAAAAAAGGAAACAGGAGTCCCTGGTGTAGCCAGGTGAGGTTATCAAAGTCTGTGACCTGGCACCCAGGAGACAGAGAGTCTCCTCACACGGACTGCTGTGAGTTTGAGGGAAGCCTGGGATACAAAGGAAGTACCAGGCTAGTGATGCTGTGCAGTAAGACCCATCAGAACACAGAAACAAAGGAACACATCTTCTCTTCTCACCTTGGCTGTTCTCCATTCCCAGCCGTCACCTATCTGTTGTGAATGTCTGATGAATTCTGCACAATAATGTTGGAAGCTTTTTTCTCCAAAGAACTCATCCTCCATGTTAGTGAGAACTGCAAATGAATGAATAAATAAATAAATAAATAGACAGACAGCCAAAAACAATATTAGCACCAGCTTAAGCTGCCCAGAGCTGGTCAAGACAAGGGAGATCATCCCCAGGGTCATCTGTTAAAGATTTTCTTCTCCCCATAGTCTCAGCCTGACTTCATCTGGTTTTAAACAACATTGAACCTAAAAGCCTTGAAACAAGAGTATCCATCTATGGAGTTTTCTTTGACTGAGTTCAGCACTTACACTGCCCTGTTACAGTGACTCGCGGAAGCCAGCTGCCCTTCACACTTTATTAGAAGGGTCAACTCTCCAACAAATGCTGTTGCAAAGCTTGAAATTGGTTTCCAAGGTATAAAGTTAATTAATTGCTACTAGAGCAAACTCACAAATGTGACATACCAAGAAGTATTCACACAGTTGTTGTAGAAAGCTGTTCAGAACATAAAATATTACTTCTAGAAATATTTTAGCACATAAGAAAACTGCCAGATTATGTAGTCGAGGCCTCTCAATGAAAGAACTTGGATGCAACAAATGTTCTGTCTCATTAGCTGTGAGCATCAAAACCATTGCTTAGTGTATCAACTACTATAGTGCAAGACACTTCACATCTCCACGTAATCCTCTCAAGACCAAAGGTGTGTTATCTCCACTCCTTAGATAAAAACTCAAAAGGACTCTGTTCATAGATACAAATAAAAAGGGATTCAGAGCTAAGACCTGTCTATTATACAAGCTGTTTCCCAACCCACTATGCAGACTATTTAAATTTAGCTGAACCTATATAAACATGTCTATACACTCAGTTGAATGTATATTACATTGGCACCATGCATGGAGAAAAGTTAGACATGGAAAAGGCAGACACTTTGTCTTGTAAGAACTCACTGTCTAAGAAAGGGAGATAACAACAAAACAAACATCGGTGGAGAGTGCCTTACCAGCCTTTATCCACCACACTCTGGATTAACACGCAGCGTTGCTGCAGCACAGACTCTGCAGCATGACGACCATAAAGTGTTCTGCTCCTCGGAGATGAGGGTATGCTCACAAACCATATCCATGTATCATAAATACGGAGTTTAATTAAACAAACCAATAAAACACAAGAAGACAACTGTAATTTCTGTGACTGTGTATCCTGTAGGTCCCTCGATAAGGGTCTAGAAGAGAAGCCCACTGCTCCCGAGCTAGGTGAGGGCAGTGTACCTGAAGGCACAGGCACAGAGGAGGAACATACAGACCCATGACTCTATTCAACCAGCTACTGAAGTGGCTGGAGAGCTTCCTCTGAATCAAAACTAGAAATTTAGAAGATGTGTCCTAGGCTCAGTTTGATCAAGAGTAAATTGTGCTCTGAGCGTGATGGTGTACCTGTGATTCGAGCACCTAGGAGGCAAGGAGATCAGGAGTTCAAGGTCACCCTCTGAGTCAGAAAAGTCAAAGCCAGACTGGGCTCCATAAAACTCTATCTTTTACAAACAAGGTGGAAGGCATGAGCAATAAATTTCAATCAAGTACATACACTCAAAGAAAATGAATGCTTTGGCAATACTGTCAATTTTTAAAAGTATATTTTGACATGTTACATTATATTGAGTTTTTGTAGCATACACTTTTTATTTCTTTTTTTCATGAAACAGTCTTCCTATATAGTCCAGGCTGGTCTGAAATTCACTATATAGACCAGGCTAGCCTGAAGCTCATGGCTATCTTGCCTCTGTTTCCCAAGTACTATGATTAAAGTCACATATTACCATGCCTGGCTCTTAGCAGGGAAATACACTCTGGGTTTTCTGGTTGGACATTTTTGAAATAGAGTTTCACTATGTAACCCTGGCTAGCCTGAAACTCACTATGCAGCTCAAGCTAGACTTAACGTATAGTAATCTGATCCTCTTGCCTCTGCCTCCTAAATGTAAGGTTAACAGGCAAACATACACCATCCCAAACCTGGCCATATTCTTAATGTGGCTTCTGGATGCACATGAAACTTCACACACTACATTTTATGTGTATGCAACTATCCATACTTCTCCTGAGAATCATTCATAATTTCCCACAAGTGTTTCTAAGGCCCTATGAAAACATGAAAAACTTCTGTGCCCAGGAACAGAAGCAAGGTTACAATAAACCTTCAGAACACCAACATTTAAGGTATCTACAGAGGAAGAGGAACCAACAACAATCTAGAGATTAAGGAAACAGCATTCAGAGAGCCTAGTGATGTCGGAGTCACAGAGCTAAGGACACGGCTTTCCAGGAAGCACAGCACAATCAGTACCTACCAATGACAAGAGTGACTCACTGAGAAAAGAAAATCATTTATGGAACTTATGAAGTCATTCATAAGTCACTGCCACTGTATGTGTAGCAGGAGCCACAGTGAACTGCAGCCAGGGTGCAGCTAAGTCGTGTTGGACTACAGAGAAAACTGAAAGCGAGGAAAGTCTGCAGGCCATGTCTTCAAGACGGGACACAAATCAGTAATTAAGGAGGCCCACGGGCCTTAGGAAGGACATACCTGATCAGAGAAGGCTGGATAGAGACCTCATCCATACAGAGAAAGCAATGGGAAAACAATAGACTGACCTCTTAGAACAGAACATCCTTGCCAGTCAGCACCACGGATGGTCAGACTTGTTGTGTAAAATATTAAAAAGCAATCCACGATACTGCCAGCAAAGCACCAGTGACAGACCAGCCTGTCCTCAGCCCAGCAAACTCTCTGACTCAGAACAGCCATCATGTCTCTTTTCAGAAGTGTTTAGGAGTCTCTGGGTTAAGGAAGAGGAAGTCACAAGATACTCGGGTGCTCAAAAGGTGAGGGTAACGGTAAGGGAGAGCTCCTGAGAAAGGACTGAGATTGCAATCTGCTGAGGGACATCAGACAGCACTCAATGATAAGCAGATGGATCGAGAGTGACACCCAATAAGGCCCTGGATTTGCAGTGCATCCCTCTGATCTGTGACTTGCTTCAGAGTGCCCAGCTCCAGGAGAATGGGACGAGCAGAGAGAGGATCTGTGGTGCAAAGTTGCAGGTTAGCTGAGCTGTCCAGTGGCAGAATCTAAGACAGGAGAAATGCTGGGGGCCACAGGTCAGCTCAGGTTAGTCTAAGACAGGAGAAATGCTGGGGGCCACAGGTCAGCTTAGGTTAGGCAGGAAAGAAAAAAAAGCCAAGTGAAGATGGGAAATGGGTAAAAATGTAGAGACGTCAAAGAATGCAGGACAGCAAAGAGGTTTAAGAACTGCAGGGAACATTTACGAGAGTCATATTTGATGCCTCAGTGTGAACAAGGGATCGGCAGATCCAGCTGACTACAGTCAAATATGATTGGCACTCAGGAAGTTCCAAGCACTGAGACACTTGGATTTGCTCCCCAGATGATATTACAGGCACCTAATGTCATTGGACAAAGACAGTAGGTGCTATGGCTTACAAACTGGATTACAGACTCCTCAAAGGGACAGGAATTTCATATAATGTTGAAGAGGCAGTGACCTAAAATCAGCGTCACAGAAGTGGGGCCATCAACAATCTCTGTACTCGAAGTTTTGTGCAGTAGAGGAAAAAGAGGCCTTCCACTCAAAGACTTCAGGATTGTTTTAGATAAACTACTCAGTGGATGCACTTATTGTGAGCATGTTACTGTCATGTAAGGTTTGTACGTGAAAAGTGCTCCACTGATATCAGCTCTCCAAGCCCAGCCTGGAGCTCCGCTGTGCACGAAGGTAGAAACAGTTAGCTAAACGTTGTTATCTCTTTTGATCTCACAATACCTTTTCTTGAGAATACAGAACATGGTAACGCTCCAAAGGGCTGGACATTTCAGAACTGTCTTTCCTGTGAGGGTGAGCTCCTGAAATCAGTGCAGATCAGCCAGAAGGCAAGGAAGCAGGAAAGGGACCAAGAAAAACGAAGCTATGAGAACTTCCATTGTGGCGGGGTCAGACAGTCCTGGATGCACGTGCCATACCTAGACTGCACAGAGAATTATGGGTAAATGGTGACAAAATTCAGTGTGATCCTAATGGAGGAAACATCCAAAAGGAAAAATTAGCGTAAACTAAACAAAAAGAGAAATGGGAACAGGATATGCAAACACAGGTTTCTGGGTTGTGGTTGGTTTGGTTTGGTTGTTTGGTTTGGTTTGGTTTGGTTTGGTTTGGTTTGGTTTGGTTTGGTTTGGTTTGGTTTGGTTTGGTTTGGTTTGGTTTGGTTTGGTTTGGTTTGGTTTGGTTTGGTTTGGTTTGGTTTGGTTTGGTTTGGTTTGGTTTGGTTTGGTTTGGTTTGGTTTGGTTTGGTTTGGTTTGGTTTGGTTTGGTTTGGTTTGGTTTGGTTTGGTTTGGTTTGGTTTGGTTTGGTTTGGTTTGGTTTGGTTTGGTTTGGTTTGGTTTGGTTTGGTTTGGTTTGGTTTGGTTTGGTTTGGTTTGGTTTGGTTTGGTTTGGTTTGGTTTGGTTTGGTTTGGTTTGGTTTGGTTTGGTTTGGTTTGGTTTGGTTTGGTTTGGTTTGGTTTGGTTTGGTTTGGTTTGGTTTGGTTTGGTTTGGTTTGGTTTGGTTTGGTTTGGTTTGGTTTGGTTTGGTTTGGTTTGGTTTGGTTTGGTTTGGTTTGGTTTGGTTTGGTTTGGTTTGGTTTGGTTTGGTTTGGTTTGGTTTGGTTTGGTTTGGTTTGGTTTGGTTTGGTTTGGTTTGGTTTGGTTTGGTTTGGTTTGGTTTGGTTTGGTTTGGTTTGGTTTGGTTTGGTTTGGTTTGGTTTGGTTTGGTTTGGTTTGGTTTGGTTTGGTTTGGTTTGGTTTGGTTTTTGAGACAAGTTCTTTATATGTATCCCTGGCTAGCTTGGTATTTATTCTAAAGCCCAGGCTGGCCTCAAACTCCTGGTCTTCCTTTCTGGATGCTGGGATTGCCAACATGGACCACCATACCCATCTACAGATCTCCTGAGTACATGAGGAGGCGTGAGGGGAACTAAGAGCTGTGCTGAGGGCTGCAGGGCCTGGAGCAAAGCTCTGACAGGACTTGTAGTTTGGTTGTCAGCACAGACAATGGTCTTGTCTTAACTGGATGAAATCAGCTTTTGGTAACCCAAGAGAGATTCAGAGATGTTGTGCAGGGTGAAGACAAAGAGGCAGGAGGAATTCAAATGCAGGACAGAAATGATCTGAGCATGATGCCACATGTTCTGCGGAGTAGCAGTAGCAATCCCTGGAGGAGAGAGGTAGGGTCAGCTTAGCCTGAGTTTGACTGAAGAGTTTGTAGATCCACAAATAACCAGTCAAGCAAGCATTCAGAGATGAGTCCACCTCCGAAGGGAGCAAGACTCCAGGCTGGAGATAATAATCCTGCATCTGAATCAGACAGACGGCAAGAGTCTGTCTCAACCAACACTTAGAGAAAAGATGGAGACTAGGAGTGAAACTGGGCTGTGCTAAAGATGGGCAATCCTGACATACACCAAGAGGTGACAAATCACCACAAACAGAACTCAGTTCATCAAGAATGCAGACTTGTCATGCCAAGTGATGGACATTTTAATCTGAGCACTCAGAAGACAGAGGCAGGCTTATCTCTGTCAGTCTGAGGTCAGCGAAGTCTACACAGTAAGTTCCAGGCCAGCCAAGGATACATAGTATAACACACACTCAAAAAATAAATAAAAATAAATTTTAAACATAGAAAACACATCAAAACGGATTATATAACCAAGAGTCTTAAAGTCCCAAGCCAACTCTTGGTAACAAAATAGAACAAGTAAAAACACTTTATCCCCTAAGCTCTCCAGGTACTTAAGATTTACTAAACTATTAAAAATGCTAGTTGAAATATAAATTTTCATTCACTAGTCATGTGTTATAATTAATATCAGTACAGTACCAGCAAGATGACTGAACAATAAGACACTAATTAATATTGGGTTGCATACTTTTAAAGTTATCTAAGCTTTGCTGAAGGACATTACATACTGTAATGCAAACACAACTTGATTAGCAAATCTGCAGGTACACCATATTAAAAGATCATTAATCTACCCAAATCCTCACAACACACCATAATGAAATCCTGTTTCTTTCCTCAAGTAAGAGTGTCACAACTTACTGAAAATAAAAACATAATGCAATCAACATATGTAGTCACACTTTCAAGCCTGGATTCTCCCTCTTCCTCTGACCAGTGGAAGCAGAAATCACAGCCTTAGCGGGTCCTATAGGAGAGGTTTGAAAATGTGGCCAAAATGAAGTACTTACAGTTGTGGTTCAATCGCCAGTAATAACACCAATAATCCCATTTGCCTCAAAACCCTAGTGTGTGTGAACTCTGTGTTTCTAGACATGCTTATTTTCATGGGTTGCAGGAGACCCTTACTCTGTAACCCATACAGGCCTGGACTAACATGAAGACCAGGTTAACTGTACACTTGAGAGAATCCCCCTGCTTCAGCTTTTCCAACGCTGAGATTACAGAAATGAGGCACCATTAGAGGCAGAAGGATCAATAGTTCAAGGCTACCCTCAACAATACAGCAAACTGAAAAACAGCCTAGGTTACAAGAAACCCTTTCTCAAAAAAAAAAAAAAAAAAATCAGGTAAAAAAAGTGAATTTAGATTTTAGCAGTAATACCAGAATGACTGAACTGTCAGTAAAAAGATTCATTTTTATCCAGGAGTTGTGGCCCATGCCTTTAATCCTAACACTTGGGGAGCGTCTTCTAAGGAAGACTGGCTTCACTTCATGTTGGAGATGAGCCTGAACTGCATACTAAGACCCTGTCTCCAAAAAGAAAATTAAAAATAAATTGCTCAGCAAATTTGAATTCTCCTCTCATTTTTAACCAATATGCCTGTCGTTTCTAATTATAAATAAAGCTGCAAATGCATCATGGCTCCTTGTGTCATGATGTATAAGGAGCTAATACATCTGCTTGGCATGAGCCTTGATATGGCGGAACAGGCCTGATGGTCAGCTGCTGCGGTTCATTTTCTTTCCTTCTTCTTCTTTTTTTTTTTTTAAAACCTCATTCCAAACATTTTCTCAATCACTTCAGAGGAATTCAGAGATTGAGAAAACAGAATGATGTTTTTCATACCTTTCCAATCTCAGGGTCAGCCCTCAGGAGAGAGTGAAGACACTTCCGTGCTACTGTGCAGCTCAGTGAACTGCAATACCACGTGTAACCACTATCCAGATGATCTCACTAGGAACCGCTCTCTACACCACACCACATATGTTTATGTGGGCTTTAAGCTATGTGCTTGGAACTAAATCTATGTAAGTGTGGGGGTTTTCGGCTTTGTTCATTTGTTTTCTTATTTTGTTTTTGGTTTTTTTTTTGCAGAAGATATTTTTTTGATAAATCTGTAAGACAGTGTGTATTGAATCATTATTTTATATATAACTGTCTCCCTAGATTTAAGGTTACTTATAAATAAACACACACACATATATAATGAAACATGCTATAAATACACTTAAACATTAAATATCTTTTTTCACTAATGAAAGGAGGCATCTTCATCTATGTTTGTCCTCCCTGGGAAAAATTCTACATCACTGACGATGAGAAGTAGCACATACTGTTAGATAAAGGGAATGGAATTGAAGTGATGTTAAAAATGTGAGGGCAGATGATTTACCACAGAAGGAGACCCACTAAATGGATGGCAGGGGCTGAAGGAGGGCACGGAGGACAGGGGTGAGTACCACAGTATGATGTGTATGGAGGAAAAGATCATGATATCAATTGTGTTATCTGCTAACTTGAAATGTTAACTTCAAAACCATCTGAAAGAGAACCCCATACTATTATAACTATGAATACAGATGATGTCCTTTTAAAGAATGCCATTTCAAACCAGGCACGGTGGCACAAGCTTGTGGTTAGGGTCTCAGACAATTAATCTGAAGCAGGAGTGTCACTTGAGCCTGTGAGCTTAAGATCAGTCAGTAAAACAGGAGAGTCAGTATTAATGGACAGAGGGGAAGGCAGGATGAGGAGGACAAGGGGGAGCATTCTAGCTACTCGAGGGAAACTTTAACTTTTACAACAAGTTGGTCACAATACCCTGACAGACAAAGCTCGAAAATGTAGATTTCATGTGAAATCCTATGCCAGGACCAAACCAATTATATGATTCCATACATCCCCAAGTAAATACTTCTAACAATTACCGAGGAAATGACTGCAAAGCAATCATGCCAGAAAATTGAGACCAAAAGCGGATTATGTGATAGGGTTGGTGGCCAAAAGCCTGGATTTCAAGGTACATGGCAGTCTGGGTGGGGCAACCCCATACACAGCTTGGGGAACCACCAGAAGGGAGAAGGAAGCAGTTCAGGCTTGCAGCTACCTAACAGGTCAGTCTCCCTCCTGCCTTCTCACAATACACACCACCAATCAAAGTTTAAACAGGAAGCAACATGTCCTTGGATTGGAGGGGAACTTCACTGATTAGAGCCGATACTGTCCATGACCTCGGCAGCAGAAGGTCCCAGGAGGAAACAGGAAGCATTTTACTCTCCTCCAGCCTATATTTCATTCGAGGGAACCCACGAAGTTACCATCCTCCTACTGGTTCTCAACCCCCACGTTCTCTCTAGCTACTTTAATATGTACAACCAGAGGAGAATGTGATACACGGAATACTGTGATATGATGCCAGCAGTGGGGACCTTTAGGGACAGAAGGGACAGAGGAGCCTTCAAAACAGAGAGTAGCACAGCCTTGCCATCATCTTCCTCAAACCCTGAGTTTATAAGCTGTAACTGAAATAAAAACACTGCCTAGGTTACAGGCACAGCTCAGAGACAGGAACTACCTGGGAAACCTCACTGGAATACAGGAGAGATGTGCCCTCCCTAACTGTAGTTGTACCCATTCATCTGTTCCCCCAATTAAATACTGAGAGGAAGAATCCTTGACATTGAGTTGTAGGGGGGGAGACGAAGGGGCACTTGTTTACTGAGTCAACAACCCCAACCCACACGAGTCCCTCTTCTGTCAGTCACTAACATCAGTGTCAACATGGGGCCAAGAAGAAACTCTTGAATAAGGAAAGAGACACACTGAATTAGTTAGGCTTTTTCTGCTGTGAACGGACACCATGACCAAGGTAAATCTTATAAAGGACATTTCATTGGGGCTGGCTTACAGGTTCAGAGGTTCAGTCCATTATCATCAAGGCAGGAATATGGCAACATCCAGACAGGCATGGTGCAGGAGGCGCTGAGATCTACACCTTGATCTGAAGGTCGCTAGGAGCAGACTGTCATGAGGCAGCTAGGACAAGGGACTCAAAGCCACCCCCACAATGACACACTTTTTCCAACAAGGTCACACCTCCTAATAGTGTCAGTCCCAAGGCCAAGTATATTCAAACTACCACATTCCACTACCTAGCCCCCATAGGCTTGTTCAAACACGTGAGTATAAGGGGGCCATACCTAGCTATAGCATAATGCAAAATACATTTAGTCCAATGTCAAAAGTCACCTTGCCTATAATAGTCTCAACGATGTTAAAAGTTCAAAGTCTCTTCCGAGACTCTTAACTGTAATCCCTTTTAAAATAAAAACCAAAACCAAAAGGCAGATCACACACCTCCAACATCACAGGATATACATTACCATTCCAAAATAACACAGTGAGGAAATCTTGGACAAAACCAAGACCTAAAACAAGCTGGGCAAAGTCCAAACTCTGCATCTCCATGTCTGATGTCCAATCCCTTTCAGCTTTGCTGACTGCAACACAATTTTTTTCTGTTGGGCCAGTTCCACTCCCTGTTAGCAACTTTCCTTGGTAGGTATCCCATGGCTCTGGCATCTCTAACATTTTGAGGTCTCCAAGGCAACTTAAACTTTACAGCTTTTTTTATTCTAGTGTCTGGGATCCGCACATGATGTTCTGGGCTCCTCCAAAGGGTTGGTGTCACTTCTCCAGCTCTGCCCTCTGTCATACTCAAGGCTCTGGTTGACTTCACTCCACTGCTGCTGCTGTTCTTGGTGATCACCCCATGGTATTGACATCTCCAATACACTGAGGAATTCTGTCACAACTAGACTTCACCAATAGCCTCTCATAGGCTCCCTCTAGGGTGCCAACCTCAACTTCTTTGCATGATCCCTTCAGTCCCGGGCCCTCAACAACTGAGGCTGCACCTTCACCAATGGCCTTCCTTGACCTCACACAGTGCCTAGCCTCAGCTGTTCTCCATGACCCCTTCATACCTTCAAAACCAGTACCACCTGAGTGATTCTTAGACATTACTTAGTCCAAATGCAACACAAGGGACAACCTTGGCTATCTCTGGAACACGGCTGCTTTGTGCTCTCAGAAAACACTTCCCAGAAGATTTCACCTCAGTGATGCTGGTCTCTTCTAAATCACCACTAATTTCTTAGCCCCAGCTAACCAGCATCAATTGTCCCAGTAGTCCCTTCTATCCTGGACTCTAAAGCCAGAGTCACATGGCCAAAGCTGCCAAGGTCTGACGCTTGCTCGAGATATGCCCTCTTGTTCTATGACATTATCACAAGCTTTCTGGTTTTGGTGATTTCTTTCACTGCCTAAACTTGGCTGTCCTGGAACTTGTTCTGTAGAATGACCTTGAACTCAAAGATCTACATGGCTCTGTCTCCTGGGATTAAAGGTGTGTACCACCAGGCCTGGGCCTCAGCTTTTCATGGCCATTGTTCCTCAAGATCTGGATCACAGGTATGTCCCCTATTTCTGGATTGTACTTCATTCCAGACTCAAAGTCTAAACGAAAACAATAACCAGTCATAATAATGCTTAGATATAACTCTCCCTTCTTCAACTGCAAAAGCATAAGCTTAGCTGGGTGGGATCCTGCTCCCAGGTCACCACTCCCTTAATTCCATTTAATATCCTTGAGCACAGGATATGGCTTCAGCCCACTTCCTGGTGCCCCTTTACTCTTTGAACTATATGTTTTGTATTTTTCCTTCCTGTGCTTGCTACTTTTCACTAAAATGCTCTTCATAAGAGGGAACTACACAGCAGAATTTATACCAGGGTGTTTTGAGACTTCCTTTGTCAAAGTAATCTACATCTCTTTACCTTAGCCTCAAGCATACACTTTGGACAAGGGCAAAAAGCAGTCACATTCTTCACAAAATATCACAAAAACAGTCTCTAGGCCACACACTAAAAGTCTTCTCCTCTGAAGCCTCTTGACCTAGGTCAAGTTTAAAACACACTCAGGAACACTGTCTTACATGCTTCTACTAGTATGGCCCATTAAGCCCACCAAAGACCCACCCCACTGCTTTACAAAGTCCCCAAATCCATACTCATCTGAACAAAAACATGGTCAGGCCCATCACAGCACTACCAGAGTCCCTGGTACCAACAACTTCTTAGTTTTGGTTTTACTGCTGTGAACAGACACTATGACCAAGGCAACTCTTATAAAGGACAATATTTAATTGGGGCTGGCTTACAGGTTCAGAGGTTCAGTCCAGTATCATCAAGGCAGGGTCCAAGAGGGCATGGAAGAGGAAGGGCTGTGGATTCTACACCTTGATCCAAAGACGGATGAGAGCAGACTGTCCTAAGGCAGCTAGGAGGAGAGTTTCAAAGCCCACCCTCACAATGACACACCTCCTCCAAAGCCACACCTCTTCCAACAAGGCCACACCTCCTAACAGTGCCACTCCCTGTGCCGAGTACTTTCAAACACCACACTCACTTCCATAAAGTTAAGGAGACTCACAGGTATCGTTCCAGCACTAGTTCCCAGCCACCCAAAGTTTCTCAGCAAGACCCTGTCTGTATTAATTAATTAATTAATTAATTAAATTACAAGGTTGAAGAGGGAAAGCCTTTTTCTATAATGGCTGAAAACCTTGAAACCTTAAAAAGAAATCTCCTCTTTGTTACTAATTTTAAAAGACAACAAATCATCTAAAAGCAAAATGTGAAGGGAAAATAGTTAAAATTAAAAAGTAAACAGGACCCAGGTACAGTAGCAAATACGTAGGATCCCTGCCAAGGGGAAGCTGGAGGAGGAAAATAGGCAGATTATGGCTAGCCTGGGCTACATAACAAGTGCCAGGCCAGCCTATGTCATTAGACCAATTCTGAGACTCAGAAAAGAAAAGAAAGGGTGGTAAGGGAGAAAATTCAAACATAAAAGACCAGAAACTTCGTTTCTCTTTTTGCAAACTCTGTCCAGACATTAAGCGCCTTCTTATTTCCACAAACATTTTGTTTATTTTTACAGCATGTATCCTATAAGTGTTGACTCTGTGGGTCCTCATGGGAAAGAAATAAAAACCAAAATTAACCTAAGAAAATCATAGAAGACTCCAAAACAGAAAGTTTTTAAAACATGAATTTAATTCTTCAAGAACTAAGATCTGAAATTTGAACATGACCCACCAGGTGGAAATAAAGTCATTCTACAAAGCAGGCAGAGTTCTTACAAAGACAGTATAAAAAGTACAAGGTATATACTGTTGGGGGCCAACTTTTAGCAGAAAGCGGCTATCAGCTTTGCAGCCATCTTGAGCCATATACCCTGACATGAGACTTGGATTACAATCGCCTACAACAGCTGAGCACACTCCGATAATCTTGGTTTAGATACCTTGAGATTAAAGGTGTGTGAGATTAAAGGTGTGTGAGATTAAAGGTGTGTGAGATTAAAGGTGTGTGACTTAAGAGTATGACTTAGAAGAATAGAGATCAGAGTTAGAGACAAGACCTAAGGACATGATTAAAGGTGTAACTTAGAGGCGTGGCTTAGAAGTGAGACATATAAAAGGATAGAGGCAGACAGAGAAAACAACAGATTACTTGAAATCAGACAGGAGAAACGGGATTGAATTACACCCTGTCTGGTCTCCATTCTTTGAGTCTGCCCTCACCCTCGCTCTTGCTGAACCCTGACCCGCAGACGCAGACCAGAGCGACAGCTTGGGCCGGGATACAGTGGCCGCCCACACGTGGGTCGGCCCGGGCCTCAACATTTTGCCTGGGCTGCAACATTTTTTGGCCGCCCCAACGTGGAGCTAGTGTAGACCCCCAACATTATTTTGGCACCCGAACAGGGACTCGAGCTTGGGCCCCAACAATATACAAATACATACATACACATATAAATGTAGGGAGTAAAGGAGAGGGTGCAGATTAAGCAGAACCTACTGGCTCGCATTTAGGGACTACTGTAAGGTACTAAGGTATATAAAATAAGCAGAATGTCCTAGGTCATCAAAAAGAATGGTCATAGTATGCTACTCTCATTTGTTGCTAAAGGACTCATAAAGCATCCTACAGTGTAGAACTCTCTATAATATCGCTGGTAGAGGCGGCTCAGCAGTTAATAGTACTTGCTGCTCTTGCAGAGGGCCAGAGATCAGGTTCCCATGTTCACATAGGTCAGCTTACAAGTCTAACTGCAGCCTCAGGGAACCCCCACCCTACCCTAACCTCCATGGGCACACGCCCACGCATGGCAGCAACTCACAAAATCACGTGTATGCACATAATATATATTTTCATAAATAGTAGAGGGCTAGTAGAGGGCTGGGGGTGTACCCAGGAATAAAAGGGCCTGGGGTCAATTCCTATATCCCCCCCCCCCAAACACACACACACACACACACAATCACGCACTCCCGCATGCACACACACAAATAGCAATAATAGAAGCTGGAGGATGTGGCAGTACAGACCTGAGTCAGGAGAATAAAGAGTTAAAGACCAACCTCAGCTACAAAGTGAGTTCCAGTTCCACACAAACATGCACTACATGACACTATCTCAAAATCATCATCATCATCATCATGCAGTAGAGCCTCCTATACACAGTGTTAGTCAGTTACAGGTCAGCAGGATGAGAATGACAACATCTGGGTTCTCTCTGACACCTATGGCCATAACTGGCACTCCATACTCATACTCATGCCATACTCATGTCTAAGTGCTAAAGAAAGACCATGGTACACTGACTCTTTAAAGAGGCTGAGGAGCTCAGTGATTCCAGAATTGGGCAGTTCCAGAATGCTACCAGCCCGGGCTCTGCCATAGAGGAACAAGGCAAAGGCTTGTCCAGAGTGCAACGCAGAACAAGGTGAAGAGATAGCTGAAGACTTTAAGAGAAGCAATAGACGTATGCGGTTCATTCCAGTGGAAACTCGTTAGCTACAGGTCAGCTGCTAGAAAGAGCTTAAGTTTTGTTCTCCTTGAACGTGACAGCTTCCACTGAGTTGAGTTTTGTTTGCTGATGTGGGAGCTCACAGTAATGACCTCTCAGGCAACAATTCCCAATTATGTTAACACAGAAAGCTGTGTTTTTGCAGAGAATGTGGTATGTTTCCATCTTTCCTTTGACCATCATGAAGCTCAGAACTCCATCTGTGGCTGCCTCACTGACTGTACAGAAGTAGGAAAAAATGTGCAACTCTGTACAGGACGTATTTCTGTGTGACTCACCCTAATGTCTTTTTACTCAAGCTTCACGTCTTCATGACCACGATTTATCTTTGTTATTATATCAGTTATGGGTTATAAGCCAGCTCAAATACTTTGGAGATAGATAGGACTCAAATTTAAAATTATAAGCAACACAGATAAAATGGCTAATATAAAAGAAACCAGATAACAAGATAGGAAGAAAAAAAATAGCCCTCAATATCATCCTGAGAGATTTGAGACTTTTAAAATAAAAAGTATAAATAAGTATAAATCATGGCTTTGCTCTCCATGGTTGGTAATCAACTTTATATGAAAACTTCCAGGCTGAAAAGAACACTAATAAAACACAATAAAATCAATGATAAACCATACAATCACTGTTTGAGGAATTAATATGGGTTGTTGATGTAATAATTAAAAATGGCATTATTAAGCCTTTCCTATGTAACAAAACCATGGTAACTAAAAATTCACATAGCATCTTTTTGAAGTATGTTACTATAATTTTCTCTATAGATGAAAAAGTTGAAATACAGAAAAAGCAACTGGCTATAGCTGTTAAAGGTGGTAACGACCAAGAACATCGGAGGCATACAGCCTATGCTTCAGAGGAAATAGGGTTTCTATTAGTCCAAGAACTATGAGTTAAAAGAACTCTGTAGCACCGAATAAGATGCAGACAGGGCAATCATGAACATGGGAATAGGCTGAAATGACTCAGAGTGGATTGAGGACTATAACAAACTCTGGGGAACAGGGAGCAAGCAGGTTACAAAGAGCCTTCACACTCAAGAGACTTCACTTAAAACAGTAAGCAGTAGCAAACCACTGTGGGTTCCAGAGCACAAAACGGCAGATGAAAGCTCTTCTTGGAAAGACAGTGTTCAATGATGTGAAGTAACCCTAACTCCGGGAGTGAACTATTAGTAATCACTCTCTTGGCTACTACAGGCCAGTGAGTATTTGATGAGCCCAGTGTAGTAGAACGTTGGCGTCAGGGAGAGCACAGTAACTCTCTTACCCTATTTTCCAATTGTTTTCATTATAGCCTGTTTGGTCCCTAAAGACATCTGTTGTCAAAGCATCATCACCAGATAATGTCTATAGCTCTTTCTTGTGGATGTTGATTATACTTGTGATTCAAACATAACCTCTGAGGTCCAAAGCACATCTGAAGCTTCAAAGATAATATTCAAATCAACCCCACTCTGAAACTATCTACTTATGTAAGCTTTACTGTTTTTCCTAAAGGGATGCTTATGTTTCTAAGAAATTTATTAAACATTAAGAAGTGTATCAAGATATAATTTGTTCTGGACATGGTAGTGGATGTCTATCTCAGTGCTCTAGAGGCTGAGGCAATGGGGTAGTGAGATCTATACTAGACTGGACTCAGACCCTGTCTAAACTATAAAACTGTGGGGGGTGGGGTGGTACAGTTGGCATCATCATTGCCTAGCCTGCACGAAGGCCCGAGTTCAATTCCCAGCATTGCATAATCTGGGCATTGTGATTAACGTCCACAGAACTTGGGAAGTACAGACAGGAGGATCAGCTATAGGTCAGTTCTAGCTGTACATCGAGGACAAGGCTAGAAACCTAGACACGGAAGATAGATTTATTTCTCCCCTTCCCTTCTCCCTCTCACTCCGGCCCAGCTTGCTCTGGCCCAAAGGTTTTCATTTATTTATTATAAGTAAGTACACTGTAGCTACCTTCAGACATCCCATAAGGGGGCATCAGATCTCATTACAAATGGTTGTGAGCCACCATGTGGTTGCTGGGATTTGAACTCATGACCTCCGGAAGAGTAGTCAGTGTTTTGTTTTGTTTTGTTTTGTTTGAGACAGGATTTCTCAGTATAGTTTTGGCTGTCCTGGAACTCACTCTGTCGAACTCAGAAATCCACCTTCCTCTGCCTCCCAAGTGCTGGGATTAAAGGTGTGAGCCAACACTGCCCGGGTTGCAGTCAGTGTTCTTAACCTCTGAGCCATCTTTTAAGCATTGTCTTAGATATCCCCCATTAGGATCTGTTAATATTACCCTAATCTTGAAATATTCCATATTCAAATGAATCTAGCTTAGAACTATTTATACTAGTTTCTTCCATTAAAGTATAAATAACAGTTTTTTGTTTATTTTTGCTCATTCATTGAGACAGGACCTGGCTGTGCGCAGTGCAGGCTGGCTTCACACTGGAGGTAGCTCTGCCTCCAGCTATGACAGGCTGGGGTGACAGGGACAGGCCATTAAGCTCAGGTGTGACGTCTTTTAAAACTGCTCTATGAGACTTTTAACTCCCTGGTTGCTCTTTATTTTTTTTCGCTAAGGTTTTCATTTTGTGCCATTTTCTCCTGCCAATATCCGACCCTTTGGAAGCAACGAGGAGCAATGGTACCTGGAATCCTAAAATAGACTTGAGAACTGCACAGGGTTTGTGTTCTCTAACCCTAACCATCATAGATGTTCACTTCCATCACCACAATGGCAGCCACTGTCACATTATAAAGACTCAAAGGAAGTCTTTGGAAAAGAACTGTTGCACTTAGAAAGAGCAAGCCAATTGTTAAAGAGCACTTAAAACATGAGTACACGCACTGAAGAGAAGCTGATGGCTCCTGTAACCTGTGATGGCGTCTGTAGTCTCAGCTTCTCTAGGGAGAGGCTGAGGGAACAGGCTCAAGGTAGGCAATCCAGACATGAGCGTGCCCACTAGTAACCCCAGCACTTGGGAGACAGAGGCAGGGTTGCCTAGAGTTCAAGACCAGCCTGGGCGACACAGTTGCAGACTCTGTCTCAAAAACAAATCCGTAACTGTTCTGGTTGCTGATTTTTGTTTTCCCCTTACATCTGGAAACAATTTGCATCTTGCCGAAAACCTGTAACTAAAGAAAACAGGGCTCCATTTTGATTCTGAAAGACATGTGACCACGCTGGGCTTCACTACCAAGATTTTCGTAGTTATCACTACAGATGAAAGTATGGCTGCTATAAATCAGTTAACTAGTCCTTTATCTCCAACCCCCCACGTTCCGATTTTAAATATTATGGGGGGAGGGGGTTGTGTTGGCTGCAAATCTGAAAGCCTGCCAGTCACTTAACTTCCTTTGTTTCGAGGTCACGTGAGCACATTCCTAGCACAAGGTGGAAAGGTCGCCGGGGCGGCCCGCGCCCACCTCCCGGGCCTTTTGTTACGGGCTGGCCGGTCCGCCACCCTTCTCGGGTCCCGGGAGGCGGGCGAGGCGCCGCCGTGGTTAGGTAGCCGTGGTTAGGTGTACTCACCCCGCTCGCTCGCCCTGACCTGGAGCCCGCGGCGAGCGGCGGGGCGGGGCGAGGCGGGGCGGGGCGGGGCGAGGCGGGGCGGGGCCGGGACGACTGGCGCGGGACGGCGGGGGAGGAGCTCCGCCCGCGCCGCGATGAGCATGCGCAGTGGGGCCGCCCTGTGACGTCACGGCGAGACCTTCCTGCAACCCGTGCGCCGGCTTCCATCTGTTTCCCCGGAGCCAAACCTCGGCGCTCCGGATCAGGCTGTGGCGACCCCATACCTGCACTTCCCTCCCAGGCGCAGTCATACGAGACGCCTGGCTATAAACAGGCGACCCGTGACAAGTAAAGTGCGAGCCAGGGTGCGGGCCGCGAGCATCCCCAAGAGCCCAGAGAGCCGTGCCAGCTAAACGAGGTGGTCACTGCCACCCATTTAAGAACAAGGCTGGGGCAAGAAGTTAGGAATTCGAGTGCTGGTACCACTTGCAGCACAAAAATCAGAAAATACCAATCAGTAAAATGAAACTAAGGGGCAATGGAAAAAAGCCAGAGGATGTAGGAGTCTTAGAGGTCCATGAGACGGATAGGCTATCTCAGGAAAAGCGAATCTGGTCCTTTAAACTGGAGGACAACATTTCTTGGAAAAGAAAGTAAACAGGCAAAATGAAAGCGCCGTCAGTTTTCAAATGTAATGAGGGAAGTTTTGTTCTTGAGCAAGTAGTATAAGGTTACCATGTGAAGTAGCTAATAAATTCCTGGGACTCTGGGTAATGGTTTTGCAATTTCCTGTAAGTCCAGTTTGTTTCGAAATAAAAAAATGTGTGTGTGTGTACACTTTGTGTTTTAAATGGACAGAACACAGATCTGTGGTCACCACTGGTAAAAGATAAGAAGGGGCTAACTTTAAAAAGGGGCTTAGAATTTGGAAGGATGGTAGAATTCTTGTTTTTGATTATTGGTTCTAATGATGATTAAACCACTATTTTGTTCGTCAAAAACAAAAAAAAAAAAAAGTTATATTTTTCCACATGCAAAATAGTTTTAAAACAGTATTGTAAAAATGAACTTCAACTAACTTTTTAAAGCAACAATTAATCAGTAACACCTAATTTAAATTGTTTGATTTTGTTGTTGTTGTTGTTGTTAGACAGGAGTGTATAGCCTAGACTAGCCTAGAGCTGTAGATACTCCTACATCTACCTCTGAGTGTTAGGATTAAGGCCTGGAACATCGTAATCTGCTTCTATTTGACGTGTTTTTTTGTTTGTTTTGAAGTATAAAAAGTTATTTGTAGGGCATGGTAACTCATGCTTATAACCCCAACACCCAGTGAAGTAATAGGGGCCTGGCAAGAGGAATTCAAGGCCAATCTAGACTACAGAGCAGACTACAGAGCTAGGGCAGACAACACTGCTTTATTATTTTCTTTAAAGTAAAAGGTTACGAGAAACTTTCCCATGCAGAAATAAGAATCATTAATTTACCATACTATCGTACTCAAAATTTTAAAATACTTACTGCAAATTACACCACATTGGCTCAAGGCTGGCATTCTATACCAGAACCAGTTTTAAACGGCATGATTCACATGTGGTAAACAAAACCACAGGATGTAAGTCAGGTCACCTCCGTGCATTTTCCTGTACCGTTCAAGGCAAGGAATGGTTCTAGTCTGTGCGTTTGCACGCAGCGTGATGAAGTTCCTCAGGGCATGGGTTCTTAATCATAGCATTCCTAGATTCAAGAAAGACTCCAGGTGAGTAACCATTAAATAAAACAATGAAGCAGTCACAAGATGAGAGGAGGAAAGCTCAAATGTATTGAACATTTACTACTTCTAATCCTTATAGGACTGTTTACCTGTCAGATTTGAATGTCTTTTTTTTTCCCCAAGAGCGTGCGTGCGTGCGTATGTGCGTGTGTGTGTGTGTCTCATGGCAATCCTTCTGCCTCAGCCCCCTAAATACTGATAGTACAGGCATGTGCCTCCCCATCTGATCTGAATGTACACATTTCACACAGAGCCTCCTAGAATTAAAACCGTCAGGCTGTTTTGGTTTTTTGGGTTTTGGGGTTTTTTTTTTTTTGGTTGGTTTTGTTTTGATTTTGGTCATTGTTCTGGTTTCTTGAGACACATAAAATGAAAGAAAACTGGGGTTATACAGGCCATCACATTAGAAGTCATTTTCAGGGTTCGAGATGTACCTCACAGGTAAAATACTTGACTTGCCTGTATGATGGGGCCCTGAATTCCACCCACAGAAACAGAAGAGCATGGACAAGGAGGAAGAGGAGAAAAAAAAGAGAAAAGAGCGTTATATTGAAGCTGCTCAGTGCACACCCAAACGTGTAACGGGATAGAGCAAGCAAGCCTAGAGAGGGGAAAGATTAATGGTTTCCAGTTTGCCAGGGTAGTCAAAAGAGAAGTGAACACACATAGTACAGGACAATTGCTTGGGTAGTAAGACTGTGCTGTGATACTCTAATTGTGGCTGCATGATGTTATACATCTACCAAAACCCATAAAACTGAACAACACAGAAAACAAACCCAGACGTCAATTATGGATTATTTGTTAATATTGATATACCAAAATTGGCTAATCAGTTTGGGCAGAATTCTTTCTGCATGTGGAATATGGAAATTCTGTGCTAACTGTGCAATTTTCTGTAAGCCACTTTTTCTCTACAAAGAAATTAAGTCTTTAATCAAGAAAATGATACTGCTGACCAGGCGTGGCAGCTTCTACCTGCTCATCCTAGCGTTCAGACAGCAGCCCGCGCTGCTGTGAGTGGGAGTCCAGTCTAGTCTGCGCAGGAGTTCCATGCTCTTTGCTGTAACCAACAGAATTAGCCAGGAACTAACTAGGCTCTGGTTGACTCCACCCCACTCCTGGTGCTGCTCTTGATGGTCATCCCATGGTACTGGCATCTCAAATACACTGGGGTCTTCTGCTACAACTTGGCTTCACCAATAGCTTCTCATAGGCTCTCTTCATGGTGTCAAGGCTCAACTTCTTTGCAGGACCCCTTCAGTCCTGGGCCAAGCATATTCAAACCATCAGAGTCATGAATATCTGACCAACCAGGGCTACATAGAAAGACTCTATATAATAACAACCCTCCCCCCTAAAATTATAAAAGTATGTAACAGCTAATGAAAGGTTACAATGATTATCCAACTGGTTAGTTCCAAATACATCGTATCCTACCTTTTGGAAACAGAAACTGGCCATAAAGAATATTCCAGTTTGGTTCAGACCTTACCAAATGGAGAAAGAGATCCTCTATGTAGGCACAATGAATAATGACAGAGAAGAAAGAGGATGCCATAAAGAGTTGTCCAGTCATATTATAATTACATGGGTTGTTAGAAGGCTGAAAGTGTAAATAAAGCTCTCCACAGCTTTATATATATTTATATATATATAAATTATATATTTATAATTTATAATATATTTATAAATTATATAATTATATATAATTTATAAATATATTATAAATTATATATATAATTATATATATTATATATAAATATATATTATATTTTTATATATATATAAATATATATATAAATAAGGAGTGCTCCATTTATATATATGAAACCCATAACTGTTTTCTGCTATGAATTCTTTAATTATTTACACTGTCTGGTGTACGATAAAGAGAAGGCAAAGTGCTAGCCATATAAACTTGTCTCTGATGCTTGCTCAATATACAAAGAATATACCCAGCTTGTCAGAGTCAGATATTCAGTCTGGTCATTGAGGAAATGCTGGAGTCTAACTTGGCCGATTGCTCAGCGTATCCTAGTGCAAATGTTCTACAGGATAATGTAACAGCCAGTGGACGAAATTCAGCATTGAAAAGACCAATAAGGAGCTACGGGGCTTTCCAAGATATTTATGAATTCCACTTGTCTCAACGGAGCTACTTAGCCTGAGGTTACTGGCAGACTTGATGCCTGGCCTAAAGATTCCACGAATATGAAACCTCCTTGGATCCAGCCGGGCACACTAGGATGTGGTCAGCAGTGGAGGGTTGGAGGACATCAGTCACCATGATATGAAAAAGACTGTGACTGTGAGCTGTAACCTTGTCACATCGCTACATCATTACAGTAAATGCCTTTGCTAAGTAGACTGTGAGTTATCTCGCTTCTTCAGCTTTCAAAAATATAATTAAAACAATTTGGACTGAAATATCCATAAGAAGATATTCAATAAGCACTTTGGCATTTAGAGCCCATGAAAGAAGTCAGGCTAAAAATATATACAGTGGACTGGTGTTATCTCTTATGCTTATTTAACTTATATTAACTATATGATATGCATTTGGCAAGACAAAAAGCCCAATAACATATTTTTCTTGTAGCATGGTTCCCACGTGCAAGCCAACAACTTCATCTGGCATTCGACTAGAGCAACAACCTTCTGTTCCAATAGCTAAGGAAGACTGGCTGTGCAGGACTTCTTGATTGATAGTATATATATTCAAGATGGTGTACGGTGACTTGCAAGGAATGTTAAAAATTTTAAGGGATAATTTTAACTTGTTCTATTTTTGCCTTTCATGCTGACTTTAAATCCTAACCCCCTCGGTACAAGTTGAGACTATATTTGAGTGTCACTGAGATATGGATGGCTGTAGTTATGGTCACAGAAGACACAATTTAAGGGAGAGTACATCTAGTAATACATAAAAAGATTTGACATAGAATCCTAAATAATATATATGCACAAAAGAATCAGGGAGACAAACAGTCAAAAGTGAGTGTTGGCTTCGGGAATTAAAAATAATAATAATAATAATGGTAACCTTAGCAAAAGCAGTTTGAGTGTTAAAGTGGTGATCTGGGTAGTTTGTAAGAGCCAAAGTTATGCTTTAAATTTTAATTACTGTGCCTGAGACATCCATGAAACAAAAATGTCTCTTAATCTGTAAGCCCCTTGCCCAAGGACAGACACTTCTTACAATCTTACAATGCCTGTTGTTTATGGATGATTACAAGCCACATGTTTTTATTCCCCTAAACAACTTTGTTTGACTCAACTGTACTGGATGAGCCTGCTCACACGTAGGCAGGAGGTACCTGTGCAGGAAAAATGCCAGGATGCATGCTCGCTGTGGTGGTTTGAATATGCTTGGCCCAGGGACTGGCACTATTAGGAGGAGTAGGCCTTGTTGGAGTAGGTGTGGCCTTGTTAGAGGAAGTGTGTCACTGTGAGGGTTTGAGACCCTCCTCCTAGCTGCCTGAGGATGCTGAGTCTTCTCCTGTCTGCCTTTGGGTCATGATGTAGAATTCTCCTCCAACTGCTATGTTTCCTGCCATGATGATAATGGACTGAACCTCTGAATCTGTAAGCCAGCCCCAATTAAATCCCTTATAAAAGAGTTGCCTTGGTCATGGTGTCTCTTCATAGGAATGGAAACGCTAACTAAGACATGTGTCCCTGATTGGATGTAAGGGAAATGTACACAGGCAGAAACTATATCAGGATATATGTTTGCTCTTGATTGGACCTGATAAGAAACATGGTGGCCTTTATAAGCCTCTTATAAATATGAATCCTCCATATTTTCTGGGAACCCAAGAATGGACCTGTCCAGAGTACAAGTACTTAATTAATGATTGCTTCAAAATTGTCTCAAAATTTTAGTACTGGTCTTATTCTCTCTTGGTGGGATTTAACAGTTAAGTGGATAGGCCTTTTAAAAATTAAGGAAAGTTGGGGTTTAGGGATGTAGAGTGTTACAGAACATGCATGATGCCTTGGGCTCAGTCTACAAGAAAAAGATGTGGTGTGGTGCACTCCTATAACCCTAGTGGTCTTCAGCTCAGCAGTTTGAAGTCCATCCTGGGATACGTAAGACCCTGTTTCTAAAAATTCATTCACTCACAAAATGCAAGCCATGGGGAATTATTGCAGTGACTTCAATGTCACTTCTGAAGAAAAGGAAGGAGATAAAAGGGTGGGCAGGGCAGAGTGAAAGCCGGAAAGAGCTTTTTGGCATTTCACAATTGAAGTGGGTGTCTCTGGATCCAGTTTATAGGCCAACCACGGGAACCAAAAAGAGAGAGGAGATGTTTTAGAGGACACAGACCTAAGAGGCAGAGGTTGAGTTGCAGATGCTTGATCACATAAACTTCAGTGAAAACAAGGAAAAGCGGTGTGAACAGGAGTGGAAGCAGATACCTGCATGCGGAGGGGAGGAATGCTTGAGCATGGTCCCTTTCTTAGAGCCCTCCTTTTGTTTATAAAGAAGGAACAAACCACCATTTTCTAAAAGTAATGGCAGAGGCTTACAATTTTGTGATGCTGTAGACATTCCCACAGAACATACTAAGGCTGGATCCCCATATTTATAGAGGCACTAACTCCTGTGTGTTATGTGATTGTGTGATTGTTGTGCTGGCTGGTTTTGTGTGTCAGCTTAATACAAGCTAGAGTCATCAGGAAGGAAAGAACCTCAATTGAGGAAATGTCTCAATAAGATCCAGTTGTAAAGCATTTTCTCAATTAATGATCAATGGGGGAGGGCCCAGTCCATGGTGGGTGGTGCCAGCCCTGGGCTAGTAAAGCAGGCTGAGCAAGCCAAGTGAAGTAAGCCAGTAAGCAGCATGCCTCTATGGCCTCTGCAGCAATGCTTGCCTCCAGGTTCCAGTCCTGTTTGAGTCCCTGTCCTGACTTCCTTCAATGGTGGACTATGATCTGTGTCAGCCAAATAAACCCTTCTCTTCCCAACTTGTTTTGTTTTGTTTTGTTTTGTTTTTGTCATGGTGTTTTTGAGGTAGTAATAGACTTTTTGTTATTGTTGTCCAACCAATAAAGCTCTCATGGTGAGGTGGAATGAAAGAGTATGAAGGGAAGGTAAATGGCTAACTCCAGAATTGTAACACCAGGAGTGTGGAGAAGCATTGAGAAGATGGGGTATGCGGAAGTCATTGGTAAGAAAGTAACGGAATCGAGGCTCATGTGTCTCATGACGCTAACGATGTCTAAAAGAGAGTCCCACTCATGAAAAGAGGAGGGTCAGGAATAGAGAGTGGGCACTGAAACAGTCTGTGGAGGGAGGCCTGCAGAAGTAGAAAGGAGAGAACTGCAGCCCCAGACAAGAGGACAAGAGCCAAGTGGAGGAGACAGACACGGTTAGCCCAGTCATATGTCTCAATTACACCAAGACCTCTGTACCTGTAACTGCAGGTAAGGCTAAGACTACTCCTAGCTGTTTAGCCAGCCATATTCCTGTAAGCCCTGAAGGAGAATCTGGACCATTTACAGGACAGAGCTGCAGCAAACGTCAAGATTTTGTTTACAGAGGAGATAAAGACACATCCTGTGTCTCCTGCTAATGGGAAAGGGGAGCTGATACAGCAGTGTTAACCTCAGAAGACATGAAGGGAGTCAAAGGGATTCTAGAAAATTCCCACATATTTGAAAGACTGCAATGAATTTTAGATATAGCCAGAGGGGAAAGCCTACCTTCATTGGCTTGGATAACAACTTCATGAAAGCAACCTTTCCCCGTCAAGGAAGGCAGAAGGACAATGAGAAAATGGGAAAGAAGCAATTGAACTGGTAAGGAAGTTACATATACTTTACTTAATTTCCCAAACAGTCCAACATTACAGGTGTCACCACCGCTCCCAAGCATGAGGAAAATTCTAATTAAGGGCGCCCTCCATGTTTGAGACTGACATTGACATCAACTCTGGCCAATTGCCAAACTGTGGGAGATGCTATCAACTTCTTCAAGCATACTAAAGAACTGGAGACAGCTAAGTTAGTATTCCTCAAGTCTAATGTACAGTATCAAACCAAACCAATGCCATGGAAAAAGTCAACTAAAAGGTGATCTTTTTAAGGTAGAGGCAGAGCAAGAACACTACCAGGACCCAACCCTCCATTCTTTCAGAAAATCAGAGCTATAAGACCATTTGGAAGATAAGATCAAATACCAGTAAGACAACCCCAAGGAGGTGGATTCAGAAACAGATTCTTAGGAAGACCAAAGAACGTACAGAATTTACAACCCCGACCGGAATCGAGGAAGGACCCCAGATGCTCCACACAGATCCCTGCATAGATCGGGATCCAACAGATAAATTAGCTGATAGATATAGGTAGTGAGGTAACAATTTGCAATCTGTACCCACCCCTACCAGATGCCCCAAATTACATAATTATTGTACTATTCCTGTGTAGCAGGAAAGCCATTTGAAGTATGAATAGAAAATATAGAATTATTAGTCTATAACTTATCTCTAAATATTCCCATAATATTTATACCAGCCCCAGATTGTGAACTGGGAATGGAGGCCATACCCAAATCTTTTCCTCAATGGCATTAAGAAACTTAAACCCTTGGGCTGTAACATCACCCATGTCCAAATTTCTCCTATAACACCCCCTAAAATGAAGGGATCTTTTACCAACCAATACTGAAAGGTATCACTGACACTGTAAGTAAATTACTGAAGAAAGATACCGTTGAACTCACACAATCCTTTAACTTCAATAGTCCAGTTTGGCTAGTAAAGAAGCCAAATAAATGGCCAAAGGAGATTCACAATAGAGTAAGGTCACCAAAGTGGAGAGACACTGACTGGCAGATTAAAGTGGCATCTCTCCAGAAGTGCAGAGGAACGCAGCGTTCTTGGTCTCTGCTTCTATACTGCCCAATGGTGTCATGGGGGTTCTGGGACTGTGCCTGGTTATCTTGAATGAATAGTGTTACTTGTAGTGAGTGGGGTCCCTGACTAAGCTAGTTGAGCATGTCCAGACAGCATTTTTACTATGTTCATTACAGGTAGGCGTCGTATGACATCAATCCAAGGGGATTGCTGATGCAGAGTAGAGATGAAGGTCAAAAGAGCGTACGGACACAGAATTGAGGCTCGTGTGAAATTCAGAAAAGCCTTGAAATTTCTGTCAGAGTCAGGGTGCAAAGATATTAAGCCTGGTGAGTGTGGAAATTCACTGGAGAGGTGGTGACAAGGAGGATACAAAGTGGGACCGGTGGGTTGGGAATGACCTCCGGATCAATGAAAACATTGCTGTGTAAGCAAATAAAATGATGGAGTCTGCATGCTGGGACTGGGAAAATACGTCTAGGCTGTGAGGAAGGTGAGAGTAAAAATCTCAAGGGGCTGTGTTTCAAGCAGGTGTGTCATGTCGCTCTCTTTAGAAAATGGAAAGTGTCAAACTGGTTAATACCCATCCATTCCTTTCACCAACTCATCAAGAATCTAGCATTTGCCAGGGACACTGTGGTAAGTACCAGAAATGCAGCAACAAACAGACTGGCAGGCATTGCCTTGCTTTCATGGGGGCTAGAGTCCATAGTCAGTAAGACCATCAACAGAGAACCATCAAGGATAACATAGGGCTAGTGACCAGACTCACTGAGCAAAAGGCATCCGCCGCCAGGCCGGATGACCTGAGTTACATCCCCTGGGCCCATTTGGTGGAACAGCAGTTCCTCCGTATGCATGCTGTGTGACACACACATGCTCCCACCCCTCTTAAATGAATGAATCTAATTTTAAAAACAAAGAAATTAAGAACCCCACCCCTTTTTCCTCCATATTGGGGGTTGAACCTAGAGTCACACACACACACACACAGACCACGTTCGATCATTGAGCTCCCCCTCATCACCCTTTTAAGTTTTCATCTTGGTTGCCTCTGCACAGCTGGCATCGATTTTTTTAATTCTCGTGTCTTGGTCTCTAGAGGTGTTGCCACCATGTGTAAGAGAGAGAGAGAGAAGGAGGAGGAGGAGGAGGAGGAGGAGGAGGAGGAGGAGGAGGAGGAGGAGGAGGAGGAGGAGGAGGAGGAGGAGGAGGAGACGGAGACGGAGACGGAGACGGAGATGGAGAGACGGAGAGACGACGGAGAGACGACGGAGAGACGACGGAGAGACGGAGAGACGGAGAGACGGAGAGACGGAGAGACGGAGAGACGGAGAGACGGAGAGACGGAGAGACGGAGAGACGGAGAGACGGAGAGATGGAGAGACGGAGAGACGGAGACGAAGAAGAAGAAGAAGAGAAGTTGAGTTTAAGTATGTTATGAGCCTCTGTAGCCCTGGTGGTTGGAGGACTATTAAAGGTTAAATCAACCAAAGGAAACTATAGATGTGCACACAATCTAGCAGGCGTCGCCACTGATAATGTGGATAAGCTTTCCTGTGCCTCGGAAAAAGTCACTGATAGAGCTGTTTCCTAAGAGAGTATAAACACTAGTTTATTGTATCCTTAGAAGTTAGTTACAGTATAGCAAGGCACAGCACCTATTGATATGGAAATCAGTTAAGAATGCTTTAATGACTAAACAACTCCGGAGCTGTAGCCTGACTTATTCTAAAACATAATATACCTAAGAACCACATGAAAGGTAAATGTAAATGAATGTGATACATATGAGAGATGGAAATTGTTTTTAGATACATTCAGAAAGATCTATACACTGCTACTCCTTCCTGCCGGTGCATGCCACAGTGTGCGGAGGTCAGTGGACAAACTTAGACATTAGTCTTTGCTTTTTACCTTGTTTTGCCCTGACTGGCCAGTGACCTTCCAGGGAATTCTGCCTCCACCTTCCACCTCACTGTGAGAACAATGGCTTATAGACACACACTTTCACATCTGGTTTTACTATACAGGTGCTGGAGATTTGAACCTGGACCTTCAAGCTTGCACTGAACTATCTCCTCAGCCCCCAATTGCTACTCTAAAGACCAAGTGATAAGGACAGCCAAAGGAATGACAGATGAATTGTGGGTAGATAGTAGTATAACAATCACATGTAATTACATGGGAGATCTTTCTTTAGTCTTTGACATTTTGAAAGTTTCATCCAATAACTATATTTTCAATAGCAATCAATTACTTTTATAAAGAGACTCTTGAACATTGAGATTTACTTTGAGAGTCTTCTTAACATTGCCCTATTATCAAATGCAATTACATCAATACATTTCTATTAAAAAGCCGATTATAAACTAGTAAGATATATGGTTCAGTGGCTAAAGGTGCTTGCTGTCAAGACTTATCACCTGCTTCGGATTTCCTGAACACACAAGGTAAAGAAGACAACCAATTCCCTAAAGTTATCCTCTGACCTCTACACTCAAGCTGTGTTGTGTACACTGCAACTCTCCCCTAAAAAAAATACACAAGTGTAATTATAAAAGTAAGTTGGGCATAGTGGCACATGCCTTTGTGTCAGCACTCAGAAAACAGAGGCAGGTAGATAGATCTCTGTGAGTTTGAGACCAGCGTAGACTACATAGAGTCCAGGCCAGCCAGGACTATGTGGTAAGACCCTGTTTCAAACAGAACAACTACAAGAATATATAAAATTATATCTTGAAGCTAAATTTGAACTAATAATATTATCAGAGACAAATTTTTTCATAAGTAAATATAATAAAATGATGACATATAGGATGGGAAAAAAACAATTTTTGTTGTCGTTTTGCTTTTTTGAGCAAAGGTCTCATGCAATTTGGGCTAATCTAAGACTTGCTATGTGGCTCAGGTTGGTCTCAACTACTGGCCTTCTTGCCTCTACCTCCCAAGTGCTGAGATTACAAGGGTGCACATCACACCCAGCAAAACTTTGAAACCTGTGATTCTAACATGAAAATAATAATTAAACAGGAAAATAATAATTTAAAAAAATCACACAAGCAAAGAAAAAACCGAAGAGGGAGAACACAATCTAACAGAAACCATGTGTTTCCTAGGGCGTAGGCACGTTCCAGCCTTAAATCCTGCGCCAACAGTCCCCTTTAGCCTTCTTAGCACAGCCTCACCCGAGGGGCTTGAGCATAAGCCGTTGTGGGCCTGTAAAGCCTTTGGGAGGCTTGCCACCTGAGTTTCACTGTGGATAAGGCTCAGCGAACAAACACTAGGCTGAACCAGAGGCCGACCTTCCTTTAGGAAGGATTTGGCTTAGGATTCGGTTAGGGATTTCACTTCGGTGTTTGCTTCCCCAAGAAGCACGTGATCCTGCATAAGCGCCAGCTCACCACCAACCCTCCAACCCATCCCCCACCACTGGCTTCCTGATGCTTTGCAATGTTTATTGTTATCATTTTCTTCTAATATATATATATATATATATATATATATATATATATATATATATTCCAGAAATTTTAAATTAAAATTGCATAAAATAGATTGTCTTGCCTTATATGAAAAAAAAAAACCTAATAATACGTTGTTTCCATAGAAAAATACATTTGTGGGAAATACAAAACATACTTGCCACGGAGTCATTCAACAACTTCCTTCAGTAAGTACTAAGTGCAGAGCACTTTGAACCAAACAACACAAAGACACACAGTTTTTGATCACAAGAAATAGACTTAGCACTAAAGGCCCAACAAGAAGCAGAACTTGGCAGCTCCAGCCACTTGACTCTGGCTTCTGAGTCAAGGACATAAGAAAGGGGTTATAGAATCTCCCTCCATGACTAAGGAAAGTCACTGAGGCCAGGTGTGTGAAGCCATTGTGTAAAGCTGTGCAAGTGAAGCTTGGATTTCATTGGAGACCTAAAGATATTAACTAGAGGTGTCATGTGGGGCTGGGAGAGGCAGCTGAGTACCTGGTGGAACAGGCCTTGAACTCTGGAGACCCTCAGAGACCGTAGGAGTTCAGCCTTGCTCCTGAGCCCCTGGCTCCTTTCACATAGCTACAGCACCTCCCACAGAAAGGTTTGTGGCCATCGGTCATGTAGCACAGGTACTGGGCATGACTACAGGCCACAGAGCCTCAAGACAGATCTCCATACTAATGAGATACATAAAGACCAGAGGGCATAGCCAATTAAGCGTTCCTTCCCATACCCTCCTCCTTGCAAAAGGTATTTAACCTCAGGCCCTCCCTGAGAATACCAGGAGTATAGCTTCATCCATTTTCCACCTTGACAATATCTTAAGACCATATCTTAAGACCATGGACTATCTCTCTTCTTTGGGGCCCACCATGAGGAACCATGGAGAAGGTCTTCACCTACAGAGCCACAGTCTAATCTCCCACCCCCACCAATAATCTCTCTATGCTTCTAGCCACGGAGGCCTGGCAACTCAACAAGCTGAGCAGCTGTGATCCAGCCAAGCGAGTCACCCCAACCAAGAGTCTCCTTCCTGCTGGATGAAGCTGGAACTTCTTCCCTTTGCCCCATAGGTTGCTGGTTGATCCAGCCCATACACTTCCCCACCCTCCATCTTGACCCTTCCGCAGCCTCTCAGCAGCACCCAAGGGCCTGAGGTCAGTTGGTTCCCAGCCACCTTGGCCAGGGGACCTCCAACCCAAGAGCTCCGGCCCCCAAGGGCCCCCAGACTGCTCTCTTTACCCCTAGAGCAGAGTCTGCGGTTTCTCACAGCCGGACATCCTCCCAGCCCTGGTATGGAGTAAACACAGTCAAATTCCCATGCCTCTGCCTCTCTAATCCACGGCCCCAGCCCCTTGGAGGCGACAGATGCGGAACTCATAATTCAACCCAACAGAATCCATGCCCACAGGTGCCCAACAATGTCAGAGTCATGACATACCTGCTGAGGAGAGCTGGTAGCAGGGTGTGGAACTAGCCCAAGAGAGAGGAGTTATGTTGCAGCCAAAAGAGCTGAAAGGAGTTGGAGAGCTGAAGACATGGAGATACAGAGTTCAGTGTTTTCCCAACTGATTTTCGGTCTTGCTTTGGTTCAGTGTTTCCGCACTGTGCTTTTCTCCCTTTTGGAATGGTAATTTATATTGCCATTATATGTTGGAAGCATGTGATCTGTTTTTCTATTTTAATTCTACAGGGGTTACAGTTAAGAGATTGCCATGAATCTCAGAAGAGACTTTGAACTTTGGGTTTTTAAACAGTGTTGAGACTGTGATAAACTATAGGGACTTTTGAAATTGTACTGAGTGCATTTTTTGCATTATGATATTTCTAGAATCCTATAAGAATAAGGGAATAGAATGTTTGAATAAGAACGGCCCCTATAGGCTCATATATTTGAAAGGATTAGTAGGCATGACCTAGTTGGAGGAAGTGTGGCATAGGCGGTAAGTGTTAACAAATGTATAGACCAGGCATGGTGGTGCAGTCCTGTAATCCCAGAATTTGTGAGCAAAGAAACAGAAATCATGAGTTTAAGATTATCCTGACTTTACAGAGAGACCCTATGTTAACTGAATGAAAAATAAAGACAGGACCACTCTTAGTTATGGTTGAGGAGAAGATTTTATTGTAGATATAAGACAGTCAGAGGATCTGGAAAGATCCAGACTGAACATGGCCAACAGACTCACAGACAGGGTCATGAGAGGAAGGAGGGAATAAGAGAGGAAGAAAGAAGAGAGGGGAACAAAAGAAGGCAGGAGAGGAGCAGTGCAGCAAAAGGCCCTAAGTGAACCAAGAGATGGAGAGAGCATGTGGTCAAATATGGCAGGATTATGTAGGAAGAGAGGCAGGGCAAGGAAAGCCCAGGCCCTGGATGGGACAGGTTTAGAGTAGGGTCCCAAGTGCTGGGAGGAACCACAGGTACTGAGTAAGAGTTGTCCCAAGTTTCTTTGGGACCTGACATGAATACAACAGTAAAATTATCTGTGATTTTGCACATCGTCTAGCCTTTTGTTCTTATTAGATTAGGAGTGACATTCTCACAAGCCTAGCCCTCCTCCAGGAAAGTCTAGAAAAAGACAGACTAGGAATATAAAGGAGTGTTAACCTATTGTAAGGGTTTGAAGAATACACATTTTGGAAAAACGTTTATGTGTGTGTCCATGTACACACACACACATATAACCATGTATTTGTACACAGGTGTAAAATCAAACGCTTTACACTTCATTTGCTCTTCGTTTGGTGACCAAGTCTCCCCTACCTTTTACATCTAAGAAACCAGCCTGGACAAGGCAACATGTTACCTACTGCAATACCATTGCATACTTCCTTAACTTAGAGTGAATCACATTTACAGCTGAGGCTCTGTATTAGTCAGGGTTCTCTAGAATCACAGAACTTATGGGTAGTGTCTATATAGTAAGGGAATTTGTTATGATAATTTTTAGTCTGCAGTCCAACTCTCCAACAATGGTCAGCTGTGAATGGGAGTCCGAGGATCCAGAAGTTGCTCAGTCCCACAGGGCTAGATGTTTATGCTGGTCTTCAGGAGAAGTAGATTCCAACAGATATGTTGGCAAGTAAATGCAAGCAGGCAAAGAGCAAATCTTCCTTCTTCCAATGTCCTTATGTAGATCTCCATCAGAAGGTATGGTCCAGATTAAAGGTCTGTACCACCACACCTAGATTTGAGACTTGTTTTGTCCCAGGCTGACCTTAAACTCAGAGATCCCCTTGCCTTCGTTTCCTGGGATTCATAGCCACTATCCCTCAAGATCTCCATGCCAAGATCCAGGTTAGAAGCTTGTATCTCCCAGCCTCAAGATCTGGATCACAAGTGAGCCTTATAAGTCTGGATTGCAGTTCATTTCATATATAGTCAAATTGTCAACCAGGAATAGCCATTACAGGCTTGTTTTTATTCCCTCCAAGGTTAGGTTCACCTGGAACAAGAGAGCAATGCAGAAACACTGGCCAGGTCAACAAGTCACTAAGGGAAGTGGTGATGATATGCAGATAGCATTCATGTAGAAATTACCTTCTCTTCTCCGCTAATCATAACTGTGGGGTAATATCAAGGTGCATGTTCCATTTAAATATGACTATTTAAGACAAGCACCTAAAATGAGTTCATGTTCCCAGCCGTGAAAAGATCAAGAGAAAAGCCCATTTTCCCCCCTAAGGTGATAAAACATGTAGTAGTAATTCATAGTGGAGAGGCAAGCCTAAATCATGCAATAAAAGAATATAAAACAGTATTGATGTTAGCTTTGTGCTAAAAATCACAAAGACAAATAATACAGAGTCCTTGCCCTCCAAGAGCTGAGAGTATATCAGAGTGATAGACATTTGAACAGACCATTGGAATGCAGTGTGAGCAGCGCTCTAATAGAAATACACAGCATTTGATGGATGCCCATGGAAAGGACTCTAATCTCACATGGCGGGGGGTAGGGTGGTGGGGGACAAGACTCACTGGAGGGTGTGAGGACATGACAACTGGAGCTGCCTCCTGAAGGATGAGTAGGAGTGAGCTTCTATCTTGCAAGCATATTTTATAATCAAGAGCAATAAATCACTCAGACAGCAGTTACGTTGCATTTTTATTGAGAACAGTTCCAGTAGCACCCTTTATTTCACCTATCATAACACTTATCACTCTGTATTGTAATTACCTGGGCTCTTGTCTATCTCTACCATCCTCCGAGGTCCATGTTAACAGGGACTGCGCCAGTCTTTGCTCTATCCTCAGCATCTAGCACAGGGCCTGGCAAAAGATGATCAAGAGATGTGTTGCAGGAAGAGAGGACATCATGAGAACATTTTACATACAGGCATTAGAAATAACTGTTGGCGGAACAATAGTAACGTTTGGTTAAAATATGGTTAAACTGTAGAAGCAGCTTGCGTGTTACCTTGCTTTTAGTCAATACCTATGATAGTAAAGTCACACAGCTTGGATTGTGTCTTTGAGCTGCTGTAAAAGATCCAGGTACCTGATCAATGCTTACTGCATAGAAATGCAAAAAACAAACAAACAAACAAACAAACAAACAAAAAACTAGAAGCAACTAGTCTTCATGCTTTTTACACAAAACGGAGGTTTGTTTCCCAAGCTATTTATTTGCCTGCTAAATTTAATGACAAGGATTCCATTCCATGTTTTATAAGTGTGTGTGTGTGTGTGTGTGTGTGTGTGTGTGTGTGTGTAACCTATATGGATGTTTCTATTGTGTGCTATAACCTAATAGGAACCTAAGTTGAAAGGGGGAGCTAACCTCCTTGCTTTCAGTGGAGAAGCAGTAAATGTGAACTTGAGGCTTAGTGGTTTATGATGCGTGGAGACTTACCGTGGTCCCGTGAAAAACATCCCACTCCATAAAGAACATTGGTATTTGTAATAAATTAAATCCTAAATAGATTCTAGCAATGGTTCTCAAGTAATAGAGTGCATCAGAATTACTTAAAGGGATTCTCATAAATTGGGGACTATAGACTATACCCGCAGGGTGTTTGACCAGTAGATCAGGCTGAGGCTAAGTATTTTATCTCCAAGTCCTCAGCCCTGTTGGTGCTCCCCTTTGGGGACCTTCCGTGAGAAGGACTGGGTTACATGAATGCCTTACCTCATACTAAACCTTCACGAACCTCCCACTTCTTCTTTCCACTCCTATGGAAATGTCCACATTTGTGTTTATGAACTCCTGTCTTTGAGAGTCACTTAGAAATGTGGAGAAGTGGTCATGGACTGTTGTAATACACACACATTTTTATTGTTTCTTTTTAAGATTAAAAAATATTCCTAAAATCATGTGTCTGCATACACATACAAGTGCAGATGCCTATAGAGCTCAGAAGAGGACATTAGTTCCACGGAGCCCCCTGACATGGGTATGCAGAACCAAGCTCTGGTCTTCTATAACAGCAGCAAATGCTGTTAAATGTTGAGTCATCTCTCCTGTCTTTTTTATTGCATTTCTTTGGGCAATGGGAAAAGTGAAAAGTCAGAGATATTAGATTGTAATGATGGTAATACCACAACTTGGCTTTTCCTTTTCTGGAAATCTGATTGGTGGATTAGCCCGACCACTGTGATGACATAAGCAATAATGGGCAGACAAGATGCCTCACTGGATAACCGTGGTTGCTGCTAGGCCTGATGACTTGACTTGATTCGCCAAGATCCACACAGTGGAAGAGAGAACAAACTCCAGAAAATTGTTCTCTGGACTTCCATGTCTGCCATGGCACGAATTGGACTACCTGTCTCCTCGAGCAGTCAAGCGAGTCTAAAAAGGTTTAAGTTAGACAAATATTACTTTAAACCCATCATTGAAGGAAGTAAGATGGCACAGGGCTGTAATCCCAGGACTCTGGAAGCTGAGACAGGAAAAATTATGAATTAAAGGACTGCCTAGGCTATTTTTTTTTATTTTATTTTTTAAGATTTATGTATTTATTTTATGTATTAAGTCCACTGTAGCTGTCCTCAGACACACTAGAAGAGGGCATCAGATCTCATTATAGATGGCTGTGAGCCACCATGTGGTTGCTGGGAATTGAACTCAGGACCTCTGGAAGAACAGTCAGTGTTCTTAACCACTGAGCCATCTCACCAGCCCCCTGCCTAGGCTATTTAGGGATATCTTGTGTCAAGTTTTTTAAAAAAATGTACTTGCGAGGCAGTAGACAATGCATCTCTTTCTTACTATCTTTCTTTGGAATGTTATCTCACTGTATAACCTAGGCTGGTGTCTTAGGGTTTTACTGCTGTGAACAGACACCATGACCAACCGGAGTCTTGTAAATGACAACATTTAATTAGGGCTGGCTTACAGGTTCAGAACTTCAGTCCAGTATCATGAAGGTGGGAACATGGCAGTATCCAGGCAGGCATGATGCAGGAGGAGCTGAAAGTTCTACATCTTCATCTGAGGGCTGCTAGCAGAATACTGACTTCCAGGCAGCTAGGGTGAGGGTCTTAAGCCCACACCCACAGTGACACACCTATTCTAACAAGGCCACACCTCCTCATAGTGCCATTCTCTGAGCCAAGCATATACAAACCATTACGGCTGGCCTTCAACTCAAGGTCCTACCTAAATCTCAAATGTTGGGGTTGCATGCAGGTACCACCTTGCCTGGATAGAGTCAGTATTATTTTTTTATGATTAAAACATAGATCCTGAGGTGACAGTGCCTATAGCTGAACTTGTAGTCTATCATTAATAGTTGAGTAGTTTGTGTATGTTAATTATTTTTTATTTTATTTATTTATTTATTTATTTATTTATTTATTTATTTTTTGGTTTTTCAAGACAGGGTTTCTCTGTGTAGCCCTGGCTGTCCTGGAACTCACTCTGTAGACCAGGCTGGCCTGGAAATGAGAAATCCACCTGCCTCTGCCTCCCAAGTGCTGGGATTAAAGGCGTGCGCCACCACCGCCCGGCAATTAATTTTGTCTGTGACTCCGTTTCTGTATCTGAAAATTTGGAAACATATTTTTTTTATTGCTGTGACAAAATACCATAACAAAAAGCAGCTTATAAAATAAAAGAGTTTATTTTGACTTACAGTTCCAAACGCAGAGTACCGAATGGCAAGGTCAGCAGGACAGCAGGCAGGCCTGACCGCAGGAGAACACAGCTGAGAGCTCCTACATCTCTCCACAGGCAGAAAGCAGAGGAAGCAGACAGGAAGCAGGGCAAGCTGGATACTCTCAAAACCCGCCCCTGGTGACATACATCCTCCAGCAAGGCTTCTCATCCTGAATGTCCCATAACCTCTTCAAACAGTGCCACCAGCTGTGAGCCAGGTACTCAAATATAGGAGACTTTGAGGGACATTTCTTGCTCATAACACCATACATATTGTGTAGGGAATTATATATATTTTTTTATATTTATATAATTACTAGTATAAATATTACCATGGTGGCTGTTGTTACTGGTGGTGATGTTGGCTGTGGTCTCAGTATTGCAGTACTGAGCGTAAAACCCAGACACACGCGCTTGCTGACAAAGCACTCTATCACACTGTATCACCCAGTCTAGCTCGTGTTATTGTCATTTCCAGTCTCCTTGCCCCATCTGTAGATTGTGTCCTGTAGTAGCCATTACATGAACTACAGTGACTACCTTTGTACAGAGGATGCATACTATTCTTTTTTCTTATCATAATTCCTTAAAAAAAAAAAAAAACCACAGTATACTAACTATTTGCACAATATTTACGTTGTATTAGGTATTTATCTAGAAGTGGCTAAAAGTATATAGAATTATGTATTTATGTGTGTATGTATATGTATGTATATATGATATATGTATAGTGGGGTTGAGAGATGAATCTCCCATGGATGCTGAGGGATGACTATATTTTAATTTAATATAAGAAATAGTCAGTTCCTCAAACTAAAACTGAACAGGAAACCAAAACAGGCACCGTGGTTTACTGGCCTCAGCAATCTAGGGACTAGACTTTTATGCCCATGAGAAGATGATCTTCCTAAAACTGTGTCTTAGTTAAGACTGTTAAGTTTCTCCTCACCTGATGAGAATGCTAGTTTACTTTAGGCTGAGTTGTAGTTAGAAAGTCTTTTTTAAATCTATAAAACCATACACCTTTGGCTCTCATGATGAATAGAGTACACGTTTATAGTCTTTGGATGGAGAAATTAACATACTAATTAATGTGTGCTGATGAAATTCCTATGGCACACCAAAGAAGAAAATGGAAAACCCTTTCAGAGTTACCCCTGAACCAGGCTGTCCAAGGTAAAAATCTCTAGATCAAATCTCTTTGAAAATAAGCCCTAGAAAGACAAATGGAAAAACATTTTCAGAAATAGTCTATTATGAGTTACATTGAACAAATCCAATAAATAATATTTATCATAAAAAACTTTATTTTTATTTGTTTTTTATTTTTTGATTTTTCGAGACAGGGTTTCTCTGTGTAGCCCTGGCTGTCCTGGAACTCACTCTGTAGACCAGGCTGGCCTCGAACTCAGAAATCCACCTGCCTCTGCCTCCCAAGTGCTGCATAAAAAACTTTATATGGCAGAGCAGTTTAATAGAGTGGCACAGAAAAATATAGCCCTATTAAAGATATCTAAGATGCAAATTTTACTTTAGAAATTAAGAAGAAATAGAACTCTTGACTACAAGATAGAATTTCAAAAGTACCCTCACTAGAAACACGAAGGGGAACAGCGTAGCGAAGAAACGGCAACAATGATTACCAAAGATGCAACCGCTGATGGAGAAGCAAGGACAGCAAAGCAGAGCGATCAATGGCGCGTCTGCCTGACCTTTGCAGCTTGGGTGGTAAAAAGGTAGCTAATCCTACCAGGTGACAATCATGCCACCACCATGATTTTGAGCCAAAATTGAAGCACGCTTTAATTAAATACTGGCCAGTATGATGGAATCTGGCCAGGTCCATTCCAGATGTTTCCAGAAAATGGCCATGAACTAAGTTGGCCAGGTGCTTATAAAGGCTATGTGTTTCCCACTTCGTCCAACTTGGGGGGAAGAATACATTCTGACATATTTCCTGCCTACGAATCTCCCAGCTATACGTGATCAAATATATCCAGTGCAGTTGGGTCAACCAAACTTGTTTTGGTCAGTGGGAACCTGTGCTTGTTATCTTATATGAACAATAGCCTTCAGCATCTTAGGAAATATCTGTTCTTGGGCAAGGGGCGTATATGCTACAGGCTTTTTTGTTTGGTGGATCTCTTAAGCAAAGTAATAAAACCTTAAACCATGACTTTGGCTCTCACAGGGTCACACCTGGGAGACTCCTTGGTCCTAGAGAAATGTGAATGGTGTGTTACTCTATTCAAAGACAGTAATGGGATGACAGGCTAGAAGGAAAGGATCCAACCGAGGAATTCCATTACTTAGGAGTATTAAGAACTGGGGAGAGGAACCTCTGAAGGGATAAGACTAAACTTTCTGGAACTGATGACTATGAATTCTAAAAATAATTTAAAAATAAAAAAATAAAAATCTTAAGATTACTCTTAAGATTCAGGAATCATTGCTATCAAGATTGAGACCCTTGTAGTAGGGCAGGCCCATAATCCCAGGACTTGAGAGACTGAAATGAAAGATGACTTTGAAAGCTAGAATGGACTATATAATAAGATTTTTGACTTAGAAAACAAGAAACAAGATATCAAGAATGATAGCTAAAAAGAAACTTATCCATACACATCAAAGACAAAAGGTTCAAAGTTAGCACACTGTGGTGGTTTGAATATGCTTAGCCTAGGAGTGGTATTATTAAGAGGCGTGGCCTTTTTGGAGGAAGTGTGTCACTGTGGGAGTGGGCAATGAGACTCTTCCTAACCAACTGAGAGCCAGTTCTCATAATAGCCTTTAGATGAAGAGGTAGAACTCTCAGCTCCTCCTGCACCATACCTGCCTGCCATGTTCCCACCAAGATGATAATGGACTGAACCTCTGAACCTGTAAGCCAGCCCCAGTTAAATGTTGTCCTTGTAAGAGTTGGTCATGGTGTCTGTTCACAGCAGTAAAACCCTAACTAAGACACATGGCAAGGAAAGAGAATAGCTGCAAAGGAATAAAATGCAAAAGGGACAAAGATAACGCAAATACCATTATGAAACTGATAAACTGATGATTTAAGAGCTGCATAATAAACAGGGGAAACACATATAGTGTTTACAAGGTAAAGCAGAGCCCCGCCCAACTCCCACCCCGTGATACAAACCTATTCATTCTCACATTACTGCTAAAAAAGGAGAGAGCCTTGCTTGTGGCCCAGCCACGCCCCAACCAAGCCTGATGCTGATGAATGCCACCTGGTGGCACACGCCTTTAATCCCAGCACTTGGGAGGCAGAAGCAGGCAGATTTCTGAGTTCAAGGCCAGCTTGGTCTACAGAGTGAGTTCCAGGACAGCCAGGGCTATACAGAGAAACCCTGTCTTGAAAAACCAAAAAAAAAAAAAAAAAAAAAAAAAGAAGAAGAAGAAGAGAGAGAAGCCTGAGAAGGCCCGTCTTTCTAAAGTAACTTTGATCTGCTTTTACTACTAATAGTAGCCAAATGTAAAAAGAAAAACATCACCACAGATTAATCTGCGGGATCTGCCAGTAATAAGGTAGAGCTTTGTGACTGATGGCAGGGGGCTGACTGAATGAGTGAATGTATGAAGGAATGTATGAATGAATGAAGCGAAGAGTCAGAATTTAGACTTTTAAAAATATCAGACCAAATTCTAGAAGTGCTACAATGAAAAAATAAGAGAGAGAGAAAACAAAACCTGGATAAAAGAACCATTTAAGGAAATGTTGACTTGCAGAGACATTGGCTTGAGGAAAAAAAAAAAAATTACTGGGTGAATTCCTAAGTGCAAAAAGAGTGCCCACAGGGAGGTTTGGTATTCACGTTAATTTGCATGGTTTAGGAGATTTCTTGCCAAAGGCTTCTGCCTCAATAGTGCCCCAGGGCATCTCTGTGGCAAAGCAAAGTTTCTTTAGAAAAAGCCTTCTCAGGCTTTACCACACTCAGCTTTACCACAAAAAATATAAATGCACCTGCATGGGTTTGTATGTGTTTAGATTCGGATGTGTTTTACTGATACCCATTCATAGTTCTTCTAATGGAACTTTGTATTCAAGCAGCTCGATATATCATTAGTAATAAAATTAAATTCCTTTCAGAATCAATAACTGCTTGTTCAGGTACACGTGGCTGAAGTTCCTGTTCTGCGTTTTAAAAGGCGCTGTGTGATGTTCAATGGACTCCTTTATTGTGGCAATCAATGTTTGACATTCTAAAGGTTTAAATCATTTAGTCTAGAGTCAGATTTTAATAAAATTATAAACTCCCTGGATCTTTAATTACATATTTACCAAGCCGTATCAAGTCAATGCTTCCAGAAGCCTTCTTTTGTTCAGAAACAAAAGCCTTCTTTTCAGTGTTTCCTCAACAACTACTGGCCCCTAATAAAAGTGCTCACAATCATTGGCATGTTCTAAAAAAAGAAAACAATTCTAGTGCTTTCCTTAATATTAGCACAGTGTGAACTGTGCAATGAATAATTTAATGCACATGTGATCAGAGAGAGAAAGATAGAACAAAATCACAGGTGTGGGTGGAAGTAGAAAGGAGTTCAAGGTTCTGGGGCTTAAGCATTTGCTTAGACCCTAAAATGTTTTGAACTATAAACTGACAATTCCCAGGCCTTACCTTTGTGGTCTGAGCGTGCTATCAACTTTCAGGAAGGTAGGCTCACATGGCCTACCCTTGGGCCCTAGGTGGAGGGAGGAGTTTGAAGGGCTCTAGTAGGTCCCAGCATGGCAGACATGGCTCTGGCAGACCTGGCCCTTCCCCATTCCTTGTTCATTGTTAAACTATAGACTATGTTCCTAAAGTTAGCCACTCAGGTCTATTCCCTTATTTGGCTACACCCTCCTCTTGCTGCTGACCACCAAGGTGCAGCTATCAATCAAAAGCCCGCCCCCCCCCCCCTGCTCACCTGATTAACATGCCAATCAAAATTAAACACCTCATCCTAACAAGGGGTTTTCTCTTTTTTCTTTCTAAACCACCATGTGCTTATAGGCCACACCTGTCTCCTCTCTATCCAGAGGTAGTCCTTTGTCTCCTTTTTTCCTTTCTTTTGTTCCCTTCTGTTAGTATTCTGTCTAAACTCCACCTCCACAGTTACCTGGCAACAGCCAGGTATGCTCCTCCCCACAATTACCTAGCAATAGCCAGGTAGGCTTGGTCCACTATAAAAGGGGCTGCTTGCCTCCTCCTCTCTCTCTTACCCTCTTAACTCTTAATCTCTTACCCTCTTGCCTCTCTGTCCCCTCCCCCCTTCCTCTCTCCACGTAGTCATGCTCTCTCTCTCTCTCTCTCTCTCTCTCTCTCTCTCTCTCTCTCTCTCTCTCTCTCTCTCTCTCTCTGCCTCCACTACCCTCCTGGCCCCCTTCCCCATGCCCTCAATAAACTCTATTCTATACTATAGCGCTGTGTGACTGGTCCCTCACAGGAAGAGATGCCTCTACATAGGCCCGCTGAGACATGCCCTTCCCCATACCTCTCCACACACCCACAGAACATACTCTCTTTATCTCTTTATCTTTTTTATAAACTCTTCACCTTCCCCTTCTCTATCTCCTGTCTTTGTCTCTTATTCCCTGCCTTCTGTCCCTCTGGGGAAAATAAATCTTTGTTCTGAGAACATGGTCTTGGTGTGTCCTGTGCCGACTCTGGTCCTTTCGGGGTTTCCTACACATCAGGAACCCTAACAATTCTGTCACTTACACTAAGTCTACACATAACCACCGAATCTGCAAACTTCTGGGCCCCGAAATGCTTCCGAAGGTCTTCTGGAACAAAGCTACCGTGTTCAGGGTTTTAGCTCTCGTTACATGCCCGGAACTAAGCGTGCGAGCATGCGTGCCTGCGTGCGAGCATGCGTGCCTGCGTGCGTGCATGCCTGCGTGCGAGCATGAAACCACGTGCATACAGCAGCCAGGGGACATCAGATGTCTTCCCCTATGGCACTCTTTGTAATTCTCTTCGAGACAAGCTCTCTCACTAAATCTGAATCTCATCATTTCAGCTCAGATGACTGCCCAATTAGCTCCCTAGATCCACCTGTCTCCATTCCGCAACACTGGGATTACCAACACTTGTGCCATGCCCAGTTTTTTATCTGGTGCTGTGGATTTGAACTCAGGCCCTCATGCTTGCAGATCAAGAGCTCTAACCCATTGAGTCCTCACCCTAGCCCAAATCAAGATCTTTAAATGTAGACGTAGGAACAGTCACCTCTCTAAGGGTTAAGTTCTGACACCTGAACAGACTTTGATCTGTATGTGTCATCCTGTTTCTTCCATCTCAGTCTCATCTCGGCCCAAGGACCTACATACAAAAGGACTCCCTTCTCTACTAACACCTTAATCCAGTTTAGTCCAGACTAGGATACCCAGCTGAAAAGTTTTCTAATTTTCTGGAAAGTGGTCATAGAGTACCTCTTGTTTGCAGAATGCTGTGCTAGGTTCTGTGGAAGACATGGGAGGACTTAGATGCATCAAGAGATTTGACATGTTCTCACACCTCAAGCAGATGGCTGAGGAGTCCGGTTGTAACATCTGCCAAAGAATCTCATTAATTCTGCTACATTTTGAAAATTGACATTTAGAACTATGATTTAGGACCAGGGAAGTTAAATAGGCAAAGAAAAAGACTAAATTGTTTTCCAAAGTCAAGAAAGGTGGTGAGCAGTTTTGTTCTGTTTTGTTTGTTTGTCTTTTGTTTTAATTCAGGAAGATAAATAAAAATTCGAAGCTGCTTAAATCAAGTCAAGACTGGTCCATGAGCAGCCATCATTTCTCGGGACAATTACCAAGTTGTCAGATATTTTTGGAAGCTATGAATCTTAGGATTTCCATTTCTGTGAAGAGACTCCATGACCAAGGCAACTCTTATAAAGGACAACATTTAATTGGGGCTGGATTACAGGTTCAGAGGTTCAGTCCATTATCATCATGGCAGGAAACATGGCAGCATCCAGGCAGACATGATGCTGGAGGAGCTGAGAGTTCTACATCTTGATCTCTTCCACACTGGGCAGAGCTTGAGTGTAGCATCTCAAAGTCCGCCCCCACAATGACACACTTCCTCCAACAAGGCCACACCTACTCCAAGGCCACGCCTCCTAATAGTGTCGTTCCCTGTGGGCCAAGCATTCAAACACTTGAGTCTGTGGGGGCCAAAACTATTCAAACCACCACGCTGCATTTAGTGTTTCAATAAGATCCTGTCTTGGGTCCTGTCTTGGGTAGAAATGGAAGAACCTGTTTTTCCTTAAGGAGCATACCTTACCACTAGTCCTGTGATGGAAGATGGCAGGTAGACAGATCTTAGACAAACAAATGATTCATCTCAGAACTGGCACCTGATCAGCTGAATGTCTGGAAGACAGTATTTATTTATTTATTTATTTATTTATTTATTTATTTTTGCTTTTTCAAGACAGGGTTTCTCTGTGTAGCCCTGGCTGTCCTGGAACTCACCCTATAGACCAGGCTGGCCTCGAAGGAAGACAGTATTTAAATCACTTTAGATAGCTGATGCCAGAAAGAGAGATGCTACCACCCTGGGAAACACACACACACACACACACACACACACACCACACAGAAGTAGTTGCTTACTGTGTAGCTATGTGTACCAGATGGACACACTTAACCTGACAAAAGATGTAATAGTCTGTGCACTGGATTTGTCTTCCAGATTCCAAGCTGTGAGACTTGTATCCAGATGTGATTTCTTTAAGCCTGAGCTGTCCAATACAGTAGCCAAGAGCCACCTCTGAGGTTCAGCAGGTGAAATGTGCCTAGTGAGAATAAGAATGTGTTGTAAGTATGATATTTCAGGGATACAGATCTCGTTAATGTCTTATAATACTGATCACATGTTAAAATTGTACTTTTTGAGTTAAATAGAATACATTTTTTAATGTGACTTCACTTGGTTATGATTTTTTATTTCTAGAAAAATTTGAATTTTTGCTACATCTACTTACAAATTTTAAAATTCCATTTAACAGGTGTTACAGAATGCTATTAATCGTCACTATTTTCAGATAGTGATCATTTCCCATATACAATAACCTGGAGCATCTTGAATTTAGATAGAATGTCCACTAATGCCAGTTTCAACATAGTTATTCTAACAGAGAATATCACACCCACTATATTCTGTGTTCTGTAAAGCAGACAGGAAATGGCAGCACAGATAAAGCCACATGTCTATTATTACATTGAGAGGAGGCACATTGAGAATAAGCCTACAAAAAGGGTCACTTGTATTCCGGGCCCCTTCCGAGTCCCCTTCACCCACGAAAGAGACACGTGAGGCAGTGTTTGGGTAGTTACTACAACGAGGCTTTATTCTTGTATCAGCAGAAGCGGAAGACCCCAAGCCCCAGAAAGGCACTGCTATATGTACCCTAGAGTGGCATGTTCACTTCTGATTGGCTGTTCACTCATCACCCCATATTACGCCCCGGGATGGGCAGTGGCTTGGCTCGCTTTTGCCTTTTGCACCTGCGCAGTTTAGTTGTTTACTAGTGGGAGCACCGGATGCCAGTGCCATCTTGTAATGGAGAATGTTGTCACGCTCACCGCGGCTCCTAACACACTTACCAACAGTTTTATGATTCATGAACCTTTCCATGTCTCCTCTTCAGGAACTGGGCTGGACAGCTAGTTCACAGCAGTACTGGATGTGCCACCCCAAGATCCTGTGGCCACTAAAACTGATACTGTTTGGCCCAATTGGGAAAAAAAAAAAATTATCCAGAAACCAATAAAACGTATCTGTGAGTTCTCAGAACAAAGAGACTGGAAAACAAAATGGAAGCCTCCTTGAGCACAGGGCTATGGCATAAGCTTCGAACCCCCATCACCCTGTGTGCTGAAACCTTAACCCTTCCATATAACTAAATTTGAAAACAGGGACTTTAAAGACAGGGCTGAGGTCTACAAAAGTTGCACAGTGGTACAGGGCTTGCTTAGAATGTGAGCCCTGAGTTCAATCCCAACACTGAGGAAGGAAGGAAGGAAGGAAGGAAGGGAGGGAGGGAGGGAGGGAGGGAGGGAGAGAAAGGGAGGGAGAGAAGCCTAATCTGATCAGACTGGTGCCCCTAAGGAAAAGAAAAGACAGATCTTGTTTTCTTTCCACACAGTGCAGAGAAACAGACTCTGTGAAGACACAGCCAGGAGGGTACTTTTCCCAACAAATGGAACCTTCTAGTACATTGATCACAGACTTTTAGCCTCCAAGATTGTGAGAGAAAATAAACGTATTTGCTTAAATCACTCAAGCTGGGCTATTTGATTACAGCAGCCCAGAGTAGGCTAACACAACTCTTCCCTCCTCTTCCTACTCTTCCAGACAGAGGACCTTGCTGAGTTGCCCAAGCCTGCCTTGAATTCTTATGCTGAAGATGTCTTCTTGCCTCTCTCTTTCATGTAGCCGAGACTCTAGGCTCTGCTCTGGTTAATAAAATTCTTATAAGGGATTCCATAGAACGAAATTGTAAAACTACTGCAATGGGCCTCTAACTGCCTTCCTCGGCTCCAAGTATTATCATAGATACACAGAAGGGAGAATCTGCCTTGAATTCTTTTTTCCCCCCTCTTTTCCTTCTTTCCTACCTCCCTGCATTTCTTTCTTTCCTTAGAGACACAGTCTTTCTTATATAACCCAAGTTGACCTTACGCTCTTTGTAAGAGTTCAAGGGATAGCCTTGAACTCTGCATCCTTCCTGCTTCTGCCTCCCAAGTGCTGACATTACAGGGGAGTACCACCATGTCTAAATTGATATTTACAAGTGTACATGTGTGTGCATGTGAATGAGTGCACGTGTGTGCGTGTGTGTATATGTGTGTGTTGCAAACAGGTAAGTATGTGGGTACATTTTACTGTCAAAGCAGAATAGTGTGTTCTTTCTCTATCACTTTCTGTCTTACTGACTTGAGACAGGGTCTCTCACCAAATCAGAGGCTATCTATCTATCTATCTATCCATCCATCCATCCATCCATCTATCTATCTATCTATCTATCTATCTATCTATCTATCTATCTATTTATCTATAACACAGCAAATCAGCTTTTTTAAAAAGTATTTTTTAAAAAGTATGTGAGTATACTGTAGCTGTCTTCAGACACATCAGATCCCATTGCAGATGGTTGTGAGCCACTATGTGGCTGCTGGGAATTAAACTCAGGACCTCTGGAAGAGCAGTCAGTGCTCTTAACCACTGTGCCATCTCTCCAGCCCTAGGCTCACCATTTAAGTTAGACTGGCTGGCCAGAAATCTTTCAGAACAGCAGTCTTTGCCTGGGGCTAGAGCCATGCCCAGTAATTTACATGGATGTTGAGGATTCAAACTCAGGTCCTTTGGCTTGCAGAGCAAGCATTCTTACCTACTAAGCTGGCTGCTTGGCCTTCTGGCTTCATGTTATATTGTTATAGGGCCACTAAAGAAGTAAGCAAGTGGTCTCAAGAATGATAAATCCCTGCTCTCATAGAGTTTACTTGGAAATATTCCAATTTCTGCTGAGCTGCAAGAGCTCAATATATTTTTTTCTTGCTGAGAATGTAACTTAGAAATTTCAAGAGAAGTATAAAAACCTTAGGAGATGTCATTCTAATGAATACCGAAGAGATTCTTATCTTGTTCTTTTCTCTTATGTTCCAGATAGTTCTTAATTTAATACATTTTCACCCAGGTATTCTACTAATAAAAGAATATGCTAAAATCAGACCATTATCTCTACTAATTTAATGTGGTGAACTATTTATTTTAATTCTAGACAGATGACTGACTAACTTCACCACCATTAAGAATAATGTGTAAGCCAAACACAAGAGGAAGAGCAAGAGGAAGGATTCTGGGCCCTAGGGGATAGGAACTCCACAGGAAGACCAACAGAATCAGCTAACCTGGACCCTAGGGGCTCTCAGAGTCTGGACCACCAACCAAAGAACATACACAGGCTGGACCTAGGCCTCCCTACACATCTGTAGCAGATGTGCAGCTTGGTCTTCATGTGGTCTGGAATGGGACTCTCCCAAAAGCTGTTGCCTGTATGTGGGAGAGGCTGGGTTGCCTTGTCCTCTAGCTGGGGTCCCTTGTCTGGCCTTAGTGGGAGAGGAAGTGCTTACCCTCACAGAGACTTGAAGTACCAGGGTGGGGGAGATACACAAGGGGGGCCCCACCTGCTCAGAGAAGAGGGAGGGTTGTGGGGAAGGATTGTGGGAGGGGGTGACTGGGAGTGGGGCAGTGAACAGGATGTAAAGTGAGTAAGTAAAAAATTAAATAAAAAAAAAGATGTGTAAAGGGGCTGGCAAGATGCTTTAGTGGACAAAGGCACTAATCACCTGAGTGGGCTCCCAGAGGCCCCCATAATGGAAGGAGAGAACGGACTCTTGTAAGTTGTCTTCTGAGACATGTGCAATGTTCCCTGACCCCCAAACAAATAAATACGTGTGAAAAAAAAAAAAAAAAACTAAACTAAAATCCATTTACACAGAAGAATCATGTGTGGAGCTTCTTTTTTTTTTTTTTTTTTTTCCTTTTTTTTTCTGGTTTTTCGAGACAGGGTTTCTCTGTGTAGTCCTGGATGTTCTGGAACTCACTCTGTAGACAAGGCTGGCCTCGAACTCAGAAATCCACCTGCCTCTGCCTCCCAAGTGCTGGGATTAAAGGTGTGTGCCACCACTGTCCAGAGTGTGTGGAGATTCTTAAAAACCCAGATTCTGGGGCCCCACCTCTAAGCATTTCTACCAGGGAGATGTCTAGGATGAAATCCAGTCTCCGTATTTAAAGTATCAGCCTCTAGAAAGACAAATGGTTCTCAACCCCCACAGGGATCTCATATCAGATATCCTGCATATAAGATATTTACATTATGACTCATAACAATAATAAATTACTAGTTATGGCTGGGGGTTCTCCACAACGTGAGGAACTGTATTAAAAGGTTGTAGCATTAGGAAGGTTGAGAGTACTGCTCTAGACCCTTTTTTTTTTTTCCTCAATAAAAACCTTTCAAGTTAAAAACTAAAATTTATAACAGGCCAGCCTGGGCTACACAGTGAGACCCTATTTTCAAAACAATAACAGATCCCTCCCCCCAAAAAAACCCAACAGAATGCCCCAGTCATTCAGCACCCACAATAAATATTTTGACTTTCAATTGATGTTCAACTTGGATTTCAGGCCATCTTGGCCCCTGTTCTCAACCTGCTGTCTGGTGAGTCCACTCACGATGTACTCAAGTGTGTTGTTCAGCACCTACTGTATGGCAAAGATGTCGTCTGTGGTTCCTGCTTCTACCTTTGTGAGCTCAGAGCTCTACTCATCTGAGGTGGGGATGCTGAACTGGTGGGCTTCCAAGTTCATCTGGGGCAGCTCCTAGAGGGGCATCCTCAAAGACAGAGAGCACAGCCTGGGAAGTAAGCATGGAGCCTCTAAGCAGCCCAGGGAAGCCAGTTTAAAGCATGGAGGGGAGCACACAGTAGGTCAATGGGCTGACCTCAGCTGTCGGACATGAAAACCTGGACCCCACTCTCAGTTGATCAAGATTCAAGGTCAGCTTCAGCTACAGCTACGCAGTGAGTTTGAACCGGGCGTGTTTAATGTTGAGGGCGTGGAAGTGCCGGGGATGCCAAGGTGGCGCCGCAATTAACAGACTTTCCATCAGGAGGCGCCATGGACAACAGCCTGAGCTCATGAGCAACATGACTCTAAGTTGCAAGGAAATCTGATGGACAATTTGCTTTATATTCAAAGAAACTATATTCAATGTTAGCTATATGCTTACTGTGAGAATAATTATACCACGGACTATATATGGGTGCCCAGTTTTGCACTCTCAGTTACATCTTCAAGGATGGCATCATAAGTAAAACATGGCATTCATCTCATTTACTGTGGCATACACAAAGCATGTGCTAAAAAAAATGTCAGCACTCTATCTGAAGGCACGTTTGTTAAAGGTGTGAAGAATATTTGCATTTCACAGTAAGGTTTAAGCTAAAATGAACAATGGAAGGAAAGGAGAATTGTGCCCAGTCATTCAAGTAGGTAGAGTGGATAGCAGTGGTCACAGTAGGTACCATGTGTTCACTATGTGTTCGCTTCCTGGGCTGTAGTGATGCTGTGGGAGGGAGGTCTGTCTTCAGATCTAATAATGAAGTAAGACAAGAGACCTGCCACAGGTGACTGACACAAGAGAGGAGGCAACATGTCAGTGACTGGAAAGTTGAAAGTGAACCCTGAGGATTCCTAGCAGGGGGTGCTCATTCTTCCCTCAACAAAAGCCGACTTTGAGGGGTGCATGGAAGATAAACCAGGGGAGGTAGGCAAGAGCTAGCACACTAAGAGTTCTCTGTGCTCAGCCAAGGGGGTTGATGTGCCTCTTGGAGCCATTGGCTGACTTTAAAGTAAGGAAATGGCCTATGTTAATTCCTTTGGGAATTACTGAGCCCCACTGCCCGACTGGCACTGGGTGGAGATATCCATCGGCATCAGCTGGAGAGTTGATGGCTCTGAGCCAGGGTTATCCATGGAAGTACAATCTATTTATCTATTTTGTCTATTTCTCCAATGGATTTTTATAGAGGTGTGAAAATGAATGAACCATGAGCATGACTGAATGTCACAAACACACATAATTAATGCTATATAATTGAATTTATATAAAATTCAAAAGCAAGCCAAAACTAATTTGTGGTATTGGGATCAGGATTTGGGCTACCTTGAGATACGAGGATGAGCCTGGGATTTAAGAGGAACTTCTAGAGTGCGGAATTACGCCATTTCCTTTTTCCTCTCCCCCCCCCCCCCCCCCCCCCCCCCACCGCTCCTCATGTATCTTACTTACCCTTTGCTTTCTCTCAAATTCATGGCCTCTGGTCTCTTTTACTTTAATGCCTGATATTGAAAATCTAGCCAGGTACCTGAGTCCTCAATAGAGGTCATGAACCTTGGAGAACTTACAACTGCCATTTTACTATACCAGAATAAAACAATTCCTATCTGAATTCTAAATTTTTTTTTTTTTTTTTTTTTTTTTTTTTTTTTTTTTTTTTTTTTTTTTTTTTTTTGGTTTTTCGAGACAAGGTTTCTCTGTGTAGCCCTGGCTGTCCTGGAACTCACTCTGCTGGCCTCGAACTCAGAAATCCGCCTGCCTCTGCCTCCCAAGTGCTGGGATTAAAGGCATGCGCCACCACCGCCCGGCAATATTTGTTTTTATACCCACAGATAAGTATAGTTCTCATCCCCCAACAAAGAAATTGCTCCTGGCAATAGATGGAGACTGTTGCAGAAAACAACCACCAACCAACCAAAGCGTGGAGAACAAGAGATTGTGTGTTGCCCAGCCGCAACGGTATTGTCTTAAATTATCTCTCAAGTTCTGATGTACAGACAAGCTAGCAGGTTACGACTACTGAAGACTGTGCTTAGAATATATACAGATAAAAACCTCTTGCCCCTCTTACAGGGAGAACCAGATGAACAAAGGGACAGAGTCAGTACTAAAATCACCTGTGCAGTGAATGCTGCTTACAAACAGCCAGGTAGTTGTCGGAAGGGTAGGGTACTGCCAGTTTATTGCTTGACTTGTTTTTATCAGTTTGCTTTTGTGTGTGTGTGTGCGTGTGTGTGTGTCTGTGTGTGTGTGTGTAAACCAGATGGTTGCAGGTGTCACACAGGTGATTTATCACTGAGCTTTATCTCCAGGCCTGATTCATTCTTGAACAAATATATACATAAATATTTTTTTTCCAAATTGTTTTCGTCTGTGATGTCCAGAACAGCCTAGAAGAAGCTGAGCACATCAAGAGGAGATGACCACAGTATCCGAATGCAGGACGCTGGCAGGTGGCTAGAGAGAGGACTGAGGAATGAGTGGGAAGACTTGTTTTGAAACTGCCACATGGCTTCTGATCGGTGTCACTAGAAAGAAGAAGAAAAAGAAAAAAAAAACGCTAAAAGAGCAAGAATAGAGAAGGATGGAATTTGCACTTCAAATACAAGCTGCTGCTTACGGATAGAGAAACTAGTCTATCGAGTACCTGAACTGCACGGAAAGTTGTCCCTTCATAGATGGAAAACTCAACAAGAAAACAGTAATATTCCAAAATGTCAAGTCACACCAGCAACTCAGAGGTGGGATTCCTTTACTGGTGTTACTTTAAAAATAATTATGTTTCATTAAAAACTGGGAACTTTCTCTCTGTCCCCACATCCCTTCTCTCCTGCTCTGGCATTTGCCAAAAATCAACTACCAAAACAATGGCGAAAGTGGGTAAGGAGTCCCTCCTCTTGCCAGGGTCTCTTGCCAGGGACAGCAGTGCTCCCTCTCTTGTTGGGCACTTCTTGTGCACAAAGAACTCTCCAGCTTTGAATGGGAAGTCTGAGACAAGAGGAGCTGCGAACTCGTGCATGCGGGCTGTGCACTGCAAGCTCTGTAGTTCCCTTCTGTGGACGCTGTCTATTTCTTTTTCCTGACCAATGAAAATCCAGCGCACGGCAAAGGGGCCTTCTTGCCTCTTACGCTCAAGTGTTGGACGAGCCAGCAAACGGCTACAGGAAGTCTTTTTCCGATGGTTTTCTCTTTTTGTGTTTTAAAATTTAGGATGCCAAGTAATGAGTTTCCTTATGACGTTTCCAAACCTTCTTTGCTTTCCCCCTCCTGGCCCCTGTCCCCGTCCTTTTAATCCGCTCCTCCCTATGTGGTTTTCTGTCTTCTCCCTGGGCTTCTCCAGCCTTGGTGTGGGGACCTGGGGACCGTTGTGGCTACATTAAAGTTCTTTGAGGTTAACTCAGAACTACAGACTTCCAAATCACACCTCAGACAATGGAGTTTGTCCTTAGAATCTGCATTTTTAGCCAGGAACACCTTTACTCTCAGCACTCAGAAGGCAGAGGCAGGTGGATCTCTATGAGTTTTGGTTAGCCTGGTCTACAGAGTGAGTTCCAGGACCACCAGGCCTACATAGTGAGAGCCCACTTGCTCTTGAACACCCCCTACCAAAGGATCTGCATTTTAAGCTTCTAATTGGGTAATTCTCACATTCTACATAAATAGAAGGTTTTTTTTGTTGTTTTGTTTTGTTTTTCGAGGCAGGGTTTCTCTGTGTAGTCCTGGCTGTCCTGGAACTCACTCTGTAGACCAGGCTGGCCTCGAACTCAGAAATCCACCTGCCTCTGCCTCCCAAGTGCAGGGATTAAAGGCGTGAGCCACCACTGCCCGGCTAAATAGAAGGTTTTAATGACTTGGAAAGAGACCACATTCAAGGATAAAGACTTCTTCTAAGTATATGAATCTTGGACTGAGCGTAGCAGGAGTTACCTGTGGTCCTAGCTATTCCAGATGCTGAAGGAGACAATCATTTGTGCTCAGGAGTTTTTAGTCAGCCTAGGTGGCACAGTGAGACTTTGTCTCTAAACAAAACATAAACCAGAACAAATCAAACTAAAATATAAAGGTGTATAAATTTTAGAGCATTTACTATAAAATAAAATAGAGATCACACCAATTCCTTGATGACTTGTTTTAGAATTAAAAAAAATGTGAACATAAATCTATAGGGGCAGACAGAGAAATATAGACAGAGAACTAGAGTGATAGCTTAATGTCAGGGATGGAGACGGAGTAGCCACTCATCCCTGTAAACTCAGTAACTGGGAGGCTGGTGGAGAAGGACTGTCATGAGTTTGAGGCTAGCCTGGGCTACTAAGTAACACTGTCTCAATAAATAAATAAAGGCATAAATAAACATTAGTGATACAAGGAGGTGCCTCATGATAAGGTCACACGTTTGTTGTGTCCAACCCAGAGTGTCACATTTGTCCCTCCTCGTGAGTGTGTACCATATACTCTTCAGGAATCATTGGTACCCGTTTGCAGACTCTTACCAAGCATGTCTGTTTTCAGTTTACATAATCTATGGAACAACTTGGAGGCTTAAATGTAAATTGTTGGTACTTCCCTGTACCCTAACAGGAGATTTGTGGCACTTTAAGTGGCCCTCAGCAGCTCGCTGTTGGACCTTATGGACAAAGCGGTGTTCACTGGAGGCTTCCTGTTGCGTCTTGATTTACAGCTTTTCAGTCTGTTCTCATAGTGAAAACTGCCCTGGCGTTTTGTTTTCCTTGAGAACTTTTTTTGATCTGTGTTCTCTTTAAGGTTTGGTGACCAGTGATTCACATAGTTGTGTGTGTATACACAGACAGCAGTGTTCTCTCAGAGATTCAGTTCTTGAATATGTTGCTGTATTATTACTCATGGGGACAGCGTTCTTGGCCTTTTGAAATCTCAAAAGCAATAGCAGAAGATATTAAATGTTCAATTAGTGAACATTTGATAAAGCTGAGAAATCATGGTTTTATTTTTTTTTTATTTTGGTTTTTTGTTTTGTTTATTTGGTTGGTTGGTTGGTTGGTTGGTTGGTTGATTGGTTTGTTCCAGATAGAAAAGCCAACCTGAGTTAAAACAACGACAACAAAAAGTTTAGCTAGCTATTTTCCTTGGAGCAATATTACTTTCCTTCTTACCTAGATTCCCTCAGCTACAGCTTCCCTCTAGGCCTCCAGTCTGATCAGGACCTGTCCCAGGCAGGAAGCTGCACCACAGGGATCTGCAGAGAAGGTAGGGATAACAAATCATAACCTGTGCAATGGTGCTGCCTCTTCCAGATGCCTCAGGCTTACTTAAGAAGAGGCTAACCTACCCTCTGAGCAACCGGCAGGGCCTGGGTGTGGCTGTTGAAAAAAAAAAAAAAAAAAGAAAAGCAATAAACAGTGAAAGGGAGAGGTTTGTTGTATACTAAGGACGGTAAGAAATCCGAAATCCCACAACCCGGAGCATTCAAGCTGGGAACCTAGGGAAGCCTGTGGTAGAATTTAGTCTGAGAACTAGAAGCCAGTGTTTGAGGGCAGGAGAAGCCCTAACGGGGTGGCATCCACTCTTCTGCATTTGGTTGTACATGAGCCCCAGCAGATTGCATGGACACCCACATTGGTAAGGTTGGAACTTTTGTACTCTGGCTTCTGATTCAAAGACAAATTTCCAGAAACATAAACATGTACGTGTTAGAAAAAAAAGATCTTGCCTGCTATCTGAGTAACCCTTAGATTAATTAAATTGAAGTGTAAAACTAACCATCATAGTGACCTTACTGATCATTCATGCGCAGCAGAGGTGGAGAAAGTAAGACTTCTATAGGAGCAGGCTAGACTCACATGTGCTTTGGGGAAATGTGAGAGGCAGAAGAGACACTCTATTTTCAAAAATGTAGAATGATATAGTATCGTGAACTAGCTGGGAAATAACCAAGACTTTCAAGTGACCCAGTGTCGTGTGACTTTCTCTGCCAAGATATGAACAAATATCTCTTCACCGTGACTAAGGCATGGAAACACACACACACACACACACGAACCAGGCTACCTAAGTCTAGTTCAGTGAGCTGGTGAGTGCATCTATACAGGTCATGGACAGAGGGGTACTTATAGGGGCAAGAGTGTCTTAAAGGCAACTTCATCCCCAGAAAAGTCCACTTCAACATCATTGAAGACTCCAGAAAGGTGCATCGTTTCTGCAAAACTTACAGGCAGCTCAGTAGGCCGGAGAGTCTTGTCTCTCTGGAGATTGTTACTGTGCTTATAATCTTAGGAGGGGCTTTGTGTTCAACTGGGAGGAAATAGCTACACAACACCCAAGGAGAAACATAAAGGGATTTGGTGCGGAGTGGACTGATCTGGAAATATGGAGCTGGCTTTTCTGTCTTATTGTGATCACTTTTGGGGCAAGGCACCATGCATTAGTGAGAAGTTTTGTCATATGGCGATATTAACAAAGACTGTGACTATAACAATCGCTTTTTATTGATCACATTCACTCTCCACTATTGTGAACAGTTTTTGCAATAACTGATCTATTCAGCAGTACACTCATTGGACAATCCCAGTATTGTTCCTGTTTTGCAGAAACCGAAGCTTCCAGGTCTGTCTGAAGAGCAGCCTCAAGTAACACAGCCAGCGAGTGACAATGCCAGTACAGTGAGGTGGCTTGCTGGAGTGAGAGAGTCACTAACTCAACCATTTCAATTCATATGAACCAGAAGGTTGCTAGTGACCTTCTGGATGTGTTTCAGGTAGATAGTGAAAAAGAAAAACCGCCATGATGACAGAAGGGAAAGCTGGCAGCCAAAACGACAGAGAAAGGATGGTGGGCATTAAAAGCAGCAGCATCTCCTAATGACAGTATCGAGAGAGATGAGACCTGTGTACAGTGTTGCTGGAGGGAAAAAAGCCAACAAGGACCAAGAGACTGAGATGCTGGAGACTCAGGGAGATTGACTGCAAAGCTTTCCTGAGAAGACAGGCTGGATTCAGCTGGGAGAGAAAATGGAAGACATCACACAGACAGACTCAGAGAGGCAGAAAGTAAAGAAAGCAAATTCATGTCTGAAGTTCCTGCCTGTAGGAAATAAAAATTAAAAAAGGAGTAAACTCCAAGCCGACACAGACCCCACTGGATTTTTTTTCATATTTTATTATATTATAGAAGTTATCACTGTAGAAATTCTAGGAAAATCTACATACACACACACACACACACACACACACACACACACACACACACACCAGCATACACAATAGAAACAATCTGAATTCCAGGAACAAAGACAGCGTATTTCCTCCTGGAAAGCTGGTGGGTACATTCCCTCTATGTACAAACAGCAGCGATTGCAGCTACTGTTTGACCTTCACAAGGCTCATATCTAAAGTGCGTTTATACTTTACCATGGCTGTGACATCATATGTGTGACCATGACCTACATTGGAGCTACTTCCATCTTTAATTAATCTATAAATAAACTGCAGAGAGCATCTTTGCCCAAATACAATTATTCCATACTTTGAATCAGTTCAAAAGACAACCTCTAAAACTAGAGCTGGGCGTTCTGTATGAGAACAAGTGCTGAGCTGTGCTTTTGTGTTGATTGTCGTTGCCTTCAGATGAAGTCTTCCCGTGTAGTCTGGGCTGGCCTTGACTTGACAGTTCTGCTGCCTTCGCCTCCTGAGATCTAGGATCATTGCCAGGAGCCACTGCATCTGATTGTTGTTGAACATTTTTAATGCTTTTCACCCTTACCATTTTACATCTAAACATATGAATGTGTGCATGTGCGTGTGTGTACATGTGCATGTGCATGCATGTGCATGTGTGTGTATAATTGCATTTTTTGCCTGTAGCATTTTTAAGATGGATGACTTACAATCAAAGAAAAGTCTTTAATTTAACAAATGAAAGCTTAGTGTCTTCGTGTGTGGTGTTTCTTTAGTAATACCAAAGCTAAATTGGAATTTGTATATTTATTAATTATTGTATTATTTACTTTGTAGTATTTATTTTTCTTTTGTACATTTATCTTTTGGCATCATATGCTTTATAATGTTTTCAATATTATTTCAATATTTATATAGTAGAGATTTTAATATTCCCATTTAAAAGTTTTTGCTATATTTTAACTTTGTTTAGTAATTTTATAAAATTTATTAATGAAACTTATTGTGAGCTTGGTTTTTTTATAGCTTTTCCTTAATCATGCAGCTATTGTTTAAATATGAGGAATGGTAATGTGTCTATTACTTAGGAGGCAGGAGGCAGGCCATCCTTGGCTGCATAGTGAGTTCAAAGCCAGTCTAGACTGTATGAGACTTCGTTTGGAAAAAAAAAAAAATGGTAACAAAGTAAAACAATAAATCTGAACTGCTGTGTTTGGGTATGGAATGTCCCTCAAATACTGATGTATTAAACACCTTGCACCCTGAAGCCATATTGGGTGGTTGTGGAACTTTTATGAAGTAAGGCATGGTAGGAAGAAGTTAGATTATTTCAACATGGCCTGGAAGGAAATCATAAGACCCTGCTTTGTTCTTTCTCCCTTTATTTCCTGGTTGCCACTGGCTAACGATGCCTCTTCCACCATATGTAGCTCTTACCGTGACAGATTGTGCTAACAGAAGCCCAAAATGATGGCCTCATCATCTAGACTTAGACCATGAATGTCTTCCCCCATAAACTGATTAGCTTGGGCGTTCTGTGCCTGCGTGAGAAACTTAGTGAATCCACAAACATGCTCTCTTGCTTTCAGTTCACTCTCTTGTGTTCATTGGGTTTAGTATGCAGAAGTCACAACACAGAACTCTAGTAAATCCAGTACCACCAATTAAGGATGCAAGAAAAAGATGATGTATGTTAGCATCGAGAACTGTAAGATATCTAGGAATAAACTCATAAGCAAGTGTGCTAGACCCAAAGGAAGGAAGTATAAATCTTTCTGAGCACACAGGAAAAGAATCTAAATGGAAGGGATGAAGACCATTTTCTTGTGGTATGCTAACGTCCATATCTCCCCAAAGGATCATGTAAGTTCAAGGCTAATCTAATATAGCTTTGATCCATTTTTTTGACCACGGAAAGCCCTCTAAGGTCCCATACTTATTCTGAGATCATAATGATAACTATATAGATATCTGAAATGCTTAAAGAGTGTTCTAAGCCAAGGGGGCGCATATGCAAAGGCTCTGAGGTAGCCAGGGCACCATTCCATCGGTAGAACAAGTCAGTTAGAGGGGTAACCTGAGTAGGAATTTGTCACCAGTAGAGGTCAGAGACTGGGTAGGAACAATTCACAAGAGACTTCTGATTATGCCGAAGAAAGAGAAGATGCTGGGTGTGCATCCTGCAGTCTCAGCAGTAAAGAGACTGTCTCAACAGCAGCAACAGTAAGAGAGACAACAGAAGTTACTAAGCGAGAGAACATCGGCTCTAAGTTATCCTAAAAGGTTCTGCTTGACTACTGCTTGACATAGTAGAAAGGTAGGTTAACCCAGGAATACCCATGGAGGTGAAGAGAATTAGACAAATTTGAGATATATTTTGGATAAAATAATATCTAGTATTTATTAAACATACATGTATCAACTACAGTTCTACTCTCTTAACTCATTAGTCACTATAGTTATTCTATATTCATTTCTTTTCTATTGTCATAACCAAGTATATGAATCTAGATACTTCAAAAAAACTTAATTTAGTTCACAGCCATAAAGGAATGTCTCTATGTAAACCTTTCAAGGATCAGGGAACCCTGTGGAAGAGGAGGCAGAAGCAGTGTAGGAGCAGAGGGGATGGAGAACGCCAAGAGAACAAAGCTCTTTATATCAACGGGACTGATGCACTCGTGAACTCACAGAGACCGAGGCAGCGTGCACAGGGCCTACACCAGGAGTTGGTCCTAGAGATGAAGAAGTAGATAACTATTACAAACAAAATTTTAATTATCTTCAAGGGTGTCTCACTGGGGAAACAAACAACTCTCAAGAAAAGGCCACATGCCCGGCACGACATGGCCAACAGAAAACATCTTTGGAGGGTCCTTGTCTCAGAATGTTGAGTTGGGGAGCTTTCTTTTAATTATCTTAGTTTTTATTTTATTTATATATGTTTATCTCTTCAACCCTATAGGTCCTTTGGATATATATTATGGCTTCCAGTTTAATGCTTCTTTTTTTTTTGTTGATTTTTAGGGATTCCTGAATGTGTGAATGAGTGGGTCTCTACAGTTATGGGGCTCTTTCCCTCCTGTTTTGTGTGTTGGTTTTTAAATTACTATTATCCTTTAGAAGTTTGTTTCCTAATGAGAGAGAGAAAGGGGGTAGATCTGGGTGGGAGGGGAGCAGGGGAGGAACTGGGAGGCTTAGAGGGAGAAGAAACTGTAATCAGTATATATTATATGAGTGAGAGTATCTATTTTTAGTTTTAAAAAAAGAAGGTAGGTGTACTCAGCCTGTTTACTTTTTTGTGGACTATCTGCTCCACATGTTATAAGAACAGGATCTAGTCTATTTTCACTCATTGTTAAAAAAAAGATTATTTATTTATTTATTACTTGTAAGTATACTGTAGCTGTCTTCAGACACACCAGAAGAGAGTATCAATTCCCATTACAGATGGTTGTGAGCCACTGTGTGGTTGCTGGGAATTGAACTCAGGACCTCTGGAAGAGCAGACAGTGCTGTTAAGCGCTAAGCCATCTCTTCAATTCCTTCAGTCATTCTTATAATACTTTAAAAAGTTCTGAACACCCTTTACCTCCACCCTGACCCCAGCAATGGGCAGAGAGACACCTTCTTGATCAAATCAAATCAAATCAAATCAAATCAAACTAAATCAAATTCAGGCAGCACAGTGTGGGAGGAGACAGACAGACAGACAGACAGACAGACACACACACACACACACACACACACACAACCTTTGGACCACTATGCCGCCCACAGACTTGTACCCCGGCTCACAATACAGGTGGGTCATAGACACCCTTTTGCTGCTATGCCATGCAGTACAGCTCAGATGGAGGATGTCACATAGGGACCCACCAGCCACATGACCAGCCTGCAGCAGGAGCCACCAAATTGTGTAGGCTTGTGGTGATCGGATGTGAGAGAAAGAGAAGTGGAGCAGCTTGGGCATTCTGAAGAGAGACAGACAGAGAGGAGACTCGAGGGTGGAGAGGAGTATGTTGTGAGTGGTAAGACCTGAGCCATGTTGAGGTCCCAGCTGAAGATGCCACTGAGGGCCATGTCTGAGTTCCTGGGTGTTGTGGATAGCCTCCCCCCCCCCCTTCTTGTATTTTGATGTTAATTCCACTTTCCTGGGAGGGGCTGCAGAGGAGGAGTGAATCAGTACACAGGTGACTTCTTGTAAACCTTCTGTCCACCTTAATTTGTAAAATAAAGGCTAGAGCCAGTGATTGGGCAGTAGAAGGGGAGGTGGAGAAATAAAGGTTTGTGGGAAGAGAGAGAGAGAAGGACGAAGATGGGGGGGGTACGGGGGGAGGGCGGTAAGACGAAGGAAGACTACGGAGAAGCAGGAGGTGGAAGGACAAGCTCTTGGCTTGGAAAACCCGCAAGTTATAAGGGTCTCATAGCTGGGAAATATAGTGTAGGGGTGAATCTGCCCAATTTAGGAGTGCAGTTTATATTCATAATTATTTAGGTTTTGTTTTAATTGGTCATATTTGGGTTGGAGATTTACCACAACACCCGGGTATGCAGCAGCAGCGGTCAGTGACTATGTCTGTGGCTTATATTACCATTAGAGAACATGAGGATGTCCCTGGTTCTTGCAACTGACAGGGACCACGTGGGTGTCTGTGGGCTGTGTATAACCAGTCCTGCCTCTCACTGGATGCTGTTCTCTGGAGAGCTTGCCCCATCTCTGACCAGTGATCGCACTTGGGAGAGTGGAATCTGCACCTTGCCTGGGTAACATATTGGAGCTGGTTCTGATGGCTAAGGTTTACATGGACCACCCCGAGGGTGTGAGCGCAGGAGAGCTGTCCCAGCCCGTCACAGGCTGCAGCACTTAGGAGAGTGGGTCTGCATCTTGTCTGGTCAGCACAGTGAAGCTGGCTCTGGAGGTGTGGGTGCAGATGAGTCGGTCCCAAGGCCGTGAGAGCAGGAGAGCTGACCCTGCCTAAGAATGCCTAGCCGGAGCAGTGCTGGAGAACTCGGTGTGGTAGTGCAGATAAGGGAGCGCAAACGCACTGACAAGCTCAGCTGCCATCCAGGCCCCGATACAGGGCTTTGAGTTGGTCCATCCCCCAAATCTATATAATCTGTGAATGGTTGGGCTGTGTGAAAGGACAAGTCCTGCTGAGCCAAAGCTGCAGGATCTCCGTGACACAGGGAAACAACAGGATAACCGGGAGGAGTTCTGATGAGGATCCAGTATTGATGGTGTCACCGAAGCCAGAGATCTTGAACCAGACCACTGACTCCTTGCAATGAGCATTTGCAGGTGAAGATGTGTGGACAGAGGGACACACTGTGACATACCACAGCTTCCACGGTGAGATGTTTTCTATGCTTTGTTTGTGCTGTTGTTTGTTTATTTGTGTGTGTTTTATTTTGTGGGGAGAGGTCGCAAGGGGGAAGGGCAGATAGGCAGATATGAGGGAATGAGGAGATGAGCAGGACTGGGGTACATGATAGGAAAGGAAACTCACAGAGAATCAATAAAAAGTTTTTTCTTTTTTAAAATTCTGAATACTTGGTAGGTTTGGTCATATTATTAAATGAATTTTAATCTAGTAAATGCACCCCTAATTTAGGGGAAAAAGGCATTTAGTCTTTAACTTATAACCAGGTAAAATGAACTTTTTGTTGTCATTATTCTGAGACACAGTCTTGTTATGTAGCTCAAACTGGCCTTAGACTTCGGCAGTCTCCTGGCTGTGGTGTCTACACCACATTGCAAGCAGCTACAGTCACACCTGGCTTCTAATTAATTTTCTAAATACAAATAAAGTAAAAATAAAATCAAACAATGAAAGTACCAGAAAAAAAATGTAGGTGGATGGTTGTATGACCTTAGGAGAGAAATGACCTTTCTGAGCAAGGAAAAAAAATACTGTGAAAATACCAGTTGTTTACATAAAAGTTGGGAAATGTTGTACAGCCGAAGATACAATGGATGTGTCTTTGGAGAGGCAGCAAAAGAAAGTGTAGGAGATAAAAAGCCCTTATAAATAAATGTAAAGCATTGGAAACCCAGGAACTTGCAGGAAGGCAAATATACACCATGACCCATAGTAATTTACCCTAGATGTGTAGGTGGGCGTGACACATCACGTTAGTAAGCAAAGAGCCAGCCACACACTGAACTCATTAGATGCAAAAGCCTCCCGGGTGCTGTGACTGATGTCAGTGTCTGGACTGGGTGGTTTCAGGTTCTTGGCCTCTTCTTCAAGAAACTGAAGTGAAGCAGGCACACAGTCGTTGCAAAGCATTAACGAGACTGTTCAAAGGCAAAGTAGAAAACAGCAAAATAGACCAGGAAAAAAAAACAAAACAAAACAAAACAAAAAAAAAAAACAAAAACAAAAAAAAAAACAAAAAAAAAAAAAAACAAACAAAAAAAAACAAAACAAAAAAAAAAAACCAAAAAAAACAAAACAAACAAAAAAAAACAAAAAAAAAAACAAAAACAAAAAAAAAACAAAAAAAAAAAAAAACAAAAACCGTACTAAACTGGGGCTTGTGGGGCATGGCCCATGCCTTAGCTCCTGGCACTCAGGTGGCAGGTGGATTTCTGTGAGGTCAAGACCCGCTTGGTTTACATAGCCAGTTCCAGGCCATCATGGCCTACATAGCAAGTGCCTCAAAAACAAAACAAAACAAAAAAAAAACCCAAACCCAGTTACAGCTAGCTACATTAGAAGGTACTCAACGGCTCCAGTTATTGCTTGGGCTTCTTTTTATGGAGTTTAAGAAAGGAGGAACTTGAGCTGGAGAGATGGCTCAGTGGTTAAGAGCACTGGCTGCTCTTCCAGAGGTCCTGAGTTTAATTCTCAGCAACCACATGGTGGCTCACAACCATCTGTAATGGGATCCAATGCCCTCTTCTGGTGAGTCTGAAGACAGCTACAGTGTACTCATATACATAAAATGTAATAAATAATTCTTTTAAAAAAAGAAGAGGGGGGACTTTTTTTTTACTAAGGGTCTCATCATAGAAATTTCTGTTTTGATGAACAGTTTTGGGTTGTGTACACCTTAGCTCACTGGATGTCCTTTCCCATAATGCATCTGTTTTTAATCACATGTGCATCCAATCACAGGCATAAGGTGGTAAAAAGGACATTCTCCTAAAAGTTCACTTAGAGGACACAGTTCTCTTGGTCGCACACATATTCAAAACTAGCCCAGGTTAGATCATCAGCTTCCTTCCCTCATACTTGAATAAAACTGGAATATGACAGAACAGAAACTGTCCAGGCTTCACTGTCATCAGAGGGAGAGAAACTCAGTCTATTGTTTCAAGAGGGGATATGTATAGGCTCTATGCAGTGGGGGTCAGATGTCACTAGATGCATTGTTGCAGAGAAGTGTGCACGTGTACAGTACATGCAGGGGAGAATCACATCTCACTAGGTGCTGTTAGAAGCAGGGTGTACACAGCCCATGCGGAGTAGACTAGAAGGTTGCTAGACTATTCTCTGTTTGCCTGCCTCTCTAGCTCTGTCATTCCAGCACTCGGGGGCTTTTTATTGAAAGAAGGTTAGGAATTTGAGGACACCATGGGCTACACAGTGAGATCCTGTCTCAAAAGCCAAACCAACCAAACAAAAGCCGGAAACAAAAACCAAACAAACAAAAACTTAAATTTGATATACAAGAACATTCCCTTAATTTGACGAAGGACGGGTGCAAAAACCAGAAAATATCAGCATTTATGGTGAAGACAACATTTCTCCAAGGATAGAGGTAAAGGTGAGGATGTCTGTTCTGTCTGTCCCAGAACCGGTGTTTCAAGACAGACAAGCCAGAGAAGTGAAAGGCATTTGGGCTGAAAGCAAAGCTGTCAGTATTTACAGACGAAATGATCTTATGTGAAGAAAATTGTACATAATGCACTAAAAGACTGATATACAAGTTCAGCAGGGTTGTAGCATCTAAGATCAATATATAAAAATCAATGGCATCTTTATACACTATCCATGAACAGTCAAAATATAAGATGGGCTTAGGAAGTCAATTACCTGCTTTCTGCCTTTACAGATTTGCCTATTTTAACGTTGAATGATTCTACATTTTATTTTATTTTTGGTTTGTTGGAGTGAGGTCTTACAATATAGCTCAGGCTGGCTCATACAATCCTCTTGTCTGGGCTTTCTAAGACCTAGGATCACAAGTCTACCTACATATCAGGCAAACAGAATATTGTCTCCGTAGTTCTTGGTAGCTGCTTTAATAACAGGGTTTTCAATGTCCTTCTGTGTGTTAATATGAATCTGTTTATTTTCTTTTTTGATCAAATAATATTTTGTTTATCAATTCATCACTTGATAGAAAGTTTGGTGGTTTCCACTTAGAGTTGTTGTAAAGACACTGATGTGACTATCCATATTTTTAGACTTTTTTATTGATACATAGGAATGGAATTTCTAGGTCATATGATAACCATATCTTTAATTTTGTGAACAAGTATCAAATTGTCTTATAAAGTGGGCATATCATTTTATGTTACCTGCTATATGAGGATCTAGTTGTTTCACATCCTAAGTCAGCACTTACTTGCTGTTATGGTCTGAATATAAATGTGTCCTGGGGGCTGGAGAGGTTTTGTGGCTAAGAGTACTGGCAGCTTTTCCAAGGGACTTGGGCTTGATTCCCAGCACCCACTTGACTGCTCATAACTATCTGTGATTCCAGTCCCAGCTATGACTAACCTTCTCCAATGAGACCCATCCTCCTACCTTCAGCTGCGTCATATTCTGAATCCACCAAGTGATGAACCCCTTAATTGAGTCACTGCAAGAGTCCAATTGCTTCCCCCAAATCCATCAGTAGGCTAACTAAGACCCCAAGACATGAGCCCATAGGGGGAAATTCCTATTCAATCCATAAAAGACTTTCATGTAGCTACTCAATTTGGTTGCTTGTGGATTATGTTGCAAATCTAAAACAGACAAATACAGAGATCTGTTCTTTGTTTCTCTAATGCATTTATGGTCTTAGCTTCAGGGTCACGAGTTAGTTCTTTTAGATGGAATGAGGTAGGGCCATGTTTGCCTGTGCATTTCTGCTTGTTTAACCTTTGCTGAAAAGACTGTGTATTCCCCAGTTGAAATGCCAGCACAGTGGTTTTTTGTTTTGGTTTTTTTTTTTTTTTATCCTCTTTTTCCCCACTTTGGTGAGAAGGGTTCTTCAGGTCTAAAGGCTCTCCTTATACTTGCTATAGAGTTAAAGTGACCTTGAACTTCTGAGTGTTGGGATTACAGGTGTGTAACACCATGCTTGTTTTAATGTTTGCTGACAATTACACCCAGGGCCATGTGCATGCTAGGCAATCACTTTACCTGAACTTTCCTGAACCTATACCCAATCACTTTAAAAAAAAAAAAAAAAATGGTGTTTTGCTTTAGGCATGCCAAGGGTGTCTGCCTCTTGGCAATCTTCTAAATTTCTGTGAACCACTGTCATGGGGGTCATGGTGTCTGAGATGGTTTCCTATGGGAAAACTGCTAATCTTCTGATTTATGTAACTGAAATGAGATTTTATAGTATTTTACAATTTTGTATGCATGGGTTGTGTTATATGTTCTTGCTTGTTTGAGTATTTGTGAAGGGCCAGAGGCTGATAACTAGTGTCTTTCCTAGATAATACATGCTACCTTCTTAAAAACAAACACTTTTTTCTTTTTCTTCTCTCTCTCTCTCCTCTCTCTCTGTTTCTTTTTTTTTTTTTTTTTTTTTTAAGACAAGGTCCCTCCCTGCACCTAAAGCTCCTCCACACAGCCAGGCTAGGTGGCCAATGTGCTTTAGGAATTGCCTATTTCTGATCCCCTATGTAAGAAATAACAATCTTTACTTCATAATAAAAACGCTAGAAATTCTGAGAGCAAAAGTGAGGCAGTTTCTTTTATGATCTTGCAAAGTCCAGGTTGAAGAAAAAGCAAAAAAAAAAAAAATAATAACTGGCCTATCATTTGGCTCAAAGCAGTGATTTTTACATCTCTGCCCAACCCCCATAATGGCTGAATCCTTCAGGGAGGTGCCAGCTTCCCACCCCACGTTTCCCGTCTTTCTGGGACTTGAGATCCTTGCTCACCATTTCCTGATTTGTGGGATCAAGCACACACATAACAGATTGTTTTTTAACTTTTCAACTCTAAGATAAATTAGTAAGTGTTCAGGCAGGCCAGTGACAGCTGGTCTCTAGAGAAGCCAGGGCTCTAATAACTGCTGCTTGTCGGTGCTTCCTTGATGAGCTATAAGCATATCACACAGTGAAAATGGACCACAGTAGATTATTTCTTATACCTCCTACCCCCAGGATTGCAGTTCCAGGTGCACATTGCCACACTGAGCTTTTTACATGAATTGTAGGGAGCTATACTCAGCTCACTGCTTGTACAGTAAGCACCTGACTAACCAACCCCCACCCCCAGGCCCCGAATGAGAGTTTAAAAAATTCTTTGACAGTTTCATACATTTATACTTTTCTATCTAAAAATATTTGTTTGTTCGTGTACACACAGGTAATGACACTCATGTGAAAGTCACAAAAGAACTTTGGGGAACTGGTTTTCTCTTTCCACCTTCCCCGTATGTGAGTCCCAGGGGTCAAATTCAGGTCGACAGGCCTGGTGGGAAGTGCCATAAGCAGTTTCATTTACCTTCATTTTCTATTTTAAATGACGTTATATCTTGGTTTCAACCCATGCTTCAAGGCAACCCGTGCCTTTGTAAAATCTAACAAAGCTGCACTGTCTCTAGGCAAATGGACTTGTGTTTTCCTAATCTTCTCTTCATCTCTCACCTCCTGGGAATGGTGACACTGGTCTTTAATCTCAGCAATTTGGAGGCAGAGACAGACTGATCTCTGTGAGTTTAACTCCTGCCTAGTGGACAGAGCCAGTAGATTTGTAAGCATGAATAAAAACTACCAAACTCTACATGAAATAAAACCAGAGGCTGTAGAGACATCAAAGAGGGACATCCTTTTAGAGAATTACACTGAGAATCTGGTAGCTTGAAGAGGTTAGGGCAGTGGCTCTCAGCCTTCCTAATGCTGCAACCCTTTTACACATGTGGTGTGATCCCCCAAACATAAAGTTATTTCATCACTACATAACTATAATTTTTGCTAATGCTATGAATCGTAACGTGAATATCTGATATGCTGTATGTCTGATATGCTACCTGAAAGGAAAGGGTCTTGATCCACAGGTTGAAAACTGCTAGGTTAGGGCCTTCTGTGTCTCTAATGTGAGAGTCATTTATGGGACTGTCAGAAATCATCTTCTGCAGTATCTGTATGGTAGGGGTGTCACTGTGACACAGGCCAGAAAATGATGGCTCAAGCAAAGACAGTCATAGAAAAGAGGGGAAAAACCATTACCATCTCAGTGTTTTGTGGACCACACAGAAGCCAGGGCCTAGTAAGTTAGTTAGGCTGGGATTGTTTAAGACTGAAAGGAAGAGAAGAGATGGACATAATGAGGCGTAAATTTTTCTTTCCTCGGCGGAGGCTAAGGAAAAAATCAGAACAGGCCAACTAGGAAATCTTTCATGTCAGAGATCCTCAATGACGCGCACACACACATGCATGTACTTGAGAGTGTGTGTGTGCGCACGCATGTGCATTCACACACACATACACACACACACAGAAACACACACATACACACACACAAACACACACATATACACACATAGACACAAACACACACACACAAACACATATACACACATATACACAAACACACACACACACACACACACACACACACACGTACACCCCAAGTGCCAAAGGTTGGGCTTTAACTTCAGGATACCTAAGGAATATAAACAGCATAGGGGTGTGCCTGGCAGGTAAGTAAGTGTTGCTGTTGTTGTTGTTGTTGTTGTTATTGTTGTATTCTTATCTCCTCTTCCTCTTCTCCTGGGAGTGATTCCAGCACTTTGAAGCTAGAGGCAGATTATCTGTGAGTTCGAGCCCAGCCTAGCCTACATAGCAGGTTCCAAGCAGCCGAGGCTGCGCGATGAGACCCTGTCACAAAAAATAAAGAAAAAAAATATTAATAAAGAAAGAATAGAAAAAGGAAAAGCTTTTGTCACTGCCACCTGAGATGGCTAGCCCCGATGCCTGGAACTTAAGTGATCTCACCGAATGGGACAGGGATGGTAGATCTGCAAAGATTCTGACAGAATGGATGGTGTTTCAAGCTGGAAACTCAGGCTTGTTGACGGAGTTACACAGTCCAAGTCAGGAGCCTCAGGCTGGAGAAGCCAGTGGCATAACTTTTTGTCTGTGTGAAGCCAGAGGCCCGAGAGCCCTAAGGGAGGTTGCTGGGGCAAGTCCAGGAGTTGAGGCTGAGTGAGCAGAGGCCCTGAGTGGGTAATCTCCAAAGGGAGAAACAACCAGCTTGCTCTGTCTCTACCGGATCCTGCCCAGTCTCTGAGTCAGCTACTCAAGTGGCCCTGGTCCATATTCAGAGTGGATCTTCTACACTTACCCCACTGGCTCGGTCCCAGAAGTAATGCATGAACTAAATATAACAGACTGGCTTCCTGTGGTCTTTTATTCTGTGAGACACTGGCTTCCAACTCCAAATCTGACTGGGTGGTTGATCTATCGCAAGCCATATGCATCCTACATTGTAAGTGAGCGAGTATAGAAAGGCCCATGGCTTCTGGCCTCCACAATGGAGGGAGGCTTAACTGTACAGGAAGAGTCACACGGTGGGAAATTTCCCTCAAACTTGGGAAGAAGGTTTGTCTCAAGGCTGATGTTTACCAGGAGCTCACACAGTTTTATACGGCTCTGCATCCTGCTTTCTCCTTCCTATATTAAAATCATAACTGCCTTCCTAAAATGTGAGCTATGTTTCAGCATTTAAGATTTCAATAACTGTGTCACAGTGGTCTCATTTTAATCAGGAAAAAGCAAATGCCACATTAATTGTTCCCAGTAAGGCTTTAAAAGCGCTGGAGCTAAAGGTGAAAGCTTCCTTGTCTTGCGGAGTATCCAGAGTCTTTAACCAGCTTCAGCTGGCTGTCAGTAGGGAGAAAGCAGCCTCCGGGCTAAGCCTTCATGGGTTTGAGGTACTGCCAGGCATAGCCTGCTGATGCCAGACATAGCCTGCTTAACTGGAATTAGGCAAAATGAGATGGAAAATGGCAGGCACGGAAGCTGCAGGACTGGAAGGGAGTTCTGTTCAAGAGAAAGGAATCCTCAACTGACCTGGCCCCATCTAGTCAGGAGATTTCAACTTCGAGGCATAGTGCTTACGAAAGGTATAGGCTTAGATTTTTTAAAAACATACTTTAATAAGGGTTCTCAAATGCTTCGACCTCCCCACCTCTAGCCCACTGTCCAAAGGTAGAGGAGATAAGATGGTAAATAGGACAAGGGGATGTGGACCTGCTTAGAAGTAGTTCTTTGGGGTGATTCCAATCTCTGTTGTCAGGATACCAGCAGTTCAGTAGTGTCAGGATTCCAAACATGAATCAGCAATGGCATCATGATCCAGCAGAAACTGCCAGGCCTCCGCCAAATTGGCACAAGTCAGCAGGAGCGACCGGGACCAGCTGGAATGCCAGGAGTTCTCTGCCATGCCTCTCTCAACAAAGTGAAGATCAGAGAAGACATGAGACCACTGAAGAACTGGACAGCTAGCAGGGCAAGCACCCCATCACTGTCCACTGAGTCCATTGATACTCTCTGCAAGCATCACCTGTCCTCCCATGGGTCTTGCCTCAGCAAAACATCACATGATTCTACCTCAGTAAAACACCACATGAGTCTGCATCACATGACACAACCAGAAACTTCCACTTCATGAAAGTCCCATGTTCTGCTGACATCCCAGCCCTGAACATCTGTCTGGCCTTTGACCTCAGGTTCAAGGCCAGCTCTGGGTCTGAAAAAGAGTAAGGTAAGCTTCAGTCTCAAAAGAACATATAAGTAATAGGTGAAATACCAACAAGGCCAGAGATAGTGATGCGTGTCTATAATCCCAGCACTGAGAAGGCTGAGGCAAGGAGAGTCATGAGTCTAGCTAGGTCAAGCTAAGAGGAAGACCTGTCAAAAAAAAGAAGAAAGAGCATTGGGAGGTGCCTCAGTGGGTAGTAAACTTGAGCTCAGTCCCCGGAACCCACTTGAGAAAGCCACAGGTGGGGCCATGAGTTTGTAACTCCTGCACCTTAGAGGCAGAGTCAGGAAGATTTCTAGAGTGCTATTGGCCAATCAGTCTAGCCTATGGAGAATCTGTCTCAGAACAAAACAAAATAAAACAAAATGAATAAACAAACAAGATAGAGGTACCTGAGGAACAACTTGAGATTAACCTCTGGCCTCTACATGCATCATCCCGCCCTCTACCCTCCACATGGACTACAGACACCACACACACACACACACACACACACACACACACACACATACATACATGTACACATTCACGAGAAAAGACAAAGGAGGGGAGGAAGATCCAAAAACAGATGAAAAAACAAATAACATTGCTGTTAGTGAGTGCAGTGAAGAGCAGGGCAGGATTTACAGGCCCGGGCATCAAAACTGTCACAGCACTGGCTAGCTGGCCAGCAACATGAGGACAGACTCCAGGCTTCCTTAAGTTGTTCCTCACTCAGGTTAAGCCTGGGGGCTCCTGGGAGCTCAGTTTCAGCACAAGGATGGACAGAATGGCTCGCGATGGAGCCCCCAGTGAGGACCACTTCAGGGTTGGAAGTATGACAAAATATGTCAACTAAGGCTGTGGCTTTTTGTGTCAGGAATCACAAGAAAGGACAGCTTGGCTTCCAGGTATGCTAGCTGTGCAGGAGGCCTTGGGAACTTTCCTTGTGAAGCAGTGGTTTCTCTGCTTCTGCCTGCAATGCCTTGGTCAGGTTAGCTTCCCTTCGGGTTCAGCTTGTACGTGTTCTAATCACCAGGGATTTCCTTCAACATAAGGGAAACTGTGATCCTAGCCACACTTTATAAATAAGTGACTCACTTTTCTCCCTGGAGAATTGTACGTTAGATTCTGCAACTCATTCATTGTTGAAGGATCCAGTGAACCAATGAAGAGCCCAAAATCACAGGAGACAGGAGAGCCCTGCAGCACCAGGCAGGGACCAGCATCCTGCACCATTCTACTGCATGACACTGAGTTTCATGGGATTTTAGAGGCAAGGGCAACATCCACAGGGTATGTCCTTGGCCTGTTTTGTCTTGATTGACTAACCTGAGAGAAAACCGCATTGACCACAGAGGAATCACACTTGTTCTTCCTTCTGCACAAACATGGCCATGTCTGAGCTGCTGAATCTGCAGACGGCTGCTTCCAAAGCCAGCAGAAATGCCTAATGATAAGCTTCATCCCCATCCCTCCAGGGACATGCCACATCTGCCCACAGCCACTGGATAGGCCTGCCTTTTAAAAATAGATACTTTTGCACTCTTGGAACTACCGATTTTCCTACAGTCACAGTCAGTCCGGTTTGAGCTGATGGTAAAAGGAGGTTTCAGAGGTTTTTCCACCACAAGGTTATTTAAAGTTCTCTGAGCCGCCGCCAGACCTTCATTTAGCATTTTAATAAACTTCCTGGGCCAAGGAGTAATTTTCCTGTATCCTCTTTGTCCTCAGCATGAAGTAATAGCACAAGAGGGTCATCATTTTTTAGGCCAGTCATCTGCATCAATTATAAAATTATCCTTATGAATAATCAGATATAAGGCCTGGCATATAAAAAAAGGAAGCATGTTTTTTTTTTCCCCCTTCAGTGATTAACGTTAAGAAGGGAGGTCATAGACACATCAAGGATTTAAGAAACATTTTTTTTTATAAAGATAGTTAGAAAGGACATTTTAAAAACTGCATATACAGTCAAGTTATAGCGATAACTAGAATTGCATGGTGAAACATTGACTTGCTTTGTGGTGTCCTTATCAGGCCCTCTCTAAAGGCAGAAGTACATGGAGCCACATGGTGACATGGAAATTGGTCTCCAAGACAGTCAGTTGTATGGATCCCCAGAGAATTTTTTTAGAAGCTGCATCTCTGGGTGCAGTGTGATGTCACTTCTCAGTGTTTCTAGGCAGTGGGCCAAATTTCAGTTTCAGGAAAATAATTACGAAAATGTTTAAATAATTTGCATGAGGTTTGTGAAAGCAAAAGGCTGCCTGCTCCATCCCCCAAGGAGCTTCAAGACACAATCAATGTTAGGCCGCAAAACACTGTTTAGACAGAATAATTATCAGTCTTTCCCTCCTCTTTCATTATTAAACTGAGGCCTATTCCCTCTGCGGGTTTCACCTGGCATATGGAAAGGCTGTTGTTACTAAGTCTGCTTTATGGATGTTCAAGCAAGCTAAGTAAATTCACAGTTTACTGAATTGGCTCATTCAGGGACATTATTTGACATGAAGTGTCTTCTATGTCATGATTGGCTTTTTTGTTGTTGTTGCTTCTCTTTGTGTTATAACCAAGAAGGGTGGATTATAGAAAATGGCTTAAACGACACGAAGAAGTTTCTGAAAAGCTATTCAAGTGCTGGGTGTCATAAGTTATTGATGCTAACATGGAGCTGAAAGGATTCTAAGTGACAGGGCCGTTAGAAACACACGCAGAAGGATGCACTCACAGGGAGCGAGATTAAGACAAAAAGAGTAAAGCCACTTAAATAATATTAGAGTTTTCAATGCCTGAATCACAGTGCAATTGTCTCTTTAGGGGACTATTCAAAGTATCATTTGAATTGAGCAAATATAATTCTTACAGAGATTCTTGAAATGGCTTTATTTGATTTTAAGTGACATGGCTACGTATCTATCATCTGGTGTTTCATTGATTTTGATAAATCAAGAATAGATACATTGAATAAATGGGCACTGTGAGAATTCAAACAAGTATAACTTCCCTTCTCTCTTACCTCCCATTACCATTTGAGACACACACATGCAACATGTTAGTATTGCGTTTTGGTCCAGGTTATCATGTATTCATAAAGACATCCATGCACCCTCAAATTTGCATATAGGTACATGATACTAGCTAAGAAAATGTCTTTGGTCAATCATGATATGTTTAGATTAGTAAGTAAAATGTCTAGTCTTCACCTTTGCTCTAGTTTGATTTCTCTGTCCTGTGGCCAATATGTGATGTCCTTAGCAACCAGGTCTTATCATTAAGTTCCTGTGAAAACCAAGACAACAGCTTATGTGGTTTGGGGATCTCTCTGGGTGATAGGAAGTTACCCCATACCTGGTACTGGGATTTTCTTTTAATAACCTTGGGTTCTGGGAGAAGGGTTATCTATCCATTGAGGAGAGATACTTTCAATTTTTAAATATATACTATATTTTTAATAAGTTTATAATATAGTAGGTTTCATGTGGCTTTTTCATAATCCTGAGTTTAGTTTACCCTTCCCTCTGTCCCCACCTCTGCTCTATCTTCTTTCCCCTTCTCTATGCTTGGAATCCCCCCCCCCCCCATCCATTTTCAAGTCCAACAGTGTTCTGCTCTATTCGTTCTCTTAAGGACTCTTTCTCTTTTCCCCTTTAATGGCTTATTTTTGGCTTTTACCAACATTCTAAGTTAAACATAACACAGTCCACATTCATATTCAGGATTCTCATAGAAGAGAATACGCAATATTTGTCTCTCTGAGCCAGAGTTAACTTCACTTGTATAATCTTTTCAGATCCATCCATTTTTTTCCTGCAAATTTCATTTTTTCTTTATCACTGAATACAACTTTATTATGTGCATGTACCACATTTTTGTTATCCATTTATCCATTGATGGGTATCTAGCTGATTCAACATCTTGCCTCTTGTGAATAGGGCTGTGATGAACATGGAAATGTAGTAACTCTTTTACCGGGTGCAGAATTCTTTGGATATATGTCCAGGAGTGGTATAGCTGTGCCATATGGCAGTTCTATTTTTGTTTTGAAAGTTTTTGTTTGTTTGTTTGTTCGTTTTTTTGAGGATACTGGGATTTCCATAGTGGCCTCAGTAGTACCAGAAGATGCTATGAAAGCTGCCTGAGAAGAGTCATCCATAGTTTTACCCAACTGTGAATCGTGTGAACTACAATAATGACTTGTCAGACAAGATGTGCCCACTAGTGCAATAATGGCACAAAAGATATGAGGCAGCCAACCACTTTCTGATTGCATTTGAGGCCTGCTGTACTGAAGGAGCTCATGTTTGGTTCTGTCACCCTGGTTAGGAAGCTGTGCCTAAGGAGACCACAGGCCCTAAATGGGAACCTGCTACTATTATTTTGTTGAATGGTCAGATTGTCAAATTGCCATCTAAATATTCATGTTTATACCCAAAGATTAGTGCTGTACCTAATCTTCACTAGAGAAGCTTTTACTGCTGTGGCTGTCCTTTGGTGGAGTGCTTAATCATAAATGGGAGTGCTATATCATTCTAGGACGTAGGCAGTGCCACAGATGAGGGCATGGAAAGAACACAAGGTCAGATTGGGAAAGTGTGCAGCAAGAGTAATGTCTTCCGGGTACAAGAAAGCTGGTGCACTCGTAAACTAACTCACTTCAGCTGTGCTTCTCTGCACAAGACTTAGACCTATCAACATTTCACCATGGATGATGGAGGGACCATGAGGTTTCTCCCATCCTGGAGGGACTGTTGGCAGTTCACGGTTGTTAGGGGGAGAGATGTAATTTTTTTTCAGTGGTGTAGCCTCTGATAGGTTGTGCTTGCCTCAGTAAGTAACCTACCCATGTTCAGTCAAGAAACTCCAATTAAACTCAGTGGGTTGCACATAAAAACAAGGCATCAAAATAAGGGAAGGACTTGTTAGAAGAAGGGGTCCAATGGGAGAAGAGGGAGAGGCAGTAATGGGTGGTTGATGAAATTCAGTATGTAAATGTATGAAACCATCACATAATCTTTACAAATGCCTTGTATCACCTGAGCCCAACCCAGCTACTCAGGAACTGAGTCAGAAGGACTATACATTCTAGGACAGCCTGGAGTACATAGGAAGACTTCATCCCATAAAGATAAAAAAGAGGAAAGGAAGAAAAATGTCTGGTTATGTGCAATGGTTAAAATCTAAAATACTGACTTGAAGTGGGAATGTCTTTTCCTATTTTGGACTTTCCATGGGAAATGATAGGAAGATGAAACAAGATGATTCTTTTTTTTTCTCTGCCTTTCCTGTTACTTTGCCTGTGACATCTGACCTCGTAAGAGTTGGAAGATCAGCATATAAAGTGTGTAAAGGACAGAACAGCCACTTTTACAGTGTTTTGTTTGTTTGCTTAGCAGTTTAAGATTGGTTCATTAGTATAGAATTCAAACTTTTAAAATGTATCTATTCCTTTCATCGACTACATTTGTTCATTGACAGTTTTGTGCAGGCGTAAAATGTTTTTTGTTTACCCTCACACAGACCCATTCTCCCACTACGTCATGGCCCCCAACAAATTCCTTCCCCATCCGCCTCTCTTTTTGTTTTATTGTGTGATCCACAGCTTTTAACCAGAACTGTTTGACCAAGGCTGGAACTGTCTATCAGAGTCTCTGGGTTCAGCCTCAGGTACACGACTGAAGGCAAGGACTGCTCCTCATCCAGAGTCCATCAGTAGCCAATAGTTCAGCAGAGAGAGGCAGAGCCCCAGGAGGATGTCCATGGTCTGCTGCAGCTTGCTAAGTGGAGACTGCACGCCCAGTGCAGGCTGTGTTTGTGATGGCTGTGTCTTATCTTGAATCCATTTCCCAGCAATTTATCTTACTTTTTTTCCATTCCCTCTTTCTTGATGCCTCATAAGTCTTATGCGGTTGGGGGACACAAATGGCCTGCTTACAACTAAACACCCCGCCATCACTTACTCTTGACATCTTGAGTTACTATAAGTCTCTGCATTCAGTGCTGTTCATTGTCTGGGCCAGGTGCTGCTCGGGCCACTTTTAGAGTTCTTTATTGTTTTCCCTTAACTTAGCATCCTCAACACTTTGTAAGCACTAAGAACAATAGTCTTCAGTGCTAGATATTGAACCTATTCATAGTCCATGCAGTTGGCTACACATAATGTTAGACATAATGGAGTATGCAACTTAGAAGCAAATATTCAGTGGGGTTCTTCTTTCTAGCCACAGCCTGCCTGTTACATAAAAGCAAAGCCCATTGCTGGAATGAAGCACTAGACAGTTTTTAATTTATCTATAAAAATGCCCAGAGGTTTGGGGTATCCGCATCCCAAACTATGAAACTGTCTGATCTTTACCAAGAACGAGAGAACCAGTTTCCTCAGGGGATGATAGTCTTCTGATACCCCACCAACACTATGGAGTAAGAAGGCAGGGGTGTCTCTGTGGCTCTGAAGCCATGAGTTCACAGGGCTCTGCAGTCCTCATGGGGCAGAGATGACACTGATCATGCCATAAAATCAACAAGGCTGGTGGAGTGGAAGGAAAATGGAATTTGATGTTAATGCCTAAATGTAGCTAATTGCCTAAGTTACTTGACATCTCTCAGCCCTAGGTCACCACCTAACTGAGGATAAATAACTGAGGGTAAATAAAATGTATGTCTGATAGTATTAAGGGATGCAATATACATTATATATTATAATATCACATGATATTTTTATCATATTATATTTTTATAATATATATTATGATATTATATAACATATATGTGTGTGTATATATATTGTATATGTGTGACTCCTGGTGGGGACCCTAGTTTGTCATGACTATTAAATAAATGGAAACTCTTTCCCATCTATGGCTCTTCCTTGTTTTCCTGGGGAAATCCTCTTTCACAATGCCTGACTTTAGCTACAGTTTTGTAATTTGTATCATATTAAAATCTGTAAAGTCAATAAAATAAAATAAAATCTGTAAAGTCTGGTAAGATAACACTGTCACTACCTATTTCCTGGAATAAGATGCCCCAACCATAAAAATATCACTAAAGGATAGCATTCTCAGTAAACACAAGCAAGTGGTTTACGCCTATATCACTTGACAAATATATCATCATTTAACCTGTGCTAATTACTCTTAAGATCCAGTTCAACGGGTTGAATAGCTAGCTCAACAACAACACAAGATCGACATGTGTCTGGTGAACATGCCAAACTTCAATAGATAGTCAGCACTTTCTTCTATTCAGTGAATAAGAGCACATGGGGTGAAGCCTCCGTAAACTGTTTGAGTGTGTGTGATTAGCATTGGCACTGAGGTATGCCTTCCTTCTCCTTTCAATAGCATCTATTCGCCCACCGATGCAAATGAAACTTGAGTCTCTGAGAAGGTAACACTAAATACAAGTGCAGAAAAGAAGGAAAAATCAAACTGAGAAGAAGCTCTATCAAAAAAAAAAATCAATAATTTTGTTGCTGAGAAATTGCTACCATCCTTATCTAAGACGGAGTGGAAAGGTCAGACCACACTAACTTATGTGATAAATGAGTTTATAAAGTAGCCTGTGTCAGGAGACTAATTTAATTGGCTGTTAAGTGTGATAATGCACCACACTTCCTACATATTTTTTCTTTTATTAAATTCTTAAAATTAAGCTGAGTGTAATGTGCATCATGTCTACCTTAATGATACAAACAGTGCCAATGGCTGCCAGGACGTTCAGGCATTCATTATTATTATTACCAATATCTACCCAAAATATTAAAAACAAAATGAGATATTTTCTCTTCTTGACACTTTGGACCATTTCAAGTCATACAAGGATAAAAAGATGATTTTTTGTTCTACAACCTCCTTCCTGGGATATTTGCACCCTCCTCCACACTACATCCCCCTGCTGCTGATCCCAAATTGCAAGTTGAACAGTCGAGCTGAGGTTGAAAGACTTGATGTTACCCATAGTTTTAATCACCCAGATGTAGTTTAAACTCAGTTTTCCACATCTCTGCCACTTGTATGCTATGAATGTCCCAGGCCCGTTATTTTCATGTTAAAAGAAAGAGATCGTTTTTTAACAAAATTTGTATAAGTACCTGACCTCTCTCATAAAAAAATAATGGGGGAACTGAATAACTCTGGAACACACATTTTAGAATAACAATACAACGACGTAATCCAGATTGGATTGTTTCTAGACTACTAAAGAGGGGACAAAACCCAGTACAAGACTAAATCCTCTCGAGGTAAAGAACAAAGGGTGATGGCACAAAAAGCATGTGACCCCAAGCTTCCTACATGCAGGGTTGGTTTCTGGATGTAAAGGGAATATTGGGAAACATGGGCAAAGTTCATCTCAGTCAACACCACACTTTCTAGTGAAGATCATGACGGATGGCAGCGAAGTTTATACCAAATTATCACCAGATAAAAGTCAGAGACCCGATGTCAATTATGGTTAGGAAACTTCTACAAAGGGGATACATGTTATCCTATGCTATTTTATTTTCTTAACCTTCAACAATCCTCAAAAGCTCTAAGTCAAGGTGCCTAGAAATGCTCACAAGGATAGCAGCAATAGTCATACTCCTTTTGTTCAAGGACAAACTGGACTTTCATATTACCAGGTAGCCTATTTCCCCAGAATTTCATCCGAAAAACAGAAAGCCTTCGTCTTACTCTCATGCTTACATTCAGTCCTATCAGGTGTGTTCAATCTTTTAGCACTAGGATGCCATATTGTCACCGACAAAGTCTATACTCGAAAATCACACAACCAAGTTGAGAGAGAGAGAGAGAGAGAGAGAGAGAGAGAGAGAAGGCTAAAAGTTTTCTCATAATTTTTAAAGTAAGTTTATGATTTAGTGTGCTGGGTCACCATCACTATCTACTGCATTTGACCCGAGGGCCACAGACTGGACACCTACATGTGTTCTGTATGTCCAAAGGACATCTGAATGCAACTCCTTCTTGGTAACTCCCCAAATCACAAGTACCCCTTATCCAGGCACCATCTTGATGCTCCAGGCTGATATCTCACCCTGTAAGAAAGAGGTCACTCAGTCACCATTCTTGCCTCTCTAGGATGTTTGGATTATCCGGAGAGTTGAAGAATCTTGCTTAAGCATAGTCATGTTATAACTTCCTTCTTGAACCCATCCAAGGCCTCTCCTGAGCCAGCCTGTGCCACAGGTCTACCAAAGCATCTATCACCTGTCTTTGTCATCAGGAAGCCCGCCTTTTGCTCGTGATGGCTTCTTGAGAGTCTACTCAAACCAAGACCAGTTCACACTCACGGTCTTCCCTCTCACAATGACTCCAGCTAAGAAGACGCTTGTCTGGAATCCTTACTCAGCCCTCATTTTCATGATGTGGATTTCTGTACCATGTAGTTCCTACTACCCTGCCTTAACTCTCAGCCCTCATATGGCTATGTCTCCCTCTGAAGCATGACTCTTTCTTTATTCCCTTGTGTCTGCTGGTCTGTCTCAGGGAAAACCGGAAGTCCCCCCTATTCTGCCCAGCTCATTGGCCACTTAGCATCTTTATTGATTGAATGAGAACCAATTGGGGAACAGGACCTTCAGGGTTCAGACAGATTCCCGGTCAGAGCATCTGGACCACTCCCTACAGATGTCAACTATAGATAACTTTCCCAGTGAGCTTTTTCTTGAGCAGAAGGACAGCAGCTCCCATCTATTTCATATTCTTTATCAAGGCTTGGTGTAGTTGGGAGTGATCATGGGTGTCTGTCAACATGCTTCTCTGTGGGAACAGGACCAAGGATGGGGGAAGGTGAGAAGGGACAGAGCCATGAATTCAGGAAAATCTGATTCCAGACACCAGCATCAGGGTGAAGTTCTGAGTTTATTTCCCAGCCCATAAACTTATATACAGTGTTTGAGCCAATCCAAGCCCCTAAATCCTTGCCCAATCATATCTCTTGCCTCACCATCACCACGTTCCAATGAAAGTCCTGCCTAATGAAGTATCTCAGAACGAAGGGGGTGGGGAAGAAGAATCATCACCTGTGAGGACTTCCTTGAGGATGGATGGGGAAGGCCTCCACCCTGGCCTTGGTTCCTTTTTGCTATCTCAATGGTGTACTGGGAGCCATCTTATATCTAATGCCGTGTACAGCAGATCAGGACTCTCCAAGGAGCCTGTGATGCCTTTCTCTTCCTCCCACCTTTTCCTTCACAACGTTGACTTTCACATTCCCCACAATCCTCTTCATTGGGAATGTATAATCTTGATGATAAGTACTCTTACTTTGCTCACAACAAAGTATAAAACATCATAGGTCCTTGCTGTAGAAGAACCCAATTAATTCTGCTCAAATCGACCCCTGCATCATATTGAACATCACAAATAGTTCTGAGGTAAACATGAGGATGTAGACATATCTTTGATGAACTAATTTCAACTCTTTTGGTCAAATACCCACAAATAGTAGCATATTTTTAGGTTTTTGGTGATTCTCTACAGTTTTTTTTCTTTAAAAAAAAAACAATGTCTGTATTAATTTATCCCATTAAGAAAGGAATATTTATGAGTACCTCATATGGCATAGGCTGAAAATATGACAATCTTCATAGTCATCTGATATGCATTGGCCGAATTTTACATAAAGGAAAACTAAGACTTACACATGTTGAATAATTTGTCCAATGTCTCCCACCTGGTTGCTTCCTTATATTACAGTAAGGAATTATCTGGAGAGGAATCATCTCTATCAAAAATTTGTATTTGTAAAGTCTTCAAACCTTAGCAACTCCCAAACTCCTAGTAACAACTGCTTTCTCTCGGTTTACAGTTTTTCTCTTTCTTGTTATCCAAAACACATTGACATTTCTTTTATCAGGTACTTGACTGTTCAGAATAAGTGGGTTTTTTCTTTCCCTAGATAACTAAAGCTTACCAGTTAAATGTCAGCTTTTTCGTTTGTTTATATCATGTTTGGTAAGATATTTCTAAAATGTATTCAAATTTCTCAGTTTGCGTCAATGGAGACTACCTAGTATAATTTAATGTTTTTTTGAATAATGTGCTAAGTTTTTAGGAACATCAGTTATTATTCTCAACTAAAAGAATTGTCTGTCTTTCGTAACAGGATGTGTTTTGCCTGAGAGGAATGAAAATGTGGAGTCTCCACTGAGTCACAGGATGATAACGGCAGAACATAGTAACAGCCAGAATTCCATATTATCATCGGACACCATGCCATGCAGCTGACCCACACGGTGTCTTATGCACTGTCTCATAGATAACAGACACCAACACATATTTATTGAATAATGGTTAAAAAACCAACTGAGTGGTATAGAGTTCATTTTTTTAAATTAATTCAAATTAAACAATAGTGGCATTAATTGAGTCGCACATCAAGTCCCACCTGCATCATCTTAACTGATCCTCTGAAAACCCTGTGAGTTTCATTTCATGGCTACGTGTAACAAATGCAACTGCAATGGCTTAACCAAGTGTGGGTTTATTTTCATGTAATTGATAAGAGCCTACTATTTTATATAAACATACAAAGAATGTTTACATCTTGCATGAGCCATGTTTCTCCAGATGTTGTAAAGCTGCTTCCTCTGGATTGGAAGTTTCTGCTTGTATCTCCCGAGGCTCAGACAACTCATAGCACCCATACAGCCCCTCCCGAGACTACATATGTAATAAACACATGTGGGAGAGGAGGAGGCGTGTCAGTGGTATCGCTGCCTGCAAGATGCACAGAGGACTCAGTGATACATATCTCTTGGATTGTCCTTCATACTCTGACAGGCAAATGCTGAGTCAGCTGCTTGAGTCACTTGCACTCCTGCGGATAACCTCAGGAAACTCACTGGGTGGAATCATTTCTCCCTTCTTGGATGAATGGAAATAGATACACCAGGAACAGGGTCGAGAAGGTAGAGAGCGACAACAGAACTCACATAGGGTATGTGGCCACCTCACAGGCAGAAACCCTGGCAGGATATCTAAGTCAGGGCGGGCTCCTTTTCTTTTCAGCCGGTTGTTCTTTTGTCCTTCAGCTGATGGAAATGATCCACAATGCCACACATAGTCTCCTTAACTTAAAGTAAATGCTAAAGACATTTACAAAAACAGTGACAACAACATATAGTTGACCAAAGAGCTGGGGTTCACCAGCTGGCCAAGGTGACCCACAACGTTCACTGTATGAAACTCAGTAATGAAAGGCAAACAAAGCCCATTCATTTCCTGATTCTTTTGTGTCCATCCTCTCCTTTCAGCTTTCGCAACTTCAGACTAGTGTGAGAGACTAGGCCAGCACTCCAGAGCACATGCGTGTGTGTCTGTGTGTGTCTGTGTGTATGTATGTGTGTGTGTGTGTGTGTGTGTGTGTGAATTTACAACAGCCCCCCCCCACCCTTCTCCAACTCTCCCCCGCCTTCCCCCCAAGTTCAAGGCCAGCCTGGTCTACAGATGGAGTCAAGGTAACACAGAGAAACCCTGTCTCAAAAACAACAACAACAACAAAAAAAAAACACAAACGAAAATTAATCAAAACAATTTAAAATAGGCAAAGAATGCAAATAGACTTTTCTCCAATGAAGATATACAAGTAGCCAAGGAGCACACTAAAAATGTTCAACATTGTAATTTATCTGTGAACTACCAAGCAAAATCATGTTAAAGGGGCTAGGGATGTGACTCAGTGTCAGAGTACTTCTTTAGTATGTTCAAGGGGCCTGGTTTTGATGCCCAGAACTACAAAAGAAACGTGTGTGATGGACACACACACACACACACACACACACAAATGGACACCATACATGTACAAAATCACATTCAGTGGAGTTAGACATGTCAGTGATTGTGCTTCCATATGTGTGAATGCGTGTGTGTATGTATGTATGCTTGCATGTGTGTATAAGTGTGTGTCTCTGTGTGTCTGGGTATGTATCTCTCTCTCTCTCTCTCTGTGTGTGTGTGTGTGTGTGTGTGTGTGTGCACGCGCGCGTGCGCATCTGTGTCTCTCTTGGATCTGGAGCTTGCAGATTAAGCCTGCCTGGCTGGCCAGCGAGCCCCAGGGATCCATCAGTCTCTGCCCACCAGGAGTTGGATTTTAAGTATACCCTAGCATGGCTGGCATCCTATGTGGGTCCTGGGAATCAAATTCAGGTCCTCATGCTTGCACAACAAACACTTTACCGAATGAATTAACTTCCCAGTCCCAACATTTTTTTCAACAAGAAAAACAAGTATCAGACAGGATAAGTAGAAATTTGAGGTCCCATTATACAGGCATTCTGGCTGTTATAACTCATTATTATAGACAGAGTGATTTAAAACAACAGAATCTATTCTTGCAGTTCTAATAGCTAGAATTCTGAGATGTAGGGACAGCATGAGAGTCTAGGGCAGCTCTTCCTGGCTTGCAGATGCCCCCGATTCTTACTGTGTTCACATGGCAAAGAGAGGAATTTCTGACATCTTTTATACTTTTTATAAGGGCATTACTCATGCTGTCTCCACCCTCATGACTTCATCTAAATCTAATTACCACCCAAAGGTATCTCTTAATATCATGACAGAAGTTAGACCTTCAACATATGAACATTTAGGGGATAAAGAAATCCAGTCCATAACACTGATGCAGTACTAGGCGGCATGTAAAATGGTCAGTCTCTACAGAGAGCAGTTTGGTAATCTCTCAGTGAGTTATACAAAGAATTGCCGCATGACCAAACAGTTCCATTTCTAGGTTTATACTTAAAGGAATAGAAATCAAGAAAAGTTTAAATATACAAGTGTTCATAGCAGCTCTGTTCACAATAGCTAAAGACTGAAAACAGCCCAAATGTCTATTAACAGATGAATAGCTAAACAAAATGTGATGTATTGATGTAGCACAATATCACGCACACACACAGACAGAAATAAACACACACACACACACACACACACTACAGAACAGGTCAATTTGGAAAGCATACTAAATGAATTATACCAGGTGATAGGGTACACCCTGTGCATTCCTGTTTATGGCAACTGCTTAGAATATACAAAGCAATAAAAACAGAAAGCTTTTTGGTTGCTTAAGACTGAGAGCAGGAGCCGGGCGGTGGTGGCGCACGCCTTTAATCTCAGCACTTGGGAGGCAGAGACAGGCGGATTTCTGAGTTCGAGGCCAGCCTGGTCTACAGAGTGAGTTCCAGGACAGCCAGGACTATACAGAGAAACCCTGTCTCGTAAAAAAAAAAAAAAAAAAAAAAAAACCTGAGAGCAGGGGATTATGGGAGTGGCTGTGAGTGCCTTTGGAGCATCTTTTTAATCTTTTTAGGAGATAAAAATGTTCTGGAATTCCATGGCAGTGATGACAATACAATGTTGCAGGACATTTACTAAAAGATAAATGTTATGCTATGTGAACCATGTTCCAGTTACATTGTCACAAAACAAAACAAAAAAGTCATCCTAAACACCATGCATAACATTTTGATAAGTTCAGGAATTGTAGAAGTCTCTTTTCCCCTCAACTTCTTCATACTACAAAATAGCCAGGTAGATTGTTAAAACTGTGTAAGGGGCCTCCAGATAAACAACTGGTACCTAAGTAAAACTAAAGCATTCAGACATAAGGGACTTGAAGGGAGGAAACAGGCTGTGGCCTGTATGACGTCCTTGGCACTCTCTGTTGACCTGCCTAAGTTCCAAAATTCAACATGAGAAACACTGGCCCAGGACATCTGGTAGAGAGGCATGGTAGTGTATGTCAGAACTTCACACTTGATCTAAGGGGCTACCACATGTCATTTGAGGTATTACAAAGTGTCTAGTGTTTTTGATACTCTTATCACAGACCTAGTGGTGAAGAGAGACACATTGGAAAAAACCTAATTCCCTAGAGATATTAAGCGCTTTTGTGAATAAATGCTTTGATTCTGTTCTCTTTAAAAAAAAAAAAAAAAAAAAAAAAAAACAAAAAAAACCAACAACAACAAAAACCCCACCAGATCTGTAAATGTAGTCACATGACTCACATTGAGGAACTTGGACATGCCAAAGCCCAGAGATGGTGATAGACACGAGTACCATGAAGAAGTAGGGGAGCTCAAAGAATCCCACTGTGTGGAATAAACATAGCTTTGAATAAGATGACACAAGCTGACCAGAGAGGAGAAAGTCATGGTATACAGACCCCTGAGGTTTGCACGTTAAAATGAGAGACTTGAAATGATGTGGAATAGATAACTAATTAGCGGTCATCATGTGCAGAGAGGAAAGCACCAAAACCCTGAGATTGCTTTTCCGTTGTCCTGAAGGACAATTTCAAGCCAGCATGTTAGGCACTTGTGAGCTGGGTTGATGCTTTGGCCGTAAGGATGCCATTTGCGGCTAGGCAGAAAAACCTGTTCTTCTTTTCTTATGGTCATGGAGAGGCTGCAAAGAACTGAGTTTTGGATTTCACAATGTCTTTTGAAGTGTCTCCTTCATGGCATTCCGCTAACCTCCAGGAAGAAACTGAACATGGTAATTTTTAATTCCGTAGGTCTCGACAGAACACTCATGGTGGGTGGGGTTACACAGAGACCTTCTTACTCAATTAAGCAGGTATATGTAGTTATTTGGTTGATAGAAGATATTGGTGAGAGGTGTACACACATAAGCATCACCGCTATGTATGTTAAACTGTTACCTTGAATCAAACGGCTGTTCATTCTGTTGCTAAGCTTTTGATACAAGGCCCAGGCTTATTATTTGAATACTGGTGTAGATGGCGTGCATCTTTCTTGCATCGATCACACACTGTATATAGCCCGTGTGCTTCCCAATTATAATTTATTTGAAGAGCAACAGAAACGTGAGACAAACTGAGCACAGAATCTTTCCAGTTTTGTACAGTTGCCTTTCGATTTTAACCATGGCCCAGGAACTTACATCCACTGGAGCTTTTAAAAGCCAAGCTTTCACAGAGCTGACTTCTGCCTCCTGTGCTTACATTGTGCACATTTATAATGTTTAACCTAGTTGGCTGATAACAGTGACAAGTTTAACAGTCAGGAAACAAGATGGGGAACAGATAGTCCTATCTAGGTAAAATGGGGCTCAAACGTGGGAGGTGGCAGGGCATGGAGGTGCCAGAGAGTGGCCTGCTAATTTTGAGGACTGTCTGTACCATGGGTATGAGTCAGTGCATTTTCCAGAAATGTCAGGAACACCCTTAATGGTGCATCTCGGGCCAACCGTTGCTGCTCACAGTTACTTCCCTTGGGATTCCAGTAAAGAGCTTGGGTGCTTGCTCGTGGAAGCCTGGAAAGTGACATCACCTCATAGATGACACCTTTGTCATTTAAGCTTGATAGGGGAAAGGCAGTCAACATTTCCTGCCAGAGTGTGTGGCTTCAACCGGTCGGTTGAAACTACGCTGTGAGTATCCGGCTCTGAATCCCAGCTGCCTTTTTTTCCTTTTCAAATCATCTTGCCAGTCAGATGCCTGAGGTTTGGAGAGGTGGATGCGGTGAATGTACAGTTTATTAAAGGTTTAATGTGATAGCTCAGAGAAATGAGAACCCAAAACCATGTTGGGCTGGAAATATCGCAAGGGCCATCACTATTAACAATGGGATATAAATAGAATACATGTGTAACAGAAAAGGACTTTAAAAAAAAATACACAGAAATTATATATTTCAAATTTTCCAAGAAGAAACAACAGGCTTTGAGAAAATAACAACCAGGAAAAACCAATGTATGTGAATAACCTGGAAATCTAGAGGCTGTTGGGCAGGTGGCAGCCAATGGCTCCTGAGCTCTGAGGACCCTCAACTATGCCAATAGGAAGAGAACCACTTTCACATACTGGTTATTTCAGGGTTTCGGATCCACTCTAGGTCTTTTCCCTTTGTCATTTTTATCAATTCTTTTTAAATGAGAATACGATTTCCATTTTGTCCCAAGAGGCATAACTCTTTGGATTGGACACACACACACACACACTACCAAAAAATGGATATATGGATATCACAAATGCTTCTTAGTTTATTTCTCTACATCTGTTCTTTCCCCCAGAGTCTTTCTATGTAGCCAAGCTGTCCACAAACTCAAAATTCTCCTGTCTCCCGGGTTCTGAGATTACAAGTGTGCCCAGCCTCTTACATCATTTTGATAGTAAGGAACTACAAACCTCCGGACCCATTGCTCCAGGCAGTAAGCCAGTCTCCACGGTTACCCCTGACTGAATTCTTTCTAAACCTGTTTCCTCGAAGACTACTCCTCCCCTGGCACAGTGCCAGTTCTCTTGGGCCCTGTATGCTGTCTTTCAGGGACTGTCATAAACCTATAACATCCCACACACTTCTTTGACCTGTTTGTCCAAAACCAATATTCAGGCTCTATCTAGGTCTGTAATCAGGTTCACGGACTTACAAAGTTCCATTAACGGCTACACTCACCTGGCCGATGTTCCTCTGTGCACATAGCAGATGAAGCAGTGATGCAGCTCTCAGCCTCATCCTCGTCCATGAATCTTGGCTCCTGCATCCTTCTAGAAACGTGTGCTTTTGGAAGAAATGGCTATGTCATAATGCCAGCACCTTGCTGACCATACCTGGGTTCCACCTTATTGACCATATTGGGGTACCACCTGAGACCTTTCTCCTCCTACTCTGAGCCTGGTCTTGGGCCATCTCCAGCTCTGTCTGCTTCTCAGGCAGTGGTGCCTTCTGCACCCTAAAACCAGTTCTTGAGGCTTTGTTCCACCCTGGTTTCTCTTCCACCTTCCCAACTTTGTCTCTATTTACACTGAAATTTCTTCTCAGTGGGAATGAAAATGGGAAACTTCCCTTCCTCAGTTCCTCATTTCTCTGGTTTGCCCTGGTTAACCCCTGGCACTCTTCTTAAAATTGTATTATTCTTTGATATGTTAACTAGCAAGTATAAATTTATATACATACACGTTTTATGCTTTTTTTAAAATTACAATTCTGTGAAATGGCAGTGTTTAAGAACACAGACCTCTGATTGGGTTGACAGACCTCAGAAAGCCAGCCTACTTATTCCAGAGTGAGTGAATTTTCCAAGAGAAACATCAAGCAGGTCTGAATCTTGACAGCCTTTCTCACAATTCCATCATCTTATTTATTAATTAACAGGGTTCTCCTCCTATTAGGTCCTAATGCTTCTGTAACTGAGATTCTGAGTTTTGGTAACAGTGTGTCTCTACATACAGAGACCCACTTTCATTTCAATCCTGTTTCCAGACTACTGTATATTCTCTGACAAGACCTCTGCAGTATAAACAGCCATTCACTCAAAACAGTAGTATGGTTCTCTCAGGGAGTCATTCTCAGCACTGTGGAATCTAGGAATGGCCTTTATTTTCCAATAATTAGCTTTCCCCTGTTCCACCATCCTCCAAGTTGCTTTGGAGGCTCTCCACAGCCTCTTTCTGGGGTGGTCTGGTACAGTTCTGAATTCCCTCCCAATCACCATGCTAAGTTCTGTAATTATATCAGATTCAATTTGGAATTTTAGACCATTATACTTCCTCTTAGGGAATCCACAATGTGATTATGCTTAAACTTTGGGCTGCACGAGTCTCTCCTGGAGGATCTATTTCCAAGGCAATCTTTTCCCCATCATTGTGATTCAGTGGATCAGGAGTGGGGCCCAGGGATCTGCCTCTCCACTGGTAAGCCCAGGTGGCTCTAACACACAACAGGAGGATTCTATCCTGTCCCAAAGTGGGTCACTCATGCAGTGTGGACGCAAGAGACTTTCACAGTTAAATGTGTTTGCTTCAATTTATACTTTGAAGAGCCCATAGAGCAATGACAGAACTGCTTCATAAATATTACTTAGGAGATTAAGTAGAAATAGTTAATTTAAGTAATTTTCAGTTAATGATAGCATTGGTGGAATTACATGGCCCAAAACTGTGACAATGGATGCTCATGGTGGCGTTTGCCAAACACATGGACAAGGCTAACTGCTGAAAAGATTTAACAGGCTTCATTTTAAGACTCCAGAATCCTTACTTTATAACAAGACAGGTCTTTTTAATAGAACTCCTGCATGCTGCAGATTGACCCCAGGGCCTTATGCACGTCAGGACTATCCTCTACTCCTCGCTTACCCCTAGGTGTTGTTGATATCACCATCATCATTTAATAAAAGCTACACTTTGATTTAGCATGTTGGAAATTTTCATGGACGAGGAGGAACCATGTTAAAATTGTGCTCTTGCTTATCGACAGATCTCCACCGTTGACTTTGAACATATTTCTGCATGCCTCCTACCCTCCCTCTCTTGGACTTGCTCTTACTTAATCTCCCCTCTCTTCTCTTCCTCTCCCTCCCTCCCTCTTTCCCTCCCTCCCTCTTCAAGGGTGCTCATTCTCCTTTTTAAAATACCTTTAAACTGGAAACACACTTCCCATATGGATTTCCCACTGTTTCAAACTTTAAAACACATCATCATGCCATTAAGTAGCTTCCAAAAACTGTGTAAAAACTTAACAGTATCCCAGTGTAAAAGAATAGTTTAAGAGCATGTACAAACCAGGCTTCATGCCCTGGCTTTGCCTTGTATAGATTATTCAACGGCTCTGTGCCTCCATTTTCCTATGAGTGATCTGAGATCAGAGGTGTCCAATTCATAGAACTGGAGAGCAAACGGAATGAGACGCACTATGCCTGGCCCAGGATGAGAACTGGAAAGCCTCAGACACGACCACATGCATCAAAGGCATTCCCCTTTTTGATGTTTTATATTCTTGATTTCTAAGGAACCTGGTTCTAGAAGCAACAAACTTGTGTATAACAAAGCGAGTGAGTGTAGGTGCTCCCTGACTCGTGCGGGCCATCTATGTTGGCTTTTTTTTTTGGTGGGTTTGTTTTTCTGAACACGAATTCTTTTCTTGTATAAAATGTCTTCTCATTCTCAAGAAATGAAATCTGGCTGAAATAAATATGAGCACTTCTTCACACTAGAAGCAGACAGCTCTATAGCTGTCACACACAACTACTATTGGTTTGATCTGATGACAACAGGGTAAACCTAATGTGGGCGGAGACGCTCTTTTGAATATGGTTTGCCAGTTTCCTCTTTTAACTACCATTAAAGTAAGCCTAGGCCTTAAGCTTGGAAAAGAAGACCATGACTAAATAGGACCTGACCAAGCTCTACAGGTCCAACTCTTAAGGACTGGACATGTCTTAGTCATCTCCAGAGGCAGAAAGCCAGCCTTAAGGATTCCAGTGTATCTCTTGCCTGTGTGGATTTGCTCAGCTTGTGATTTGAACTTTAACCCAAATCCCAAATATTAGTACTCTCTCTCTCTTCTTCTCCCTCTATCCTGTCCTCTCTCCCTCCTTTTTTTCCATTTAACTTTAAAGTCGTTTTATTTGTTATTTATATTTTGATAATGTCATACAATGTTTTGATCTTACTCACTTCCCAACTCCTCTGAGATACAACACCTTTTCTACCCCCGAACTTTGTGTCCTCATTTAAAATCAAAACACCCTGATGTCGTTTGTGTTGCCAACACAGTCTTGGGGGTATATCCACCCACCAGAGTGTGGTCCACCTAGCAGGGGTCACATTCTTTAAAAAGCTGTGACCAATTGTCAATAGCTTCATTTAGGGGTAGAACTTCATGCCTACCTCTCTGCGCCATGCTGGGGATTTGTCTGGATGAGCTCTTGCAGGTCTTGTGTGTGTGACGGACTGATTCCCTTTCCTACATTTGGGTCTTGTTGATCTTTTTCTACCGTGTAGAATGCCACTACTCAGGGCATTTACATCTTTTTACTTTATTGATACAGAGTGACCTTCCCGCTCTTGCTCACTGGAATCTCCAGTGGAAAGCCTCAGGTCGACCAAGGTCTTTCTCCATTTTCCCCTCTGACCCGTTTTCTCACTTACTTCAACTTTTAAAGTCAATGGGTTGTGATAGCCTGTATCTTTCTGATTGCCATTTACATTGTTTTTGGTGATTCTCATGCCTGCCTGCCGATCTGTTTATTTTTTTAAATCTTTTCAACAATGTATACATCAGGTTGAATGTATACAATGTATACATCAGGTTGAATGTATACAATGTATACATCAGGTTGAATGTATACAATGTATACATCAGGTTGAAATTTTTGATACAGGAAACTGATGACTAGCTTCATATTTCATGCAGTTAACAGGATGCTGGCAAGCACCCCAAGGTCCTGCCAGAAGACTGGCTTCTCACTGTGTTTTCCGCCATTAGCATGTTCCCTAGAATTTGCATACCATCTACTTAAAGATATTAAGACTGCTCCTGCTTTATTCTGCAAAGGGGAATCTTTGATTTTGCAAGTTCTGCTGCAGGTAGTGGCAGAGACTGCACACCAGAAAGCAGACCTTTTCTGGTTAATAGGCAGAACATAATTTTGCAGATTTTGATCTGTATGGTCCAACATTGCACAGAACTGTGTGGTTGCAACCTAAGAAAGTAGGAAACTGACATAGTTTTTATTCTAAGAAATTAATGTTTCTCCAGATTCCTCAGTTGTGAGCAAAATGTCACATCTACTTTTCCTCTCTGAGAAGACAGGTATATGCACTTGTGTATGTATATATGCACATATATGTATTATATACATATATGAATATTTAATGACAGCTTAAGACATTCTCTTATATAACCATAAGACTAAAAATTTAACATTGATGTGATATTATAAATTATACAGACTACATTCAGTCTTCCATAATTGTCTCTTTAATCTCTTTTGCCTGCTATTTTTTCTTTCTTTTACAATTGAGATACATATTTTGATATTAACTGATCCATGGAATATTTTAAAATTTTGATTGGTAGGTAACTTTTGTAGTGCAAATTTTGGTTTCTTTGAAAAACATATAAATTATGAGAATATGTTTTTGTTTTAATCCCAGATGTGGAATATGGGGTTGCTTCACATTGTCCACAGCAGCTGACTATGATTTGACTCGTACACTAGCAAGGGTGTGATTGTGACAGCTGCAGGTAGTTTCTGAAATTGCGTGACATCTGGAATTCTGGAGACTTTTCAGATGGGAAATAAATGCTAGGACCTTGAGAGTTAGTTGCTGTTTGCTAAGTAGCCATACACAAAGAAGAAACAACCACAAGAAGAAACTGAATATCCTGACAGTGAGCCTCAAACTTGCCCCAAGGAACTCTATGGCACTAATCAGCATGAAGTGGTCTAACAATAACGGCCCCCCTTCCCCTCTCTGCTTTACCTCTCCTATCTAGTGTTCAGGGGATGACAGGGTAGAAAAGGGGTGAAGAAGGGTGAAAGAAAGAAGTAGCAAAAAGAAAGTAGCCAAAGAACAGCTGCAACTTTTTAACAATTGAATTGACGTTGCACTGGGATTAAAGGAGACCTTAATGACATTAGATGACATTATGCACATCAAATTAGGGACCTCCTGATGTCAGGCTGTTTCTTAGTGGAATGGTAAGTGTGGTCTCTTGATGAAAGTTGTAGTTGTCAGGTTTCTCCTTGTGAAAGGTATGTTTCCCTCTATACTAAATAGGATTGACTACTAAATGTTCTCTCTTTCTTATTAATGTTTTGCTAGCATAAAAATAAATGTTTTTCATTGTGAGATTTATATACACACACACACACACTGACCCCCCTCAGTGCCTTCCATATTCCTCATTCTTCATTACCTTCTTCATGATACCCTTCCTCTCATATAAACCTGTGTGTGTATTTGCATTTATATACACCTATGTGTGTTTATATACATATAAATATGTATATTCATATATGATATATATATATATATATATATATATATATATATATATATATCCCTCCTCACATATATTAAATTACTCTTGTTTGTGTTCTGATGTGTTTCTTGACTGTGGATTTTCTAATCATGTAATTTGAACTTCACCACAAATCCAAAATTCTCTCTCAGACTTCAAGGTCTTTTCATTTTATTTTTATTTTCTGAGAGCTTACACAATGTACTTTGGTCATATTCACCCCTTCTCCCCAGATCCTCCATTGTGTGATGCTTTGAGGGTTGGTTGTTTTGTTTTAAGATGCTCTGATGTGGCTCAGACTGGCCTTCAACTCACTGTGTAGCTGAGGATAACCTTGAACTAGGGATTATTTTGCCTTTATTTCCTAAGTGCTGGAATTACAGGACTATGCCAAGGTACCCTGGCACTGGCTTTTTAAATGTTTTTTAAAATGTTTTGGTGATACATTTTTAATGATGACTGTATTCAATGGATGAACCTTAGACAACTGTCTTCAAAAGCAAAATGAATAAAGACCAAAGTTCATCAGCTTTGTGACAATTTTTCTACATGTCTTGCTTCACTAAGTCTTAGAAAATTATATAAAGAAAGTATTATTTCTTTTATGCACACCAGATAAAAACATTTGTGCTTTTGAGGAATGTATGTCTATGTGTGCTTGTTTAGTGCTTTGGTAATGTTAATTTACAATTTCACAGCACATTACGGAGAGCTAAACACACATAAACTAGCTCATAGCTAACTGCACAGCAGAAGTTTTCAGTGACTTACATTTACCTAACTTGCCAGATTTACAGATACACCACATTCTTCTTGTGAAACCGGGTTCTATGTCCACAGCAACGCAGCATGCAGAGACCTTGAGGGCAGTAACCAGCAAACCCTTTGCTGATGTTCACTGATTGAGAGTCAGTTGTATTTATTTCTAAACGTGTTTGGAATAGTTAGACATGTACTATTTTAATGAATTAAATTAAGCATATTTTAATTAAAAGTATGAAGATTATCAAATTAGGAGATAAAAGAGTGTAGTTCTGAAACTAAGGGAAAGTTTCAGTTTAACAAAATTATTAAAATTTTGCAATGGATGCGAGCAAGAAATGTTTAAGAGACTGAACTTGGAGTGGTAAAAGCCTCATCCAGCTCTGGATTCAGTCAGCGTCCCCTTATCTCCTTCACTTGAAAGTTTGATACTGGAATTGTATGCATTATGGATATGATATATGCAAAAGAGTCATAGACAGATCTACACTGGAGAGGGGAAGAAACATCAAAACTATTGTCAGATGAGTATGCATGAGTTATTATTGTATTTTGGCTTTTAGAAGTTTTGATTTTTAACAAATGTTCAATTAGTTGGTTCATTCATTGGGTTGATTTCATAAATTAAAAGTTGTACTATAAAGTTTTAACTTTGATAAATTTTGATAATTTTGATAATTTTTGCTTTAAAATGTTATATTAATTCTTTGAGAATTTCATACAATGTATTTTGACACATTCCCTTCCAACTCTCCCCTTTAACTCTTGCCAGATCCAAACTTACCTTCTACCATCTCCAGTTTCCTGTCATATATACATATACATATGCATATGCATATGCATATGCATACCATCAACTCTAGTTTGTGTTGTCTGTACATGTCTAGGTGTACAGCCATCTACTGAATCTTGTCTGACCTACCAGAAGCCACACCCTTAAAGGAAACTGACTGTTCTTTCTCCAGGAGCCATTAGCTGTCCATAGCTCCTCTGTTAGGGGTAGGAGCTCAGGACCCTCTCCCTGCTTCATGCTAGAATATAGACTGGCTTGTTCAGGCAGCTTCAGCAGCTACATGTTCACAGATGTGATAACCCCACCACGTTCAGAAGACACTGTTTTACTCTAGTCCCTCCTGATCACTGCCTCTTATGGTCTCTTTGTTCAACCGTCCCTCCTGCCATGGTTCCTGAGGCTTGAGAAGTCTTGAGAAATATGTCCATCTCTGGGCAAGTGCCCCTCAGTTACTTACTCTTGCTGTGAGTTTCTGCACTCACCACTGTCCACAGCACAAAGGAACTTCTTTGATGTGGTCAGAGAACTTTCCTTAAGTTATATGTAGAGAGATAGAACTTTAGAGGGCAATTTAATGCTGTGTCTATGTAGCAAAATAATTGCAATAGGTTCACCCCAGGGCTCAGAGCTCCTCAACCACAGATCTTGGTGTTTCCTCTTATAGACTGGACCTTAAATCTAGTCAGAAAGCAGTTGGTGACCCTATAACATTCATGTGGCAATTGCACCCATGAGCCTACCTTACCATGCTGGCCACTGATTATTGCTGTGCACAAGGTTCACAGCTAGGTAAAACTATAGATGACTTCCCCCAACTACTGCAGAACAACTTCCAGTATTATGGGAGCTAGCCATCAGGGAGGGACTGTCTGGACAGCACCTACTTGCCGTCTTTATGTCCTATGGCCAATGCGTGTGGCTCTTTAGCAATAAGCTCTTCCTGCCTGGTTCTGTTGACACAAAGAGCAGTGGCAATATCATGTACTGTTTGTGGGGACTCTGGGTTGTTCATGACCAACAACTCAAGGTGATGCAGAGGACATCCATTGGGCTTGTTGTTTGACAACCTGTGGCTTCTGGAACCAGCATGATCCTGTGTATGGTAACTTCAAGTAAGCTGATATGATCACTCGTGTATGTGGGAAGCTTGTAAAATAGTAGGTTTCTATATGACATCTTCAAACATTCTCTGAGTTGTCCCTCCCTAAACCATCCCCTCTGCCCTGCCCCCACCCCTCCCCTCTTAAACTTCCCTCTTTATTATTGTCATTTCCCTCTCATATTATCCACATTCTTCAATGCACCTCTCCCTAAATATTTCTTCCTTTCTTCACCTTTCTAGTTTCCAGGATTCTACAAGTCCTCCAATGAGTCTAAGAGTCGATGGTCAGATTCACTTCAATCATTCTTAGGTAATATTCCTGGACCTTTAAACGGTCTCAAAAAACAACTGGTGGTACCGCTGAAGTTTCTATTGAGACAAGTGGGACCCAAATGCCTACAGCAGATGAGTTTCTGTTGTCCAGTTGACGTTTATGTGTGTTGACCATAACCAAACAACAGCAGGAAACACACTGGGCTCTGTAGCTATTCGGCTCTGTTAAGTGCTGACATCATTTAGAGTAAAAAGGTACACTGAACTTTTATTCTAGAAGGATCTGGAACTTTTCCATTCTCCCCAGTCACCTACAGATGTTCCTATTCTTCCTAAATTAGATCTTAAAAAAAAAAAAAAAAATAGCTGGACTCACCAGATCACAAAACAGTTCTGCAAATGCCAAGCTTCCACAGCCTACGTTCAGGTGGGCCACACCCCCCAGCCCTGTCCTCTCCGATGTGTGCTCTACCTTTTATTTGACTTCTGGATGTGATTGCTCCTGGATAACCCACCACAACAGGATGCCACTGTGCACCAGGCAGACACTTAAATGTTTGTGGGTGATAGCTCTTTTCACATCTAAAAATTATCCAACAGCTCAAATGATACCTAAGTAACTGGGGCACAGAAGCCATACTCAGAAGTTGGATGGTCCCTTGTATGTAATGGCAACAAGAGGAGATATGCCCACAGGATGCCCCTCTCCTACCCTTACCACCTTTGTGCTCTGTCCTAAAGTAAACCTGTGGTACAAAGCCCCCTCTCCCTTGAGGGCTAGAGAGACACCCTCACTTTTCAGACAGGCAAATGTAACTGGGTCTAAAAGCCTGAGTACCAGAGTATACAACAGAGCAGTGTCATGTCATATCATGTCATGTCACACTATGTCATGTCACATCATGTCTTGTCACATCATGTCATGTCACACTATGTCATGTCACATCATGTCTTGTCACGTCATGCCATGCCGGCTTTGATGCAGCACTACTGCAGACTGTATTTGCTTTAGTCTCTTCAGGCAGACATCTCAGCCCAGAGAACCCTCACCAGCACTTAATAGTCCTTCTTTTCTTCTATGACTCCCACGGCACATGACAGGAGCCTTTCCTGTTACCAGAATCTGTGTCCTCACCCCACTTTGTCCTCATTTCTGTCCAATGACATTTTCTCTACCCATCAACACTGACGTCAACAGTTGCTTTTCCTTAGACCCGGCGGCCTAGACTTCTCTAGCACATGGGCACCTCTCCCTCCACACCCTTGCATCACCTGGCATAGTCTGACTCTTGTACTTCCATTTTGCACTTATTATGCTTACTGGGGCAGCGTGGCCCACTTTGTGTTCCTGCAGTATGGCAGTCAGCTATCACCTTGGACACAGAAGGAAGCAACTTTTAAATGTTTGATAATTGCCAGTGGAATTGTTTAAGTTCTTGACTAAAATCAAGGAGTGCTGTGGTATAAGAGTTTAGGAAGTATTTTTAGTAATTAAAAAGGAATGTAGATTTGGAATGAAAACACACTGCTTTAAACCACGACATCCTCTGTGCTGAAACCCAATATTTAGAATTTGGAGAGAATGCTTGATTTACAGAGCTGTTCCTTTATACATGCTAAAAATAGATTTTTTTTTATTCCAACGCCATTTTTATTTATTAAGGAATAGGAAAAACGCTACTTCTCTCCTAACTTGGACCCTTTAAAAATTATTATCTCCAATATTTTTATTTATATTGCTAATTTGATTGTTTTAATAAAGTAAATTTTTAAATTAAGCAAATAGTTTAAAAATATATTTACTTTTTAATTTTCTTTTTGATATTGAATGGTCAGGTGTGTAATCATAAATATTGATAATTCTCATAAATTCAAGTCACTATTCCATATATAGAAGGTATTTCTATAATTTATTATTGATATAATCCATAATGATATAGCTATTTTCCCCTTATTTGTCTGCCACAGTGTTAGGTGGCAGGCAGCTGAACCAACAGAACAGAACTTTCTCTATCACCTTTCTTCTTCTGTTCAGCACAGAGCGTGACATTGACAGCACTATGGGCCACTTGGCTCCCTTCCCTCCTCCTGGTTTGGCCTGGCTCTTTGTTCTCTTGGGGCTGAGGGGCATTTCAGGGTGGGCTCAGTGCATTAAACATGCCTGCAGTCTGAGTACAGGACCAGGATGGCAACACTAATGATCTCATTGCAGATTCTGACTTGGGTTTATCCCCTGTGCGTGATGCACTCAGCGAGATCCTGATGAGCTGATGTGTTCCCAGTTCTGCTCATCTCTGACTTGCTTGAAGGGTTTCTATATACGCTATCCCAGCCAGTGCGGTTTTTAAATTTCTGAGAAAAAGTTCCCTTAAATGTGATCATCTGGTGCAAATTCTGAGCATCTAAAAGGGAAACTAATGGCTTAAACTATACAAGAGACCAAAACCAACTGAGCAAAACAAAAAAGCAAAGGAAACCCGTTGTTGGTCTCAGAATAGAAACCAGGCTTCACTGCATAAATGCAAAGTTGCTGATCCTGAATGATAGCGGAACATAACTTAGTTACCGCTCTAAAGTCGTGGTCTGAAGATTATTTATAAAAGAAGAGCCTGTTCTAGCCTGTCAAGAATGAGTATCTTAAACAACTGACTCCATGTTCCGAGTGCTCTTCAAAAGGTGGTCAGGATTTCTTTAGCCCCACACCCATTTTAGAAACACAGGAACGGAAGTCTGTTTTGTCGTCTTCGGTTTGCAGAGCCCTTCTGATGCACCTCCCTTTACACGTGCAATCCTTCTGCCCAAGTTCTCTTCCCACAGCTCTGCACTTGGCTTGCTATGCTGTGGCTGCGGGATTTTTACTCAAGTGCACCCTTGCACTCAGTGGGAAGGTGCTCCTCTGTAGGAGGGTGTGGTCACCCCGTTGCAAAGATTCCCCTGCTATACGTCCTCCAAAAGACTCTTCACTACTTGGTGATTATGTGCATTTTTATTTCCAATCTGTTTTCCCTTTACCACTTGAAGTTGCATGAGAAGTCAACAGCCTCCCATGATGCTTTGCATCCAGCTGCTAGAGTGTGGTGGGTGGGTGACATAAAGCCATGTGAATTTAGCTCCTCCATTTTCTTATTTTCCCCAGTCATCTTTCTAAAACATAATTATGATTATGTTATTATGTATGTTTTAAACTTTGTAGAGACTCCGCAGTACCTACAGAATCAAAATCAAGCATGCGGAACCCTCACCAATCCTTCCGACCTTCCTTCTCAGCACTACGTCACATGCCTTCAAAGTCGGCCACACAGAGCCACTGGGCATCGACACGTTTCTCACCTCTCTGCACAGTGGATCACAGTGTGCTTTTCACTATACTGCTGCCTTTCCCGGGCAACTTCTGATTAACTAACAGCTTAAAATGTGAGCTCCGCTGAGAAGCCATCATCCCCAGATACACGCATGCGCGCACTCACGCACGCACGCACGCACGCACGCACGCAGCTAGATCATTTCCAAGTTCCTGCTTTTGTTCTAACACCCAAGACACAGAGTTACAGTTATTTATGCATCTGTTTTTCTTTTATTCTTCTTCTAACCTTTTTTTTTAACCTTTTTTTTTTTTTGCCTATATTAGTTATTTTTGTTGCCATGATAAAATATAATATAAAAACGGACACAGCCGACTTTATTTTGGCTTACGGTTCCAGAGAGGGAGTCCCCACTGGCCGTGGAGGGATGGCAGCAGGCAGCTGGAGCAGGGAGATGCAAGATTACATTTGCATACACAGAAAGGGAACTGGAAGTGGAACAAAGCTAAACATTCTTAAGACCCGTCCACTAGGGACATACTTCCTCTAACAAGGGTCTACCTCCTGAATGTTCCCTAACCTCCCTAAACAGCACACCAGCCAGGGACCAACTGCTGAAATACATGAACCTTTATTGTACATTTCTCATTCAAACCACCACACTAGCCTTTGCCTTTCTCGGTCCAAATAATGAGAGTATGTTTACAAAGTTTTGCATGATGACCCCCTTTCTCTGTTTATAACCACGATTCAAATATTCCAATGTTGACACATCTTTCAGTCCTAGCAAGTGCCATAGAAATTGACATATTTTTCACAATTTTTAATGGAATAATTGATGGATAGTGAGTAGCTACATATGATTACATGTATTATCAGAGCCACAGATTCAGGTCCTTTCCTAAGCAACTCTCCCTTCAAAAATTTTCCTATTTTTCCACATAACTGCTTTATTACCATTCTTTCTGCCACGTAAAATTATCTTCTTATGTGTCAATTAGATAAGTCCACATGATTTGGAGGGTATACACGATTAACTGAAGATCCATGTGATTAACCTTGGGGACCCAAATTCTTCTGTGTACGAAAGGAAAGAAAAGGTTCATCTGAGGCCAGATTGAAATGTGGACAGAAAAAAAAATGTTCTGTGTACAGAGAAACATCTTGAAATCTCTGAATTTTGAAATGTATTAATTCAGTCTTTGGGGGATAAACAATGAACAAAGAAAGCTAGAGTTGAATACATTGGAAATTGTTTCATACTTGATTTAAAAACAAAACAAAACAAAAACCCTCAAAAAGACCTAACATGGAATGTTGGGATTCTATCAAGGCAGAAGAGACTGTACTGGGAGGTCACAGAACGTAGCTGGACACAAAGCAGCTGCCATAAATCACCTTCACTATTGACACGCTGCCCATCCCAGACCACCAGAAGAGAAAGAAAGGTATACATTCCCCACTATATACTAAGCTTTGTAATTCTGTGCTGGAAAAGACACTTTTTTCCGCAAAGTCCATTCAGGGATTAGAAAATGATCCTAATGGGTGGCCCCTCTTTACTTACTAAATACTCAAGAAAGGGAAAAGGAAACGTATTTATGGCACAAGATCAGGAGACAACAGCCCTTTGAAAGCACCTGTGACTTCAGGGTCTGAAACTTAGCTCATGTGTCCTGATAGCCTTTTCTCTCATTTCTTATCACCTGACTCAGGTACCTAAATCTTTTCCCCCTCCAACCACAGAGTTCTCATCTATCCTTCTCCAAGCAGGCCCTATACGTTCACAATCTTGAGGACTTTGTCTTAAGATGGTCATTTGTGGAAGCCCTTTTCCTGGGTTTCTTCATAGTGCCCTCCTGTCTAGATTAGAGGCTCTATTCCCTATGTCTCTCAAAGTGTGTTCTAATTATTAACTTTTGGCTAGGAGGATGGTATCTTCAACATCACATACAATTTCTAGGCTGGTTTCATAAAAGGCAAGAATGTCACTATGTCGACTAGAATGTGCACCTGGTAGTGAGTTGTTCTAACTTTGTAGGTGAGGGCAAAACATCCAGGTAAAAAGAAACAAGGATACCGTTAACCTCTTAGAGCAGAGGCACTAGCTAGATCAGTCTATAATCTAAACAAAAAGTAGTATACTGTGTTGATTTGGACCTGTGTCACAGCCGCTGAACTTAGAATCCAAATTGTACAGTCGTTTCATGAAGTGACCTGCCCACAGAACACGTTTTTCCATCTTTGTTTTGCAACTCCATTCCTTTACACCCAACTGCCCGAGTGGGAGACATCCTGCCTTTCTTCCAGCTTGGCACTCCCATTCCTGACCTTGTCTGTACACGTTATTCCCCCAGCATCAGTATCACACCCTGTCAAGACACCAACATCACCTCAAACTCACGCTCTCACTCTTTGACTGTGGTTGCCTATCCCACCTGTGTATCCTGTGCCTTCTCTTTCTAGATTTCCAAACCTACTCTTTGCCCTTCCATGTCCTGCTCATCACAAGCCTAGTTGACCCGACCCATACTTTTTCTCATTACTCTTCATAGAGTTCAAAAGCATACTGTCCATTCAAGTTTCCATACTTAGAAAACCTGCCAAAGATGTTGACCTGAGGCTTAAAGTTTACCTTACATAATCTAGATTGTCAATTTAATTTCTCACTTTCGTGTGAATGTGAAACTTTATTTTTCCTTATATCATCATGTAATAAATTATTTTTGCTCCAAATAGCTCATTCAGTTTTTTTTTTCAAATTTCTTTCATCTGTTGATCTTGTATCTTATGTCAATATCTTACAGTCATTTATAGCTTATTCAGATATTTTTAAATTCAAGACAGGGTCTCATTATATTCAGGCTAACCTTGAACCTGCAAACCCCCTACCTCTGCCTCCTAAGTTCTGGGATTGCAGGAATGCCAAGCTTATACCCATCTTGTGTCCTGGAACACAGAACTTTGATTAGTTCTAACAGTAGCATGTGTGTATTCCTGTGGAGGTTGAAGTGTATGCATATTATTTAGAATTTTCTATAGTTTCTCTCATACATGGAAAATGCCTTCCATGACCCTTTTGGATACCTGATACCACAAATTGTTCTGATCCCTGAATGTTTCAATAACCACTCAATATTTTTTCTAGTTTTTTTCCTTGCTTCTTATTAGCTGTTTGAGAATTTTATACAGTCCCACCCCCCAATTCCTTACAGCCAACTTTGTGAGTTTTTTTTTTAACTCATCGAGTACAGTTGGTGTTACCCATACAGTCTTGGATGTGTGGCCTTTTTCTGGAAGTCGGCCAGCCCATCAGGGGCTGCAAGTTTGAACACAACTGACCCTCTTGCAGGGGTTACCAACTGATAATAGGTCTTTAGGTGGGGAGGGGAACTTCATAGTCATCTCCACTCCTCATGCTGGAATTTTAATTAACCTGAGTCTCGGATGGTCTTGAGCATGCTGACTCAACGGGTGTAAATTCATGTGTGTGACTGCCCTGCTACGTACAGAAAGCACCACTTTTTCGTAGTCACTCATGGCCTACAGCTTTTACAATCTTTCCCACATTTTTTTTTTTTTTACCATGAACTCTGAGCCTTTAGGAAGAGGGCATGACATAGATCCCCCATTTAGGGCTCAGCATTTCACAATCTTTTCTTCTCCGAATCTTAATCAGTTATTGGCCTCTGTATTAATCACCTCTGTTGCAAAAACAAAGCTTCTCAGATGAGGATTGACCAATGTACCAATGCACTGATCTACAGGTAGTACAACAAGTCACCAGGAGTCAGTTTAATACCATATCCACTTAGCAGAGTAATACCAGTAGGTTCCCCTCTGCGGCCTGTATCTCATATTTTTTTTCTCTCTCATTTGCAGATATTAGCCTTGGATTTTCAGATATTCATGCCCCAGAGGTCAAGAAATTAGGAACGGGCCCTGTAGGGGGTAGGGTGACTTTAAGGGAGGGGAGATAGAACACACATATAAAGGGAATAATGATAAAAGATGTGTTTAATGGGAAGGGACTGGGAGGGCAAAGTAGATAAGGAACTATGGGGAGGGATAACTAACATGAAAAATGCTTTGAAAAACCCACAGGAAGACCTAGTACTGTAGATGCTGTCTAAAATTTATACATACACATAACGAGTTCAGACAACAGCATTTCTATGTCCCCACTAAATACCACAGGATAACGAAAAGCCCAGCACTAGGAATGGGTTCCCACCTCTAGTTACTGGTTTCTGGAGTCCTTTAGGCCCCCAAACATTACGGGATATTGCCAATGCTTTTGGTTACCCTCTAGAACATAATGCAAAGACCCTATGGCTGAAGACACCATTCCCTCGAATCATAGAACATGAAAAAATCAAACTGGCGCTGACCTGGAGGCTTCATCCCTACTCAGTACTTTCCTAGGGCTGAAGGGTGCAGCACATGCTTCCTGAGACAACAGGAATCACCATTTAACTAGCTGTGGATTTTGTAAGTTCCAACAATGACTAGCCTGGCAAGACATGCCCACCCGTGCAATAGTGCTGTGGATATTATGGCAAAACCCAACTAATTTCTTATTGGACTTAAACCCCATCCCACAAATTAAAACTCATACTTATAATCATTTATTAGAGTCTAGGCACTGTGGTTAGATAGGTCATAGTCCCTAGGGGAGAACTTATTAGTACCACTCTGCTAAATGAATAGAGTATTAAACTCACTCTGAATACTAATGATCGCAATTTCTAAATCAAAAGGCACAAACGAGTATATTGGGTCAAAAATCAGGACCCACTTATTTTCAGTCGTCAGGAAACACACCTTACCACAAAAGATACATACTATCTTTGGGTGTAAATGTACCTAGGAACAAAGCAAATGCTGCTGTTCTGACAAAATAGGCATCAACTCAAAACTGCTGAGAAAAGATAAAGATAATTACTTCATACTGATTGAGGAAATAATCCATTAAAGGATATCGTGATTCTGAACATATATACCCTAAACCAGTTGTACCCAGTTTCATAAAACAAGTAATGTTAGATTTAAAGCCACAGATTAACTCTTGCACAATAGCAGCGGGTAATTTCAATACCCTACGCTCAGCAATTAACAGATCTTTCCAAACAAACAAACAAACAACAAAGAAACAAAAACCAAACCAACACCACAAAAAAAACATAAACAAAAATGGAGAAATATGTAAATTAAATGACATCATAGAATAAATGGACTCAACAGACATCTACAAAACATTTCATTCAAACACTGCAAAGTCCATTCTTCTTAGCAGCTCGTGGAACTGTCTCTAAAGTCCTATAAGGGGATTCTATAACTCTAATTGCCCACATTAGAAAAACAGAGTGATCTCAAATTTATGATTTGATAATAAACTTTAGAGATCTAGAAAATAAGTCAAACCCAATTTAATAGATGGAAAGAAACATTAGATTAGAATAGAAATGAGTGGAATGGAAACAAACAAAAATATAAAGAATCAAACAAAGAGTCAGCCAAACTACCAATGAAAAGATTTGAAAACACCTAAAATAAGAGTCCTTAAATCAAAGATTAGTGGAGATTATTACAATATAATTAGAGGTAAAAACAGAGCTAGTACAATAGATAATGATGAAATCCATAATATTATTATGTCTTACCGTGAAAACATATAGTCCACTAAAATGGAAAACAGATGGATGAATTTGTAGATTTGTATAATCAGTAAAAATTAAAACAGGATGAGATAAACAATTTTAACAGATGTATAACAAGTACTGAAATTGAAGTAGTTATTAAGAACCTTTCCACTAAAAAAGTCTGGACCCAGATGGATTCACTGCTGAATTTCCCAGTCCTTCAGAGAAGAGTCAACACCAATGTTCCTGAAACTATTTTAAGAAATAGAAAAGAACACTACTAAACTCTTTTATAAAGCTAGTATAATCATAATTTAAAAATCATACATATATATATACACACACAAGAAGGGAAGGAACGGAGGGAGGGAGGAGGAAAGAAAAGAGCTATAGATCAATTTTCATGATGAGCTTATATGCAAAAAATATCAACAAGATATTTGCAAACTATATTTGCAAGTATCAAGAACACATCAATAAGGTCATCCACTGTTAGGTTTGTTCTGGAGATGCAAGAATGTTTTAAAGCATGTAAATCAATATGTTATAAATTAAATATATGGACTCAAGGTTGGAAATCTTGATAGATAGACACACAAAAAGGCTTTTGACAAAACATAACAGTTTGTCACGTTAAAAAGTCCTAATGAAACTAAGAATATATGGAACACATCTCAAAATAATATGTTATATGAAGGGCCTATATCCAATATTATTAAATTGGAGAAACACGAAAACAATTTTGAACAAAAATCATGAAGAAAATAGAGTGTCAACTTTCTCCCATCTTATTAAATATAAAACTGGGAGCTGGAGCTAAAACAGTAAGTGAAGAAAAACAAATAAAAACACATAGGAAAGGAAGAAGTCCAAGTTTCTCTTTTTACATATGATAAGATCCTATACAGAAGAAACCCCAAAGGCTCCACCAGAGAACGCTTAGAAATGACAAACACTTGCAGCAAAGTGGCAGGATACAAGGATAACACAGGAAACACATCGTTTCTGTACTGACGGTAGACTGAGAGGAGAGGAGATCAAGGAAGCAATCCCATTTACACTAGCCTAAAAATATATATACTGTGGACTAAACCTAAGAATGTAAAAGACTTCTTATGAAAACTTTAAATATCAAAGAAAAAATTATGGAAGACACTAGACGCTGGGACAATCTCCCATGCTCATGGATTGGATGAATCAATATTGCAAAAAGGCCATATTACCCAAAGCAATCTATAAATTCAATACAATCCCCGTAAAAATTCCAGAAATACTCTTCACATGAGATCTGTCTGTGTGAGTTCTTGGCCGGGAAGACCTTAGAGGGTCTTCCACACACCACAGGGTCTTGTCATCGCTCTTGTTTGCCTTCCATAACTATATGGTATAAAGTCTATTGCTAAAGACAAAAGCCACTTTGGTTGCAGGACAAAAAACCAAACTGGGATTACCCTTAACACTTCCTGCCTGGTGGCTAGCTTTCATACTGATAGAGCAGCAATACAGGCCAGTAGGGTAGACAATTCTCCAATGGTACGGTCTAGCAACGAAGCCTAACACAACAAACCTGACTTGCCAGACAAGATAGGCCCACTAATTCAACAGCAGCATAACTGATACAGGAGTAACCAACTTCTTTCTAGTTGGATTTTAGACTTGTTCCACAGAAAAGAATTCATACTTAGAACTGCAAACTTGGTCAAAACCCATGGTTTGGGAGGCCTTATGCAGTTAGGGGCACCCATTACTGTTGTTTTGCTAAGTGGGCATCCTGTCAACTAACTACCTTTTGAATATTTATGTTTATACCCATAAATCCAAGCTGGCCTCAGCCTTGTTCAGAAAAGTTTGCTTTGCAGGGGCAACAGTTAAAGCAGATACTCAAAACTGGCCAGAGTGCTGAGAGTAAATGACTGTTGAGTTCTAAGTTCAAAATGGGACACATATGTCACACACCTCAATCAGGACTCAGGGATATGTGGAAGGGGAGGCAGAAAGGATGCAGGGCCTGGAGCACAGGAAGCTGTGCTATGGAGCGTTATCTTCTGGACTTGACATGACTGTTCACTCACAAACTCACTGCACTCCCTGACTTTCTAAAGCTCAGACCAACGAGATCAGCTGATATGCTTGCAGGCAGCACCGATCGAACTCAGGATGTGGTAGGGACAGGACATTAAAAGATGAAGGTGGGAAAGGGTGTCTGGCATGGTGGGGGAGGAGTTACAGGTGGATATGATCAAGATATACTATATAACCACATGCTAGCCAATAAAAGCCAGGCATACATTGCCTCCTTTGGAGTTGGTACACAATGTGGTTCCATAGACTGCCCAACAGTACAGGCTACTGCCATTGCTTTTTGTTACCCTCTAGAACTTGATGGTAAGACCCTATTGCTGAGGTCACCACATGCATGCATCATAAACCAAGCTGGTCTAACGTGGAAGCTTCATTTCTACTAGCTAGCTTACATAGTTCTGGGAGATGCTATATACACTCCAAAAAACCTGATCATCAGTTTCACTCAGCAGCCAACCAACTGAGGTACAATAGCAACTGTCCTGGTGGGACACTTGCAGTGGTCTAGACCAGTGCAGCAGTGGGGTGGAGGTTATAGGAGTAATTAGTCACTTTCTGATTAGACTTAAGTCTGCATCCACAAGTTGAAACCCATACCTAGTCCCGTTATTGAGACCAAGAACTTGTGGTTAGGTGGGTCATGGGAGAGAACGCACTACAATTCCTATGATAGACAAAGACAGTATTAAAACAACCCTAATGACTTATCACTATAACCATAGAACTTCTCAGAGAAGTTTTTTCCCTAAGGATATGGCAACTAATATAAAGACCCACAACACAGAGATTAAGAGATTATAAAATAAAATAAATAAAGTAAAATAGAAGCTGGGCACGGTAGTGCATGCCTTTAGTCCCATCACTCAGGAGGAAGAGGCAGGGGCAGGGGCAGGGGCAGGGGCAGGGGCAGGGGCAGGGGCAGGGGCAGGGGCAGGGGCAGGGGCAGGGGGCAGGGGCAGGGGGCAGGGGCAGGGGGCAGGGGCAGGGGGCAGGGGCAGGGGCAGGGGCAGGGGCAGGGGCAGGGGCAGGGGCAGGGGCAGGGGCAGGGGCAGGGGCAGGGGCAGGGGCAGGGGCAGGGGCATGGATCTCTGAATTTGAGACCAGCCTGGTCTACAGAATGAGTTCTAGGACATCCAGGTCTACACAGTAAAACCCTGTCTCAATGAAACCAGAGAGAGAAATACACACACACACACACACACACACACACACACACACACACACACACTGGGGGAGGGAGAAGGAGAAAGAGAGGGAGAGGGAGAAAGGGAGGAGGAGAGACTATAAAGTGACCAGCCCTAAATGGGATGACTGTGTCAATTCTTCCCTCAAAGGCACAGAGATCATTGTACAAAGGGGGGTAAAAGATTGTAACAGTCCAAGGTGGTGGATGACTAAGGAGTTGCACATGATAAACTCAGAGGCTGTGAGAGCATGCAGAAGACTTCTGCAAGCTTAAGCCAGAAAGGAAAAAAAGAAATTCCTGCATGGAGTAAAGGGGCAAGCATTAAGGCCCTCCCCTAGTTGAAGAGAGATTGATGTTTTATAGTACTGGGAGGGGAGGAGTCTGTTTTCTTTAACAGTATAACCCCAGTTGATAAATCACACCCCTAGGCAGACCTAAGAGCATTTAGGCAGCACAGATTAGACTCGACAGGTTTTTAAACAGAAAGAGCATGAAGTTGGGTGGGGAAGGATCTGGGAGGGCTTGGGGGAGGAGTGCATATGATCCAAATGCAGTCTATAAAATTCTCAAAAACTAATTAAGATATTATTTGTGTAAAGTTACATTGTATGCATGTCCTCTAGTTAATTCCAGGCCAGAGTCCATCCATCCCGGAGGGAAGCCAAGGCAAGAGCTTAAGCAGGAACCTGAGCCACGGTGAGGATGCTGCTCCTGGCTTCATCACTGCCTGGTGCTCAGCTAGCTTTACACAGTCCAGACCTGTCTGCCTACTGATGGTGCCACCCTCAGTGGGCTGGGCCCTCTCACATCAATCCTTAGTCAAGGCAATTGTTCATAGACATAGCCACAGGCCCATATAATAGTGTCAATTTCTTCACTTGAAGTTCTTTCCTTGAGTGACACTAGCTTGTATCCACTTGATAATTAAAGGTGACCAGGACATTCCAAAATCCATCCACTTTACGCACCATCCAGTGACTCTCAACTTTCCTAGTATGCCACTCTAATCCAATGTGGTGACCCGTAGCACGAGGAAGATACTCCATAACTGTAGTTTTTCTAGTTATAAATTGTCATGTATGTAAATATCTGATATACAGGATATCTGATATGTGACCCCTATGAAAGGGTCCTTCAACCCCCAAGGGGGTCATGACACACAGGTTGAGAACTGCTTTACGTGTCCTCTTTCTTTTTTTTTAAATTTATTTATTATATGTAAGTACACTGTAACTGTCTTCAGACACCCATATGAGGGCATCAGATCTCATTACAGATGGTTGTGAGCCATCATATGGTTGCTAGGATTTGAACCCATGACCTCTGGAAGAGCAGTCAGTGCTCTTAACCGCTGAGCCATCTCACCAAACCACGTGTATTCTTTCATTTCTGGTTCCTGAAATTTCATGTTAACACCACAATATAAAACAGTTCAACTTTTAAAAGTCCCACAGTCTTTAAATTTTTCAGTACTTTAAGAATCCAAGGTCTGATTTAAAAATCCAATGTCTCTTAACTCTGGTCTTTTGTAAAGTCAAAGATACATTAAATTTTTCTTATTTGAAAAGGGAAGAACCAGAGCAAAGGAACCATCAGATTAAAGCCAAACCCTAAATCTAGCAATGTCAGTCAAACCTTGTCCATGAAACTCAATGTTCAACATCTACAATTCACTTGTAATCTTTGGGGCTAAAAGGGCTCAGGCCTCCCCATTTCTTCACAAGACCCACAGTTAGTCTGCTATGCCCAGCTGGGCTCCACTCTATTCCAGATGCTGTCCTTGTAAGATGTCACAGGGTCCTGGCATCTCCAATAGCCTGGGGTCTCTATTGCAACTGAGGCTGCACCTTAACCAATGGCCTTTCAAGCCACACAATGCCAGGCCTCTATGACGCCCTCGCCACCCAGTCTTGTAATTTTTTTATGCTTTCAAAACCAGTATCACATGGTGAGTCTTACACATAGCCATGTTCAGCTACCAGCCTTAGATGTAGACTTGTCCCAGTCCCCACCCCTGACCACAGCCTGTGTGCGCTGGCCCAAGGAAATACTTCTGGGAAGATTTTGCCTCACTGGTCTCTTGCTAATCACAGCAGATTCTTCAACCTCAGCTGCCCAGCATCCATGGTCCCAGCAAAGCACAGGTTTTACCTCATTGGCGCTTGTTAATCACAGTTGCTTCTTGAGCCTCAGTTGAACAACAGCTGCAGATATGAGAGATATCATATGAACATCCTGACAGTCTTTGCGTCCCTAAGAGACTTCACAAACCAGACCTCCATTGTGGGCTTTTCTCTCTGCATTCTTATATTCCAAGATCCCACAGGATAGCCCATTAAGCTCTGAGCACTCAATGGCTTTTCCAGCTCCAAGTTCTAAACAGTCTTCCCCCACCAAACAATATGGTCAAACCTACTACAGCAACGACTCTGCTCTTGTGGTATCAATTCTCTTCCAGTTTGCTTTCTGTTGCTGTGATGAAATTCTCCCACACAAAGCAATTTAGGGATGAATAGATTTATCTTATAAGTTACAGTCCATCTAGAGGAGAGCAGGAACTCAAGAATTGAGACTCAGAATCAGGAACCAAGGAGGGGGAGCACTGCTTTCTGGCTTGCTCACAGGCTCATACCCAGCTAGCTTTCTTATAAAGCCCAGGCTCATCTGCCTAGGGAATGGCGCTTCCCGAAGTGACGTGGACACTTCCACATCAACCCTTAGTCAAGACAACCTCTCACTTCCATGACTTCAGGCCAATCTGACAGAGCAGTTCAACTGAGATTGTCTTTTTCATGTAACTCTAGGTTGTATCAAATTAATAACAAAATCTAGGTAGAACAACATGCATGAAATTGTAATAAAATAAAATAATATAGTCACTTGAACAAAAGCACTGCAACCCTATCAAAACTGATATAAAGTAACTAAAAATGAGGCAGTAAATGTAGCATAAATATTGGGGTCAAAGAAATGAGTCCTTGTCCTAAGTGGGTGGAGGAGAATAGCACAAGAGTTTATCATCTTTACAATGGCACACAATTTGAAACTATGGGTATTCTATTTAGAAACTATGAGTTTTTATTGCTGTGATAAAGTGCCACTGACTAAAATCAACTTAGGGAGGTATGGTGGTTTGAATGAAAATGGCCTCCATAGGCACAAAAGGAATGGTATAATTAGGAGGTGTGGCCTTGTTACAGGAAATGTGTCACTGGAGGTGGGGTTTGAGATCTCAAATGCTCAAGCCAGCCCCAGTGTCTCACTCTCTTCCTGCTGCCTGCCAAGTTGGATGTAGAATAGTCAGCTACCTCTCTGGCACCATGTCTACCTTCCTGCTGCCATGCTTCCTGCCATAATGACAATGGGCTAAACGTCTGAACTGCAAACCAGCCCAAATAAACAGTTTCCTTTCTAAGAGTTGCCATGGTCATGGTGTCTCTTCACAGCAATGAAACCCTAACTAATCTAGGAAAGGATTTATTTCACTTAAACTTTATCACAACAGTCCATCACTGAGGAAAATCAAGGAAGCAATTCAATCGGGGAAGGAACCTGGGAGTGATGCTACTGACTTGCTCAGCTTGTTTTCTTAGAGCATCCAGGATGGCCAGCCCATGGATGTAGGCTGACACTACCTACAGTGAGCTGGGCCCTTTAACATCAGTCATCAATCAAGAAAATGCACTACAGACTTTCCTAGAGACAAATCATTTTCTCAATTGAGAGTTCCTCTTCCCAAATGACCCCAGCTTCTGCCAGGTTGACATAAAAATGACCAGCACAATTGACTTCTTGTCAAGTTGACATACCAATACATCACTTATTACCCATACCCTCTCCTGTCTTGGCCATCCTTGAAATCTCATATTAATATCAACATCACAATATAAGACATTTCATGTTTTGAAAGTATCAGTCTTTAAAAGTTGAAACTTTAAATGTTCAGTCTCTTGAAACATCCAAAGTCTTTTTTTCAGAGTTCAAAATTTCTCTAAAATATTCATTTTTTAGAATATCAGTAGTCTCTCTAAAACAGTCAAAGTACCTTAAAATTTGAAAATTCTTGTAAAAGTCCAAAATCTCTTAACTGTGGGTTCTTATAAAATAAAAAATAAGTCACATACTTTCATATGCCAAGAGGGAATGCTCAGGGCACAGTCACAACTATATCAGAAAAAAAAACCAAAACCCAACATTATAAAGGCCAGTCTCAGATTTTTAGGATTCATGTTTTAGGCTCCAAAGGGCTCCCGTAGCTGATTCAGCTTGTCTCTTAGGTTCAGGCTCGCTCCACTCCACAGCTGTTCTTGTCCCATGGTTCTGGCATCTCGAAAATGCTAGAATCTTCTGCTGCAACTGGGCTGAACTTTAACCAATAGCCTCTCTTGGGTTGTCTTTCTGGTACCAAGCCTCAACGTCTGTTCATGATCCCTTCAGTCCTGACTTCAGCGGCAGCTGAGGATAAACCTTCATGAACGGCCTCTGCTGGCCTCTTTTCAGAAACTCTAGCCTTGATACACAGTTCTGAGCCTCAGATGCTCTTCAGGACCCCTTTATGACTTAAAAACCAGTATCACCTGGGAAAATCATACATCTTACCAAGTTAAAAAGCTAGCCTAAAGCACAACCTTGGCAGCTTCTGGAATGCAGCGTCTCTATGTTCCTCGTAGCTTTCCCAGCCTGCTTTCTTATAACCCCTAAGAGCACCAGACCAGCTGTGGCACCACTAACAATGTACTGAACATCTGTCATTCTACAGGCAATTCTTTTTGTTTGTTTGTTTTTGTCTTTGTTTTTTGTTTGTTTGTTTGTTTGAGACAGGGTTTCTCTGTGTAGCCCTGGCTGTCCTGGAACTCACTCTGTAGACTAGGCTGGCCTTGAACTCAGACATCTGTTTGCCTCTGCCTCTCAAGTACTGGGATTAAAGGCGTGCACCACCACTCCATGGCTCTACAGGTAATTCTTAAGGAGGCATTTTCCCAGATGAGAGCTCCTCTCTCCAAAGAACTGACACAAAACTTACCAGCACAGTGAGTTCTTTCTGGAATTTTCCACTCAATAGTTTTGGATCATGGTTGACGATGGGTAACTAGAACTATGAAAAAGTAAAGTGGATACGTGGGAATAATTTATAATAATACAGATAAATGTCTCTTTATACTTTGGATTCCTTGTTCCAGCTTTTTGAGTCTGTCAAGTAACTGGTAATACTTAAAAAATGAACAAGAATGAGAGTTGCTAAAAACAAGTCCAGGAATTTTTCTACATCTGCCTCCGCAGTGCTGGAATCACAGGTATATACTGCTACATATAGATTTTTATATAGGTAGTAGGGGTCACATTACCAACTGAGCCATCTCCCCAACCACTTGCTTATGATGTCACTTCAGAAGGCAGGGGATATCTAAATCAATGGCTAACCAGTGTATCACTGTCTTAGTTAGGGTTTTACTGCTGTAAACAGACACAATGACCAAGGCAAATCTTATAAAGGACAACCTTTAATTGGGGCTGGCTTACAGGTTCAGAGGTTCAGTCCATTATCATCAAGGTGGGAGCATGATAGCATCCATGAAGGCATGGTGCGGGAAGAGCTGAGAGTTCTACATCTTTGTCTCCAGGCTGGTAGAAGACTGGGTTTCACGAAGGTAGGATGAGGGTATTAAAGTCCATGCCCACAGTAACATACCTAATCCAACAAGGCCACACCTCCAAATAGTGCCACTTTCTGGGCCAAGCATATACAAACCATCACAATTACCAATCACTGCTTTTATGAACTTCTTTTCTGATTTATTCATTGAAAATGTAATACTCATTCATTTATATAAAGTATTTTGATTGTATCTGTCTCTCGTTTCCTTCCTTCAGCTTTCCCAGTGGCCCCACTCTGCCATCCTCTAATTCTTTTATTTATTTATTTTTTTGAATTAGTAACCTCCCGAGGCCAATTACTACCTCATATATCTGTATAAATATTGCTTTGGTCACTATTCTATTGCTGTAAAGAAACACAATGACCCAAGGCAACTCTCATGAAAGAAAATGTTTATCTGAGGACTTACTTACAGTTTCATAGCAGGAGGCATGTCTGCATTCTTGATACTGGCTCAGTAGTAGAGAGCTACCTCCCTGTTCCTAGATAGACAAGATGGGGGGTAGGGTGGAGGAAGAGGAGACACTGGGCCTGGCTTGGGGTTTTGAAACTCCAAAGCTTACTCCCAGTGACTCATTTCCTCCAACAAGGCCACGCCCATTCCAACAAGGTGAACACTTCCCAATCCTTCTAATCCTTTCAAGTAAAGGTGTTCTCTGGTGACTAAGCATTCAAATACACAATCCTAAGGGGACCATTCTTTTCCAAACCACCACAAATATAAAATATGAACTGGAGACAGGGACATTCTATGTAACCTTGGCTGTCCTGAAACTTTCTATGTAGAACGGGCTGGCCTTGAGTTCAGAGAGAACCACCTGCTTCAGCTTTCCAAGTACTGAGATTAAATGTATATGTCCAGCTTGACCAATTACTTTATATATAAATTCGTTTTACAATGTTGAAGATCAAACCCAGAGCATCTTGCATTCTTGATATGAGTTCTACCACTAAGCTATACCCCCAGCTCCTTATATTAAGTCTTTGTTTTTGTTATTGTTTTGTTTTTCAAGACAGGTGACCTCTGTGTAGCCCTAACTGTCCTGGAACTCATTTTGTAAACAAGGCTGGCCTCAAAGTCAGAGATCTTCGTGCTTCTGCCTCCTGAGTGCTGGGATTAAAGGTGTGCACCACCACTGCCCAACTTCCTTTAACCACTGACCAAAAACTAATATTCCCTTCATGTATATATAATAGAAAGAGACTATTTTATACTATGATACCAGAATCTGCCACTTTCTAGCTATGTAACTTGGGGTAAAACAAATCAAAACAAAAAAACAATATTCCCTGATTTTGTGAGGAGGAAATGAAAATGATTTATGTAAAAGGCTGGGAATCCCAGTGTTTCCTGTTTTCTACCTCAATTGATAAGAATAAATGATTCTTACTTAATTTGTGTTTTTATATTCACATTAGATGAACCATAAAGGAAAAAGATGCTTCATTTCCCTTTCAAATCCAAGTTGGTCCTAATTTCTCCCCTAAATTAAGAATAAACTTAAGAATAAGACATTCTCTAAGGAAGAAAATAAGATAGAATCATGTGATATCACTAACAGACCACAAGTCTCCAGGGAGAGACCCCAAATGTCTGTGTTCCAGGGGCCTGTGCTCCACCTCCAAACTGAATTGTACTTAAAGAAACACACTCATGGGGGCTGGGGGGATGGCTCAGAGGTTAAGAGCACTGACTGCTCTTCCAAGAGGTCCTGAGTTCAATTCCCAGCAACCACATGGTGGCTCACAACCATCAGTAATGGGATCTGATACCCTCTTCTGGTGTGTCCAAAGATAGCTACAGTGTATTCATATGCATAAAATAAATAAATCTTAAAAAAAAAAAAAAGAAAAAGAAAAAGAAACACACTCATGATCCTTAAACTTTTCTTAACTGTTTAATATAACCTTCTAAGGAGAATGAATTCTTGGATCCTAGAAGCATTTCTCCAGATCTCCCTCCCTTTCTTGCCATTTCTCTCATTCCCCAAAGCTATTCTAAAATCTCCCATTCTTCAAACCCTATAAAACACTACAAAGTCAACAAGATAGACTGTCAGTTCCCACTTAAATTTCCTGCATACACATAAACACCCAGTTTCCCCAGCACGATTTGTCTAAGAAGCTGTTTTTTCCAGTGTATAGTTTTGACACCTTTGTCAAAAATTAGTTGTCTATATCTATGTGGGTATATTTCTGGGTCCTCCACTTCATCCCATTGGTCTATGTATTAATCTGGGTTCTCTAGAGTCACAGAACTTGTGGAATGTCTCTCTATAGTAAAAGAATTTAGTGGAATGAATTACAGTCTGCAGTCCAACTAACTCAACAATGGTCAGCTGCGAATTGGAAGTGTAAGAATCTAGTAGTTGCTTTGACAAGGCCATGTGTTTTAGTTAGTCTTCTGTATATCCTGGAATCCTGAAGAAGTAGGTTCCGACAACTGTGCTGACAAGTAAGTGCAAGCAGGCAAAGAAGTGTGATTCTTCCTTCTTCCATCGTCCTTATGTAGGTCTTTAGTAGAAAGACCTACATAAGTGGTATTTAGTATACCACTATGCCTGGATTTGGAACTTGCTCTGTCCCAGGCTGGCCTTGAACTCAGAGATCTGCTTGCCTCAGTCTCCTGAGATTAAAGGTTATACTATCTTGCCTGGGCCTAAGCTTTTCATGGTCACTATGCCTCAAGATCTGGACCAAAAGTGTGTGTTATCCCAAGACAAGATCCAGGTCAGAAGTCTGTGTCTTCCAGGCTCAAGATGTGGATCCCAGGTGTGCCCTCCATTTCTGGATTGTCATTCATCCCAGATGTAGTCAAGGTGACAACCAGAAATAGCCATCACAGTCTACAGGTCAGTTTTTATGTCACTGACATAATGTTTTTGTTACTATAACTTTGTAGCATAGTTTGAGATTAGGTGTTGGTTATTTGGGGGGTGGGGGGAGGCCTGTTGTGTTTCTACATGGGCATTGGGATTTGTTATGAATCATTTTAAAACAAAATACGCATATATGTGCCTGTATATGCATGTGTGCAGATGCTCACAGAGTCCAGAAATCTCAGAACTCCCTGAAGCTTGAGTTACTGATAGCTATGAGATGCCCAAGCTGAGTGTTGGGAACCAAATTTGGATCCTCAGAAAGAACAGTCAGGGTCCTAACAGCGGAGCCACCTCTCCAGTCCCCAGGGTTAATTTTTACAATTCTGCAAAAAAAAAAAAAAAAAGTATTGGGATTTTGACATGGATTGTCAATCTGTAGAGTTCTTGTAATAATATAGGATTTTCACAATAAGAATTCCACCAGTCCAAAAGCATGAGAGGTTTGCACATCTTTTTATGTTTTTTTTTTTATTTCTTTCTTTAGTATTTTAAAGTTTTTCCTTCTTTCTTTCTTTCTTTCTTTCTTTCTTTCTTTTCTTCCTTCTTTCCTTCTCTTTCTTCTTTTTTTTCTTCTTTTTCCTTTCTCCTCTTTCAATCCTCCTGCCCCATCTCCCTTGTCCCCATTATCATCCTGTTTCCCACTCCTTCCTCCTCCTCTCTTCCTACAGAATCTCATGTAGTTTAGACTGGCTTTGGTTTTTAGCCAAGGATGGTCTTGAACTCCTTCTCCTCTAGCCTTACTCTCCAACTGTTAGGATTACAGACACATGGTAACTGTATCACTATGCCTGTAGTCTATTCTTTTTTATCCAGACTTTTCTTTTCACCATATCCCATGGAATCAGCTTCTATTCTATCTTCACAGATCTCTGGCTTTTGATTATCTATCAAAACCATGATATTTATTTGTGTATTATGTTGGAGTGATGGTTAATTTTAGGTGACAGCTGAACTTGGCAAAAGATGCCTAGACATTTTGACCGACATTATTTTAGGTGTATTTGTGAGGATGTTTTTGGATGATACTGTCATTTGAATCAGTAGATTTAGTAAGATGAATTGTTTCTTTTAATATTGATATCTCTGTCTGATCAACTGAAACCTGAATATGATAAAGGGATGGCCTTCCTATAAGGAAGAAGGAACATTGTCTTCTAAGCTAATCAGTCCTTGATAGAACCCGAGTCTATTGGCTTTCAAACCAAGACTCCACACCATTAGCCTTCCTGGCTCTCCACCTTGTTACAAACTTTATGGCCTCTAAGCCTTCATACCATAGAGCCAATCCTTTCCAAGTATGCATATTTTACAAATGTGTAAGTGTTACATTGTATAAGGGAAATGATTAAATGACCACTGTTCTTTGTGGTCTGTGACTACTGCAATTAGTAAAGATGGACTATTCATTTTGGTCCAACAGAAGCTCCCCAAAAGTGTTAAAGCAAAACCATAATGCCTCTTACCCTGGGAAATGGCATCAGAAAACCATATGTTCTGTGGCTTCTGGTCAGAAAAGACTGGAGAATATTAAACTAGATCAATAGTTATCAATTAAAATTGCTATGGAAACTACATGGGATGTCTAAAGGACATCTTGATGACCAAGCTGATAATCTAATAGGAGAAACTCAAGCACTGTCATATATTTAGCTTTCCTGGGTGATTCCAGTGCATTGCCTGTGTTTGTTCTCTGGTCTTCTGAGACATGATAGAACTCACTCCTAACTGGAATAAGAAAAATTGGCAACAGAGAAGACCAAAGCAGGTGTCTATGACACCCAAGCCCTTGCTCTAGTACTTGTGTGAGGTTTTGGCTCTCTGTTTATAATAATTAGATATCTGTAAAAATATATTCTGTAAAGAGTCTTGATGACTTATTTATTAATATCAAATTATCCACAATTCTGACTTCTTTCATGGATAATATAGGGTTAAATCATATAACTATTCTAGAATACCTCATTGATTTTTTTTTAAATACCAAAAACAAGTGAGTTTCTAAATGATTGAAAAGAACCAGACTTCTTGTCAGTAATACTAAGTTCTTAGAGAGAACCTGCATTTGATGTTTAAAACACACAGACAACTTCTCAGTTCCTATCAGGTAACAGCCTCCCAGGCCTGAGAAATTTAGAGAGAGAGCAAGGCATGGTGGTTGATGCTTCTAATAGCAGCAGCCAGAAAGCTGAGGCAAGAGGATTGCTATGAGTTTGAGGTCGGCCTGAATGCTTACACAGTGAGCTCAGGCCATCCTAAGCTACAGGCTGTATCTCAAAACAAATGCACACACACACAAGCATGTACACACACACAAGCATGCACACACACACAAGCATGCACACACACATGCACACATATATATACACACATGCTCACACACATACACACACACATCCACATGCATGCATGCACACACACACACACACACACACACACACGTGTGTGTGTGTGTGTGTGCACAGAGACTAGCTCTCAGAGAGATGGAGGGTTATTGCTCTTGAGTGGCCATTAAGGTTCAATTCCCCTGCCACATGCCTCTCCCTCCACTCAGTCAGCTCCTCGAAATGACTTTTCTGATTTACAGGGCAGAGGAGGGGGTATTCATTTCCTGTGTATTATTCCATTAGTTACTAATATCTGAAATCAGACTGAAAGATGGCATATGCTGAGGGGAAGGGCAGGGAAGAAGCTGTAATTGCATGCATTGTTCTGTTGGATACATGCTTGTTTGTTTGTTCTGCCAGTGGACTCAGTTCATCTGGTATCTTAGGTGACAAATCTTACCAAAGCCATGTATTTAAACTGTGGTAGAGAAGAATCCCTTTATATTTTTTTTCTTTTTATATGCCAGTAGAGGTAAGTCCTAAGTCTCATCACTTTTTAAAATTTATTAGGAAACCAGAATCTGAATTAGTATGCACTGCCATGTCCTTCCTAGGCTGCTCCTGAACGAGCATTCCCACTGAAACGAGGGTTTCTTCTCAAGACATTCAGGGGAACCAGGAGGCGGTGTGTCTCCAGTTAGATCCAGCATGGTTAAAGGGTTGGCATTTATTAAATAAAAAGCACACTGACAGAGGCTACCGCTAGATTAAAACAAAAATCAGGAAATGATGTCAACTCAGCTTCTAGAGAGATATATCCTGAATGAAGGACAAGTCCCAGCACCCCGACTGTGATGGCAGAGAGCAGTTACCTCTGACTTGTTGGTATTTGGATTAGCAAAGCCCAACCCAGGGCAGGAAGCACATTTTAAAATGGCTAAAGAAAAAAAAGCTTATGGTTGATAGGAGCTGTGTATCTTGTAAGTAAGCACAGAGATGTTTGAATGGGTAAAAATTGTTGGGTAAAATGTTAAGATGGCCATTTCAAATGACACGTATTTCACAAGACAAAGAGCAATCATCGTTGTGCGATCAATTAGCTGTGCTTCAGAGGGAGAAGAGGAACTCGCTTTTGGTCAGAAACATTTTGCTATCTTGTGTGTTTTATTTGTTGTCCTATCTCTGAAATTTACACATACTGCTTAAAAACCTCTCTTCTCTAGGGCGAAAACAATATTTCTTGTACACAGAGTATAAGTTATTATATTTGTACACATACAGAGTATCTTAAATACCCATTAGCCAAGTAGGTAACAGATTTTCTCCATTCTTCTTTATCCTAAGGACCGAAGTTGGTTTTCTTAATCATTGTATGGTTGGGCCCCGAAAATGAACCCTCATGAGTCCCAGGCCCTTTCATACAACTTTAACCCCTTGGACTAAATATTTATTTTCCCAGATTTCCTTGCAGTTGGTTGACTCTATTTGGTCTGGCTTTGACCAATCAGAATAAGAGAGAATTGTCAGGGTCACCCCGAATAATATCTTGCGTTCTGACAAAGGGGATAGATACTTCAGCAGACCTTCTGAAGGTGCTTCTTGTCCTCTGTCTGTGGTATTGATGCTGGTGCTCACAGCTGAGACACGCACTTTGTGTTGCTGCCCATGAGATGACAAGCATGATGGAAGATGGGAAGATGAGGAGAGCATCTGAAACGCTGACTAAGTGCTTAGAGCATCCAAAACGCTGACTAAGTGCTGACATGATTGAGTCCCTCAACCAGCCTTCAATTGCCCACAACTACACTGTTAGACAGTGAACAAAACAAATATAATTTTAATCCAGCGTTTTCAGATCTTCTGACGTTTGCCACATCTTAATCAATGTGGTTGCTGACCTAAGGTGTTATTATCATCATTCTGCAGTAGATATAATTTCCCTTCAGCCTGCCTTGTTTGTCTTCTTACTTAGTTTGTTATTCATTTTAAATGGGTATTAGCCTCTTTAGGAAAAGAAACAGAATTTTCCTCCCACAAATTCTAATAATTCTTACCCTAAAGAGTTAACTAGTTCTATGACAACATTAACCTTGAGCAGGTTATAGCAGTCATTTTCAGTAAGTGAGTCTGGCAAGTACTTCACATCTGAAAGGCTGGTACCAGGAACACAATAATGTATTGTTTCCATGTTGATGAATGGACAGTGCTGTGTATTTTTTTCTAAAGATAATTTTTTTTATTTGACTTCAAATTTTACAAAGTGCTTTCACGTGTATGAGTTAAATTGATTCTCACAACATCACAAGGTATGTGTTATTTTTAGCTCTGGCTTACAGATAAGGACATGAAGACTGGGGAAAAGTAAATGTCTTCCTCCTATAATTCAATTAATAACTCTAAGATCTTGGATTTATATCAACGCCTATATTTTTTCCACAATAGCACGTCATGAAAAACAGTCGCTTGAAGAGGTCTGAGTTTCTTCCTTCTAATCTTCAGCCCAAACATCCTACAATGTGTTTTTAATATGTTATAATAAATGTCCTTAAATGTAAAAAAAATAAAAGTATGTGATTTATTTGCCAAATTAATAACAAGTTACTAGCCTAAAGAGAAAAAAATACTTTAAGTCTGAGTATAACTAGACAGAAAAAAAAAATTTTAAGCCCTGAAAGATGACCAAAATAGGACTTGCAATTGTGATTTCTTTTAATGTGTTATTGCCTATGTCATATGCAGGAATTAATCACCCAGATTATAGACCCTTTAACAAATCAGTTACTGATCTAATCATCCCCAGACCTAGAAACATTGTCATCTCTCTCTCTCTCTCTCTCTCTCTCTCTTTCTCTCTCTCTCTCTCTCTCTTTCTCATGTGCATACATGTATGTATGTGTATTTATGTGTGTGCATGTATTTATGTATTTGTGTGTGTACGTATATATGTATTTGTGTGTATACATATATGTGTGTGTATTTGTGTGTGTACATGTATGTGCGGGGGGCGGGGAGGGAGGATAGAGAGATGCATCGTGCACCCATATAGAAAGAGAAGTAGTGTTTGAGTAGAGGCTTTGATCTCTCTACTTTGTTTATTTGAGACAAGATCTTTCACTCACTCATAGCTGAGCACTCCAGCTAAACTGCCTGGTCAAGAAGCTCCAGGATTCCTCTCTCTTATTTCCCCAGTGCTGGGATTATAAGCATGAGGAACAGCAACTGGCTCGGGATGGGACCCAGGGCCTCTGGTTTGCACAGCAAGCTGAGTAAAGCCATCTCTCCAGCCCGTTTTTTTCTCTCAAGCACATTAACAGTCTATCTTCTCAGAAGCTTTGGGTGTCCAGGGGTCTCTGTAGTTTCAAGGAAGAAGCACAGTAAGCTGAGGACATGAAACTTTTTCTCCTTCTAGAACTGAAGGATTTTTTTTTTTAAGAGAGAGAAAAGCAATTAATTTTTTTCATCAGTAATGGCAATTTGTAAGTGTAGCTTATCCATCTTCCACAGGGAATTGTCTCTTTTCCAAACACTTTTCTCCCCGTGCTAGGTTGGCTTAGAAACACTCTTACCAGTGTTTACTGCATGCCTTTGGAGCTTACCATCACATCCACATCCCCACAGGCAACAAAGGAAAGCTTGTGCATCGAGGACAGCTAGAAGCCTGTCAGACTGCCAGAAGAGTACAATTATGGCTCTGAGAATCCTCATTTTCTGTGTAAATTTTAAAAAATATATATTTTAAGATGGAAATTCATCTTCCCTGTGCAGAGAGCAAGGCCTACGGTCTGTAAGACAGTCAGCCATTAGGATGCCCACGCAAGGTTTGTCTTTCGAATATGCTCGGTTTATTCATACAAACATTCCTTATGATATTGTGTGCTAGCATAGACGTTTAACAAACGTTTCACCAAGCAGGGAACGCTTGTTTGGGCAGAAATGTTCCACTGGGGAATCTCCATCGAGGATGCTTCAGAAGCTTACAGGTTCTACCCAAGTCCACAGTGATATTTTTTTTAGCTGTAGCAGGCGAGAAGGTAGTACTAGGAAGTCTTAGAGAGTGTAGGCCAATGGCTAGTGTTGACAGGGAGGCCTGTGTAGACTCAACAACAGTTCAGTGGTCGCTGAGGCCAGGGCCCCCGCACAGAGTCTCAGGTCCTCTTGCTGAGGGATAACAGAGGGTAGAGAGTTTGGGGAGCACTAACAGTTTGATCTTAGAGACCCAAAGTTCCAATTTTTGTATCATTTCATTGGGCAGTAGCTTTGTATTTACAAGGCTCACAGTTTGAGGCTGGTTCACCAGCACATTCTCACCATGTTGGGGTTAGCTCACTAACATATCATGGTCTGTCCTGTACTAAGCACTCCTGAGCTGCCCAGTGACCTGTCAGGGGTTTGCTTCTGAGGCTTAGCTCTTCTCAGAGTTGCCCAATGGCAAGCTCAAACACCACGGTATTTCACGTCAGCAAAATGGTCTTTAAATTGCACAAAGTGTTTTTTAAGTCACACAAAATGGTTTTTAAGTTACGTTCCCAACACCTGTGGTTTTGAATTAAATTCATTTTCATTTAATGAATTTAATTACTCTAATAAAAGAAGAGTTCATAACTAAAACATTTGCGAATTTTGACTATGAAAACAGGTGTATCAATGGAGACAACAGCCCAAGACATCCATCCACAGATTTTGTTTATTAGGTTGTTGGGTTTTTTTTTAAATAATTATTTATTTATTTTATGTATACAAGTACACTGTTGCTGTCTTCATACACACCAGAAGAGGGCATTGGATCCCATTACAGATGGTTGTGAGCCACCATGTGGTTTCTAGGAATTGAACTCAGGGTATGAAAGAACAGTAACTACTCTTAACCACTGAGCCATCTCTCCAGCCCCTGTTGGTTGATTTTTTTTTAAGACAGAGTTTCTCTGTGTAGCCCTGGCTGTCCTGGAACTTACTCTGTAGACCAGGATAGCCTCAAACTTACAAAAAGCCACTTGCCTCTACCTCCCAAGTGCTGGGATTAAAGGTGTGAGCCACCACCACCAGGCCTCAGATTTTATTTTTGATATTCTGTTCCAATTTATTTGGTTGATCAAGCCTCCTTTTAGAATCAAGAGAAGACAAATGATCAGGGGAAATGTTAGGCACTAAGTACTCGTAGTGAACTTTACGAATATCCGCTGACTAAAAAGCCAGAAAGCCCAGGAAGCCAAAATTCAGAAACCGTAAACAACAAACTGGATAGCTGTCATTATAATGTCAGAAATGGGAATCTGATATGAATGGCGACACGGGCAAACATGCTTTCTGAATCTGCTCTCCACCAATGTTTCACTTCAGGTGAAGAAACATTTGAAAGGAATGGAGCTGGGGAAATGAGTGCTGTTGCTTGGTGATACCACAGACCTGATTTGGCTCCCATCCATCTACACTCAACAACACACCTCCCACCAGGTGAAGGCTGGGGGAGTTTACTGAAACCTAAGCTAGCTTGGATTTTTATTTTTTCCCCTGGCCTCTACTATATTTTATTTCTCTTCATCTGAAACTGTAGAGTGAAAAATTATAAAGGCCATCTTATGAAATATGTATAAATTTTTCGCCTTAGACCTTGGGCAGAAAAGCACCTGCCAGCAGGTTTGGGTCCATCTAATTAGTTACAGAGGAGGGGGGAGTTACAGTACAAAGGCCTGTTAAGAACATCCCAGGAACTGACTGGCCAAGGGAAGAACTACACCCTGCCCCATGGTACGGCCTACTAGTGTTCAAAAAAGGTAAAACAACCAATCCTGTGCACCCGCGCGAAAGTTCGATTTTTCCCTACCCCGCCCATATATAAGCGCTATGCCCCTGAGCCACGAGGTCAGTCCCTCTATCCCCTATGTGAGATATGGGGATATGGGCTGGCCCAGAGCTCTGATTTAATAAACCACCTCATGTATTTCACAGCAAGACGGTCTCTCGTGTGTCCTTTGGGTGCGTGTTATCCTGTGACTTAAGTGGACCCCTTTCTGGGGAGTCCCGGACCTTTCAAAACAGCTAAATACCATGGTGGCCCAGTCAAGAGGGTGATTGTGAAACCAGCAAGACAGGATTTTATCCAATTTTCTCATGGGCATCTTTATGTGTGGGAAACATTTATGAAGCATTTAAATAAAAACATATGAAATTCAAATAATTTTAGAACTTTATACTATTATTGACTGATTGCTACAGGGAAAAATTCCATGACTAAATGGATCAGACATGGTTACCAATATTTAAATACTCATGTGCATTTTAATACTGGAAACCTTTTCTGTAATTTATATCCTTACGTGGAGCCACAGTCTGTAAAACACCTGAAGACAGTCTGAAGAGAGTAAGCAGTCATCCTGCAAGGCAGGCCCTACACCACTGGAGGCCCTAAGATGCCTGAGTGACAGCTGAGAAACCTTGGGAAGTCACCTTAACCTTGGAGGCAGACATTCCCCCTGCCTTCATCCCCAGAGAGCTGCATCTCTGGGCAAATGATTTTTGCCCATTGAGGCCTCATAACATGAATAAATTTTAAAGGCCTGATACTAATATTTCATTCTGATTTTTAAGTATAACTGCTCATATTTATAACCATCCATACCCTCGTTGTCATATGTCTCATCTACGACTGTTAAGGTCTGTCTTCAGCTTAAACCATGCACATTACCAACACGCTAGAGCCAATATTTGCTAGTTCCTGTGTCTACAGTCATCAATAGTTGATGACTATTACATAGTTACCATGTTGACTATTGCATATAGTAACTATGTTGACATAGTTACTAACATAGACGGCACTGTGGGTTTCATATTAACAAGTTGGCAAATATCTTTTTCTTCCTTCTGAAAATATTGCTATTTTTCTATCTGACTAGCATCTGATGCCGTCAGTGGCACTCACTTGGTCAAGCAAGATACAACATAATAAAATACACATTTTTATTCTAAAGTATACCCTCACCTTAGACGACTCTTAATTAATATTTCGTTTCCCTCCACAACTGTTCTACATTATGCAACTTTTTGCTTGGTGTTTGGCATATAAATAAATGGCCGAGTGTACCCGGTGTAATTAGAAGTGCTGATGTGACCACCCAAGCTGAGCAAACAACAGCTACACTTCCGGGGAGCTGCTGACCAGAGAGTGAGAGCCCAGTGCCAAGGGCTTTTGTCACAATGCAGTTCACAGCAATGAGCAGGGTGGTTAGAGAAGAGCAGGACTGTGTGGGTAAAAAAATCGGCTGGGAAACGGCAGGGTCCATCAGGACACTCTGTGTGTACTTGGCTGGGAACGCTCTAGGTTCCTCCAGCTGGAAGTTAGGCCGGCTGCTCACTAAAGGCCTCTCCACCGCTCCTCAAGGCGTGGCCCCAACACAAGAGGAAGTCCTTGCGTTTCCAAAACCAGTTTATTGGCATGGCAGATGGTGGGTGGATCTGGATGCACACCCCCTAAAACCTAGGGCAGACCTGAGTTAAATAGGGAGGGGAAGAGGGGGGAGGGGCTGGGGAAGAATGCTTAATTGACTCCACCCTCTGGCCTTCAGGTACCTCATTAGTATGTAAATCTCTCTAGGGCCTGGTGCCTGTTTATCATGCCCACCTGTGTATGTGACTGAAGGGTGCAGGTTGAATGGAGATCAGACCTCATGTCAGGCTCCACAGGACTGTGTGTTCCAGGCAGTGACACTCAGGGGCAGGGTCTCAATGTTGGAGAATGGTAAGGAGAGCTAAGGTAGAAGACCGTCACAGATTGTCATGGACAACCCAACCTAAAACTACTCAGGCAAAACTCCAGAAAAATTGCAGCTTGATCAAAGTCTTCAGAGACATCCAGTTGTGTCACCTAAAGCACTCAAGTCCAGACAGGACAGTCACCGATGTCCTGCTTCATGTAGAAGGTGGTGGGATTTGTTCCATGGTGCCTACTTACTCCTCTATTATTTTTGAGGAAAAAAAAAAAAAAAAAAAAAAAAACCAAAGCACGTAGCTAATTTGATCTTGCACAGGGCATAAGCACTTACAATGATGAATAGGAATGATTCCGAAAAATATTTAGCAATTAACTGTAGACGAAATGAACCTTTTAAATGATGGAATCTGGGGTCAGGAATGTGGCTCAGTGGTAGAGCATTTACCTGTCATGTGCCAGGTCTAGAGTCAATTCCTATCACCACTTGCACAAAAGAAAACAACAAAACCAACACATTAAAAATCCAATCTAAAATACAGAATTCTAAAGATTCCAAAGTTCTCTTTCTATATTATGCATTTGAGGCTGATCCAGGAAGGACATACAATTTTCTTAAAGTCCTAGGACAAACTCAAGGATTCTGAACTCTGGATTAATTCCTTTCTTATATAATATAATGCTACTTTTAAGTGTCAATCTACAAGTTTGAGATATTAGACATCAGTAAGCTTGTCAGATCCACATGAACAAAGACAATTATGGATTTGAGACAATCTTACCAAAAATTCTATTTCCCAGCATGTTAACAATATTTTTGATGAAGTTTAACAAATAATTTTGAACTTCAAAAAATTTAACTGACATATAACAAGGCCACATGCTCCACTATGTCCATAGCAGCCTTACTGATAATAGCCAGAAGCTGGAAAGAACCCAGTTGTTCTTCAACAGAGGAATGGATACAGACAACGTGGTATATTTTCACAATGGAGTACTACTTAGCTATTAAAAACAATGAATTCATGAAATCCTTAGGCAAATGGATGGAACTAGAAAATATCATCCTAAGTGAGGTAACTCAATCATAAAAGAACACACATGGTATGCACTCACTGTTAAGTGAATATTAGCCCAAAGCTCAGAATAACCAACATACAATTCACAGACCACATGAAGCTCAAGAAGACCGAAGTGTGGGTACTTCAGTCCTTCTTAAAAGGGAGAACAAAATACTCACAGGAGCAAAAACGGAGACAAAGTATGGAGCAGAGACTAAAGAAAAAGCCATCTAGAGACTGCCCCACCTGGGGATCCATCCCATATACAGAAACCAAATGCAGACACTATTGCTGATGCCAAGAAGTGCTTGCTGACAGGAGCCTGGTATCGCTGTCTGTCCTGAGAAGCTCTGCTAGAGCCTGACAAATACAGAGGCAGATGCTCGCAGCCAACCATTGGACTGATGACTGGGTCTACAATAGAGGAGTTAAAGGACTGAAGGCGCTGAAGGGATTTGCAACCCCATAGGAAGAACAACAATATCAACCAACCAGACCCCCAGAGCTCCCAGGGACTAAATCACCAACCAAGGAGAACACATGGAGGGACCCATGGCTCCAGCTGCCTGTGTATCAGAGGATGGCCTTGTTGGCCATCAATGGGAGAAGAGGCCCTTGGCCCCATGAAGGCTTGATGCTCCAGTGTAGGGGAATGCCAGGGCAGGGAAGCGGGAGTGGGTGGGTGGGTGGGTGGGTGGGTGGGGGAACACTCTCATAGAAGCAGGGGGAGAGGGGATGGGATTAGAGTTTCTGTGGGTGGGGAAGATGGAACCGGGAATAACATTTAAAATGTAAATAAAGAAAATATCCATTTAAAAAAAATGTAACTGCCAAATGTAATTGTCTGCTTTATTTTACTAAGTGTTCAGTACATGAAGACTGCGGTCTTACATTTGGGAAGCTACCACAACAAATAATTCAGTTGCTAAATATAAGTAAAAGGTGTGGGGGGGGGGGGCATCCAAACAACAGCACCGATTGTAACTGCACTAGTTACTGTGTCAGTGCTGTGACCAAATATGATAATCAACGTGAGGAAGGAAGGCTCACCACGAGTACAGTCCATCCTGACAGTGGAGGTTTAGCCGTGGGATTGGCTGCAGGCACGGCATCAGGAGTGTGAGGCAGCCAGCCACAGTGAGCCTGCTGTCAGAGAAGAGATAAATGGTTCCCAGCTTCCTTCTCCCTTTCCCCCTTTTTATTCAGCCTGGGACCTCAGGCCCATGGGACGGTACCACCTGCAGTTAAGACGGCCTTTTCTCCTCTGGGATAGCTGTCATCACAAACGTGCCCAGAAGTATGTCTAATAACCAATTCTGAATCTAGTAGAGATGACAAGATGACCCTTCACCATGTCGCCTCAAAATGTGCTAAGAAGAAAACTGCTTCTTTGTTTCTTAGACAGTACCTCACTATGTAGGTCAGCCTGGCCTAGAACTCTTTATGTAAACTAGGTTGGCCTTTGGTTTACAGAGATCCACCTACCTGCCTCTGCCTTCCCAAGTTCTGGAATTAAAGGCACAATGTCTGTAGAAAAAGGATTTGTTTTAAATGTGAAATTCTTACCAAAACCATTTGACCTGAATCCAGCACTGAGATAAATAATGTTGTACAGAGTGAAGTTAAATCCTTCACAAGTGTTAATGTTGTGACAGTTGCAGAGGGGTCATTATGCACAAATAAAGAAAACCAGCAGCAGCTAAATAGAATGAGCAATTCTTGCCAACATGAACTTAAGTGTGTGTGTGGGGGGGGGGGTGTGGGGGAGCTAAAAGATCAGAATCAGAACAGTTATTTTATTCAGGAGAGAAATTCGAGTGTGGATTATGCTGTTGTGTTGGTCTTACATGTTCCGACAGCAATGACAATATAGAAAAGAAACCTTGTTTTAAGAGATACATAGTAAACGATAAGGTCATAAAGTTGTCGGGAGCCTGGATTCTGGGAGCTTGAAGGAATAGATGCCCGTCCCTCACAGGCAATGGGCACCTGTTGGGTCTCCAGGCCAGTGCTTCTACCAAAACCCAAGCCATCCTATCATGGTCCCACACACTAGCAGGCAGCACTTGAAAGACTGACCCTTGGTGGAGGGGCAGAGAGTGGAGATTAGGGAGTCACTGCCATCTTGTCGAGTTGGAGAACACATGGGAAGAGAGAGAAAGAGAGACAGGGAGAGGCCTGCCCAGTCTTGTGAACTAGGCTGGGGTTACTCACTGTCCATGGAGAGGTTCTTCATAGGCTCCAGTGGGGATACTCTTGAAGCTAGCTGTATCCGCATCCTCCACCACATGCGGGGAATGATGGCTCGTGCATGTGTACGGGTGTGGATTCCTGTTGGGCAGGTGTGGATTCCTGTTGGGCGGTTGTGGTTCCTACATGTCTGCCTCAGTCAGCTGGGACCGTGACTCTGGGCCACAGAAGTGTGTGCAGGATTTTTTGACTGAGTTCCCTCCACTCAGCAGGCGCTACAGGGCTCATGTCCAGGCATGAGAGAATCTCAGTCTGAAGCTCTGTGGGGGCACAAGGCTCTTGAGTTGGGGATCACCAGGCCAGGAGGCAGCCTGGGACCTACTGGTCTCAAGCTCTTGGGCTCCCAGGAGCCACTGGAAGCCGTGGAAGTGTTGAGACTGGGGACATGCTGGCTAGACTGGCCCACAGCCAAGAGGGGCGAGAGGGAGCGCTCTAGCAGCACCCTGTTGGGGGTGGGGGGTGAGTCTCTTAGTTCCTTACTGGCTTGGCAGGGTCAGCTATCTTGGTTGAATCTGCGGTCCCCGTGGCTGGAACACAGAGAAGTCCTCTAGGTGAGAGATTAAGCAGCTGCAGCTGCTCTCGGCATTAAAGGCCTTCTCCGAATTTCCCCATGGCGGGCCCCAAAGACATGAGGAAGTCCATGGTTTTTACAGGCTTTAATGTCATGGCAGATGGTAGATGGATCTGTCAGCACCCAGTGAAACTCAGGGCAGACCTGAGTTAAATAGGGAGGGGGAAGTGGGAGCATCTGGGAAGAATGCTTAATTGGCTACGCCCTCTGGCCTTTAGGTAACTCATTAATATGGAAATCTCTCTAGTGCTGAGGCCTGTAGTCATACCCTCTACCTTTGGAGAGTGACACAAACCTCTCTTAGGGAGGGGCTGTATTGCCCCTACATGACTGAATGGTGCAGATCAAATGGAGGTCTCAGACCACATGTCGGGAGTCTGAAATCCAGGGGCAAGGCGAGATATGTGCCATCCCTCACAGGCAATGGACACCTGTTGGGTCTCTGGCTATCTCTAAGCCAGTGCTCTACCTGAAACCAAACCATCCTATCATGGTCCCACATAAAGCCATGACATCAGCAACTGATTGTAGAGTATTCACAAAACAAAACAAACAATAGCATGTGGTTTTACATGTTGGGAGACATACAAAAAAAAATGTTATTAATTAGCAATTCTGGGTGAACGGTATAAGTATTCTTTATACTTGAAAAAATTTTAAAATAAGAGGTTAGAAGAATTGTTGAGGGCTCTGTGGGTGCTCATTTTTCATATAAAGTATTTAGTGGGAGATGAATCAAATGAGACCTTTATACCTTCTCCCGTGAATTATCACTGGCCCTTGGTGAGCATCAATAACAAGGCTGTTAGGGGGGCATTTTATAAACATGGTTCTTAAATGCTAAATTGGTGACAGATTTAGTTGGGTGTATCATAAGGGAGTGCTTCTCTAGTTATTTTAGGTTTCAAATTCAGGAGCCACACATGTTAGAGATGGAGTATAGAAAGAAGATATCCAGCCTCAACTTGCAGAACATGGAGGTTCCTAAACCTTCTTGCATTGGTGCCTTTCAGACATTGTGTCATACTGTGTGCTTCTTTTCTAATGCAAGTTTGTGTTAATATGTAGCCTATTTCTGCTCCTTCAGCAAGAGGCTCTGCCTCTCCCTAGAATATCTAATTAGAATAGTAGAGTAATCTGGCATGCAGTGTGTGTGTGTGTGTGTGTGTGTGTGTGTTGGGGGAGGGGCTAGTAAGTCTTTCTAGACTAGCTACAGTAGAAAGTAGAGAAATCAACAAACTTGGCAGAACATGACAGAAGAGTGAAACCCAGCAACTGCTGGCTAATCAGTTTATGAGGAATATGAAACAAGATTTAGTCTGCCCAGAATGTCGCCAGGATGTTTCCTTCTCTCAGACTCTTCTATAATACCTGGTGGTTTTGCTCTTGTTCATTAACAGCTCTTTTCTTCATAGAGTTGTCAAATACTCTGCAAAAAAAACTAATTAAACATTTCTGAGTTGATCTTTAACAGGAACTATCGAGATTGGTTTGCTAAAAGTAAACCAGGACTTCTCCATGGAAGCTGGAGCTGAGACTGATGCCAGGTTTTCCTCAAGCACATAACATTTGAGAAGCATGCGATGCCTGAACAAAACGATGGGGTTTTATGTTTGCTTTTTGTTTGTTTTGTTTCCCAGTCAAGGAAAACAAGGCAGTTTGTGCGCAGGTAGCCGGTGTCTGCTACAAGGAAGGCAGTCAGATACCTAAATGTGTTGGAACATCAACAGCGTAGCTGGATGGGTGGTCAGAGGACAAAAATGATTCTCACAATGTTGTGTGCATGGCCAGGCAACTGTGTATTACAAACTGATCCTGAAAACGGGCTTTAGAGTATGACAATCAGTTGTGTTTTAATTATGTTGAATTTGCAGCATCCTTGGAACATCAGAGTACTGTATTGGACTATAGAGTTCTGAGTATCATCAACATATAGTTAAAAATTAAAACCATGGGGTAGTAGATCACCCCAGATAATAGATGGAAGAGGAGGAACATTGTAAGAGACAGAGAGGGAATGCCCAGGAAGACCCTCGGGGGTCAGGACCTTGGAGCAAGATAAATGACAGACACTGCCCAGTGTAAAAGAGACATCCTGCTAGCTTCACTATAAAGTTGTCATTAGACGTTCCACTGTGGCCCAGGGGCACTGAGAGTGAAAACAGTTAACAGAGAATGGAAGAGAAGGTGAAAAAACCAAGACGAAAGGTGTAAACTGGCACCGTGAGTAGTTTAGTTAAAAAGAGAAATGTTTAGGCTGGAGGTAAAGGAACAGCCAAGGGAAGACAGTGAAGGTGGAAGAGAGAAGAGCAAATCATGACAGGAAGTCTGCAAGATATCAGTGCAAAGAAACAGACAGGTTTGAATGCTAGGATGCAGAATTCCCAGTCAGGTGGTAAATTAGAGGCTACCAGTCGGAGGGTGGCTGAGGAATATGGTTAAAGAGACGGACATGGCTTCTGTGCTACTGTGTCTAGCCTCTCTTGCTGACTTTCCAACTCTGCTTTTGTCCAAACCTTACTTGAGAAACCACTGCTGCTGCTGTCCAGCCACCCCATAAACCTGAGTGAACACTCACAAGTGAACTGCTCATAGGAGTGCCAAGCGCTGGGCTACTGAAAAGCAAATACGGAGAGAGGACTGGAACAGTATAAGCAGAAGAGTGCTTAGCAGAACTGTGGTCAGGGAACTTGACACAGCCACAAAGAGAAAATGACTCATCCTTCCCACTATCACTAGGGATGAGGTACCCTGTTTCAAGGATGCTGTGGATACAGTACTCTGCCAGCACATGAAGATAATCGGCCTTCCAAATCTCCTCAGGGGCTAAGCCACAGAAACCTCTGCCTGGATAAACTTTGAAACCTAATCCACTAAAGACAAGAAGTGACTTCCTGGAGGGTGGAGCTGGTGGATTCTGGCCATGGAATTCTCCCAGGAAGTAGTCTATTCCCATTGGAACCCAATCTAGAAGGGCACACTGATTTAACTTGTCAGAAATCACTGAAACAAGCCATCCTCCCCACACATATAGAGACTGATAGAAATGAAAAATCCAGGAGACTGGGGAAAATATCACCTCCCATCCCCCGGGAAGAAAAATACTGAGAGCATAAGTCCCTCCGTTTCTTGTTATTACCAGAAAGGTGGGTGGATGTGTCTGGAGACTTGGACACTGGAATGTGACACTGGAAGAATTTCAGATTCATTTCTGCCTAATTCTTGTGCCTATCTCTAATATCCAAAAAGATAACATCAGTGTCATCCAGACCAAGGTCTCTGGTTGCATTCCAAGTGAATAATCATGAATAAGAAATGTAATGCCTCCAAAGGTTTCTTTCTTTAGCTTTAAAACTAGAGGTGATAAAAATGCCATCGGTCGGTGCTTGTGTTAAAATCAAGGAAACTGGTAAGCAGGTGCACCAGCATTAAAGGATATATAACATGTAGTGCAACATAGCCTGGTCCACTATACACAGGCTATGTTTACATTATTATTTTATGAATACAGTTACCATTAGCTTGTACATAGTAAAGAGAAGTTTTAATGGCAGCCCAAGAGCAAGTCACTGTGTCATTCATAATGTATTCTTAAGATTGATCTGGAAGCCTGGCACATAAGAGAGAGTCCAAGAAAGAACATGTGACCAAAATACCTGCTGCCATCTATTTTATGGTTCTCCTACCTCAGTATATTTGAGGAAAGGATTTTTTTTTCCAGCTCATACTTTGGATGTAGTTGGTATGTGTATGCAAGCCTGCTTCTCTGCCTGACCTCATTCTACCAAGACTTACCCTGTATTCAGCTTTATACTAGGAATTTGAGATACAATGTTGCAAAAATGGGCAAAGTCTTTGCTCTCAGAGTTTACATAAATAGGAGAATATAAATAGGAGAATGTGATTTAATAAGATATAAATAAACCAGCAAGGAGAGCCCTCAACCTTGGGAAGGCTTCTCAGATTTTTTTCTTTTAATTTTTTATTTTTATTTTTTTCAAGACAAGGACTCTCAGTTGGATCAAATAAGCCACAGACATCCTCCTGTCTTTACTTCCTCTCCCGGGATTATAAGTAGGCACCATCATGTCCGGACTTTTTCATGGGTTTGGGGACTGAAACTCTGCTCCTTATGGTTTATGGCAGGAGCTAAGGTGATGACAAAGTGCCTGATGCTGTGTCCATGCTTGCTGGTAACCAAGGCATCTGGGAGGCTGAGGCAGGGGGTCACAAGTTCAAGACCACTCTGAGGTACATTGTAAGACCCTGACTCAAACAAACAAACAAAACAAGGAGTTGGGGAGAGAGAGGGGAAGAGGAGACAGTGTTGTGGATAGCCCTGGTGCTGTTTGTATTTTGATGCTAATTCAGCTTCCCCAAGAGGGATGAGGAGTGAATCAATCACTACTCAGGTGAACCTTGTAAAATAACTTGTAAATTAAAGACTAGAGCCAGTGATTGGGCAGTGGAAGGGAAGTGGAGCTGAGAAGTTTGAGGGAGAAGGAAAGGAGAGAGAAGAGAGGATGATGGAGGAAGAGGAGGGGGAGGAAGGAAAGTGGAGCAGAAGCGTGTGGCCTGGAGAAATGGCAAATCATAAGGGATCTCATAGATTCGGAAGATGGCAGTGTAGTGGTGGATCTGCCCAGTCTAGGTGCGCGGCTTGTTTTCGTATTAATTGAGTTGTGGTTTCTTTGCAGGGAGGTGGGGGGTGGGAGGGGCGGGGCGGGGAGAGGAGAAAGGGAGAGAAAGAGAGAGAGAGAGAGAGAGAGAGAGAGAGAGAGAGAGAGAGAGAGAGAGAGAGAGAGAGAGAGAGAATGAATCAGAGATGTTAGGGAAATTACTCCTACTGTGTGAAGACTGAGCTTAAAAACGGTCTGTAAGGAGAAGCCAATCAAGGACATGGCCTGTGTGGTTAGAGGGGAGCCATGTTGTTCTGGATAAGGCTGGAAAGAAAGACTGCTCTTCCACTCCTTCCAACACAGGGGACCATGTGGAACTATGGGGTGTCTGTTTTCTCCATAAAGGTCTTAGCCAAGAGAAGTGAAGACAGGTCTCCCTCCGCTCACTCTGTCTCTCTGCGTTATTAGTTCAGGATGGCTAAGGGGAGCAGAGTTTCCCTAATCTTTGGAGAAATGGAGGGAAAGAAGCATAGTTCATAACCACAGAAAAGCACAAAATGAACAGCAGGTGCTGATGTTTGTTCTTCAAGTCTTTCATTACGTATTCAGCTCAGCCAGTAAACCAAGCCGAGTTCTGCTTCCAGCTATGCTTATTTGGTAATTGTTCTTGTCAGATGTCTAGTTGTTTTTTCTAACCTATCCCAGGGTGTGGTCTGTAAAAGTTTTTTTAAAAAACCCAAAACTAACTGAACTTATTATTATTTGTGTGAGTGGGTGCACATATGGGTGATGGGGAAGTCGGGGACATCAGAGTTCGACCTTCTGGTCACCTTCTGGTCATCCCCCTTCCCAAGGGTTAAACTCAGGACTCCAGGCTTGCCCCGGAAGCACTGTCACCCAACTCCAGGCCTGCCCCGGAAGCACTTTCACCCATTGGCTAATCTCATCAGATCGTGTTCTTTAGCTAAGCTTATCCTATTGCAATGAAAGCAGGAAGTTTATGTGCCTAAGAGCATGTCTATTTTTTCAAGATCATGTCTTTCATCACAATGAAAGACAGAGGATTCTAGATTGGTTGACTGAAAACCGGTGAGATGCCTTTGTACAACCCACCTCACTTGAATTAAAAACGATAATAATAATAATTAATAATAATAACCAATACCACTTAAACCTTTTCATTCATTTAACAAGTGTTATATAGCACTTAAAATACGCTGTAGACGTTGCTGGTTCGTGACACACATAAAGATAAGTAAATCACAGTGTTTGACCTGGAAGAGCTCCCAGGACAAACCGTTGCAGCCTCTTGGCCTTGTAACTGCTGGAACCCGAAGTAGCTGTGTTGTGTGGGAGCCCAGAGGACAGGAAGCTTTCCCGGGGAGGTGGGATGAGGGGTCTCCCCACCGGAGGCACCGTCTGCAGTGTGCAATGAGGACTGAACTGCAGCACTCCCAGCAAACAGGGGTGTTCTCAGCTTGAGAACAACAACGAGCAAAGCTGTGCTAGAGATGGTTGGAGACCCTGTCTAGGGAGACGAGCCAGGAAAATAGACAGGCTTTACGGCCTCCATAAAGCAAGGATGGAACCAAATCAATTTCTTAAAACCAGCCTCAAAGGTCTGGAGAGACGGTGTAGTATCGCAGCTACTTATTGCTTTTTTTTTTTTTTTTTTTTTTAAGAAATTGTCTTCGGATTTTCATGTACGTTCATTTAGAGATATTCTATCTGTTGGTTTGAATGTTTAGAAATGATTTTCAAATATCATCCTGATCAACACTAGACAAACCCAGCAATAGAGTCTTGCCTTGTGATTTGTTTTCACCTGTTCACTGAGGTCTTGAATGAGAACACTACGTAGAAACCACGGAATGGCTTCCTAATACGGTTTATGAATTAACTCAATGATTCCACCCAGCTAAGTAGACATTATGTGACTTGATTAGCGCACACTGTTTTGGGGCATTATGTCCCTTGCTTGCTTTGAAATTGAGTTTTCCCACTCCGCCTCACCTAGGCATGAGGTCTCACCTCTCTTTGCCCATTTTTCTATCTATAAAATGGAGTTACCACATTTAAGCACTTAGAAAGTTGAATTTTTTCAATCTTTTGTTACTATGGTTGTTAGTGGACAGACTAAGACACTTCAGTGACTCTCTCCTGCCAGCTATACCAACATGAAATCCATCTTATCTGGAGGTAAACAGAGAGAAAGGCATCCCACAAAGGGATTTTAAAGCTTCCAAAAATAGCAGAAGAAAGGGAAATCTATTTTTCTCATGAGTTAAGAAAAAGGAGGAAGATATTTTTCTTAAACCATGTGTCTGTAGCTCTCAAAATTCAGCACATATAAAAAGCACTTATGAGATCTCTTAAAACAAATCCCTGAACAGAGTCGTCTCTACCACATAGTCAGAATCTGATTTTAGGTCTGACTTGGCTTGCTTGGTAACATGGGGTCTCACCATGTACCCAAACTGGTCTTATCTCCTATCTCAGTCTAGTAAGTGCCGAGTTTACAGGCTTGTGCCACCATGGCTCTCTGGTAGCTGCTTATAAGAAAAGGAAAAACCTTTCTCCAGTTAACTATGTGAGTTGCCAGCTGAAGTCTTCTATAACTCAAGCCCAACTGGAGTCCTCCAAAGCCCATACTTGATTCTCTTTCTTGTTCTGTTGGCTCCAACCCATAGGCTACATTCATTCCTCCAGGTCCAGAATTTCTGAAACTGCCTGTTTTACCTTCCTTTAGGAGTGGGGAAGAATGGCTTCTCACCTTTTCATCCTTAAAGAAGAGCCATAGTGGCTCGTAGCAATAGCTACGTGTGTCTGTGTGTATGTGTATGTGTATGTGTATGTGTATGTGTATGTGTATGTGTATATGTATGTGTTTGTGTATGTGGGTGTCTGTGTGTCTCTGTATGTGTGCCTGTGTGTGGGTGTCTGTGTGTTTCTCTGTGTGTATGTCTGTGTGTATGTCTCTGTGTGTGCCTGTGTATGTGTGTCTGTATGTCTGTGTCTATGTATCTATCTCTGTGTGTCTGTGTCTGTATGTGTGTCTCAGTGTGTGCCTGTGTGTGTGTGTCTGTGTGTCTGTGTGTGTCTATGTCTGTGTGTGTTCCCTTATAAAATTAGTGTAAGAACTGAGAAGGAGAAATGAACTAATAAGATTGAAAGATTTTCATTCCTCTCGCAAAGAAGCCTCCCAGCTGGGTGCCCCAACATTTCATAGACATTATAAAGCAAAGGGACTCTCAGGAGCCCTGACCTTTAGTCCCACCTGCTCTCAGGGGTGCATGAAGCTGATATACTAAGCCAGTCTGAGACATCCTTTATCACTGAAGCATAGCACGCCAAGGTTTTCTCTCCAGCACGGTGATGCTCTATCCCTCTCCTGCTTTGCTAAGGTGGGCTACTGGGTGTTTTCCTTCCCTGGACTGGATCCCACTTCCAGCACCCACCTCCCATAGCTCCACGTCCAAGCAGTAGGAGACCTGACCATCCCCATTGCTGGTAGGCTGATCAGACCTAGTGAGACAGCGTCCTGGACTGCCCGGTTTTGCTCTTTCCCAATCTGTTCAACTCACTTTCTTGCTGCCAAGACTGCTCTTTTCTGCCGGCTCTGAACCAGTGAGTGCCCTGGGCAGGGGCCCAGCCTCTGGAGCCATGCCCAGTGCTTGGCCCAGTACTTGGCCCACTGCCCAGGAGTCGTCAAGAGTCTGGCCTGGGTCTGTGTCCTTTCAGCTGCTTGTCCTATAGTCCTCTTCTTGTAGTGGTAGGCTGGGAGACATCCATCTTTGTCATTTTTAGCCTACCCCAAAGCTTCTTCTTGCCCTTACAGTAGAAATGGGCCTGATGTAGTTACAAGAACTAGCTAATTGGGGTTCTGGGACTTTTAAAGGCATTGGGGGATTCATTGTGAGCCCTCTAGTGTTCATAAAATGTTTTAGAGAACTTTGGGGCCCTGAGTGGTGGATTCTTGGGAACCACAGCCTGAGTGTAGCCTCGGTTTATATGCCTATTCTAGAACGTCTCCACCCTTGGGATCCTTTGGTAAAAATAAGCCTTTCTGAGATGGGATATTAGGGAAATAAATAAAGGCTAACTTGGGCCTTAAAAACCATGTGAGTGGCCACCAGACCTGTCAGTCTGCATCCCTAGGGTGGTATCTGCCACTCCACAGCCACATACTGGAGCTCCAGATGGCCCAAAGGGACAAACTCTGGGTGTGGGATAGGGGGATGCTTTAGTAATGACAGAGAGAAGAGACAAGTACGTGGCCATAAGAAGGAGTCAGGGACCAGGAAAAGATTTACAAGGATCCTGAGCACAGAGACTTGCACTATATGTGTATCGCTAGAGTTGAAAGAACTCAGGAAATGACAGGAAATAAACATACTATGTAGCCACTAGGTGGGTGGCCATCGCATGTGTTGCAGAGCTCAGAAACTGAAGTCAGAACAGCCTAAGCCTTCCCATATCTAATTCCCAGAGGCAATCTTGAACTGAGTTAGTATTGTTTATTAACCAAACCATAGCTTCTTTTTTTTTTTTTTTCTTTTCTAAAAGAGGCAGTTGGCTTTCAGACACAAATCTATATGGAAAAAAATATTACTTTCCCCCAAAATCATAAGCAAGAGAGCCAGATTTCACCCCTAATTTGGGACTCTTTGTTTCCAGCTGTAAACAGAGCAGGATGCCCAGTCTGGGTTTTTAGAAAACAAGTCTAGCTTGCAGAAAAAACAATTAGAAAAAAAAAAAATCTCATTTTACCTTATATTCAGCAAATTTGGAAAGAAAGCACTACAGGACCCCAAAACACATGGTCTGTTCGAAAATAATTGCCACAATGAGCCTGAGGACGGCCCCAGCGAGAGCAGAGCACAAACTCTGGAAAGCACTGACTTGGGCACGGCTAGCACAGTAGCATGCATCATAGTCACCACACTGACACCCTGAGCAGAGCCGTTCGGGGCATTATTTATCTGATCCCCACTTTTGCTATGAACTGGAGATAAATTCCACATTCCACTTTTCAAACGTCACTACAAATTCTTTAGGTCACAGGAGTGAAATTAAACATCCTGTCATGAGCAGTGGGAAGCGAAACTATGACCCCCTAGTCCCCGGTGCAAAGCCTTGCTTCATTCCAGACCAGTTCCAGATGAAATAAACCCAAATTGTAAACTTGCCTTTACTATTCTTTATGGACAAAGAAAATTCATGACAACTTTAGAGGGGAAAATGGCTACTCCATGTGGTCCTAAGACATCAAATTGTAATTATTATCAAGGGTTTGCTAATCTATTTAGGATTTTAGAGTATCTCCTGTCTCATACAACACATTTTGGCTAAACATATAAACTAATTATGTATCAACACAGGTTTGGGGGGGTTTTTTTGTTTTGTTTTTTGCTCTTGTTGTTTGTTTTGTTTTGTTTTGTTTTGTTTGTTGTTTTTTGAACTGCAGCAATAAGCCCTGGACATGTAAAAACATGTTACAGGATAAACTTCAAGAGCAGCCGTAATAATAATAATAATAATGATGATGATGATGATGATGATGCCAGATAAACCTGGCATCAAGTCTCAAACAAGCCCCTTCTCCTAGCAGTAGCACTGAAGACTGAACTGCTTATGGGAGACAACAAACAGGAATTGCACAGTAGAGTCCGTCTTGCACAGAGCAGGGTGCATCAGTGTCTAAAATACAGAGATTTGGATGCAATAAATCCCAAACAGAAGCACGAATCTCTTTCCCTTCCTTCCTCCCTCATATCCCACCCTGCTCCCAACAGCTTTCATTTTGACCTAAATTTGCTAGCTTATTGAAAACGAGTCTGTCTTTCTCCTTACAAACTCATTTGAAGTAAAGCTGTAGAATTTTGAACTTAGAGTATCAAAAATTATCTTAAAAGAATGGATTTTTGATCATTTAAATTTACAGGGTATTTCTATTGTCTATCTAGTGTTCAATGGCAAACAAACAAACAAAAAAAAAGTCTAGCCTAACGCTAAGCAGTGATCTGCCTGGGAAACTGTCTTAGCAAGCTATGAAAAGAAAAAAAACAAAAACAAAAACAACAATAACAAAAACAAAATAAAACGAAACAAAATTTAAAAACTCTGTTACAGAAGAAATATACACAAGCATTAACTTCATACAAACCAGGTTGAAATGGGTGGGGTCTTTTGATTGACATCCAGTTGTCACTGTCATTGGAAAATTTTATGGGCTGCTTCCAATATGTTTAGCCAAATTAGGATGAATGGAAGTGCTGAGTAACAGTGCTCTCTGTATACCAGCTATAAACGAAGGCCTGAAAACCCAGAGCGGTGTACTTGGACTGCTAAAACAGGGGGGAGGGGAGCCCAGAAAACGGAGAGAAACGTGTGGAGATGGGAAATTAATGAACAGAAATGGCATTCAGGCATGTCAAAAGATAAAACAGATTTAGTTTTTGGAAAGAGATCTAAATCTAGTAAACAGGGCCAAGTCTCATGAATTGCAAAAATTACATCATGTACAATCATTTTAGCAATAAATTTATTTTACCCATCGATAGCTAAAGGTGGTTATTTTAGGAGAAAGGAGTCAATACATCTGTTTTCCTGAAGCAGGCAGGGGCAGTGTTGTGCTACTCCTGAGCTTCATTAATACTCATTAATTTTTAAAGCACTTTGGTTAGCTTCGGCTACTATCTATCCAGATATTTTGCCCTTAAATAAAAATAATTACAATAATTCCATTATTTAACATGTAATTAGCAAAAACAGAAATAAAGACTACGTTTTCATTAGTATACATTCATTAGAGAGTATATATTTTTTCAAAGGATTCTGTTCTAACTGAATTCGTGGGGTAAAACTCTAGTTACCATACTGACTAAAGTAACCTAAATGTAGCCAAAATTAAATTGAAAATACTTTTTAAGTTCTTTTTGAATGAATCTCCACTTTCAAGAATACTATAGTTGACCCAATTACCTCTGTGAGGGGACCCAGTTAACATTCTTCTGCATTGCATCCCCCAGTATTTCATAGTAGACTGTCTTCACAGGTCCAGTGCCTTCTATCCCCAAAGAATCCAATGAACATTTAGTGATATTTACCTTACAAAGTAACCAAAGCCAGATGTGCACAGAGCTCACATCGCTCTATAAAGACATTGTTTCCTTGTGATCCTGCTCCCACTCTTGAAGGAGAAACAGAAAACTAGGGAAATTATCCTTGTAAAACTAGGAAATGGAAGACAGAAATGCAAGAAAAAAAATAGAAAAAAATAGAAGACTAGTTTGATTTGTAAATAAACCCAACTGTACGAACCATGTAATACCGTATTCAGCTAAAGCCCCTCGGCCTTTAAAAATCAGGCTTTTTACACTATGAGAGATTAACCACCAGGACAGAATATTCATGTGTATGGAGTTATATAGAGGGAACCCTTCACATCTCCTGATTTACTGTATCCCTTGTGGTACGTGTTGAGTCACATTTGTAGATGATGAGAAAATAAATAAATAAGATTAAACTATAACCTTAAGAAAAGAAGTCTGAATAATTGAAAATTTTTGAAACATGGCCAAAGGGGAACATTCCCTCTAGTGAGCAAAACACATTCTGCCTGTGCTTTGGGTGTGGTTTTTATGTGTGGCACCACATATGTGTAAGGGCATCCTGCCTTATGATTGGAGTTAAATCTATGTATTTGTCAAAGGTAAATTCCAATCTTGAGAAATGCCTCTGTTACCCAGAGTCTTTAGGTTTGGCATTCTGCCTCTCTGGTTGTTACTTGGTTTTGGTATGTATCTGAGATTAGCTGGGAGCTAGAGCCTAGTACAATTTCCCCGTTTAGGTTAGTTTGAAAAACAAGAAAAGTGTCTTCTTGTTATTGAAGATACACGCCTACAGGCTAATTTTTCTAAGCACATAGTCATTACGAGCAGACCAGCAGAAGAAAATCTTAGCTCCTAGCTCCCTACGTGGATTCAACTTCCTCCCCATTCCAGCAACATTGCATTTGGATAATTCTCTTCAGAGACGGTTTTTTTTTTTTTTTTCCACTCAAATTTATTTTTGAGGACAGGGGACAATACTGCTCTCTCCTCAGTGGATACATCTCCAAGCCAAGGAGCCAGGCTTTGGTCTGCCCACCGTTGAGACACTGGGCCCTTGTAGTTGCCCATGTATAATCTGACTTTGCGAGAGGGAGATGGGAGATGGGGGGTATCGCCTCCATACTCTAATGAAGTATCTCCTAGCCCTTGGAAATTAGAGCCAAAGTCAGAATCAGCAACTCTCTTCACCAACCCCTTTGCGGGAAAAATTGTGATATGCAAGCAACCCCACTTCAAGAAGGCCCATTTATTCCTCTCAGTTCTTTCAGGCCCACCCAGCCTCTGAGCCAAATGGAATGTCTAACTAATACCTGCGGAAGGGAAAGGGTTAATCACAGCTGCCCTGTCTACTCCTCACCCCAGCTTTGGGGAGCACCAAAGCATCTAAGTGGGGAGCATCAAAGCATCTAAGTGGGGTGCAATTGGAAACCACAAACACCCAAACCAAGTGCCTGGCAACTTAAAGAGGAGAGCTAAGAAGGCATGGAGTCTGAAGTTTTGAGAGCCCGTCGTGGTATCCGAACAGACCCACTAAAGACGGACATGGTCATATCCCAGGATTCCCCTTGTGTGGCAGTGTTAAGTCTCAAAATGCATTTTATGACCCCAACGTCCTTTATTCCGAAAGAGGTCTAAACGTCCTGTAAGAGTGTTAAATGCACAGTGGGCATCGGGAGCGGGGGTGGGAGCATTCTCCTGCTTTGCCTTGCCGCTGCCTCCAAATAACCTTTGTGGTGGGGCTAGGATGCAAAGCCACCTTCGCCCAGTTGGTGCAACCTCAAACCCAGCGGAAGCCAACAGGCTGCAGGACCAACCTGCCGCTCGGCCCCAGTTCTCTCTGCAAGCCCTCCAGCCTTCCAGCCCCAACTGCCCCGCACTGCCCCCCGCAGTCCCTTCCTCACTGCCCACCCGGGCCGGTCCCTGTCCCCCTCCCCCCGAAACCCAGTCCCCCAGAAACCCACAGGCGCTCTCAGAGCCCACCAGCAAATTCCCAACAGTCTCCAGCCTTTCCAGGAAAGAGAGGGGGGAAAAAAAAAAAAGACCATGACATCACGGGCAGGTTTATTTGGGTTTGTTTGTTTGCTTGTTGGCTCGATTAAATACTCGTGGAAGGTGAACGTACCCCACACAGGAGAAGTTTGATGTTGACAAACTTCTGGTGGCAGCGAGACTGTGTCAGCACAACTTCCGGGATAATGAGAGCTGCTTTGCAGGGAGCGCGGCAGCGGCGGCGGGAGGCTGCCACAGGACGGAACAGCAAATGCTATTCAGCCCGAGCAGTTTCAAGCCGCCCGAGCTGGGGAATTACTGTAGTCGAGCTTCGGCTCTTACCACCGGCGCTGGATCTGGGCGCGCGTTAGGGGGGGAAGCTGCAGGCACAGGGCGCCGAGAGGGGAGCTTTCAAGTTACTTTGCTCCTTGCCTGCACCCGGCAGAGGCTTGCAGGCTGCAGGGTAACTGCAAACATCTTGTTCCCTGCTTCTTTGGGCGGCTGCCCTGGAACCAACCAACTTTTCTCTCCCCCAAAACTCCCTCTTTGTTTCAAATAGGACTCTCCAAAATTTATTCTTGGGAAGACTGACAGCCGGGGTCAAGAAACAGCTGTTGAAGTTAATGTTTCTTCCTCCCACTTCGTCTGATGGTTGTGCCCTGCCAAGACAAAGTGAGAGGCACTGCCTGGTGGCTTCTTTAAACAGACATGCATTTAGCTACCCCCCAAAAATTTTTTTTTAAAAAGAGGCGGGGAGGGGGACGGGGTCAGTATATTTTCCTGCCTCACATTCAATCTGATCAGAAATGCAACAGCATGTGTCTTTCAACTTGTGTTGATTACTTGCAGAAAGGATACAGCGGCTTTTAGTTTTGAACACTTTGAACATTAGGGGTGGGGATGGAGGTAGGGGTGATTGACGCTTTACATTTTAGTAAAGGGGCATTTTTCCCCTTGGGCCAGACCCACTTGACCCTTTAAGAGAGATAGAATGACCTGGGGGAGGGAGAAAAGAGTTGCACTCTTTGGCAAGGTGAAGCCACACTGCAAAATTCAAATTGTTGTGCACAACCAGAACTGGCATAGAACTTGAGCAACCATTTTTATTTAGAGATGACCATGACGTGCTGCTCTTCCTTTCCCCAACACAAGCTGGTCTTTACCCAGAAGGTATCCTAGAGCAGGGGGCTCTCTTCCGGGAGAAAAGTGCCTCGCTTGACATTCAGAGAGCTGAAGGGTTGTGAAAGGACTACTTAGGACTGCCCTCGTGGGTTGTCATGCCATGACTGAGCAGTGATGTTGATGTGTGAATGGGAACTCAGGTCTACCCACACCGGAGAACTAACCACTCTACCACCTGGCTCGTTCTCAGCGGGGAATGCTGGGCTTGTTGGGTCAGATCCCGAGAAGACATAAAAGGCTCCCTGTACATCACCAGGTTGCTCCATCACCACATGGCAATGCAGCACCATCTCAAACTGCTATTGCATCAGCCCTGGGGATATTTTGGGAAGCTCTCAAGCTGGGGCCAGCAATGCAGGCATCAGGACATTGCTGCCAAAACCAGAGCTGCTGGACAGGTGGCCGCAGTGTCCTATCTGTTCTCTGTCCACCATGTGCTCTCCAAGGCAGGCGTGTCTGCTTGAGGGCTTCCTACCCTCTCTCTGCCTGGCTCCCAGATGCCACCCACTGTTGGGATTCAGACTCTGGAGGAGATAACCTACCAGCCACGACCTTTGTTTTCTCCTACAGCCCCTTTGCTATGTTCCAGCCCTTCTTCTGATGTTCCCTCCACTTCTGCCTATCAGGGGCACTCCCTGGGATTTTTGTCGTATTTGTTCCATACTATCTGTAAATGAACTGGCTATACTCTGAGTCACAGCACCACACACATTGCCTGCAGCTTGGGTGCTTGCACACCACAGGCTGCTTTGACATGGGTGAGGGTGAGCTTTTCTCATCTCCCCCCTCCCACCCCCTGTTTATTTCCCAGCTCCTCTAGTACCAGGGTGGTGGCCAGGAATCAGTAGCCCCTCAGTTAGTACCCTGTTCTCCTGATCTCTGCTAAGGCAGTCCAGGAGACAATTGCTTAAATTCCTTCCGCTTTTTTGTTCTTCCTCAGAGAGACCAAGGCTCAGCATTTAGCAGACCCCCTCTCATTCTGGGGTTGTAATTCTCTATTGCTGGCTCCTGTAGTCTTATTATGGCCTCTCTTTTTCTAAGATGACAGACACAAACCTTTAGTGTGGAGGCCTGAAGCACTACTCTTTAAAAAGGCTTCTTTGTGTAGAAACGTAACCTTAGGGCAAAGTAGGCCCAGCTCCAAGAAAGGCACTTTACCCTGCCACTGGGAGCATAGAACCTGAGTCTAACCTGGGGATGGCTCTAAGAGTTGGAACTGTGAGCCTCTATAAGACAGCCTGTGTGCCTTCTGTCTGAAGATGGGGTTGTGTTTTGGTAGGTTGGGGAACAAGAGAGGGGAACAATGAAGGTGGAGTCCTTCTCTGGGCCGTCCAGGGAACTCTACCTGCAATCAGAAGAAAGAAATGTGCTTTAATGAATGACTCCCCAAAAGCAACAGTTCCCGAAGCTCTGATACCTCTGTATCCAAGTCAGGGCATCCCAAGGTGGGGTAATGCTTGCACTGTTTGCCTATCCTTAGCATCTCAAGTGGGATGGCCCTGAACCACTTTGAGGATCTTGTCTGATTTTGATGGTTTGAGGTTAGAACAATTTTTCCAAAAGTGAAGATGAAAAGACACAGACTCCTAATTTACCTCAGAGGATATTGGATTTAAATCAGATAGTGTCATTAAGAGATTCACTGGCTGAGTCTTTTTCCAAACAGATCGACTGTGAACGAAGTATGGTGAGGTCAAGAATATAGCAACTTAAGTCTGGAGTTGTTTTTCTCCCTGTATTTTTTTAAATGTTCACTTACACTTTCAAAAAGAATGGTAAGCACGGGGTGGCTTATCAGATGGACAGTTTAGCATTAATGGTTTCATATAGACAGTGTAAGACTGGAAAGAAGGTGTTCTCCCTATAAGAACTTGGGCTGTGCCTGGGTTAAGAGAAAGTGAAATATATCTAGTTAGAGATGATGAATTTGGAATCAGAAGTGGTAAGAAAGACCTGAGTACAGTTTCCAGGGAATCTGCATTAGATGTGGGTACTCACCTTCATAGCCCCAAGAGCTGGAGTTATCAGAAGTCCGTGCCGGCTTCTAGTCTTGAGAATATTTTCTCAGAGAAGGAAGATCACGGACAGTGAGGGGAGTAGAAAAGAGGACAGATCCTCAGAAGGCATTTGAGATTGGGGAAGGTGAACAGGAAGGAAGATGCGCCTGGAATTATCCGCCCTCCTTTCTTCCAGGTCTAGGCAGGAGTTTAACTTGAGTTAAAAGGCTCCTTGTTATGTCTCTGTTGGTCTCTCCTCTGGTTACCCCATCCACACTCCAGTTCTGGTTTTGGGCAGAGCTGTAATTGTCCTTTGTATGGGATCACATGAAATCCTGTGCTGGTTTGCTAATGTGGGAAAATGTCTACTCCAGAGGCGAAGACCACCAAACTAGTTTCATTACTACCCAAGGTGCACTTAAATCCAGCCCTTTCGTGGTGGGCGACTGGCCCAGCTCGCTCTTCCATAGTGCTCGTTAAAATGTTATTTACATTTTACAATATGGTCTCAAGCCATGAGTTGGGATTTTTTTTTCCTCTTGGCAAATAGAAAGGAATACTTCTGTGACATCGGGGCTGCAAAGTTTTAACTTTTGCTATGGTCCTGCTGGTGATTTGCTAATCAAGGTCATATTGGTTTTTTGTTTTTTGTTTTTTTTTTTTTTTTTTTTTTTGAGGGAGCTTGCTCTGATTCCAGCTCAGAGGAGTTGTAGGGGAGGCAGAGCAAACAAGAATTCTGTGCTCACAGACCTATGCTTACCAGCCAAAAATATTTTGATTTTTACTTTTCTCTTAGAAATGAATTTAATGTTTATCAAAAAAAAAAAAAAAAACAAAAGTAAACAATGCTGAAGAAAACATGTCTTCTACTCAGAGACTGAATGTGTGAAGGAGGTAGAGTCTCCCTCGCTTCTCTCATGCCCACCATTACAGGGCCACATGTCCCACTCATTTTGGGGCAAACCATGTTCTCTAGACTCTTATCTCAATAGGTCAAATCAAATTAACATTTTAGTGATGTGTTTCTGGCATTTTTCATGAGAAGGATAAGTCTTTCAGCATAAAGCAATGAAACTGAATATATTATTTTTTTTCTAAAAAAAATGCCGATAAATGTATCTTTGCTGGCTCTGGAAATTAAGTTTCCTTGAGTTCTGGGACAGTAGAGGGTTTGCAGAATCTATAAAAACCATAGGATGTTTCACCTGTCCAAGACAAATATTAAGAATTACTTTGAGAGCCAGTTTGAGAAGTTTTCCCTGATATCCTTGGGAAGCCATTTCTCAAAATGGCAGTAGGCCAAACATCTAAGACCTCTGGAGATGCTTGACATCTTGCCATGTGTCATCACAATCAAGTCCTGGATGCAGTATTCTCGTCTGAGTTTGCCTGACTGCCGGTAAGGGGCATGTGTGGAATACTAAATGATATAACTTGGTGTCCCATTAGACTCTAACATTCTAATGTCCTAATGACATTCTCAGGAAGACAATATGGGGGAAATGCATCAAAAATGGCATCACCTTTCCCTTGTCAACTGCCTGGTGACACCTGGTGGAAGGGCCACCTCCCTCCCATGGCTTGTAATTTCTGAGATGGTCTGCCATTGCTCTGTGAAGCTCTCAGTTGAAAACAATGAGCCCTTTCTCGTCAGTACAAAGGTGGACCACACGGTCAACTACAGAGAATTTTTTAAAAGAAAAATTTAAGAGAAAGCAACCAACTCACTGACCCAAGAGAGCTTTTATTAAAAAATAATAATTTCAGACTCTGGCAGTTACACAAGACAGTCATCTTACCAAGGTGCTGGCTCCTCTAAAAGATCTTAGTGATGTAATACAGTTTTTTATGTCTTTCTAACTCACATGTAAAAGGTACCCTGATGTTTCTGTCCAAAGAAGATATACCACACTCGGATAAATGTGTGTATATGCAGAACCTTCAAATTCACAAATATATTCAGAGGCCATCAACTTCATACATCTAATTGTAACTTAAATATAATAATAATTACAAAGTAATCTAAATATGATCATGCATATTAATAAGTGCCACCATTTTGGGATACTAGGACTAGTATAGCAGTGAACGAGATCTGTCTGTTTTACTTTTAAGACCATTTTTTTTCCCCAAAGAAACAAACATAAAATATCTGTTCAGAGGATTTACTGAAAATGTGACAAATAGAGACACTAGCGGAGTTTTCTTAAGAAGTGAACATCGGGTGGACGGCCAGGCCCACTCATTTAATCAAACACTTTGTTTTTAGACAATAATGCTTAGGGTCCTAATGTTGGCTCTGACCTATAAGTTATCAATTCCCACAAACCCTTGGGTTGTCTATAAAACATTATGGTGTCCAAAGCTATGTCCTTACAGTCTCAGATACCAAAAGAGACAAAGAAGTAAAAGAATTTATACTTAGTATACACAATTATTTTCACACATGTTAAGGACATTTTCTTTTAACGTTTTTCAAGACAGTAACTACAAAAGACTTTCTTTAAAGAAGAGTATGTTTTTTTATTATTCCATGTACTACTAAAAAAAAAAAAAAAAAACCCAGAATGGCCATTGTAAGGAGAACAAGAAACTGGAGTGTTCAGGTTCTAAATGGGACAATTATTTTGTATTTGCTGTCCCCAAAACTCAGGGATCATGAGGAAAGGTGGAAAGATCACAAGAGCAGCAGACGGTAGGAGCTGTCTGCTATGAAGATTATTTACTGGCTGTGACAGGACAGTGAACCATAAGCTCACCATAGCTGGGATGCCACAATAAGAGCAAACCACCCAAATTCTAGGCATGGAAGGGTCTAGGGGTTTGAATGAAAATGGCCCCATAGGCCCACAGGGAGTGACACTATTAGGAGGCGTGGTCTTGTTGGAGTAGGTGTGGTGTTGATCAAGGAAGTGTGTCACTGGGGGCAGGCTTTGAGGTTTTAGAAGCTCAAGCCAGGCCCAGTATTGCTCTCTCACTGCCTGCTGGTCCGCATGCGGCACTCATAGCTCCTTCTCCAGCATTAATGAGCTAAACTTCTGAAGTGTAAGCCAGCTCCAGTGAAATGTTTTCCTTTGTAAGAGTTGCCATAGTTCTGGGGTGTCTTCACAGCCAAAGAACTCTAAGACAATGAGGAATGGACCCGTGAAGTTCTAGCCCTAACTGAGGTGCTACTGGCGATGGATAAAGGAGGGAGGCCTTCAGTGATGAGGCTCCGGAGAGGCTGCCCACGCTCCAGTAGGACTTACATGTAGGCAGCACTAAGTGGACTTCATAAAGAGCACGTGAAGTTGAAAGAGAAACATGATAGGAAGAAACGGGGGATGGATGGAGGAGGGGTGGAGGGAGGGGAAGAGGCAGAGGATGGGATGGGGGATGGGAGGAGGAGGGGATAATCACAACACTTTCTGTGCATGTATGAAGTTCTCAAGCAACAAAATATATTGAGCACCTCCAAGAAGCAGTTTATTTTCACCTTTGAAAAGTGAAGTGACAGATTCCTTATTTTGTTTTTCAAACCACTTTTAAACTGAGGTGCATCTCCCATGAACTAACACACCTAACAAACTTTGACTGATTAAAAAAAAAAAAAAAAAAAAAAAACGACCACTTTATAATTGTTGGTATCAGGCTCCGAACCCAGTGACGTCACATCTAGGCGACCCCCCACATCATTGCCAAGGCAACAGCCGCACACTCCTAGAATCCACCTGGCTACCTTACCTTTACCTGGGAGATACTACGTCACCGCCCATATAAAACAGGCAGGACCCCCCTGACTCGCTCTCTTATCTCCCCACCCTTGCCCTTTCCCCTGAATAAACCTCCCCCCCCCCTTGGAACCACGTGGTCTGGAGTGGTCTATTCTGCACAGCGGTCGGATTTCTTACATCTTTCTGACAATAATGTTTCTCTTTTGGAATAGATCACAGATCTAAGTTATGTTATAAAGTAGGTAAGCAGTGCTAAAAATTTAAAGAATAACTTGGCACAAGGGAGTGCCACAGGTTTGGCATACAGCATGGCCACAGTTGGTGTGTCGAACAGTGCACATAAACACTTTGTCCGGCATATGAATACGGCATACACCGTGAGCCCACCACTGAAGCTTCTACAACGCTAACTTCTCAAAAGCCGTTTGTTACAGCTAAGTGCAGAACCCTACATGTCTGATTATTTGCTGGATAATGGAGAATGCGTTACCCAGTTAATACTCTTCAACTCTGCCCTACAGGGATCATTTCCAGGAGTGGCAGGAAGACCGGAGTGCACAGCAGTCTTGGCAACCTCTCATCCCGGAAGCCCATGGAGAGTTCATGGGTGGTGCCGTTGTTTGCCAGCGGGTATTACCTTTCTCCAAATTCCATTCCCACAGCCAGTTTCCTCTTTTCTCCTGGGCTAAACTGCCTTGCAGAAAGACCATGTGAGGATCACCTTGACAGATGAACAGATCATAACAAGTTAAGAAAGAGCACGTGCTCTGGAAGCAGAGATCCTGGGTTCAAATCCTGATTCCATCCTTAGCAATAGAGCAACACTGATTTACTTTCAGGATCCTCATTCCCAAGGTAGGGCAGAGATAAAAATACTAACGCTAACTATTCACCACCTCAGTTCAAAGCCCCCTGCAGCTCTTGTAGCTTCCAGATGGAGCTCTAAGTGGCCTTTGGACCAGTCTTGGATTTCTCTTCCTATGGCCAATAAAGGATCTTATTTTCACTCTGTGAGGAGGCTCATCTCATGTTTGGACCAGCAAAGTCCAAGAGGGAGCCAAGATGGAGAAGTCACCAGGTTGGTTCCTCCCTGTTCACAGTTGCACCTGGTGCTAGATCCTGGAAGCACAGATCTTACCTCAGCTGGGTTCTGAGATTTCTGAAGAAGGGCTGCTGGTCTGACCCTGCTTCCCTACCTGTAGAAGTGCTGTCAACCCGAGAATAGAATCAGTGGATCCTGAGAGGGTGAGGAGTAGCTGGAACAAGAAGAAACTAAGGGTAGCTTCAGTGAGACATTGTTTAATGGGGGAAACAAAGGCACTTAAACCTCTGGGGAAAGGTAGGACTTTTCAGGGTGAGCGTACATCATTGGCCAGGGCTAGGGCACTGGGGATGCCTCATTTGTATAAGGAGGAATTCTAGGTGATTTTATAAGAGGAGAGGAAATTTAATCTGGCTTCAGGGATACATAACCTTGGGGCGGGGGGGGGGGTGGCGCAGCAAAAGTGGGGGCACAGCACCTGGATAAGCAGGCCCAGTGCAGGGGGAGCATCCTACTCCTGCTGATCTCAGGAGATTTCTGGGCTTTGGACACACCTTGACCCTTCTCTTGCTCCCTGCTCACTCCCCCTCCACACACCGGTGCCTCCACCCACGGCTCCTACAGTGTCTTGCAGTCCCTGAGCTCCTCTGAGCAGTACTCTGTAACATACATAGTACCCTGAAAACGACAGTGCTTGACATTCCCCAAAATGTCCGTGGCTTGACTATTTTGAGAAGGAGCTTTGCAGACTTTAGAAGGAAACAAGTTGCATGCCTGGGAAACGGATGGGGATTTTTTGTTTGAACACTGACCTGACCTGCTCGCAGCCTATTTTTCTCTTCTCAGTATTTACCTTTTTTCTTCCTTCTTTCTCTTTATTTAGCCCCCCCCCCCCAGATAAACTATTGGAAAGAAATACTCTTAACTGGCTTTTATCGCATTTTAAAATTTAAAAGCTCATTAAAAACGAAGCTACTTTGACAGCTCTCTTCGCTGCCACACCCTTCAAAGTGACCACTGCTCCTTTGCAGTGTCTTTTAGGGTATGCTTATTTGCTCCATTTTAATGTTTTACTGCTGTCCATAAAAACATGGTTATACTATTCGTTTGGTGTTGGCTTTTTTCCATAACAATACACTGTGAATGGCTTCTCATGTTCATACACACTGCATTCCTTGTTACTGATGCGTGGTGTAGAAGTTCCTAGTTCCAACTATCCATTATCATTACCCGAATCCCAGTAGTTACTAAGTTTTGTAGGGAAGCAGAAATTAGCCCTAACAGGAAATATCCAGTAAGGAACTGACCATACTAAATCAGTCTCCACTTAAATGGGCCCCCTGACTTAACCCCAGCATCTATCCCCCCTCCACCAGCCAATTTTGCTGATTGCAGATGTTATAAACTCCCCACAACACAATGTAAATAAAATGCATTTCAGTTGCAGTGCAAAGTTGCTAATCTTGCAGAAGACGCAGGATGTTATGAAGCCATTGGAAGTGATTCCGGACAAGTGTTTCATAAGCAAATGAGCGTCTGGCAGGGCTGGGCCCTCTCACAATGAGAAAAACAACACGATGCTAGCCGAGCACACACTTCAAAAGGAGACTTGCTTGAATCTCAAAGGACTAGAAGAGGCTCTTAGGAAAATGTAGGAACCTCTAGATCTTCTTGCAAATGGCCCTACTCTCCTGCTATGAAAGCACAAACCGAAGGGTGTCAAATTTTGTTGCAAAATACCTTTGTTAGAAAAATTGTTCCTCCGCTAGATCAACAGTTGAGTCATTCTTTGTTTCTTCTAAACGACTATAGCACTGTTTAGGTAGAGGATAAGTTCAATTTTTGTGATATACATTCTTCAAAGATGTCTAAAGATAAGCAAGATAATGTTTACTTTTATTTTTTCACAAAACCAGTCAACCCTTTTGTCCCCAACCTTATTTTGAGATGCTAGTCCCTGCTTATTAAATTTGAAGCTTTCAACAGTTGTATTGTGGCAAGCAGGAGCAACAGACCCTGCAAACAGGACTCCTAGTAGACTAATCAGATTCTGTCTTTCTCTCCGGGAGGCATTTGGAAGCTGCAATGGCCACTTTGCAGGAGAAAAGCCTCAGGGTGGTTGAACAACTCGTGGGGATGGACAGATCTGCTGGAAGAGACAGCCAGTGAACGTCCTCTCCTTCTAATCTGGCACACAGATATTTGGACCCAACTTCACTGGAACAAAAATTTTAAAAGATGTAAGTTCATTTGTGTCCGAGATGGTAAAGTGAGTTACACTAGTGAAATATAGTCTCAGGCTTGATCTTTAACAATTACCTTCTGATTGCTATTTGGATTGTTTCCAGTGATTAACTGTGACCCTACATGTGGCCACGAACAGCTATACACGGATACCTTGGTGTAGTTCTAAAAATGTATCTCTAAGAGAAACTACTAGATATAAAACCCCTTAATCAGGAACATGGCCACTTTAAACATGTAATAAAAATAGAAATGGGTTTACTACATTTTTTTCTTGGTTTTTTGTTTGTTTGTTTGTTTGTTTGTTTTTGTTTGAGACAGTTTCTTCATGGAGTCCTGGCTGCCCTGGAACTTGCTCTGTAGACCCAGCTGGCCTCTGTCTCCCAAGTACTGAGATTAAAGGTGTGTGTCAGCAGGCCCAGCTACTATTAAATGCTATCTGCAGAATCGGAGAATGTGTCTTTTTTTTTTTTTTTTCCTCCACATCCCTTTCTGTGAGATTATTACTAGTTTCTGGTAAATATGCTAGCAGAAAACATGGCTATGCACATTGTTTTGTTTATTTGGTGTGTGTGTGTGTGTGTGTGTGTGTGTGTATCTGTGAGTGTGTCTATGTGTGTTTCATATCAATGATAAACCCTTGATCTATAAAGTAAACTTTACCCACTGCTTGTTGAGAATCTTCAGACTCTGAAGAGTCTGTGTGTTGGTTGTAGGGAGAGAGGATTTCTTACTAGAAACAAGGAATTGAAAATTGAGTTCTCACTTTCCCGCTTATATTCCTCTTTAAGAAGAGGTGTGGCAGTTGCTTACACAAGGTAAAGTCTTCATAGTCAGTAGTGGAAGAGAGGAGATTAGCTTTGCAAACCTCAGTAAGGATTGTGAGAGCCATTGAAAACTTTACAATATATGCTGGTAAGACTGGATTCCATCTCTGGATACCTTGGTGTCATCTAAGCCTGCATTTTTCCTATTGGGATTCTGCTCACAGAAATTATTGGTTTCCTGACTAAAATATTTTCTTATATGTCAAAAACCTGAAAAAAATGGGAAAAAATCTAGTATATGTCACAAACCATCAAACAGTGATCTCTAGTAATATTGCATTTTCTCTCTCTGTGTATGTATATATATGTATATATATATGTGTGTGTGTATGTATGTACATATATATGCATATACATATGTATACACATATATGTGTATGTACATATATACACACATATATATACACATATATATGTACATACACATATATATGAAGCCACAGGTCTCAAAAAAAAAAATTAAATGTAGGCTTAGTACAGCACTTTTCCTCCAGGGCATTAACCCAACTGTGCTGGAAAGGAACACTTGAACAAAGGTCTGTGCACCCATGTCCACAGCAATGTTATCTATAACAACCAAAAGGGAAGGAACTTATATCCTCCCTAAAAATAAGAAGTCTACACATACACACAAAGTGGATGTGACCAAGAATCTGATGAATGAACAAATAAACAAAATTGCAATGTATGTATGCATCCAGTGAAATAGGATTCTGTCATTAAGAACGATAATCCTGGCGCAGAACAGACAAGCCTTAAAAGCCTTACACTAAGAGACATGAGCCACTTTCAGAAGAAAAAACACTGTGTGTGTCCACATATATGAAGCACCTAGGATAGTCGACTTCAGAAAGACAGTCTATAGCATGGGAGTGGCTCTAGGCTGGGCAGAGCTGGTATCTGTAACAGAGTTTTACCAAGGGGAAAGGAAACATTCTGAAGTTGAATGGTGGGAATATTATGCAATGACGTGAGTGAATACATGTACCACCACAGACTGGCATACTTCCGAATGATCTCGATGGTGAGTTTTATTTATTTATTGTAATACTTTCTTTCCTATTTTATTTTGTGACCCTGCAACGTCACACCAGGATGCATGCTAATACTGGGGGTGTGCTGAATTTTTAGACCCTGGTCCCAATAAATTCAGTGAGAGCATAAGTGAGCACTGAAGGCAGATGAAGTAGATGCTGCTGTGTTTAGTGGAGAACGTGCTGCTCAGTGTGTCAGGAGTGAGGGTGAATTGGTGGACCGACTGTGGCATGATGGGTGTTCTACAGAGAAGGAGGCGAGCGTTCTCCGTGGAGCATTGGCCCGCGTGCTTGCTATGGCACTTTAGCTTTACTTGTCGGTTTAGAAGTTTCCTCCTGATCCCTCCCATTGTGCTGGGGATAAGATCCAGGGCCTTGTATTTGTAAGGTAAGTTCTGTGCTGCTGAGAAACGTTGCCAGTCCTGGAATAGTTCCTAGTCAAGAGTAACCTGGGGAGAAATGACTTAAGCTAAAGACACTGGTAAATGAAAGATTCTTTTTATAACAAATTCAAATTTTGCTCTTTCTTAATTATGGGAAATAATTTTGTCGTGGAGAGCTCTTCCAGCTGAGTGAAGGAAATAGGACCTATTTTGTTTGTTTTTAATAACTTTCAGATAAGGACATTTATTAGACAAGAATTGGACACATATTGATTCACAACTGACTTCATGATATTAAAAATGAAGTCAATATCACTAAAGTTGATAAGCATCTCTCTGTATACATCGGAGGCAAGGGTCATGGTTCAGCCTTTTCTTCCAGGACCCAGCCATGTGTGAAAGGAAAGAACCTCAGACTTCTCAGCCCGATGGCAAAGATGGTGCAGAGAGATTGCTGTAACAACAACCATCTTAGGGCGCTGGAGAAACCATGGTCTCCTGATAAATATGAGCTCACTGCAGAAAGAGGTAGATATAAATGCCAGCCTTTGTTTCTTTGCAGAAACACTTCAGAGAGCTACCCCCTTCCTTTTCTTTGGTCCATTAAAATGTAAACAGAGAAAGGCAGCCTCTTTTGGGGGGACCTCTACAATGCAGCCATACATAGGCAGATATAATTATGTAATCCCCCACCCCAACCACATTCCTATGGCCTAGGAGAAAACATCCCAAGTTTTATAGATACAAATTCAATGCCTAGAAGGCAAGGAGTGGCAAGAGCAGTCAGATGGGGCTTGTGGCTTCCTAGCCCTGGCTACAGGGGCAATCTCAATCCTACCCAGCTGGCCCACAAAAAGCCACATAAGCCAGATTTATTTTCCTGTCTTATTCTGTTACTTGCTTGTCACAAAATAATCATACACAATGTGATGTTTCTCTACATGTACACATTGTATTAAGGAGCAAATCATCCATGTCATATATGTATGTCAGCTTTTTAAGAGCATTATGCAACTTGTATGTTTATGTAAACAGTTTTAACGTGGAACAAGTTCCACCATTTTTGAAAAATGTTGCACGGGGCAAACCAAACACCTTTCTTGGCACACTGAAGACTTTGGGGGCCCTGTGTAAACCTCTCACATATATAATCAGGATAAAACAGAAAACTCTAGTAGTGATAACATCCGATAGGACTCAGCTTTGATTTTGTGTTCACACTCATGGTTCTCTTTCTCCTTTGTAGCCCAGGGAAATGACTTGCCCACACTCCTGTCACTTTTTCTTATTTATTTTTCAATTTTGAGACATGGCCTCACCGTGTAACCCTGGCTGGCCTGGAACTCCCTCTGTGTATCAAGCTGGCCTCTAGCTCACAGAGATGTGCCAGCTACTGCCTCCCGAGTCCTGGGAGTAAAGGTCTGCACCGCTAGGCCCTCTTTCTTTAAATAGGAAACAAATATCTGGCCATTGGAACTATTGCAAAATTCATACAGTTCACATCTTGAAAGTTTGCTTCGAACTGGGCGTAATGCTCAGTGGTCAGTGCATGTTTAACAGGAACATTGCCATGGGCTTCTCCCTCAGCACCCACAGAAGTCCATGTTGTGTCATGAGTATTTTGTACTCTTTTGAAAGGTTAATTGGCAGAATTATATTATCCATGGAGCCTGCTTTTATTTGTACTTAATGATCCCAGAATGTGTGTGTTTGGAACCAGGGACAGATTTTCCTACAGGACAATAGCTACCATTTATGGATGCCACCTCTCCTTCATTTCCACTCCAGGCAGTCTCCCATTTAGCTTCTTTAATTCTTGAATGCTGCTCTGTACGGAGGAGAGAACAGGCTCAGAACCATAACACATCTTGCCAAAGTAGTGGATGTTAGAGCCAAGACTCAAACACGTGTGGGGGGCAGGCTCCAAGCCATACTGCTCTTTAATTCTTCAACACTGTGGTGTTTATAATTCAGTGTCTACATGCTGTTAAGGTCCCCAGGATGGGCTACAAACACTACTGTGTCCACAATAAACTGCAGGACTATATTCCTAGCAGTGATCTCCTAACAAACCCTGCCCTGTATAGTTACATGTCTTAAAAACAAATCAACAACAAAAACTCCCTTAACTTCTTGTAGGAAAAATAAGCTTTATTCCCCACATGACACATAGATACATTCTTAGTAAGACATACCCAACATATCCAAGCAGCACGGTAGACATGGGAGCAGGGGGCAAATGCTTCCAGCTTCTTCCCCTTTTCTTAGTTCTGTTCATCTTTCTGTTCTTAGCTATTTGGCTACTATTTGGCTTGTTTCTCTTAGAGGGTTTTTTATTTTTATTTTTTTAAAACACATTATGTAGAATACACTTAGCTATGTCCCATTGTAAATGAATTCACAATTCCACCCGGAGATGCCAAGAGGCTTCAGCTGCACTCTTACAACATCCCAGAAGTTGTGGACCTATTTGAAACCCACCACAAGGGCTATTTTTATGTAGAAAGAAAACTGGAGCTAGGGCAAAGTTTGTGACCAGGGTGGGATGGTCTGAGCGATGGGGAAGCAAAAGAAGGCAGGAGATCATGAGAGTGCGCTGAAGTGCGAGACAGAGTAACGTGGCTGGAGAAACTTAAAATGTCCTGATGTGTGTGTGTGTGGGGGGGGGGGGCACTGATGATCCACTACAGTAGGATTTCTAGGACTGAGGCCAGGTATTATTATTGTTCAATAGCTCTCCAAGTAATTCTAGTGTGAGCTATAGAACCAGGACATGCTGGAGTCCAGCTGGGCCTGGGCTCAGGTCCCAACCTTGCCAGGTAAGTAGCTACCTGCTCTTTGGAAAGTTACAGTGTTCATAGGCCTCATCTGTAAAATGGGGATATGACTCTTAGCTCTTTGTAGCATTGCTGTGATGCTGACCCAAGTTAATGGGAGTGTCCTGGGCACAGTGAGTGCAGTTTAAATGTTGTTTCTCTCCTGCTTTGTTTTCTGCCCCATCGGAGTCTAGTAAAGAGTACAGTTTGGTTTCTTTGCTCCTGGCTCTTAGCTTTTGATGAAAAGGTGCAGGATTCTTCTGCAAAGGGCTCAGTCTCTGTGAGCTCAGCCTGCCCTCCGAAAGTTTGCGATGAACCCAGACACAGGGCTTTGGTGCAGGTGCAGAAGGACCTGCATCCGGGCCCATGGGAGCGCAAACAGCCTCCTCTCTAGGTGGTTAGCAGGGGAGGGGCTACATCCAAGTTGGGGAAGATACTTTTAAGAGGCTCTCCTGTCCCTACGTTCTCTAAGGCGCCTTCTATGCACATGGTCTCTGCACTATCTGGGGCCTTCTTTATTCAGTCATTTCCCTTTTGTGCTCTCTCCTTTAGACAAATCTTTTCAGAGGCAGGGCTATACTTTCTTGGAGAGGTATCAGTGAGACGAGGACAAATTGAACGAGTGCTCTTCTTTGTGCTTTTCTGACCAAGGTTAGCACCATCTCTGAAGTTGATATGGCAGGACAGAGGCTGGTCCTACAGGGCAATGAGCTTCCCAAGCATGAAAGTACTATTTTTATAGGAAAGATTTCAATTTTTTCAAGCCTACAAGGGCAGGTGGATGGGAAACTTTTAATTAAACTATTCAAGTACAAAACAGTCATTGCAGGACTTTATACAAGTTATATGATATTAAGTTAATAATTTGAATAGTCTTATATCAATATTATTCCTGGGTTTTGCTTGTTTTTCTGTTTTGTTCTTGTCATTTCGCTTTGTTTGCCTTTTGCATGTCCATTTGTTTTAGATGACCCCCTGTGTTCAAGTTCAGAACGAGGTCCTAAAAACTAAAGATCTTTCGATCTAACATCCATAACATATTTAAAGGCCTTTTGTTAGCAAATGAAGCTAACAAAAGGTAACAGGACAGCAACTGCTAAATCTGTAACAATAAGGTGCGTCATTTCAGAAGCATTAGTCTTAGTCCTAAATATAGACAGATGAGCATCCTGACCAGGACACATCGGCATGGGTTGATATAATCTCAAGACTTGAGGTGCTGAGACAGGAAGGTTCTGAATTTGAGGCTGGCCTGGGCTATATAACCAACCTGTCAAAAAACAAAACATGGGAGAAACAGAGGAGAGGAAAGAAGAAAAGAAAAATGGGGGAGGGAAGAAATGGAAGAAAGACAAAGAAAAGAGAGAGAAAGAGGTAGATGGAGAGGGAGGGAGGGAAGGAGATGGGGAGGGGGTGCTGCATTCCAGATGTGTCAGAATTGAGAATCACAAAGGTGCTGGAAGTCCTCTAGATTTGCTTTTTTCTGGCTGAGTTTATTCATCACTGCTAACACAGGGACTCCAGGATGTTAAAGTCTTATAAGCTTGAATAAAAGTAGCCCTAAAAATTAAAAAAAAAATTCTAGAGAAATATGGCCATGGGGTGAGGTTATAATAACTGTTACTTACATAAATAGATCATTTTATTGGGCTGGTTAATGATTCCCATGTGTCCTTCAGAAACGCTCTGTCATCTTCAATGACGGCCACCTCAGCAATTAGAGAAGAGAAAGTGACGAACTCAAGGCTTCTTCATCAGTGAGCTCAGCCAATAAGCCAATAGAGGGTTCAGCAGCCATTACTGACCCTCCCCGGAAAGCTTCCAGCGTGAAGACTGAAGAAGCATGGCGCAGACACACAGCAGTATAATTCAAGCGACTAAAATAAACTCAGCGAGCTTGCCTCATCTCTAAACACTGCATACATTTAGGTGCTATTTTGACAAGAGAGCATGGTGGCTTTTTAAGAATTTAATTTTTCAAACTCTGGTACAATTCTGTTCTTCCAACAGCATCACCTCATGTCTGTGTTGGCTTCTCGTGAGATCATTATTAAGAGAATTGAATTATTGTTCTGTTCAAATGACCTGTGCATTCAACAATGTGTGCTGGGCTCCAGAAAGAAGTGTTTTATGTATTATTGGGAGATGGCCATCTGTGGCACAAAGCAGACCTCCCAACATGCAGAAATGCTACGAGATAGTTTATGTTCGGTTTTATCTATGATCTGAATTCCATTTATAAGCTTTTTTCAGCCACTTGTCAACACTGTTCACTATAGCAACACTGAAAATGGCCAGGAACGAACAGATTTATCAAAGCTCTGTGAGGTTGGACTGTATGTTTCAATTATTGTATATTGGATTTTTATCATACATTTTAAATTTTGTCCATAAAAATAGTAACAATGTCATAAAAATGGAAGTAGTTTTCTTTGATCAACTTCCAATTATTATAAGTCACAAAATGAACAAGCTAGATTTCATGACTTTTATTAGATAATGGGTCTCACATTATATATGTATATTTTAAATATAACATTATCTGTCGATGCCAAGAAATGTGGATTAATTTTTTTTCGAGTCTGAAAAACATTCCTCTTCCCTTTCCTGCATATGTAATGGAACAGCATGGCAGTGTGTAAAATTAAATTTTAAAATTGTAGAATATATTTAAACCATAGCCTCCCAACCTTTCTCTATCTTTTTAAAAGTAAACTTTTGATAATGCTAGGGGCATGTTGGACCAAGTACATGTTTTTATATAAAGCAAGTATACCCAGTTACCTCTATCGGAGAATTCAAAGGCTTTTAGAGATCCTTTGCTTGGTAGTTTTATTGTTTCACGGATGCCTTGGCTAACATTAAGCATCTCTTCTGTAATGAAGTATTAAATTTTCAAGTGGAATACACCGTTTACAAGATTTCTCCCAACCTCCTTCCCTCTGTCCTTTCTAGTGTACAAAATCATGTCTATGCTAACACATGGCTTTAGAACTGAAATTAATGTAGATTTTGATTTCATTTGTGGGAGGGGTTACTTGTTAGAAAAAGATGGACTTGTATCAACAGACAGATGGGAAGGTTAGTGGCCTTCACAGAAGTGTCCCTGGACTCGTCTTGTTCAAAGAAGGGGGGTGGGATAGTGGTGGCATTCCTTAACAATGACACCTAGTACCAGCTGAGGGCTGCGGACCTTTTTCTGCGGCTCCCCTAAGTGCTCCGTGGGGACTGTGTCACTTGCTCATTGTAGCAGCCTTGTGAAGGCAGGCAATTTCATCTTTGAATAGAGAAGCAGAAACTCCAGAACCAGAGATTTTGCCCAAGGTCACTTGCTAAAACTTACTTTAGATCCATGTGAACTCCTGATATTGGAAAACATGGAACAGGTGGGAACCCTTCCAAAGAGCTTGGGCAGGAAGTCAGGTCACACACGGAAGCCACTGCCATACACGGCTGTGGCAAGCACCGCTTCTAAGCTAAAACCATTCAACTAGGTGGTACCACTTTTCCTAGAACTGGCTGTGATCCAGAACAACTCAAGTCCCTGAATCTTCTCCTGCTCAGTGCATTCTGATGTATTTAACTTCTTTGGGTAGAAATAGTTTCATTTGCTGTTTGATAATTCATCCAGTGACATGGTTCCTGTTGTTTTGGGATTCATATCTGCAATATATGCAACGGAGGGTCTCCATCCTGACCTCCGAGCTTTTGCTTGTTGTTTTTTTGGGGATCCCCAATAGAACTGAACTTAGTGTCTCACCCAAAGAGGTTATCTGGCAACCCACAGTGGTCAGAAACAGAGGGCTCTGTACAGCATGTAGCACACTACACTTAGGAATCTGGGGTTCGGACAAGAGCATTTGGAAAGTGTTGGTAGGGTAGACGTGGGTGGAGAACAGGAGTTACACTCCAGGATGCAGGGTTCCTGATGGTATAGAGGCCATGAGAAGGAGGCCCGAGGAGGTCGTGGCCAGCTTAGGGCTTATTTTGTTTTGTTTTGCTTAGCTTTCATTGTACGCATCTCTGTACTTTATTTTAGAGTAACCTTAGTGTGACCCTGACCTTGTGCAGTATTAAGAGCCTGAAAATGCTTATGGGGTCATTCAGTAAACACAGCTTCCCATGGCTTCTCTTTGTAGGAGGAGCTAAGGTGGGTGGAGTAAGGGAGGAAGAGGAAAAGGAAGAGGAGGACATAAAGGAGAGAGAGTAAGAGAGGCGAACATGGAGGCGGGTGTTCACGAGTCTCCGCCAGTCAAAGGTAGTTGGTATATCTAGGTTGCGTATTGGGTTTCACCTCTGATTGTATGGGCATCTTGTTATTGATCATTACCAAATTTATAAGCCTTTGGATAATTTAAGCATTAGAGTCTCATTTTTCTACAGGGCATGCGTGGATGGCGAGATGGTCTAGGCAATGCCCAGCCTTACAGAGACAGCGTGGAAGATTGGCAGAGCTATATTCCACGCTGGCGTCTCCTGGGTGGCAGGGCTAGTGTTTCTGACTGGCCGTTTCTAGCTGCGGCGCCCACGTGGCCTCCTGCCACTGAACATGGCGTCTGATCTAGCCAGAACCTAGACAGTCGGATTGACCCGCGGCCACTTTTTAAATAATTATTACAACATCTCTTTCCCTGTCCCCTCCACTACCCTTGGTGTATTAGATCATATTGGGGATAGTGTTTAGGAGTCCTTCTTTTACTAGTGACAGAAATTCAACTAAAAACTTGAGGGAAAAAAAGGAGAGTGGGTGGGGCTGTGCACGGTGGTGAGAGAGGAGATGCAATAGAAAGATGTTGACAGAGGCCACAGAGCTGAAGAGATCCTTGCATAACCGGAATAGTTCCAAGTCTTATTCACAGGTAGCAGCCTTATTGCTTGCCCTGTCCCCACCCACCCAGCCTTTAGCCTTTAGCCTCTCCTTCTCACACGTCCTCTCCTGGTGGGAGGAAGATGTGGCTGGCAGCAACTCCTAAACATTCTGACCACTCTGTAGTCAGAAGCAAGGGAGAACTCCCCTCTAAGAAAAGTAGAACTCTGATTGGCTAGGTTTTGGTCATGTGCCAAAGGGTTATTTGTCAAGGGAATAATTTGTCAAGGTCATTTCCTTACCCTGAGGCCCAGGAGCCCACACTAAGATCCTAACCTCATCTGGGGTGGGGAAAGTGGTTCCCTAAAGTAAAGCAATAATATTTCAAGCAGACAATAAAATAAAAGCCACACATGTGACAGGAGGTAAAGCTGTACAACTCCGTCATTTACAAAGAAGTAAATCAGCAAATGAGGCTCTGGGTGTCTCATTTTCCAGGGTCCTGGGAGGTGTGGCTCTCTTCCACAACGCCTGCTTCCTCTCAGGTCCCTGGATGATCACAGGGCTTTAGAATTAGGATCTTTCGCCTTAGGCCATGTAGTCACTTCCATCTGCAAGCCAACATCACCACTGGCCCCAGCAGCTTAAAATAGGTCAAAGACTACAAAGTGACATTGGAGGCCTTCTTGCCTTTATAATGAGAACTCTTACTTTGTGATCCCTAGACCAGCAATATGACCGACACTTGCACATTTGTTAGAAGTATAAGTTATTAGCCCTTATCCCAAACATGCTAAAACGAGAAAGTAGGGATGAAGCCTATCAAAACTGTCAAGGGAAGCTAAGGAAGCACAGGAGGGAGGAAAAGAAGCTATGGGGGGGGGTGCATGGGAGGGGGGAGAGAGAAAGGGAGAGAGGGAGAGAGGGAGAGCATGTCTGATATAGTTTAGATCCTTTAAGCCACTTTCTCACACTTTTTTGACAGCCTCAGTTTAGGTGGCTTCTCTGAAGCATATTTAAATGAAGACTGTTGGCCAGACGTCACTGCCTGCCTTTCAGCTGGCCTCTTACAGGTTGCCATCCTCCCACTGTTACCTGGACCACTCAAACGGACGTTGGGTAGAACTGGAAGGGCATAAGGGGAATGGTAAGCCTATGCTGTAGGTTTCTCTCATTAGATTAACTCAGCACTCTATTACAAGTGTAGCAGCCAGTTAGACGGTACCATGGGTTTCCCCCGTTAAACATAGTTTCTGGCCGAGTCTTTGAGAGTGTTTCACACGACATCAGCAGGTGGACTCGGAAGACTAGGTTGTCCTCAGCATGAATGGACACCAGCTGATCTGCTGAGGACCTGAATGGGTTCAAAGGTAGAAGAAAGAGGGATTCCCACTGTTTGCTTTCTGCTTGTTTGTGTGGTCCCAGCCTGGGTCTTCTGGACTAGAATTGAACTGGCTTCATTCATGCAGATCTGGGTCTCCAGTTTGCAGGCAGCAGATGATGAAACTTCTCAACCTCCATATTTGTGGGAAACAATACTTCATAAGTCTCCTTATCCAAAGTTATCTGATCTATGCCTTTTGATCTACCTACCATTAGCCTACAGCATAGGCTTACCATTCCCCTTATGCCCTTCCAGTTCTACCCAATGTCCGTTTGAGTGGTCCAGGTAACAGTGGGAGGATGGCAACCTGTAAGAGGCCAGCTGAAAGGTAGGCAGTGACGTCTGGCCAACAGTCTTCATTTAAATATCGTGTTGATTCTGTTTGTCTGGGGTGTGGCTGCCTAATTTGATGAGAATGTGAACTTTCATATATAGGCATAAAAGCACACACTGAAATGTATGTGTCACCTTGATACAGAATCACGTAGGAGACACATCCCTGAGCACCCTTGTGAGGATGTTTCCAGGGAGGTTTCACTTTCAGAGGGAGGATCCCACTTGAATTTGGGTGTCACTGTCCCTTGGACTGGACTCCAGGATTGAATTAAGAGGGTTCAGAGAGAAAGCAAGTTGAGCGCCCCATGTAGCTCTGTTCCTAACTGCAGGCACAGTCTGAGTGAGCATCTATGTTCCACTGCAGTGCCCTGGCTTCCTTAACAATGGACGGTGTCATCAAACAGACTCAGAATAAGCCTCCCTGCCCCCTTTTTCTTTCACGGGGGGTGGGGGTGGGGGGGAGACAAGAAAAGCAGTAGCTCACCCACGGACACTTCTTTGTGTAAGCTCACCCCCTCCCTTCCTGTGGCCCCAGGGACCTCAGCAGTGACTCTTGGAGGAAACTTGTCTTCCCTACATACCCAATGGGACTTGGAGAACCTCAGGAGGTTAGAGAGGAAAATTGCACCCCAAGTGCTTTCTTGCTTTGTTTTCCTTTCTGCAGAGTTAGAAATCTGAGATCATGTTTTTTTCCACACAGAGTATGTTACGGAAGTATCTCATACACAAAGCCGTGCGTACACTAGGTATGAATGAACAACTAGTGCCCGGTCACCTGGGCTCCAAACCCTCCTGGCTGGTTCTGACCCACTTCACAAATACTTATTTTCTCTACACATCTAAAAGCTCTTAAGAGTAAAGTGAGCCTCTTACCAAAGCCAAATATGTTTAGTTTTGAAAAGCTTTATAAGATGAAGTCATCCAATATATGCAATATAGATGTATGTTTCAGTACTGAAAAATTATTCAAAAGCCACAGATCATACATTTTTATCCCATTCATTTTGTCTGTGTGTGTTTGTTTCTGTGTGTGCATGCGCCTGCGCCCCAGAGTACCCACATGTGTGTGTGTGTGTGTGTGTGTGTGTGTGTGTATGAACCATGGATATATGTGGAGGTCAGGGGTCAGTTTGTGTGGGTCAGTTCTCTCTTTCCACCATGCAGGTTCCAGGAGGGGTAAATTCAGGCTGTCAGACTTAGTGGCAAGTGCCTTAACCTGCTGTGTCCTCTCTACAGCATTATCTCCTATTAATATTATTAGTATTATCATATCAGCATTATCTTCATTGCCATCATCATTATTGTTATTATTATTGTTATTAGATCTGAAAACAAGTCAGTTTTAATTTTTATTCTTAGACTCTTCTGGAGGCAAAGCCCCTTGTCTGGTCATCTAAGCTTTACCTTTAAACTGAAACTGCTCCTGTCAAGGAGTTATCATTGCAAAGCAAAAGGGTTTGCAAGCAAAGATCCACAACGCAAGTGCCGCCTCAGCCTTTTTGGTGCTATTGCTAAGTGCTAATTTAATTTAATTACACTATAATTTAATATCTCTCATGTTTCTCTGCGAGTACATTGAGGACAGTGCTGGAGTGGCAGCTAGGTCTCTGGCAGATTGGTCACTAGTAGATGTGGCTTCTGTTTCTAAGAACTGCTAGGAAGGTTTCCTTGTGGTGGTGTTTTTTTGTTGTTGTTGTTTTGTTTGTTTGTTTGTTTTGTTTTGGTTTTTTTGTTTTGGTTTTTTTGTTTGTTTGTTTGTTTTTTATCTTAACCTCTGAAACATTTAGCTTATGTTAAATTTTACCTAAAATAACAGCATTCTTTTTCAAGTCACCAATTTGCAATTTTTAAAAACAGAATAGGCCATTCCAGAGAACAATTCAGGACTTATTTGCAAGACCACTGATTCAAGCTTTCTTCTTTATTATAGGAATAAAAAAAAAAAAAAAAAGCAGCTTCCCCTTTCTTGGTTGTATCCCCAGTCCCCAGCCCAGACCCTAAAAACTGCCTAGAAATCTGTTGTCTTGGCTTCTTCAGTAATTCAGGGAGTAAAAGACAGATAGGACTTATGCCAGATTTCACTTTGTAGTGAATTATTTAAAATTGTTTAAAAGGATAAATATGCTGGAAATTAAATGTGACAGACTGTTAAAAATCGCCCAAGGCAATTTTTAGAACTCGTAAGATTTCCATTCTGCTACCTTGGGTGGGGGAAAATGGTGAGGCTGATGACAAAGGAAATGGAGAAGGACTTTAGCTTGTGATGGGGGCTGAGTCTGAGGAAGGTGAGTGGGCTCTGTGGCTGAACCACCCACACACCACCATCAGCACGCAGGTACTCTGTCCCCCAGATGGTAGGGTGCCCCAGCTCACAGCTGTGTCCCTCCTCAGAAGCAGCTCTCAGCCAAAATGACCTGTCTTGGTCAGAGTTAAAGTTGCCTCAGAGGTAACCCACATCCAACTACTGGTTCTCGAAGGGTATGTGTCCTACTGCTTTGAGAGGCTGTGTACTTTCAGACACCCAGTAGGTCTGACTGGCTGAGGCAGCAGAGCTTAGCACCTCCTCCGACCGAATGCTGCCATCCCCGCAAACTAATAAGAACTGTTTTTCAAAGCTCACCTCAATAAACTTCCTGCAGTTCAATCGTGGACATCTCAGTCTGCTCTTGGGGCTGGGGCTGACATCAAACGTGGGCTGTCCAGGAACCAAACAGACAGGACCGAAGTAAGGCAGCAAACAAGTACAAGGGCTTTATTTATATGTTTTTAATTGAATGTTTTTAATACAATGTATTCTGATCTTACTGTGGTAGGATAAATCTGAACTCTCCAGTCAGTCCATTGTAAGCATACAGTAGATTGTTAACGGTGGGTACAGTGTCTACAGAACACGCCTAGAACTCATTCGAATAACATAGTTGACCTTTATGTCTGTCGCTTGACAGCATTTTTCCTCCCCAAGCCCCAGGCAATGAGCATCCGAACCTCCATTTTAAGGGTGTGGTTATTTTAAGTACTTCATATGGCCTGACTCCTGTGGGACATGCCTTTCTGTGTCCTGCTCCTTTCAGCATAATGTCCCCAAGTTTATTAGTGTTGTCATGTTTGGCAGAATTTTCTTCTTTTAAGAAGACTGCATAGGCCAGGCCTGGAAGCCAAGGTCCAAAATCCCAGCTGCTCTGCAGGCTGCAACAGGAAGGCTGCAAGGTCAAGGCCACACAGAGCAGTTCAGTGAGACACTGCATCAAAACCATAAGAAAAAAAAATAGATAGATAGATAAGTAAATAAAGAAATGTAAAAATAACTGGCTGGAGAGTTCAGTGTTATGTGACTTGTGTAAAGTGCAAGAAGAAGAGGTGATGCCCAGAACAGAAACGAAGTAAATCAACCCAAATAGAAAGCTACCAGTGCTCTGTTGTCTGTGCACTCACAGGTGGCAACAGGTATATTTTCTTTGTCCATTCATCTGTTGACTGTCTTTCTATTTAGAACCCTGCCCCACCCACTCCCAGACAGTGCTCCCATAAACACCAGTGTCCTGATGACCTCTGAACTGTTGTTTCCAATACTCAGCCGGTCCCCATTCTCTCTTCCAGGACAGCCACAGTATTTGCCTTCCCACCGACAGTATGGGAGCGCCAAGGAGCTGCTTCTTCACTGCGAGGCCATCTTAACACAAAGCCAAATGCGGCTTGCTTCTGATTCTTAGTTTGTGTCTCTGTTATGGCAGCTTTGTTAAAGTATAGAACACCAGTGCAGATTAGTCACACATCCATAACATTAGTTTCTGAGTGAAATTCCCTGTGAATAGTCCAATTTGTTTATAATATAACCTGTTAGTACTATTCAGATGGCTTTCAGTTTTGATGATAATGAGCTCATTTTCAAAAACTTCACAGATAATAAGATCATGTGATTTCAAGAGCTTAAAAGTGAGTTATTGACCCAGTGTGCACCTCATCTGATAGTTACCCATAAGCAACTGGAGATACATACAATTAGCTCCTCATGAAATCTATTAAAACTGTACTTTTTGTTTTTTTAATTGCCTAACGGGATAGGTCACAGTCCTCTGTGTAATGATTATACGCACTGTGATCAAGACACGCAGCTCAGTTTTCACAGATAACGCTGTAGGAACTGTATGGATTTCATTTAGAGGCAAGAGGCTGATTGTAGAGGCTCTCATCTCCACGCTTCTTCCTCATTAACACTTGTCCCAGGGCAACTTGAGCTGCCCCAGCGGTCTACTGTTACCTCTACCAGGGAGCAGCCAGCATAGCAGGCTTTGCAACACCAATGCCCAAAGCATTGGATAGAATGGTTTCTGTGAATCGTTTTTATTTTCAAGAACCCAGCCTTTCCAGGCTGCTCACTTCCCATTGGTGTCCTGCAGGCATAGGTCTGTGGACATCCCTGCCCCCCCAAATAGCTAATTACTCCACTTTTTACAAACGAGGGAGAAGCATACATTCTCTAGACCTCCTTGTTAGTTCAAGTCTGGGGCCTCCAAATTCTGTGGTGTTTCCTGTATAATATGGCGTCTCTCAGGCGTGACGGACCACGTGTACTAGGATGTTGCAGAGAAAACGCGCTGCCCGGAAAATGAATCCAAGCAGCCTCTCTCTGTCTTTCTGTAATTTGATATTAAAATAATGATTTAACATTTTAATGTGGCATAGTTGACAATGCAGGTTTGTGAAATGAAAAGATAATTGCTATAACGTTTTAAAATATTTCATTATGGTACTTTTTAATAATAAAAAAAAAAACAGTAAAACGCTTCTGCATTTTAGACTCTGCCTAAACTTTAATAATTATTCTTATTCAAATGACAGGATGTAGAGCTCTTGAATGTCGAATGTATACCCATGAATGATTTGGGGAAACTATGAAATTATATTAAATTTGAAGAATACAGTTTAGTGTATGAGGGAGGGAAAAAAACCCTAATGATTTCACAGGAGAAATATTTATTGGAATATCATATTACCTTTGTTTGTAGCATAATGGTCTCAGAGGGAAGAAGTGAGATTGTTTTGATGGTGAATTTATTACGTACTTTTTAGGGGCCTGGCCCTGAGGGATCTTGTTGAAAAGGTTTCTGCGATTCCTGCAGTTATGAGGAACTTTGGCCTCTCCTAGACAGGGTCTCCAGAGTGAATCTGATGTCCTCGGAGAATCAAAATAGATGCTGCCCAGGGGGGAAGCACATGTTTCAAGTCTGTGTCAAGTCACCAGAAGAAGGGAGCCAACAACACATAATTCTCTACTGTCAAACATGCAGCATCTCCTTTAAGAATGTACCCCAAAGCATTCTTTGTTTCCTCTCTCAGACGCTCAGGCACTGCTATTGCATGTGTGGGGCTGGAATCCCCACTCTGCAGGTTTCTGGGGGCTTAGCTTCAACCCTCCTGAGTTAGTGCCCTCATCTAGAAATGGGAACTGACCCACAAGTTGTTGTAACCTGCACTGGCACACAGCTAGACTTACGGATGGATGGATGGATGGATGGATGGATGGATGGATGGATGGATGGGTGGGTGGATGATATCATCATTACTATTTTAATGAGCTTCTACCAGCTGGGCTTTATTGCTGTGCCCACTGAGGGCTTATAATGGCATGGCTTGTGCAACATACACTCCGGTTCACCTGGGGACCTAGCAAGAGGATCCATGTGAAACCAGAGATGTACTGTGTCTTATAAACTACTGTGTGTCCTGGAGATGAAGATGAAGGGGAGTCAGTGTGTGTCATTGTCCCCAGGACAGCAGAGAATAGTCCAGAATCTTCTGTCTCATTACATTTCTAGCACAGACCTCTGGGAAGCCATAGGTTCTGGACAGACACAATGCCTGTCAGTTGCCCAACCAAGAAGAAAGTGCTGGTTTTTCCAATTGCGTTTGCAGGAATCTGCCTGGCTCCTTGCCTCCTCCGGGGCTCTCCTCTAACCCTTTTCCAGTCTGTAAGTTTAGCCTCATTCAAACCTAGAGCCAATCTGGTTCTTACTCAGAGAGAACCACAAAGAAATCAACCATGCTGGTATTGATTATGTATGATAAAATTAATACTAATAACTAGCATTTAAAAAAAATTGCATAGCCAAAGTACTTTGTATATTCTCACTCCTCTCTCATTAAAAACCTGTTATGTAACATTGTCATTATTCTCACTTATAAATGTGGAAACTTCCCAGAAGAAAGCTGAGCAGCTCAGCTTAATTCATATGGGTAGCGTGCGGCAGGATGGAGTCTGAGCCTTAGCGGCTGGCTGCACTCTCTTCGTCATTCTTCTAGGAAACATTTCAGTTTCTCTAGCTCAGCCTCTAGCCCATTCTTCTCCTCTAAGACAGAGTCCTCAGCTTTTATGCCTCTTTGATTACTTCTGGCAATGACCTAGCTGTAGCCCTAGGAACTTGCCACAGATGTGCAGGGCTGGATCCCTGGCCAGGACAGTTAGGTTCTTAGCCCAATCTTTTCTCAATTTCAAGTTTCCCTGCCTAAGACTCACCCTTGGGCTGTTCTTAACACCAATCTTGGGAGGTTTCAGGTGCTAGGTTTCTGGCTGGGTTCCCACCATTGTCCATGGGGACTTAGCTCTTCAAGACTATTTTTCACTGGATGTCCCAGATCGGAAATCCAGGTCCTTTAGGCATGACTCTGATAACAACCACATTCTCTTCCTAACAGTTTCATGCTGAGGCTTCTCTCTACAAGAAGTGTCCTGGTGTGGGAGGGTGTGGCCTCGAGCTGCCAGGCATTTGCTCAATACCTGCTTGACTCCACCGTTTTCATGGTTGCGATGTTTCTACTTCCACACCCGAGCCTGAGAGAAGGCCATGTTTAAGGAGCTTCCATCTGGGCTTTCTAGAAACACACAGAGCAGGGAGAAAGCCCTCCAGAAAGATGCTCCCGAGGACTAGTAGGTGATAGAATCTGTTCAGTGTGTATGGACCGGCTTCTGGGACTGCAAAAGAATGAAGGTGGCTGAGGTCCCACATACCACCAGACGACATTCCAGCTGCCTTTAAGGTTGTGCCATATTGCTGAAATCAGGTTCCCTGCACAAAACCAATAACTAGACATTTTCCAATTTAATGTGTAAGCTACTGAAATGTCAACGATTCCATGCTATTATTAGATGGGTAAATTAAAATTAGCTGCATATTAAAGTATACCTCAAACAGAGAGAATTTGGCATTCCTTGGTCATGAAGACAATATTTGATGAACAGGTTTAAACACACACACACACACACACACACCACTATCTAAAAAAGCAGAACGCTAGATATTTTGAGAGACAATAGATTTTCAACTATCACACATGTCTCATGGTCAAGGTTATCCATGACAAGAGACAAAGACCCAGACAATTGCAGCTGCCTAAACACACAGAGACCGTAAGCAATGCCCTTCTACACATTTTTTTTTTTTTTAAAGAAAAAGTGTAAATCTAATTGGTTTGGTAGGAAGAGTACAGAAAGGCATGAGACTGGGGCTAGCAGTAGAGCAGTTAGATCGGAAACCACCAGGGAAAACATTTTTAGACGATGCTCAGCAGAAAAAATTAGATTTTCTATGAAACCAAGAATATGTGTGATCAACAACAATAAAAGATCTAGAATCTGGTTACTGGGTTGTCCTGTCTGCCTGTGTCTATCTGTGCAGTGTATTTGTGGTATTTTAAAGATATATGAGAATATCCTGACCATGTAAATTCAACAAGACCATGTAAATTCAACAAGAGAGGATGTTCCTTCAATAGAGGCATCCATAGACAATTAACTGAAGAGAAGATAAACATAGCCCATCAACATAGGAAAAGACATTTGCCCTCAAATTGGCTTGTATTTTCCAAATAGTGTTGGGACATTCTCTTTCTCAGATTTCATTGACAAAGGTTGACATGTTGACACTCAGTAGTGGTGATCTTTTGGGGTGTAGAATAACATAGCCTTTCTTAGAGCTGGGGAACCGATGTTGATGCTGTGGGTCAGGATTGCAAGTGTCCTTTTTTGCTTGCCAACTTTGCATATAGGAATTTTTCCCAGGAAGAAGCTAAGGCTCCTGATGATACGGTCTCCCTCAGATAGTGTCTTTGAACAGCTTGTGGACTGGAGAGATGGCTCAGCAGTTAAGAGTACTTGCTGCTTTTGCAGAGGCCCTAGGTTTGTTTCCCAGCACCTACACTATGGCTTACGATTGTTAAGTCCAATGTCAAGGGCTCTAACACCCTCTTCTGACCTCAGTAGCCATCATGTATATATGCCATTGCACATAGATGTGAAAGCAAACACTCAAACATTTAAAAAGCAGTATGCAATTTATATAATTCGAAGTAAATTCATGGTTTAAGATAATTGCAAACTAACTCGGATCGTTGTCCACTTTGCATTAGGGTTGACTCAGTTCTGTTATATAATCATGAATCACTTAAGGACAAGACAGGTTTTGAAAGGGGTGTCAGTGTTAGACTATTTTGTTACAGTGTGAACACCATAGTATACTTGGAAATACCTGGTTTGTGTCGTCCATTCTACCATTAGGCTGGATGAGATGTGTAGTCATACATGTAGTCATTTTTAGGTTAAGCTTACCAACTTGGTTTTTTGTTTGTTTGTTTTGTATTTTATATGACATAAAGAGTTGCTTGACTCTATGAATGGATCCCAATCTGAGTCACACAGCTGGCAGACTCTATAGTTGTTTTTGCTCACATGAAGGCTCCAATACTCGAAATATCAAGAATGGATGACTCTTGTTTTGTTTTTTCTTTGAGACAGGGTTTCTCTATGTATCCCTGGCTGTCCTTGAACTCACTCTGTAGACCAGGCTGGCCTCGAACTCAGAAATCCACCTGCCTCTGCCTCCCAAGTGCTGGGATTAAAGGCGTGTGCCACCACCACCCGGCCACTGGATGACTCTTTACAAAGTGTTATTGACTACATTGAGACATTCAGGCCCACCCACAGGTTAGCCCAGTTACATACTTATGATACATTTTCAAAAAAGGACCATGACAGTGGAACCTAAATGCAAATCTCACATGTGCATCTCTCCTCCAAGGCTCAGATCCTTTAAACAACGACCAGTGGCTTCAACAGGGTGTGACCATCAGGCACATGGTGAGTCCCGGTTGTTCCCTTTAGTTCTGGAGTGACCCAATAAGGACCAGGCCTTCGGGGATTTTTTTTCAAATGCTGAAACTTCATGATCCAAAGTAACTTCTCTGATTTTAAGACTGAGAAGTCTCATCTGCCACAGGGTTTAATATGGATACAGATAGGGAGGAAGTTGTCTCTGTGTCTAGAATATAATTAGCATTGAGATCAAGGCCATGTTGTTCTAGCATTGACCTGTCCTTGACTGTCCTATAAAATGTTTAAACAATCCCTTTATAGCTTCCTACTGGGGCTCCATAAGGATTATGTCCACACTTGAATGTTGTAAACCAGACATACATCATTTCGTAAGGAAAAGTGCTGTCCTTGGGTTTCTAAGCTCAAAAGTTTAATCTTCAGTCCCTAGTGTCTGAACTCATAGTTGATTAATTCGAATCAAATTTTCACTCTTTCAACAGTTTTCTCCTTTTCATTCCAAAATCCACATCTCAAGGACAATATACAGACATTAATTTTTTGAGGTAGAATATGGGAGAAAATGTGTTAAATTCCTTCTGAGAATGAATGTGGAACTAAATGTAATATTTCTCAGCTTCATGGTGCCTTTGCTTGGGTGTGGTCATAATATTTTTATTCTAATCTTTGATCTCTACTTTTTGAGAAAATATTTTAATTTGGAATTTTGAAAGATTTCATAATAATATTTAATTAAAAGTGGAAAGTATTTGGGATTTAGAGTAAGTTTGCTTAAATTGGCTGACCATTGTTGAACCAGCTAGATTTTTACCTAGTGCTAGATTTTTACCTACCCTTTTTGCAATGAGTAATTCACAGTGCTAAAGAAACAATATAGTTACATTTTAGATAGCAAATCTTTGATTTGCCCTATACTTGAGAACATGTGTAAAGTTTTGATGAATCTAAAATAATTGAGGAAAACTATTTGACACTCTAGGCCCACGTACTGACTGATAGCTTTGGCAGTGAGGGCAGTTTGTGAATGTTGATGGCTTGTTTACCACCTCTAAGTACGGTTGGGGCATTCAGGAAGAGTCAAATGAAAGAATGAACACAAACTTAATTTGTAAGCCAGAGAAATGGCTTCATTTTATAATCTTTCCAGTCTTCAAAATCTCCATCCTCTCCATCATCACTGTACCTTGACCCATGTCAGGTCCTGGTTCAACCATTGCAAATTTTGGGTTTTCCTTCCTTGCCGTGCCTGTCACTTCAAACCCCTTCCTGAATAATCTCCCCCTCACATCGCTCAAGTCTTATTCTCCCTCTTCTTCAACCCCCCTCCCCACCTCTATCTTCCAGATTAAGTGATCTCACATTTTCCCCGAAAGATTCATTTCCTCCTCTATGGGCTTTCCCTTGGCTATCACAACAATCTCAGAAATGCCCAGTGTTGGCGATGACTAGTGACAGAAACTAATCTTTCTCCCTGCTGCCTGTTGGCTCTGCCTCTCATGTGCTCTGCTCTTCTCTGTGTCAATGCCTGCTATTTGATTGAGAGCTTCCTCAGAGGGCAGGCTTTCCTGCTAATTGGTTATCAGTAGCTTCTTCCCTATTTATGGGAGAGGTGCAGTAGGCATTAGCATGCCAGATCCCTGCTCTGAGAAGACACTGAAGCCTGATTTGTTTAGACTGTCTGCTGGGGGTGTTGGCTGAGCTAGAAGGGTATGGTGCTACACCACCTCTCCTGTGGAATGGCCTCTTGCCCACAGTAATACATTTAGGACAGGTATGTGTCATCACAGGACAGTGCTTCTCTTTGGGGGCTTTCCACACTTCTCCCTGGCTCTCCCAAGTCCTGATGCATTACTAAGAACCCTAATTTCAGGGAAGTAGCTGACTCTGTCTTCTGACATGAATAATTCCAATCTATAGGTGTTTAAAGTAAGGTTATTTATGCATCGACACATATGCATCTCAATTCAGAGAATTCTTTTCAAGTCTCTTTGACTACACTCTTCTCCAAATCATAGCAGCTGTGGATTACACAGTCACTGTGTGCCAGCCTCTATGCCAAGTAGGTTACATATGCATCTTTCCCCAAATCCTGCAATTTATACAACCCTTGTTTTATGGTTGAGGAAAATTGTTGTGGGAGAAGTTAAGAAATTATCCCCAGAAAGCAAAATGTAGTGACAAATCCTGGATTCAAACCCAAGCCTGCCTTTGTTCCACACCCCTAGAGACCTTTCCTCAACCCACATGTGGTATCCCACACAATAACAAAGCATTTCCTTCCTCCATAAGCAATTTTCCTACCCTCGGAATTCTAGTCATGACAAATGAAGACCGTTATGTAACCAAATTGTTTTATGCCAAGGTATCTAAGGCTTTTACCCAGGAAATAATTTATGAGGAAAATATCTTGAAGAGGTGTCTATCTCTTCTTCTCACTCATTCCAAGCCATCAAAAGCTCCTGTACCCCCAAATACACACACACACACACACACACACACACACACACACACACACACTCACACCACACACATACTCATTCTCTCTCTCCTCTCTCCCCTCTCTCTTTTTCTTTCTTTCTTTCTCCACCCCGCCCCCCTGAAAAATAAGATGTTAAAAATTTGAAATCTGTTTTGTGCTGACCCTAAGTTTACCCGATTGAGCTAAGTGGTTCAAAAGTATTGACAGACTAAGACCTGGGCCTTGGCTTCTGTATAGGATTCAAGGTTCATTTTAATATAGTCTATTCAAAAAGCTTCTGCCCTTTCCAATTAGCTAGAGAACACAGGATGCTTTGTGTTCAATACTTTAAGTTTAGCCACTAGAGAAAAAAATTCATTTTTTTTTGAGAAGATAACTGCAAAGGATCCTGACAGAGGAGACACTACATCGATATACTCCTCCCACCCCACCCCTGCCCCATCAACTTCTCGGCAACCCCATCTAAGGTCTGCTATTGAAAACTTTGAATCATATACATCATTAGGCATACGTATCAATAGAGCTGTTTCTGAAAATGATTTATTTTAAATTATATGGGAAATGCATAATTACAGGCTTAGTATAGATAAATTAATACAGAAATGCTGCATGGTTTATTTCCCCCCAAATAAACCAGCAATCCTTGTTTGATATATACATGTCTGTACTTCTTTGTCTCATGTATATACAGATGTATTTTAATTTTTATGTGACTGAGTTTATACTAAATATAGGGGACATTTACCTGTTCATTAAGGTATCTTGAAGCTGCCCCTGTCAACACTCACAGAAACATACCCTGTTCCTTAAATAGTGGCATGATGGATGTCCAATTGCATAGATACATGGTCCTTTATATAGCCGTTTCTCAACTAACATGTTTGGGGGTGTTTCCAGCTCTTTCTCTGTCACTGGCATTACTTAATTAAACAGCATACTGTGTGGGATGGATTCCTAGAAGTTGAATTGCTAGTCAAATACATCATATGCTTCTTTAAACAATTATTTATTTTCTGAAAGCCTGCTTCATTAAGAAAGTTCTGCAGGAATAATTGGGTGAATTAAGACATACGGCCAGAAGGACATAATCTCCCCAATCTTAGGATACTGACATCAAATAATGACCTTAGAAGCTGATAAAATATTCTGAAACTTAACTGTACATACTTTATTTGGACAAAGCTACCCATAGTGGAAGATCTTCTTGTACAATGTTAGGGTTAAAAGGCATCTTAGGTATGCAGGGAAAGGCGATAACAATGATGAAAATAAAGCCAGCATGCATTGAGTGCTTGTTTTGCCCATCTCTGTTAATCCCACAAGCAACCCTGACACTGTGCTTTAGAAAGCTCACATCCTTGGGCAAGTTCTTCAGTCACTGTCAACCTCAGTTTTTCCCTTGCTCTTTGAAAAGGCAAGCACACACTGACACTGGTTCCTGAAAGCTGATTGTGACCCTGTCTTCCCTACACGTTCATCTGTTGGTAATAAATACAGCCATGGTGCCAGTATTCATATCATGGGAGTTACTAATGCTACATATCAGGAATTTCCCAGGCCAGTAAGCCAACCCTAACCCAAGCACTAATCTCCCTCATGTGGTCATCCCCAGCCCCACCTCTTCCACTGTCTATGGATTCTATATTATCCGCCCCCACACACACACCAACCTTCAAATTCAACCTTGGTTCCTCCCTTTCTGGTGGAATCTTCTCTCTTTCCCTGTCTTCCAGACACAGCTCTTCCCTTCACTTGAGTCCTCATCCTAAGTGAGGTACTCTGAGACAGAAGCAGAAACTGGGGGTGCAGTGCTTTGCTGAGTATGTTCCCAAGGATGCAGTAAGTGCTGCAGATTTGGTAGAAGGGCTAGGTGGAAAGTGAGTATCTGTATTTCTATCCCATGCCCATCATGGGAAAGAAAGAATCAGAGTGTGTATAGGTTTGCATGGGTTGAACTAGTGAGTATTATTTCAGGGCTCTGGGTCCTACTCTGCAATATAGAACCTTAACGACTTACTACCTGGTTAAACGCAGTCACACACTCAGTGTTGTGATCCGTGATGGAACACATACAGGAGATGGGCCAAAACATGGCACCGGCTTACAACACTGTTGCAGCCAGTTATGTACATTTACACTGTAACGTTTCTCAATGACAAAACTTTAATCAATGTATTTCCCAAATCATACTTTGGCCATTAGGCAACACATGACTGTTTACCACCAAAGAACCGCTTGCCACCAAAGCCCAGACAAGTGACTGAACACTGTGTGGAAGACACTGTGTACTCTCCACAGCGACCATTCCTTCCTTGGTTAAATGAGGAAGCTGCAGCTTTTTAGTGGCCTGCAAAGGTTACACAGGTGACTGCTGACAGAGGAGAGGACTTAGGGTCCACGGCTTAGAAAGAGGCATTCGTGTGAAAATAGTACATGTGTGACTCCAAGAAGCTTCCTTTGTCAACATTATCTGTGTTATGCTAGTCATTCAAAGGCACTTTCTCTTTCTTTTTTTTTTTTTTTAAATATTTATTTACTTTACATATATGAGTACATTGTAGCTGTCTTCAGACACACCAGAAGAGGGTATTGGGAAGAGGGCATCAGATTCCATTACAGATGGCTGTGAGCCACCATGTGATTGCTGGGAATTGAACTCAGGACCTCCGGAAGAGCAGTCAGTGCTCTTAAGGACTGAGCCATCTCTCCAGCCCATACATTTTCTCTTTCTCTGCAGTGCTGTGGCCTAATCCCAGGGCCTTCATGTAGCTAGGCAAACACCCCACCATTAAGCCACATTCCCAGCTCTTCATATGCCATAATCAGAAAAATCAAGACACATTCAGTGCAGAAGGAGGTCAAACTCTGTCATCATTAAAAAGATTTACAAAAACATACATCCTCACCAGTTCACCAGTTATTTTAGAAAACAATTATTTTTACATACAAATGGTATTTACACCAACATTTATTAGCATTATTGTGTTGACAGAAATGCCCAAATATTTGGAAAACAACGCCTCATTCCTCACTTCTCTAGAGCATGGAGTCTAGAGACAGAGTCCACACAGACAAAAGCTCCATTGCATGCAGATTTGTTGAAGATCTAAAACCAAAATATTGGAGTCCAACTCTATGCGCAGCAAAGAAGGAACCACAGTCACAAACAGCTTTAAAATTTGAAATAATTTACATTTTGAATATGGGAATTTTACAAGAGCACCCAAATTGAAAGCTTGGTTAAGGTGTGTAAATCGTGCCTGCGTAAGACGCTCTCAATCACCATGGCTAATTTTATGGGTCAACTTGACTGGGCCATAGCATTCAGCTATTTGTTCCAACACCATGCAGGTTGTTGCCAGGTAGGTGTTTTTCAATGAGATGTGCATTTAAAACAGTGGCCTTGAGTGAAACAGATGACTCACTCAGTCATACTTCCCAAGCTCAAGAAGGAGATCTGTCCAAGGACAGACCACAGCAGTGACAGTTCTCTCTGGGTCTCCAACTTACTAGGTCACCTCCTGATTTTAGACTTGCTGGCCTCCAAAACTATGTGAGTCAATTCCTTAACACACACACAACCAACCCTGACATGCATCCACTCTGTCAAATCTGCTTTTCTGGAGAAATCAGCTATAGCAAGGCAGTGACGGGCAAGTGGGGGGGGGGGGGGTTTAGAACACAGTGACAAGACAAAGAAAACTGGCAGTTAAAGACTTTTAGTATTTCTCAGGTTGCCAATAGTCTTCAGCTCAGGGGTCATTTTCTATGGGAAAACCAGACCATGGGCCTCCTTCTTTTTCACCCTGCTCTTATCCACACTGAGGAGACCAAATTAACTTCCCTCAGCTTTCTTGTTTATACTGGAAATTTCTGTATGGAAGATTTTATTTTACTTACAAAATACAAACACATATATGTGTATATATATGACATATAGACCATATATAATATATATTAGTGCATCATATACAATTAATCTATATGCCATAAGTATGTTGGGAGAGCAAAAAAGAAGATGTTTATTAAATGCTTGGAACTAGGGAGAGGGTAGGCAGGTGTGGCCTAAGACACAGACATTGCTGCTCTTCATTTGCATAGGGTCAGTTAGCCCTGCACACGAATGCCCATGAAGTTGTAATTAGCTGCAGTACTTGTTTTCCTCTCTAAATTCATTGTGAGTATGTTGGAACTCATTTCCTGGGGGATTCATCAGTTGAGGTATCTTAGACCTTTGGCCATGGGCCACAGAACGCACTTGACTGAGTATGATATAAATACCCTTTCACTCCATTGAGACATTGATTTGTTTTCATTTCACTGTCTCTGTGTTCTGTACACATTCATCTCCCTGCTAAGTTCCCAGAGAGCAAAGGCTAGCTTGGAGAAATCTTCTTGAGAAGTAGACGAGCTGAGAGGGGAAGGCTGCATGCTCGTTCTGCACCTGAACTGTCTGAGGCATGTGACTATTAAGCTTGTCTGATCTTTGCCTCGTGTAACAGATAAGACAAGCTGGGCCCTGGATAGATGGTCTCTGTAGTGTGGGACGTTATTTCAGAAAGCATTTCCCGGTGTCTCTCCTCCTCTTGGTGAACTCAGAGCTGACTACTGGTTGGTTTGTCTCCTTGAAGCTGTAACAGCATTATGGTACACATTGAGACCAGCCAAGGACAGGACAAGAGGCATCACTAAAGGAAGGAGAAGGAGGCAATAGGAGAGCAGACATAAAAATTCCCAAAATAGACAATTTGGATCTAAAAGATGCTGAGCAATGTTGAACGTAAAATTTTAGTCTTTTTTCCATTTTGAGTACAACTGGAAGACGGACCTACATTTTCAGTATTTTTCAAATTTCTGGAATTGTTGTTCACAATAAGACAGATATTTGACCGTTCGTCCCGAGAATGCATGGTGTACACACACACACACACACACACACACACACACGCACGTGTTCTTTTATAGACATTACTGTACGGCTGAAATGAAAGCAGGCCTGGACCGGCACCACCCAGGGCAACTACTTTATTTTCTATTCTGTTCTATTACTTTTAAAAACATGTTTATGGCTGGGCAGTGGTGGCGCACGCCTTTAATCCCAGCACTTGGGAGGCAGAGGCAGGCGGATTTCTGAGTTCGAGGCCAGCCTGGTCTACAGAGTGAGTTCCAGGACAGCCAGGGCTACACAGAGAAACCCTGTCTCGAAAAAACAAAACAACAACAACAACAAAACATGTTTATGGAGCCTATAAATCAAATTCATGGCTATTAGTGATCACCAAGTGAGGAAAACCATGGAGGTGTAGAGGAATTATTCTGTGACTCATCTAAGCTACTTGCTCAAGGTCATGGTGGACCTAGGGTTTATCCCACAGTGGTTATGTAGTAAGGAGGACTGAGTATGTACGGGTGCCTTTGGGCTTCATACACTGAGCTCAAGGAGGAGAGGTGGTAAAAGTGACCCCTTCTGTGCTGATTGATTCTCCGGCCTCCATGTAGTCCAGTCTCCATGGGGCTGAGCCCCTTCCCACCCTGCATCTCACTTTCTACTATTCATTTCTTGCAGTTTTAAAGGGAAGCGAAATTCTTCTTACCATGAGACTTAGTGAGTCTTCCAAGAAATGTTGCTCTCCCAGGAACCCGATCTTCCCAGGGCCATTTGAGCAGATCAGAAGGTTTTCCCTTCAACGTAGACTCCATTCGCTAAGTGTCTAGGCTCTGGTAGTCCCACTAGAGCAGATGTGCCACACAGAGTTTGAAATTTCTTTCCTATTTCCAGTTTTGTTCTGTCCTGCTCCTTCACTTGGGTTCCTTTTATCCCTCCAGCTGAAACAGGGAAAGGGGATGCTGGATGAAACTGTCTACTTGGGATGCACCAGCCCTTGGCAACCCAGTCTCATCCTGTTATTTCCTGTCTGTGAACTCTAGTGCCCCTATCTGGTCTTGAATAAAAGAGTTCTTTCCTTTGTCAAAGACTTTGCAGAAACAATCTCCCTTCCTGGAAAATCTCTCTCTCCCTTTTTGTCTCTGTCTCTGTCTCTGTCTCTGTCTCTGTCTCTGTCTCTGTCTCTCTCTCTCTCTCTCTCTCTCTCTCTGTGTGTGTGTGTGTGTGTGTGTGTGTTAGAGAGAGAGGGAGAGAGAGAGAGAGAGAGAGAGAGAGAGAGAGGCAAATCACTAACAATAGCGGCTTCTGGATTACTCATAGAGAATTGTAGCATGTATATTTCTAGCTAGCTGCTTAGACATTCTTGCTAGCCTCTCAGAGCTTCTTGGTTCTTCACTGCTGGGCTGGTTGTTCCTAAGTGTCATTTCAACTCAGGTACAGCAAAGCCAAGTGTTGACCCAGTCCTTTTACTCTAGGACAGGACTCCATCAAGAAACTCATTTTGCATATCTCATCTGGGTTGCCCCCTTCGTGTTTTGTGCCTATGGGGTTTACTGTTAAGGTTTTCCTTGGAGGAATGACAGGACAAGAAGAAACTAGAGAAATAATTTCTTCTTTTTTCTTTTCTAGAACTTTACCATTGCTAGTGTTCTAAATGCTTTGTGCTCCAGTTTCTTCATCTATAAAATGGGGAATTAGCAAAATTAATGAACCTTTGTCTTTTATAAAATGGCTTATAGAATAGGTACTGGGCAAGTAAGATGCTATGGAATGATAGCACTTTGCTAGTGTTTATAAACATAATTTGAATTTTCCATTAATTAGAATTAATTCTGCTTATTTAAAAAAAAAAAAAAAAAGACCTTTCCAATTAAATCACTGGTGTGCAACTTTGAGTGGCTGCTCCCTTATTTTGTTTTGCTTTTAATAAAATGGGTTTCTATGCTATTTTGGGTAAATTCCTAATTTGCATATTCCTTCGGCCAGTTTCGAAGAAGTAGTCTTAGCTTTTATTTGGTCTAATTATTCTTATTTGTGCTGAAATTTTTCTTTGATATTATGCCTCATCTCATTATTGGAAATCGCTTCCCCGTTGAAGGTTAATGACAATATTTATTCTAGGTGATGTTACAATGTGCTTTTAAAATACAAACAAATAACCTTTCATTAAACCACTATTTCAGTGAGTCACATTTTATTTTTATTCTGGACGCGTGATGCCATTCCCTTCCCTTATGAATGAAAATTATCCTGAATGCCACTTGCCCAAAGTGGTAACAAATTACAAAGCTATGTACATTTTAGTTTTCTCATGAACAAACAGCCACCTGGCTCTAATGTGGACCTGGGTATCAATGCTGTTTCTTCATTTGTGAGTCTTTTATCCGTGCTCTACCCCATTTTCTACTTGAAAAGTATATTTGTGATATGCCTGGAGGTGCTCTGAATCTACATGTCAAGTCTTTTCTGAAGAATATCATTGGGACAATTGTTTGTCCCCTTCTAAGTGATCTCAATAACATAACCAGCCATAGAGGATTGGCCAGAGTTTCCAGGCCTTGCTCACATGACAACACCAGGATGTTTATAATTTAAGTAGGTTTAGCTCTAAACTTTAGAATCCAGCAATGTCTAGAATCACCCAATTTTAGTACGAGTTCTCTGAACTCAAAAATCCCCTTAGACAAATGGTGGGAGAGTCTACTTATCTCTCTCCCAACCTAAAGGAAGTGTACCAGATAATTCAAAGAGAGGTTCCAGTCCTTTGTGAGGTTCTTCATGTTCTCTTTGACTCTGCAAAGTCTACAGGACTAAAATTCTGGGAGCATTATTCAAGGTACTGTTTGTGAGACAGAGTTAATAGCCATCAATCTGGAAGACCTTGGTAAGGCATATCCCCTACCTGTTACCTGGCTATGTCCTCCAGGGTGTTTCTAAATCCAAAATGGCAATTTAGGTCTATTCAGATCGATATCCTATGTTACATGAATACCAATATTCATATAACATTGTCAAATATCTGTTTGCTAATAATCTCCACGATCAGTGATCCAGTGATCCAGATGGTACATAGTCAAGTAAGAGTCCACTATATATTAGTGCCTAGAGAGAGCTGGAAGCCTGAGACAACTCATTTAAATGTTTAACACTGTACCATGGTCATAGATGTGAAAGTCATTACTATCTGATTTCTTGAAAATACAGAAATGTTATTGACTATATTTAGCCTCCTTCTACTCTTAGGAAGAGGACATCCTTGGCGTGCATGTCTCTTATACCCAGTAAGGTACCAGCCTCAAAGTTCTACTGGCTGTCACTGAGTTGTGATGTGTGGAACTCGGGAAAAGAAGAAAAGTGTTCTCGTGCCCAGTCTGAGTCCTCACGATCAGAGTGCCTCAGATAATGTTTGAAGAACACGTTGTCAAGTGTGAAAATGTGGTGACAATTTTCTGCCATCCGATAGGACAATGGGAATTATTGAACGAATACCATTACCTGTGCCTCCACAAAGCTTCCCGTGGTGTGTTTACCATCATGTTTGAGTCGCTCAGAACACTGAGTGGAGCGAGGTGTCATGTACTCGTGCAAAAGGATAACGTTTTCTCAAGTTTTAGGGAAGAAGATTAAGGAAAATCTCCCACTCTCAGGAGCCCTCTATTCAACAGGCCTCCGCCTACCCCCATCTCAAGCATGGCTTTGTATTCTTGTTACAGATCTCACTTCCTCCCCTCCCCTGCTTCTACTGTAATGCTTAGCCTTCAAGATCCAAGCCCTCCCTCTACCTCCTAGTGATGATTTCTCGACATTCATTTCAGTAAACTTCTTCAGCTTCCCTAGACAAGCATATCCACTTGTAGGCTTTAGTACAAAACCCTTATCAGAGAGGGGGAGGTAGAATCAAGAATAATAAGCTCACCTCCATTTTTTGCCCCTACCCATTTCCCACCGATCCGGTCTGATTAAACTCTTACTGACTTCTTAATCAATTGCATGCAATGCTAACGCTAACAGAATGAAGCTAAGATTAGAGTTACAGGCCCCAGAAGTTTGCACTTCTGGCTTGGTTGGGTAGTCTGGGGTGATTTTTCTCTCCTGGATATGAAGGCAAGGAAGAGGGCTGATCTTTGCTGAAGTCTGTCTCCTAAGAAAGGCGGGTCTACATCATGACCTAACGATGTTCTGTTCTGGCATCTGTTACATTGTAGGCTGTTGCGAGCTGAGCTTGTTTGGAAATCCACAGAGGCACAGGAAGATATGCCCTTCAGAAATTGTATGCGGAGCACAGGCTGAGATTCCCCCCGTCCTCTTAGTGGTTTGCAGATTACAAAGCTTTTTATACAAAGCATTAATTGTCAAATCAGATCTGATAGGGTGGATAGAGGAAGAGGTTTCCATAACATACCACCTTAAAAAATCTTAATAAAGGGGACCATTGTATTTCCCCCTAAGTCCCTTTATACGTGGGCCTTTAAGTAGAATCTTTCCTTTAATCCTATCACCCAGAAGACTTGGGCTTGTACCTGCCTCCTCCTCTTCCTTTGTTAGGCAGAGTATTCTGCACTAAGCCAGATACCAGCAAGAAGTTTGACTTACCAAAGTCTGTTTATAGCAAGGCAAGCCTCTTCCTACACAGGGATTCTCACACCATCTGCAAGAACATAGAATCTTTCCCATATGTGCATCCTCCTTATTATTTGAAAGGTAATAGTGTTTCTGTTGAATTTAAGTATAGATTCAGATTCATCTATTTCTCAGATAATTACGGAGTCTTTTTAAATGTCAGGCAGTGGGCTAGAAACTTAGGCTACAAAATGAGCCTGACCTATCCTTTGGTGAGCTCACGGTGCAGTGGGAAGATTTAGAAAGCAAGCCTTGAGCTCGAAGCCTTAGTGTGATACTAAGGTGTGTGCTGGTTGTTGTGAGCACACTGTGAAGAGTCCACCACCTGCCTGCAGACAGGCAGATCTAGGAAAGCTTTTCCTTTTCTAGAGAAAGGACCTTTACAGCATCAGCCGGATGGATACTGCCCGGCCCTGGAAGGCAGTGGCATGATTCCAGGGAGGAATCTTTGAGTTTAAGCCCTGGGGTAGGAGAGGGAGCACAGCTTGCCCCAGGCTACCTCATTTTACTGGGCTATGAGGGCACACACACAAAAGGTGACAAGGCTGGGGAGACAAGCCAACAGAAGCCACTGATGTGTGATGTGGGTAGAGGAGGGTTGGAGGTCAGTCATGGAGGGTTTGGATTTTGATTCTTTAGAGGGAATTTCATTGGATGCAATATAAACCCAAACTACACAAAACATCTGGGTGGAAATTACTGTTTGGATTGTGTACGAAGTGCCAACAGTCCCAAATAGCCAGGTTTCCCTATGCTCCAGAGGTCCTGGGAAGCCTTGAACAGCACAAGGTCTGGGTGGTGAGAGGGGAAATCTCCGCAGTACCAATGCCCCACCCCCTGAATGTGGTGGTTTTATCCCAAAGCACTTCCTCTCCTTCTTGAAAACTTTGAAGACACTACCTACAGTATTAGTTAAGCACCTTCCAATGCCACAGTCCTATCCATTATTTATCTGGCATTTTTTTTTTTAAAGATTTATTTATTTATTTTATGTGAAGAAGGCATTGAATCCAGTTACAGATAGTTGTGAGCCACCATGTGGTTGCTGGGAATTGAACTTATGACCTCTGCAAGAGCAGCCAGTGCTCTTAAGCCCTGAGCCATCTCTCCAGCCCTTATCTGACATTTCTGATGGCTTTCTTTCTTGTCAGGCCTGTGAATCAGAAGGAACAGACTAGGTGATAGCTTCTTTGAATACATTATTACAAAATATTTAGCATCGAGGAAAATACTCAACTACAATAATAATGTTAAGTGCCCCAGACTAATTTTGGACCGACTTCCTGTGTAATCTCCAATATTCCAAAACCCTATACAAATTTTAAAGACTAATCTGGTTCTTTTTCAACAAAGAGTAGGTTCTATATAACAAAACTGTGATTTTTAAAATTAAGTATCAGATAAAAGATTGGGGCATACAAAAATAATTTTGATAGAAATGGGTATCAAATTTTAGTTTGTCTATTCAACTGTTAAAGCTAACAAGCCAAAGTGCAGCGGTTCAGTCTTGTACTTCAACACCAGAGGGCCGAGGCATCAGAATCTCAAATTCAAATGCTAGCCTGGGTTACAGTGCAAGACCTATGACAGCTTGGGCTCGACCTCAAAAACCAAGCACCCAAGCAACCAACAAAACACACCTACATATTCCATCCCCATCCCCCAGACACACACACACACACACCACAGACATGGATATATACAGACACACACACATACACGCACATGCGCACACACAGACACACACCCACACAGAAAGAGAGACACAGAGAGAAACAGAGAGAGAGAGAGAGAGAGAGAGAGAGAGAGAGAGAGAGAGAGACAGAGACAGAGACAGAGACAGAGACAGAGACAGAGACAGAGACAGAAGAAAGAACACGAGTAAAGTGACGGCATGCAGTTTTGCTTTCACCTTGCCCTTTGTCTTCAGGTACACCGGTCCTGACCACCATTATCCTGGCCACTATTAGTCATCATCCCCAGTACTAACAAGGTAGCAAGGAAACTCCCTGACTTCCCTCACAAACTTGCCAAGCATCAGGACTGGAATTTGAACCGAAGACTATGTTAGAGAGGTGTTTTTATTTCTTGTTGCAAGAGTAGCTGTTTTCAAATGATCTTGGGGATTTTTGTCCCTTCTTTTAGAGTAGGCCTTGACTGTTAACTTTGTAAGTCAGCTAAACTATAGACAATACAAGGAGACTAGAATAGAAGAGATAGCTCACACTTGATAATCCTATAATCCCACAGTGTCAAGCTGTGGGTTGTTGGTATTGAAGCAAGTCTGAGTGATTCTCCCAACACCAGGTTTTTTTTTTTTTTTTTTTCCTGCAGTGGAAAAAGAACAGTACAGTAACTAGCAGCTTAGTTTTGCATTCCTGATCTGCCATTTATTAGGTGTACATACTTAGGTAAATTCACACACACACACACACACACACACACACACACACTGCTGAGCTTCACTGTCCTCATCTCCAAAACGGGGATATCTTATCTACCCCACAGGGGTAGTAGGGGCTTAAACTAGTCAGCACCTGTGGGTTCCTGCCAAGTGGTAGGTGGAGAATAGTGGTAGTTATCACCAATCTGCTGTCCCTGATGCTAACACTTCAAAATAAAAGCCACCACAGGTTAAAAGTACTGCACTGGGGTTCTCAGTCCTGGTCCAGCAGTTTGTACGAAATGTTTCCTCATCCTAACTCAGCAGCGTTTTCACTCCGCCTTTCTGAACACAGTTCGATTACAAGGTTGACGAGTGGTTCTGGTGGTGATGACTGGAAGAAGAGTTCGTTGGCTTAAAGTGCCTTCCCGAACGGGTGTCTCTCAGTCAGGTGTCCGTTTGGCTCTGGTTCACACTTACAACCACACAGCCTTTTAGTCACATGTCATTGCTAGACTCCTGGAGCCCACAGTCACTTCACTCCTGCCGGGAGGCCTGACGACTGCATCCAACTCGTGCCGCAGGCTCAAAGATTATGTTTGCCTTTAGAGCCCAGGAAACAGCCTGGCTTTCAGGCCCAGCGCCAAAGGTCTGAGTGCTACACACACTTGAACTCATGAAAACAACAGGTTTATCCCCCTGTTTATCGGTTTGTCAATTGATTGATTTTTTTTTATTATTTTTATTTTTTTTTTTTTAGAACTTGAGGCTTCTCAGGATCATCCTTCTCTGGCAATCCCCAGAACTAGTGTTATTCCTGGCCTGACATCGCTTAGAGCCTAGAGGTAAAGGGCCCAGTAATCCCTCCGTCACATTTTTTGAGATATAACAGATGCCACAGAATCTTTGTTTTGTAAGGAATAAATCATCACAGGCCATTTTCAGCGTGAAGTGCACGTACGGCTCACCTGAGAATTGCCGACAAGCAGGAAGCACTAGGCCCTCATTCTCCTCGGCTGGCTTCTGGCGCTCATTTGCCTCGGTACTCCCAGTTCGTCCTAGGGTTGAGAGCTACAGGCAGTTGCTACACAACTGAGCCCGCAAAGCAGAATAGAGAATCATTGGATAAGGCTTTGTGTCCTGGCCAATAGGACAGGGAGTTTGGGGGCAGGCTATACTGGACTCTGGGAAGATTATGTCTCCCCCAAAAAACTCAGCCAATGAGAACTAAAGGGGGCTGAGAAATTGGATGAAGAATATAAAATCCACTATTTTATGCCAAATTAGCACACTAGTCACTTTTGCCTTTTGTCTGAGCTGACCCCCATCTTCTTTAGAACCAAAAATAAGTCTCTCTAGTTTTTGATGCTCTGAATCTCCAGTGCTCTTATTATGAAGTGAGGATCATTGTTTCTCACAAGTTTAAAGCATACAATCCATTGGCAATTAGTAATATATTCTCAAAGTAGTGAAATAGTCACCAGACCGAATAATTCTTTTTATCCAATCCAATCATTTAATAATGAGCAATCTCAACCAATTATCTCTCTTTCTGGATCCACTTTCCCAAATGCATGCATACAACGACAGAACAACCTTTTTACTTAGTATCAACTTACCTGTATATAAGTTGCTGATGCAAAAAAAAAAAAAAAAAATCCTAAATTTTGATTGGGATGGTTTGCTTTCCAGGCTACTTAGTTTTCACACTAAAGTAGGATTGTTAATGTGAGTCAAATTCCTTTTTACTTAGATGTTTTCTCTACCATGTTCAAGAACAAAAGTGGCAGTGAAGTCCAGACTTCTCCGGCACACGTTCACTCATCCTTCTCATCTCATTGGTGAGAATATGTAGCACATACTTTAAAAAGCCTCCTTCAAGGCATCATCATCAAACTCCTCAACCCTGTCTCCTGTTAATATTCTTATCAAGTAGCAGTAAAAACACCAATATTCATATTGTTCTTATTTCCAAGATCTCATGTTTGACAAGAAGGAGGTTTTTTGGCAGGAGTTAGGGGAGGCTGAGGATAGAACCCATACTCAATAGCCTTTCTTCGCCATATTTATCTCTTCAAATTTAAAGTGTTTTAAATTTCTGTAAGGCTGTTATGATACTCTTTTTAAGTATCTGGATTTCCACTACACTGAATCCGATTAAACAGACAATATCTAGATCTCATCAGACCGTATCCTTCAGCTCCTGTTGGTCCTGAATTGGTGAGTGCCGAGCAGTAGAACAAGCTGGAGTAGACTGTCCCCAAAGCCCCTTCAGTGCCTCAGTTCTAGCTCCTTAAATTGAAGGCTTTCTTCTGTAGCAAACACCAAATAAATAAATAAATAAATAAATAAATAAATAAATATCCCTAAAATAGCAGATCTTGGGTGGCAGCTCTGCCCCCAACCTCCAAGAACCTAGAGGAAGCAGGGATCCCAGGCGCTCTAACTCAGGAAGTATCTTAGGTAAGCAGACAGCAGGGCCCGCCCTAAACAGGGAGTAATTGGGACCCAAAAGGACCCAGGAAGTCACTCCCGGCCCGGAACACTGGTTCCTTCCGGTCTGGGCCAGAGCACTGAGCAGATCTTGGGTGGCAGCTCTGTCCCCAACCTCCAAGAACCCAGAGGAAGCAGGGATCCCAGGTGCTCTAACTTGGACAGTGTCTTAGAAACTAGTTCTCAGATCTGAGGCCTGGACCAGACCTCTGCCAGGTCCGCTGTTGTGAGGACCCCGGATTCCACCTGAGACATACTGGAAGGTCCACTCAACCCAGAGCCACAGAGGAACAACTGAACTCAGAGCATCAGACAACATATCCTGAGATATTCTAGAGGAGACACTGCACCTAGAACACTAGACACCTAGCTGGACTGCTACCTTGGAGGCACCATATCCTGAGGCATCCTAGAGGTACCACTGTAATCAGTGCAGCTGGAAAAGATCACAGAGACATCTGGACCCCTAGGAGATCAGACACAAGCTAGATAACTGGAAAGGCAGGCTTCAGTCAGAGACAGCAAGTACAGGCAGCACTAGAATTAACCAGATGGCAAAAGGCAAGAGCAAGAACATAAGCAACAGAAACCAAAGTTACATGGCATCATCAGAACCCAGCTCCCCCATCAGAGCAAGCCCTGAACACCCCGTAACACCAGAAAAGCAGGATTCAGAATTAAAATCACTTCTCATGATGATGATAGAGGGCTTTAAGAAAGACATAAATAACACTCTCAAAGAACTTAAGGAGAGCACTGGTAGACAGATAGAAACCCTTAAAGAGGAAACACAAAAATCCCTTAAGGAATTGCAAGAAAATGCAACCAAACAGGAGAAGGAATTAAACAGAACCATGCAGGATCTAAAAATGGAAGTAGAAACAATAAAGAAATCACAAAGAGACAATACCCTGGAGATAGAAAACCTAAAAAAAAGATCAGGAGTCATAGACACAAGTATCACCAACAGAATACAAGAGATGGAAGAGAGAATCTCATGTGCAGAAGATACCATGGAAAACATTGACACAACTGTCAAAGAAAATGCAAAATACAAAAAGCCACTAACCCAAAATATACAAGAAATCCAAAACACAATGAGAAGGCCAAACCTAAGGATAATAGGTATAGATGAGGGGGAAGACTCCCAACTTAAAGGACCAGTAAATATCCTCAACAAAATTATAGAGGAAAACTTCCCTAACCTAAAGAAAGAGATGTCCATAAATGTACAAGAAGCCTATAGAACTCCAAATAGTTTAGACCAGAAAAGAAATACTTCCCGCCATATAATAGTCAAAACATCAAATGTACAAAACAAAGAAAAAATACTAAAAGCAGTAAGGGAAAAAGGCAAAGTAACATACAAAGGCAGACCTATAAGAATTACACCAGACTTCTCACCAGAGATCATAAAAGCCAGAAGATCCTGGACCGATATCATACAGACCCTAAGAGAACACAAATGCCAGCCCAGACTACTATACCCAGCAAAACTGTCAATCGTTATTGATGGAGAAACCAAAATATTCCATGACAAATCCAAATTTACACAGTATCTCAACACAAATCCAGCACTTCAAAGAATAATTGGTGGAAAACTCCAACACAAGGAGGGAAAATACAACCTAGAAAAAGCAGGAAAGTAATCTTCCAAAAACCGTAAAAGAAGGTAGCTACACAAACATATCTCCACGGATGTTAGCCCAAAAGCTTGATTAGCGAAGACTCAACCCACAGACCACATGAAGCTCATGAAGAAGGACGACCAAGAGGGGATGCCTCAGTTCTACTTAGAACGAGAAACAAAAATGCTCAAGGGAGCAAATAGGGAAACAAAACATGGAACAGAAACTGAAGGAGGGGCCATCAGGAGACCATTCCACCTGGGTATTCACCCCATGTACAGCCACCTAAGCTAAACACTGTTGTGGATGGCTGGAAGTGCATAATGTGAGGAACATGATATAGCTGTCTCCTTAGAGGTCTGCCAAAGACTAACACACTCAGAGGACGATGCTCACAGTTAACCACTGATACAATCAGGGGTTTCCCAATGGAGAACTTAGTGAGAGGACTGAAGGAGCAGAAAGGGTTAGTGACCCCAGGTGGAAAGCAACAATACCAAACAACCAGAGCCCCCCAGGGTCTAAACCACCAGCCTGGGAACACATAGGTAGGGACCCAAGACTCCAGAGGTATATGCAGGGGAGGATGGCCTTGTCGGACATAGGTGGGAGAGGAGTTTCTTGGTCCCATTAAAAAAAATGAACACAGAGTGGAGGGGGAATGTGAGGGCGGGGAGGGGATAGTGAGGGGGGGTAGGTGCAGTCACTGCCTCATAGAAGCATGAGGAGGGGGATGGGATAGGAGGTTTCTGGGTGGTGGGAGGAAGTAGGGTAAGGGGATAAAATCTGAAACGTAAATACTATAACCAATTTTAACAAGCGGAAAAAAAAAGTCTTCAGAACCAACATCTTAAAAAAAAATGTCAGACCCCTGGGGGGCGGAATTTTTTTTTTCTTGATACTAAAACTTGTTCTGAGAATTGTATATTGCAGAATACACAGGCTTGGTGTATCTACTCATCAAGCATACTGAGCAGACCTGCCCAAACCTCCTATGTCCTGGAATTCCATCTGGATTCAGTGAAGACACAGCATCAGAGGCTTATCAACTTACTCTTCCCCCCACCCCTCTTCTAAAATCTCAACGCCCTTAATCAGCTTGAAGAAGTTAAAGAAGAGTCAGCGCCCCTATTCCCTGAGCTTGGGGACTAATGTGGTTAATAATGGTCTGTCTTTCTAGGGACAAGTAGTGGTTTTGTTGGAACAGGGGAGATTAGCTAGGACTTATTGCATAGCCATAACCTATTGGTAGAAATCTGTATAATTATTATCAAGATGAAGTTATAATTTCTTAAATGGTACAAAATTTATTTTGATTTCAAATTTAAGGTTTTCATTGGTATGAGCCTCTTATTAATATAAAAATGAGATGAATATTGATACTCACATGGGCATTGTGCCTGTATAACACATTTAGGAATACAAAGCCTAGACCCAGCCCTTTTTTAACTGATTTGGGATGGTTAACCTATGAGTTAAGGGACTATAGCAAATTCATGGTTTTGAGTTTATTGTTAGGGTGTTTTCCATATTTTATTTGGAAATAGCTGAGAGGAGTGAACAGACAACAGTCCAGGTTACCTTACATGGATAGTTGGTTTTCAAAACATCAGAAGTCCATAGAACTGACGCTACAAATATTTATATATTAATGTTCATTTTGATTAGAGACATGTCTGCTCCTGACAGCTTCCTGTCGTGGATTCTAAGAAGAAATTGAGCATCCTTGGAGTTACTCCAGTTGTGTGGTGACAGCCACTAGGCAAGAATTGCCTCTCTCCATCTACAGACAAATTACTGTCCAGAAAAGGACACACATGCAGAATAGTCGACTGATTATATCTGCCTAGACAGAGTAATCAGCCCTTAATAATCCTGCATCACTAAGGTCTGTCAGATGATTCTGGGCCAGAAGGCTGAAGATTTGATGCTCCAACGTTCGGTAGTATAGGGGCTTTTCAGGTGTTCAGCGGTCTCTATAAATTGGCTAAGTTTTAGAAGTTATGTTTAGTGCTTCCCATAACTTCAGTTAACTCAGTCATTCTGGATTTCTGATGGGGTTGAAGACCTATAGTCTCATAGCCAATCCTGGCTATTTATTTTGTGAGAAAAGATCTGAGTAGATGGTTTCCAGCTGACATTCATTCTAAAGCCAAAAAAGCCAGGATCAAAAGTGTTTTAGTTAGAAGAGATAACAAAGGTTCTGGTTAGTCAACAAAATGATGGACTGGGTATCAGGACTATCTTGTACCTCACTGGTACAATTAGGAATAAGTATGCTCTAATTGTATTTTGAGAGAAAAGTTTTACTTCAACAGGAAGAGTGATATGTAGGAGGAGCTAAGTGGGAAGGAGTACTGAGAGGAAGAGATGGAACAAGGAGAGAAGATGAAGAAGAGGAGAAGCTAGGTGATGAGAGAGAGAAAGAGAGAGGGGGCGAGAGAGGGGGCATGGAGGCAGATGTTCACATGTCTCCACCAGTCAAAGATAGTTTTTATATCTAGGTTGAATATTGGGTTATGCTTCTGATTGAGCATTACCAAACTTACAGATCCTTTGATTAACATTTTTTAAAAAATCATATAAAATCAAAAAGGAAAGGGGGGGGCATGGGACAGGGGTGTTCTAGGGAGGGAAAATGTGGAAAGGGGATGGCATCTTAAATGTAAATAAAATATAAAATAAAAATTTTTTAAAAATCCCTAAAATAGAAGACAAATGTGCAGCATAGTTTATGTATAAAGAAAACATCACACACCGTTGGTGTCCTCATAGAATCATTTTCCACTTGTAATGCAGGGTTTATATCTGTGTAATAAATAACTGGATGTATGAAAACATGAGAGGCCAGAGCCAGGAAAGCACCAGCCAGTTAACGCTGGGATAGACAGAATTACACAGGCAGAACCAGACTTTCTATTGTTGGATGATCTTAAGGGAGTGGGTTTTGGGGGAAAGCACTGGGGGGAAAAAAGAGTCTAGAATATTTTACATCAGGGTACAATTTTTCTTCTGCCATTCAAATGCTGATAAAGGACACCCAGAAATCATGGAAGCCATGCCAATAGCCACTCAGCAATGTTAGCAATGCCATTATTATAGCCAAGAGGGTCTACCTTAAGTTTCTCATTAAATTCTATCACAAATCATTCAGTTACTCTTGTGTTTACCATACATCCACGGTATATGAAGCTGCTAGGGACCATTTGGTTAAATGGCTCATGGTCTGGGGAAAGGTCCCTTGCACTCTTGTGTGATGATGAATATAGTTAGAGTCTCAAATTCCCTTGCAAAGGAATTGAAGGAGTGTTAAAATCGTTATATATTGTTAGACCTCCAGTGTATCAAATATGCCTGAAATACATAAGTTATTGGCTAAAGTTGGGATTTTTTTTTTCTTTAGTTGAGGTTTTCATCATGGTGGTATTTATTGTAAGGGGATCTGAACTGTAATATAACACAGTTACAGTCATAAATATAATTATGAGTATGTGAGTGCTGAGGGAATACAGCAGAGGAGATTAATTAGAGACAGGTAGTTCCAGGACTTCCTTCTCCAAGGGCTTTGGGCTGATGGAGGGGGCGGTCTTGCTTCTCACCAGATTTCTCTTTGCCTCTAGGGACGCTCCTGCACTGAGAGCTACAGACAGAACGGGAGGTCTTTCAGCTGCACCCAAATCACAAGCACCTTCGAATGCCTGTATTCGGAGGCTCGCCTTACTCCTTTAAAACTGCACCGTGACTAGAAAACATTGTCTTCCATGAGCAACTTACCTTCTGGGACAATAGAGGATGTCTCAGGACTTGGAAATTGTCTTTTAAAATGAACCAGCATGCAGATCACTAAGGCTCAAACCCTCAAAACCCTATTAATGAAAAGTGTATTTAATAATGGACCTAATGGATTATGAAGCATTCATGGGCTCTGATATGGCTGTTGCTGGGACACTGGAGCCACTCTCCTCTGTCCAGTCACACATATTTAAGAAGAGACTCCAACCACTGAAGAGCAGGTCCATTAGCAGGCATAAGATTTGTGTTACAGAACATTATTTGAATAGATCTAAACAGTATGGTCACTGCTGACATTAAAAATAATTTGGAAACTAACTCCGAGAGAGAAAGATAGAGTCCATGATTTTTGCTAGGTACCTTGAAGGGATGCTTTTGCACAGCTAGCAGCAGTTATAACTTCCTGGATGACTGGACCTCAACCCCTTGATCTGAAGGTTACTTTAATGCATGAAAAAATATTTCATTGCCACCAATAAGGTGCAGAGACAAACTAGCCGGAGCACAAGTTAAGCCGGAAATGGGAATTTTGTGCTTTTAGCTCTCAAGGTGAGACGATCAAGTATATTCTGCTGACCATTAACTGTTGCAGGTTTAGCGTGGTGGTGGTTCACTGCAGTGCCAGGTGAGTCACTTAAACCCTTGGCTCCTTGGTTTCTCAACTTGGTTTCCTCTAACTTGCATGTCAAAGCCTCACAGAAGTATGTTTTGAATAACCGGTTTCCAGGCACCTCAGTAAGTACTCCTGTCTATGGGAGTAAAGATCAGGGACTTTATTAAAAATCAAGTTGCTAATACATCAATACCAACCCACAATTAGTGACTACTGGGAGTTGGAAATCATCAGTCCAACAAAGGTGGAATTTCAATCATCTACATGGTTAAAGTGCCAGCACGCAAAATATGCTTTTTCTGTGTTTTTACACAACTGGAAAGGTGAAAGCAAACTGAAGCAAACGGCTTGTAAAAGCTTGGGCAGGACATAGCAGCCCCAGGTTAGGAAGGGTGGGGGGAAGGGCGATGTGGGGTCCAGGGCTTCACATCGTGAGGGATTGTCATCACAGAATTCAAATGTTCACTTCTGAAATCTCCACTCCAGACTGAGGTGTCCTCATTTCAGCTTCAGAACAGTGCTAACAACAGAAGGAGGAGAAATAAAGAAGAAAAAAAGTGAATAGAAGGAAGGACAAACTGGGGCTGTCGGCATTGTGATAAATGATCAACAGTCAGTTATTTGAAGGCGTCAAGAGCAACATTTCAACCGTGTTTTCCAGCCCCAGACCCCAGCAGAAACTCCCTACAGCAGGCGCTAGCAAGCAGCCGCTCTGCACAGACAGCATAGGAGGCTGCTTGCAGTAACTGTCACCTTCAGGATGACAGCCAGGCTACAGAGCATATCACCCTGAGGGTCGTCCATGTGATTACAGGAAACCAAGTGAACTTGGTCATTTCTTGGTGTTTTAATAACGCTGATGCAAAATATGAGTAAAATTACAGGTGCCAGTCCCCGCTGCAGCCTGCTGATAAACAGCTCCTCATTTCGTAGTGGCTGGTCACATCTGGAGCCTTTAGGGATGCGAAAGTACTGGAAGGATTATTGCAAAAACTTAAAGACACTTTTGCTGCCATTACTTTGTTTTTAACCTAAATTAGTGGGGTTTGGGGAGGAGGGAGGCGCTTTTTTTAGAGAGCTGCAATGCTTATATCATACACCTATTTAAACACTAATCAAATAGCGAGGTTGGAAAGGGGATTAAGTGCGGACTAGTTGCTCGGAAACTTTTCCAAATTGACCTTAAATAATCAGAGAACAGTACAGAGCTATGGAATTGTGGATTATGGTTCTTAATAATGAACGCTATCAAATTCCTCAGTTAAAATAACCTGCCCAAACTTGATTGACCATTATTGATAACCTCCTTTATAATGTCGAATTTGCAAGCAATGTGCACAGTGTCAGAGTCTTAACATAAGTGAAAGAACACAGTTCTTATTCACTATGGCGTTATAGATGTCAATAACCACAGACATGGACATAATGTACCAGGAGATAGTTGATATTTTGACTTACTTTGAATAATGCTCTTCTTTCAGTATAAATATCTCTTTATGCCTTACGTCTGCTTTAAGGTTATTCAGGTTGGAACCAGAACTAGGACTAGATGGTGCGGATTCTGGGTCATACTCATCATGATTTGCGTATGTTCCTTCTCATGTCTTTTGAAGAATGAGTATGTACATGTGTAGTTAGTATTGTGAAGTCCCTTTTATGTTTCTCTCTCCCACTTCCCCTCTGATTGAGAAAATACAATACAAATAGTCTGGCAGAAATTTGACATAGCCATTGAAGACTGGCTTCCAGGGGATCCCTTCAACGAATACACAAGGTTTGCCATGGCATTACATAGATTGCCAGGAAAGCAAATGTTTACAACAATATGGTTGGACTCATGCTTGTGTATTTCTTACAGGACTTATTTGTAAAATAAAATAAAATAAAATAAAATAAAATAAAATAAATACTCCGTTTGGACCAGCAGATTGGCTTAACTGGTAAAGGCATTTGCTGCCAAGCCTGATGACCTGAGTCCAATCCCCAGAAGCCACATGTTGGAAGGAGAGACCTAACACTCTCAAGCTAGTTTGTGACTTCAACACACACACACACACACACACACACACACACACACACACACACACACACACACACAAAATAAATGTAAAACTGTGTTTCATAAAAAGAATATTTAAGCCAGATCGTAACATAGGGAACTTAATAGACTTTATTACTAGACATTGAAGCAGCGTAGTATGCTCTCAGTATGTGAAGCATTCTCAATTTCTTTCTTCATATACATGATCAGAGATACATAACAAGCTGAATCTATTTGGTGAAAAAGATTACCTCGTTGACTGTGCACTGCTAGTGCATGCAAACACAAAGAACACACGGTCTTAGATGCATATCTGCATCAGATATTACTTCATTGAGAAATTAATCTCTTGGACCAAATATCCCAACAGAAATGAAAAGAGGCCCATGTGCTGTCTCCAGTTCTCGTCTGTTATGGTCTGAATGTTCGAGTCTCGCTGAAACTCACATGTTGAAATCCTGTTCCTCAAGATATTATGAGGTGGAGTCTTTGAAAGATGATTGTGTCATCCTAAGAATGGAACTTTTCTGAGTGAAAGTAGTGCCTTTACCAAGGGGTGGGGGGAGGGAGAGAGAGACAGAGACACACAGAGGGAGACAGAGACACACAGAGACAGAGAAAGATACAGAGACACACAGAGACAGACAGAGAAAAAGACACAGAGAGATAGAGAGATGGGGGCAGACAAAGAGAGCACTAGAGAGCTTGTTTGCCCTTTCACCTTGAGAGAACACCTTGTGAGAAAATTCCATCCATGAAGAAGGAGACTCTTACCAGACAACAAGTCTTTCAGAACCCCTTCAGTCTTAGAACTCCAAGTAATAAATTCCTGTTGTTTATAAGCCACTTGTCTATGTTACTTCCTTATCAGAACACAAATGTGCTAGATTGCTGTCCTCTCTGTCTAAAGTCTCACGTTAAGTCTCATATATGTTCCTCTTTGGGACAATAATGGAGAATTCCTAACTGACTAAATCAAGAGGCAGAGGCAGGCAGATTTCTGAGTTCGAGGCCAGCCTGTGGTCTACAGAGTGAGTTCTAGGACAGCCAGGGCTATACAGAGAAACCCTGTCTCAAAAAATAAAATAAAATAAAATAAAATAAAATAAAATAGAATAAATAAAAATAAACAAAACAAAACAAAAAAACTTTAAAAAAATTTTTTTCTGTTTTCTTTCAAATTCCACATATTGAAGGGATATTCTGAGCAGACTTCAAGATTATAATACTTACATGTGAGAGAGAAGGATGATGCTCATGTTTGCTGAGTGCTTGTCGTTCTTGCTAGAACGACCTCCCATATTCCTTACAATGAAGTGAAAAAAGAAACACAACTCTCCCTACCGTGTTGATGAGGATGGAGACTTCCTGAGAGTTCATACATCAAAAGCTGGAATTTCAAGCTGGATCTAGCCCTAAAACATGTGTTTTCTCCACTGCACTGTGTTGCTTTTTTTGTATTCTGGAACTTTATATAAGAAGAACCAGAGGGAGGGAATTCCTTCAAATAAAAATATCTAATATTACTTGAAATATACTTGAAATACCTTGTTAGGAAATCTACGTGATGCAAAATGGCTCTCTTTTTTAAAAAATATCTTTCATATCCCAACTTGCATTTTATATTTTGAACAGCTTATCTAGAAAGTGCCATCTTGGTAGCTGCAAAGGACAGGTGGAAATTGCTCCTTTTGATACAATAAAATCTATAGTACTAGTGATGACCTTTTCAATGGTGGTGTTATTATTTTAGCCAAAACTTCCCTGGTTGCCAGGAAAAGCAAGCCGCCCAAAAGAAGCTTATTGTGAAGTTAAAACGGGCCATCTTCTAGTCATCCTAGGGAAAAAAAAATAAATGTATAGCCTATGCCCTGTACTTAGGGTTGGACCGTTAACTGAGGAATTTCCTGTTTCTCCAACCTCGGAGGTTTGCTTTGCTGTTTTCCATCTGTGTCCACCTTCTCCGTTGGCTTCGGCTGGCTCATCAGTGGGATCACAGTTGAGAGTAGCCCACAGTTCTCGGTTTCTCATAACCACCAGATTGCCATCTAAAAATGCTCTTGAGCCTCTTTCATTTAGAGAGAAAAATGTGATTTTTGGGTGTCTCTGGTCTGCAGAACCACTAACATCCCTGCAGAGGGTGGTACAAACGTTCCTACCTCTCTAGGCCGCAGCTATAGGCAGTTTTTGGTGGAAAGGGTCCTGAGTAGAGCAGACACTTAAAGATATCTCTACCCTTAAATAAAAAGTGTGTAGATGTGGTCTTGTTGCCACACATTCTTCTTTGATCTAGAATCATTGACCCTCATTTGCTCTTAAAACAATGACCAATTGAGTGACTTTCTGGATGTCATTTGACAAAACACACTACAGACAAAGCCTAGGCTTTCTGCTCCATCTCCTCCCACGGAAATGCACAAAACGTTTGAAAGAGAACTGTCTTGTTTTGCTTTCAATCTACAGTTTAATTCACACTTAGCATTCACAAACGCATTTTCTAATTTGGAGCCACAGTGGGTATTGGCTTCTCTTCACAGAACTACATTTTCCTGTTTTACCTAAGATTAGCATGGTACTCTAGTAGAAGCTTGTACTGCATTTTGCTATTCTGGTATTGTATGAACTTCCAGGAATGATGCACACCGTGAAAAGTGTAAGTTGGGTAGACTGTTTGAGGCTGTAGAATGATTGTAGTTCCAGTCTGGACATTCCTTAAAGGAGAAGTGGATAGAAGAACCATCTTTCCAATGCATGGAGAAAGTCAGGTGCGGTGGTACATACCTGTAATCTCAGCACTCAGGGGAGTCAGGTGGATCTTTGTAAATGTGAGTTAGCCTGATCTACTCAGCAGTTTCCAGGCCAGCCAGGGTTACATAGAAAAACTGTGTCTCAAATAAATAAGCAAATGAAATGTATAGAACACTTATATCACTTTGTCAATGATTCCTAAACTTCAAACTAAAAGTCAGAGGGAAAAAAGGAAGGAAAGAATGAAGGGAAGGAGAGAGAAAGAGAGAGAGAGAGAGAGAGAGAGAGAGTTATCTTCTTTGCCTAGAGATAATATAATTTTTCTGTAGTAAATTCTGTTTACCAACGCTTAAAGAAGTAGTAGTGTTTGAAACGATATGTTCCTGTCCTTAAGAAAATGGTCTGATATAGTGGACAAATTAAAATGCATCCAAATATAAATCATTTCTTTATTTCATTCATAATGAACATATCTGTTGGCAGTGATCACTATAGCAAGAAATAGATGGCAATTTTTCACTGACGAACACTATAAATAAATTTCCGCAGTGCTTCAGATGCCTGGAAAAGTCTCTGAAAATGGACCTTAAATGGTTACACAGTTAACATTCAGATATGAAGGAATTTGGGGAAATACCAACTGTTTAAATATTAAACATCAAAATTTCCTTCTTTCAAAGGACTAATAACTTAGCAATAAAAATTGTCTTTGAATCTTGCCATCACAAGGTCTCAGATGGGCAGTGGATTTTAAATAAAAATTTGCAGACAGCTCTTATTTAAGCCAAATTAATGTCTGAGCCAAGAGGAATGAATTAGTCCACTGCCCCAAACTCACCTTGACCAGACAACACCACGCCTCCCTGACTGCCTAAGTTTCTCCTCTGTGGAGCTGACTGCAAAGCAGGCCGCCCAGGATCGATGCTGTCAGGGAAATGCCTCTCCACAGAGGCGAGGCACTAATCAACTTCTCCTGCAGCTGCTGACCTGACCCTCAACAGTTAAGGAAGAAGCATGCAGCCATGAAAGCTGAGCGCACGGTGAATATGGAGTCATCGGAGAAAGGGTAACCATGAAGGGGGAGTCCTTGGGCATGAAAACAATGGGCCACCCAAATAAGAAAAGGAAACATTTTATTAACATGTAAGTAGACTCACTCATGTGCAGGAGGGAAAGGAGAAGGTGACTTGTGAGGGCTCTTTCTGAGTAAAGTAGAGGCTAGATTTCAGCTCTCAAATGGCAACAGTCTTATCATCCCAGAGAAGAAAGACAGAACCCATCAAAGAGTCACAGATGGAGCTGGGAAGATGGCTCAGCCAGTAAAGCTCCTGTTGTGTAACTGTTGAGGACCAGAGTTAGGATCCTCGGAATGCATGTTGAAAGCTATATGGGTATGGCATCGTGCATCTGTAACCGAGGCACTCCAGAGGCGGGAGCAGAGGCTTCCTACCACCACTCTGCCCCCACCCCAGAAAGCTAGCTACCCAGACTAGTCAAAAAGTCAAGTCTGAGCAAAGTGAGACACCCTGCCTCAATCTATAAGACAGAGAGCTACAGAAAGATATTCATCCATATGCACTCCACACACACATGAACATGTATAAAAACACAAACATCACCACACACACACACACACACACACACACACACAAACACATGCAAAAAAATTTAGATTAAAAAGTAGCAGATGGAGCCATAACCCAGGAGTAAAAATTCAAACTAGGGGGAAAAATAGCTTCTGTTTTTTCCTATGCTGTGTCTCTTGCTGAACGTATTAATACTAATTGTCAAGAAAATGCTCATAGGGAGAGCATCACAACATTATAGACTATTGAAAACTCACAGTAGGCCGGGCGGTGGTGGCGCACGCCTTTAATCCCAGCATTGGGAGGCAGAGGCAGGAGGATTTCTGAGTTTGAAGCCAGCCTGATCTACAGAGTGAGTTCCAGGACAGCCAGGGCTACACAGAGAAACCCTGTTTCGAAGAAAAAAAAAAAGAAAGAAAGAAAGAAACTCACAGTAACAGCTTTCTGGTCAACCTATGTTATAGACAAGGAAAGGGAATGTCATAGAAATGCCAGAGCTCCTGAGATCACATGAGAATTATAGGCAGAAAATTAGAAAGAACAAAAGACAGTTTCCCCTAGATGTAAGCCCAATGCCTTTCGATTCCCTGTCCATTTTCACTCTGGAATTCTTTGGCTCTAGCTGAAATGCTTCATTTCTGTTAGTAGGCTGAATCTGGGACAGTCAACTGTAAAACTGGTTGTAGAAAATATAAATTGCATCAGTAAACCTCTGAAGATCATTTTAGTTTTGCACGTGATATAGTCACACCCCTTTGGGATGTGAGAGATCCTTCTCTAGCTGTGTCTCTTACTTGATTAAGTGTTATTGCAGGCACAAATGGACGTTTACCTGGTACATTTCAACAGTAAGAGTGAGGGCTCCAAAGGGTCTGAATGTCTTGTCGACAGCACCATTGCCCTGTCTTCCCTCATCTGCGTGATTAATACAATCATGACTGTATAAATGAGGAACCGGGAGAGTGGTTTGCCTGAAGTAAAGTTGGTACTGAAGATCTGCTCTATTCTTAGATGAAATCGTCCCATATTTTCATATTAAAAAGAAGCAGACCATGTAGAGGCAGTTACCTCTTGTTTCAAACACATGTGAAAAATATGACTTCATTAGCTAGCTAATGAAAGAACTATCATGAGGTTACAAAACAGCTGAAGGTGGCATCATATTAGACAAGTCACACAAAGGATGCTCAAATGAACTTTAAGATCAGTACAAAAACATGGTGCTATTCAGAAGCAAATAAGCAATTGCATTCCAACAGACCTAATTTGGATTTTTATTGTCAAGACCTGCATTATGAGCTGGATACAGGGCTCTGTGGTAGAGTACTTTCCTAGCACTCTTGAGGCCTTGGGTTCAAAGAGAGCTAGCTTGGTGATGTCACATATGTTTATAACATCAACACTCAGTAGGCTGATGCAGGGGAATCTTAAATTAAAGGTCAGCCTTGTATAGGGAAACACTGTCTGTAAATGAGAAAGCAGAAGGAAGACTTATGCTATTATCAGGTTTCTATAGGTTACATAGAATTATAAAGACCTTAAAGACAGCAAAAATGAACTTTATCCAAGCAAATGACTTAGAAAGACATGCTAGGTGACTGACCCACCTTTGCTTGCCTATATCCCAGATGGGACAAGCTGCCTTGCCTCAAGTTGTTAGACCCTGTGGGACAGAGAATCAAAAAGAAGTTATAATGACTCTTGTATTTTTCTTAAAGGTGACCAGTAATTTGGACTCAATCTTGTACTGGTCTAGAAATCAATCCAATATTGGAAATAACAGTCTTCATTTGGAAGGATGGATCTGGACATTTTCAGAGACATATTTGAAAGTTAGCTGCAGTTCTCTATGATGTTATGATAACAAGAGATAAAGTTGGGATAGGATCTGGATTTCAAACAAGTGTTAGTGCATGTGTTAAGGCTTTTTTAATTGTCAAGTTAAAATTAATTTTGTCTCTTTTACAGTATTTATTGTAAGTTGCTTTAACTGTATGCTTTCTAATTGTGTTAGTGTGTTGAAACCTGGCATGTCTGTTATGGGGTCTATCAACCAGCTTTTGTCTCACTGCCTTGAGCATTAGAAAACCTTGATTTTCTGAAGAAAGCTTGCAAGCGCTAGAAGAAGTGAGTTAGGCTTTAAGCAGAAGAAGAGGGTAGTGGGCTTGGTTATTGCTGGTATAACAGTTTTAATTACATTTATTGCTAGTACCACTGCTTCTGCAATTGCTTTGACACAAGAAGTTAAGACAGCTACTTTTGTTAATCATTTAGCAAAAAATGTTACTAACGTGTTGAGTATACAAGAGGATTTATATAGGTTTTTGGAATAACAGATTGATGCTCTACATCCTATTCAAATTATCGAAGGGAGGTTCAGGGTTTAAGAGTTAGGAGCCATCTTGAGTGTCATGCCAAATACCATTACAGTTGTGCTACTTCTAAAATTTACAATGATAGTTATTATGATTAGAAAAAAGTTTAAAGACACTTGCAGAGTGTTTGGCATACTTCTAACACCTCTCTGGATGTTTTAACTTTGCATAGTGAGATTATAAATTTAAAGAATGCTGCTCTGCTGAGCTTTGATACTGCAGATAATGCTGATAAAATTATCCATGGCTTGAGGTCAGTATTTCCATTTTGGTCAAACCTCAAGAATGGTATATATAGCTTGATCATGCTAGCCCTTTTTGTCCTGGGAATACTTTTATTCCTGCCCATCATGTTAAAGCTTGTCTTTAACAGCATCAACATGTTGGCAGCCAAAGTACATGACTTGAAACTGAAAATGGACCCCCAGACAGAGGTATTAATTTAACAAGCTGGCAAGCCAAGGATTGGTAAGATTCTGCACAGAGCCTTACCAACCTAAGACAGAAGTGCATTGCTTTTGATAATGCATTTTCCATGATGGGTAAGAAAGGCATTCTTGTCAGAACCACATAAGACAGGCTTAGTCTTGTTTATGCAATGGAAAAGGGGGAGATATGGAGAGCTTTTGGGGATGCCTGGCAGGAATTTGACATTGGCCAAGGACAAGGAAATGAGCTGCTTGGAAGAAATCTGACATTGGACAAGGACAAGAAAATGAACTGCAAGCAGGAATCTGACATTAGGCTAGAACAAAGAACTAATTACAAGCAGAAATCTAAATCTTAAGCTAGAACAAAGAAGTAGACTTCAGGCACAAAAATGACTTTGGGCTAGGACAAGAAAGTAGGTTCAGATATTTTGGTCATCCTGATAAGCACTTAGAAACAGTGATCATGGGACTCTGTTTATTGTCCTGCTTGTTCTTTGACTATCTGGATTTATTGGTTTGCTTGTTCCTTGACTATTTGCATATATTATATTGCTAGTTCCTCAACCTAGAACTGACCTTAATACTTGCATGTAATTTAAATGGCATAAAAGCAAAAAAGGAGGAGGAGGGATGGGATTGGGTGTTAATGGTGGTGGTGGTGGGGGGTGGAATTGGGCAAGGGGATAACATCTGAAATATAAATAAATAAAATATCAAATAAAAAATATTAAAAAATAAAATACTCTGAATAGTATTTGAAAAAAACAACAACGAAGGACATGTTAGATATCTACTTTTTTTTTTTTTCCTGAAGATCCTTTAATCTTTCAGTCTGTTAAACTTCTTTCACAGTTTCTCCTATTATTCATTTTTACACACTAAGAACAGGACAGAGAGAAATGTTAACCTATCCTGGACTCCACGAGGTACAAATCGAACAGAAATCAAGGTTTGTCAAGTTGCAGGGACACTCTTAGCGTGCCGAGGGGCATTTCTCACAAAGGGTAGTCTGAGCCTTAGTCACAATATCTTCTCTTCTTTCTAAAAAATTTTTATTGGTTCTTTGTGAATTCCACATCACGTTCCCCATCCCTACTCACCTTCATATCCACCCTCTGCCCTTGCAACCTCTCCCACAAAAGAAAAGAAAACAAAACCAAGCAAAAACAGACAGACAGACAGACAGACAGACAGACAGACCATCTCACAGTGGAGGCTGTGTGGTGCGTCACGGGGTACCACATAGTCCTTTTGTCCAAATAACTTGATTTGCATATGTTCAGTACAATGAGTCATTGGTCTGGTTCAAGGCCTCTGGCTCCTGCTACTCTACCAAGACTAGATCCTCATTGAGACTCCTAGGATATCCTAGTGTTGCTCTGTATCATGGAGACCCTGCAGCTTTGGTTCTTCAGGACTGGCCCTCACACAATGCTTCCGAAGCTCATAGATGGGGTAGATATTGGGGTGGGCCAACTCAAAGCCCTGGATCTGGTTCTGGGTAGTAGCTGAGTTGATCAGCCCGCCAGCTCTCTCACACTCTAGACACCAGGGTCAGCTCTCTGGCTTTGCCTACTTGAGGAGCAGGGCCAGCTCTCCCTCACCTTAGAAGATACATGACAAATAAAAAATTTTGAATGGCCACTGCACGGGGTTGCTTCTGACTTTTAATAGGCTGAAGCTCCACTGGGTACTAAGCAGAAGGATACACACAACGCACACTGTGTCTACAACAGCAGCAGCAACAACAACAACCCCACTTCTTCTTTAAACTATATCTGCTGTTGAAAGATACTTTCTTCAGACATACTCAGGTTAGAAACAACTAAACATATTTGTCCAGACCATTATGAAAGGCAGAATCTCCTCTTCAGAGGCCCATCTTTGAAAAAAAAAATATTTCGCTGCTGTGTAAATCATCCAAACATTGGCAGGGCCAAGAAGTGTAGCAACTGGTAGGAGGTGACTAGACCTTGTGGTCATCATCAAAGCAAAAGCACTGTCAGTACGTAATTACATTTCTGTTTTCCTTGCCTCTCCCTTTGCACTCCTGGCTTCTAGACTCATCTTTTCAAAATCCTGTTTAAAAACATATTTCTCCCTCTAGTCACATCCCAAACAGGTGGATTTTTTTCCCACCCTTTGCTCTCTCCTCTTGTTCTGGCCTCCTTAAGCCTGAAGCATGTTAACAATGACAGAATCCTTTCTGAGCACACAGCAAGAATACTGGGAGAGCCTGCACATAACAACTTGCACCCAACCTCCCTGAATGGAAGGTCCCTATCAAAAATCCTGTATGACTCGGAAGACTTTTCAGTGAGCCAGATTCTAGGAAGAGAGAGAAGTCATTCCTGAGAACATCTGATTTACAAAGAGCATACACTGGCTGGGCCACTGCCACACGTATGTAGCGGATGTGCAGCTCAGACTCTCGGTGGGTCCCCCAACAACTGCATCAGGGGCTGTCCCTAAATCTGTTGCCTATCTGTGGATTCTGTTCCCCTAACTGGGCTGCCTCGTCTGGCCTCAGTGGGAAAGGATGCACCTAGCCCTGCAGAGACTTGATGTGTGTGGGGGGAGGGGGGCAAGGGGAACAGGGGGCCTCCACCTGCTCAGAGAAGAAGGGGAGGGAGAAGGGAGAGAGACTGGGGGAGGGGGGCCAGGAAGTAGGGGGAGAGGGAGGAGGATCCAGATGTAAAGTGAATAAATAAAAAAGAAAGAAAAAGAAAAAAAGAAATAAAAAGAATGTCTGGTTTATAGTTGGGAAAATATAGACATAGTTTTTATCTCTCATTGTTTTGAGTCTCCATTTTTAAGCCCCTAGGATGGCTCCTCAGTCCTGTGCTCCATGGTTTGAGACCAGAATTCTGGGGGAGCTGAGGACCAGTGGGGAATTGTTTTTGTAGTCCAAAACAGGGGAGCTGGCAGGGTGACCTTCTGGGCTGTGTTGATCCTTTGGTTGGTTACTTGTTTTTAGTTTCACTTTCTTGTAATTATGTTCATTCCATATCTGACCCGAATAACACCACTTTTCTTTCTTTCTTTTTTTTTCTTTTTGGTTTGTTAGCTAATTTTAATGATAACAGCACGTTGTCATTAGAGTGGTTTCTCAGGTCACAGTGCATTACAGAGAACAGTTTGTTAATTAAATGGTAACGTTTTCTGAATTTGGTTGGGATTCCTAAAGTTAATAGCTATAAGTTACCTTGATTTAGTAAAAAGAAAAAAAAAAGATAGAAAAATCAGTATTGTAAGAAGCACTACGTATTTTGCAAGCTGCCCTGCAAGAAACAGATCACACCCTACTGCTGAAAAGCAGCAGCTTTGCTGACAAGGCACCGACATAGTTAAGAAAAACCATGAATCACGAGGGGCCAGGAAAATGGTCCTGCCCGGCTCACATTCAGAGGCAGCATAATTTATAAAGCGATAGGACAGTGGGAGGTAGGCTGTCAGAAATGCTAAGTTCTCTGTGGAATTATTACATTCTCTTTGAAAGATTCGATGCCATTGAGACGAGCTAATCTGGGGGAGCTTGGAGGTTCTGTGCAATTGGGAAAAGTGCGGAGATACTTGGAAATGAAGCCAAATTCCTTAGCACTTTTCCCACTGGAAATCAGGCCCAAGGTCTTATGAAAACAGGCTTTCTTTTCAAGTGTCAAGAGGAAATACTGCATGGATGCCTATGGCACTCTGAAACTTCCAGATTCACCAATACCAGAAAGGTCAGCACTATGCAGAAACAGCATCGACTCTACCTCTCAGATCTATGTTTGCTCCCATACTCTTTTCAATTATTTAAGATCAGATATTGTCTACAGGTTCAGGGAAATGAGACAACAGAAAAATTAGCGATATGTGTGGGTGACTTCAGCAAATGTATTGTCAGTTGTTGTGCTTGCCATTGCTTTTGATGCCTATTAAATTTTCATCCTTTAGTCCTTAGTGCTAAGACTGTGTTAAGTACTTAGTGCTTAGACTGTGTTAAGTACTTAGCGCTAAGACTGTGTTAAGTACTTAGTGCTAAGGCTGTGTTAAGTACTTAGTGCTAAGACTGTGTTAGTACTTAGTGCTAAGGCTGTGTTAAGTACTTAGTGCTAAGACTGTGTTAGTACTTAGTGCTAAGGCTGTGTTAAGTACTTAGTGCTAAGACTGTGTTAGTACTTAGTGCTAAGACTGTGTTAAGTACTTAGTGCTAAGACTGTGTTAGTACTTAGTGCTAAGACTGTGTTAGTACTTAGTGCTAAGGACTGTGTTAAGTACTTAATGCTAAGGACTGTGTTAAGTACTTAATGCTAAGGACTGTGTTAAGTACTTAGTGCTAAGACTGTGTTAGTACTTAGTGCTAAGGCTGTGTTAGTACTTAGTGCTAAGACTGTGTTAGTACTTAGTGCTAAGGCTGTGTTAAGTACTTAATGCTAAGGACTGTGTTAAGTACTTAGTGCTAAGACTGTGTTAGTACTTAGTGCTAAGACTGTGTTAGTACTTAGTGCTAAGACTGTGTTAGTACTTAGTGCTAAGGCTGTGTTAAGTACTTAATGCTAAGGACTGTGTTAAGTACTTAGTGCTAAGGCTGTGTTAAGTACTTAATGCTAAGGACTGTGTTAAGTACTTAGTGCTAAGACTGTGTTAGTACTTAGCGCTAAGACTGTGTTAAGTACTTAATGCTAAGGACTGTGTTAAGTACTTAGTGCTAAGACTGTGTTAGTACTTAGTGCTAAGACTGTGTTAAGTACTTAGTGCTAAGACTGTGTTAGTACTTAGTGCTAAGACTGTGTTAGTACTTAGTGCTAAGACTGTGTTAAGTACTTAGTGCTAAGACTGTGTTAGTACTTAGTGCTAAGGCTGTGTTAAGTACTTAATGCTAAGGACTGTGTTAAGTACTTAGTGCTTAGACTGTGTTAAGTACTTAGTGCTAAGACTGTGTTAGTACTTAGTGCTAAGACTGTGTTAATACTTAGTGCTAAGGCTGTGTTAAGTACTTAATGCTAAGGACTGTGTTAAGTACTAACTGCTAGGACTGTGATAAGTGCTTTGCATGTGTTATTTTATTTAGTCCTCTCATACATGGAAATACCACCCTCAGCTTGGAGACTATGAGAGACCTAGCAGTGTGCCCAATGTCACAGGATTTGTGAGTGGTGAAGCCTGTGTTCCACTTCCCGTAGCTTTTTATAAATGTATCAGGTTTTAATCTAATAAAAAAGATTAAAATGACTAAATCTACTTGACATTTTGGAATGGAATATGATTCACCTTGAAGAAGAACATTCTGGATTTTGGCATAGCAAACTGGCTATTTTTTTTTCAAGTTCTTTTTATATGATTCCTGTCTGGTCTGTCACGGTACTGGTCAGGCACTCGCTAAATACAGATGACATCACTCTGCAGCTAACACCCCATGGAGTGTTCCCTCAAATAAAAAGTTTCTCTGGCTTTCAGAAGAGAAATCTGTAGCGGGTAGCCTTGGTCTTGTATTTTGATGCTAATTCTGCTTTCCTGGGAGGGGCTGCAGACAAGTGAATCAGTACACAGGTGACTTGTGAACCATCTGCCCACCTTAATTTGTAAAATAAAGGCTAGAGTCGGTGATTGGGCAGTAGAAGGGGAGGTGGAGTGAAAAAGTTTGGGGGGGGGGGAGAGGAGGAAAGAGGAGAAGAGAGGAGGAGAGGAGAGATGGCAGCCGACTTACATGTCTCTAGCAGTCTCCTGGTATTTATTCATATTAAGGTTAGATAATTTGGGTTAACGATTCTAATTGTGTGGGCATCTTGTGTATTGAGTATTTGCAGATATATAAATCCGTTAGATACTCTTTAAGCATTAAGGGTCTTATTTCTACCGGGTACTGGAATTGTTTTATCTCCCACATGAGGGTGGCAGATATTCTCTGGTTTTGGGGGAGGGGGGGCTAGAGGCCACGGAGCTGACTGTCAGAGGCAACAGCCATGCCAACATCTCCTGGGTCCCAAGCCGGCGCTCCTGGCCAGCCTGTGCCATCCTTAGTGTGGGAACTTAGAGCGGGAACATGGCGGCCAAGTTGGGAGCTACCAGGACTGCACCTTCCATTTGTCAAATATCTCCGGCAACAGATATCTGCACACACTATTCCCAAACCACTGCCAGCTCACGGTCTCTTTACGAGTTCACATCCTCAGCTCATCCACAGCAGCTGGAATCAGAGATGCTTCTTCTAATGGATCATATTTTGTCAGTCCAGTGCCATCTATTTCCTTGAAAGTCCATTGTGGCCACTGAACAGGTGGTCCTGTTCTGAAGCCTTTGTAAGAAGCTTTATAATGGTTTCTATGGCGACCAAGGATGAAAACATTACTCCAAGCCATTTAAAATGATAATTGACCAAAACAAGTATATGTATTTGTTTGTCCGTTTGTTTGTTGCCTGACTATTGAAAAGGCCTATGGTAACTTGGTTAGCGGTTTGCAGAAGCGTTTTCCCTCCTCACATCTGGGTATCAGGCAGCAACCTGGTAGCAAACACTGATTTCATGATGAATGGCCTTAGAGCAATTTCAGCAAAGGTTCTAGCGGAACCTTTTGTGGCAAGCATTACCATTTCGCGGGTGCAGAGTGATAGGACTTCCGAATGAAGCATCAAGCCGGTGGGCAGGCTTAGTTCAGCAGGCAGGCCTGTTTTCCAGGCTAGTAGTTAAGCCCTTTCTCTTCTGAAATATCAGAATATCAAATATCAGAAGTAAGCCTTCCCCATTTGTGTATGATACCAGAATAAACAGAGGTTCCTCACAAGGGAAGCACTTTGGTTTAGCCCTGTTTAACAGATGGTTGTGGAGACGCAGTATGGCGCTGTAGAGAGGGAGCAGGCTTCAGGCTCGCTAGAGCTGGATTTGGGGCTGGAAAACCCTGAAAACACTACGAACATTGAATCAGTTAAGCTTTAATTCTCTCTCTTGACCTGGAAATTTAAAACAACAATGCTTATGCAGTCAGAGTGTTTTAATCTAATACCTCCATGGCCCTGTGAGAAGATACCTGATTAAAAAAAATAAAATAACGAGAGAAGGAAAAGGATTAGCTCAGGGCTTGAGGTGAAGGACAGTCACCCTGTTGGGAAAGGAATGCTTGCAGGGTGGCTCACATGTGCCTTAGCTGGCCAAGAAGCCGAGAGAAACCAGGATGCAAGAAGCTCTGGGCTATAACCTCTAAGGCTATGCCACAGGGACCCTCCTCCTCCTCCTCCATTGAGGCCACAGTCCAAAGGGTTCACACTCTCCCAAAACGATGCCACTGGTGTGAGCGACCAAGTATTCAAACATACAAGCCTTTGGGGACATTTCTCACTCACATTGTGACAGAGCTTTTCTTGCAGAAATCTCAGAAGCCAGTTTGAAGTGAATCATCCTCCTCCCCTGGGTTTGGGAGGACACAATAAAGGAGTCCGATCTGACAAGTGATTTCCAGAAGCCGGACTGGCCGCAAGTCTGCCTACTCTTCTTTCCCCATGTCTGCCCTCATCGGTTTTCCCTTCGTTAGCCAGAACTATTGGCGCTTGTCCCACTCTGTGCCACAGATGTCTAGGAATCTGGAGAGGTCTCAGTCTTCTCAGAGAGCAGCGAAGCAAAGCCATAGAACAATTGTCAGAATTCTGTTTGGACGGAAGGAAGGGAATGCTGACTGTGAACACGCACAGTAAGTAGTTTGCTTGGTCACAAATATACCACTGAACCTAGCCCGGAACCTAGCAGACGCTCAGTACAGAGATAGTAATCTCACCAGATTCCCATCTGGTGAGCACGTATGTCAGAACAGTGATAAAGAGGATAAGACCCCTTCTCTCAGGAGCCCTCCAGGTTAAGTTATGACAAATTTTGCATAAAAGTCAGTCTATGTTAATTACCTACATCATCATTAAAATAATAAACACAAACTGTTATTTTGCTCAATTATCTTATAGTAGAATATTCAGATTATGTGAATGGTAAATAATATTTTATTATATGCTATATATAATTATATATAATGTAATATATATGTGTGTGTATATATATATATTACATAGGATTAAGTTCAAAACAAGCGGGGAACATCTCATTACTGGGAAGGGACAATTTTTGTAATGTAAATAAATAAAATAATTTAATAAAAAAGGCAACAAAACAAAATTACCAAAATTCAATTATTCAAGATACATATCGATTAGTATGATATATATCAACAAATGCTATTTGTGGATTCTATAATGGAGGTGCAGTCAACGTCCACGCATTTTGTCGCCTGTCATTTCACATGCTTGGGTCACTATAGTACAGAAATTCATTTGCTTCCTTCTCGCTCCTTCCCCTGTTGTAACTCCCTTCTATTTCAGCCTCAAATAGGTTATACTGGGTCTGAAATTAGCTACTTATTAAGTGTAGGGTGTAACAAGTTACTTAACCTCTTTGAGTTTCAGTTTCAAATCTATTAAATGAGATTACATTGAATCCCCTCTACCTTTGGTCTACAGCCTTGCTCCTCTGAGTGTGCAAGGGCTTGTCTAATAGTGTCCTCCTTACCAAGTTCTTGTAGGGATTAAATAAAACAATGTACCTTCAACACCTGGCAGAACCCAGCATAAGCACTTAACAAATTATTATTATTATTATTATTATTATTATTATTATTATTGCTGTTATTATAGTTGTTTATTATTGCCCCCATATCAATTCATTATCAAAGCTGGATTTTATGAGCTACAGACAGGAAACAGTTTCATTCATTTTGAAATTCCACTGCCCTCAAGAATATTTTTTTTTCTGATTTTGCTTTGTTCCTGTGTGTATCTTCTTGCTGTGTTTGAATATTAAACAAGAGCCCTATTTTCAGAATTTTCAAAGTCTAGATTAATTTAAATGAAGACTTCCATTATCCTAGGGCAATGCTTGTCCCTTGTCCCTTGGTGGGCATGGCCAGAGAGTCTACAGGATTGAGAAAGGAGCCTCACAGACCTTGCTCCTTGACCCACTTTCTCCTACCTTATTAGTCAGCTGCTTCTGGCTTTTTTTGAGGCTGCCGGTCCAGAGGAGACAAGGGACATGGCTAGCCAGGAAGTAGATTCAGCTAGAGAAGAATCCAGCTGCTGTTTCCTGGGCTTCTCTCATGGTAGTTTCTCTGTCTCTCTAATGAGCTCCATCCTGACGACTCTCCAGCTGCCAGCCTCTCTTTCACAGAGCAGAGCTGTGGGTTCGAAGACCTTCGCACATCCTTGGGCAGGATATCAGACATATCAGACAGGATGCAGTGGCTCTCTGCCTGTAATTCTAGCACCAAAGAAGGCAGAAGCAACAGATTATGAGTTCAAGATCAGTCTGGCTGCATAGTGAGGTCTAGACCAGCCCTAACTATTAAACAAAGTGAAGTCATATCTTTAAATATCAAACAACATAATCTTCCAAGAAAGCATGTTTTCTGATTCAAGTTTGACCATGGAGCCCAAATACATTCTATGTGGTTTAGCTTTTGAGAGGGAAAGTATCTGCTTTCCCTTTTCATACTCTGAAGGCATCATTGATGTTCTTTCTGTCCTTGCCAATGCCAGAGCTGGCTTCTTGTCCCCAGAGTTCAGGAGCATCCCCAGAGAGGGGATGGACCACTGATACCTTCTCTCTTCACATCTTCCCTTTAGTGATGCTCTAACTTTTTTTCCTGGAAAATGGGGGAAGAAAAAGAAGACAAGACAAACAAACAAACAAACAAACCCGAAAAAGCAAGAACCAAAAACCCTAGCTAGCAGGTAATGCATGAATGTATTTAGCAAGGAACTTTAGAATGTGTAGTTGTTATTGCCCATTGTCCTCAACCCTGGCGCTGCAGAGGAAACCTGCAGACAGCAGGAAAAGTCCTATCCAGCATCCTGTTACATTTTTATTATGCCTGAATTTTTACAAGTGTTTTAATTGGGTTTCCTGCCTCTTTCCCCACTGTTTCAGTCCTTCTTGTACATACTGTTAGATTAATTTTTCTTCAAACATCAATTCTTGTCATTTTTTTTTTCATTCAAAATTTCACAGCTTGGCTTCCATCCCACCAACCTCTTTAAACAATAAAGGAGCTTGGGCTTCAAAGAGAAACCCTATTTTAAAGGCAGAAGGAGAGGAGAAAGAGGAGGGAGGGGGGAGGAGATAGGAAGAGTGGGGAGGGTGGAAGGGGACACAGGGAGGGGAGGGGGAGGGGAGGGGAGGGAGAGGGGGAGGGGAGGAAGGGGGGAGGGAGAGGGAGAGGGAGAAGGAGACCTTCAGACTTCACAATTGTAGTTTCTGTAGCCCTAAAGTTTCTTGTAGTGTTGGATATTTGCAACTACGTTTGTCTAGTAGAGTCTCTCAGCTACACATAGCAACTCGATCATAGTATAATCAGAGATCCCAAGGCACAGTGTGTCTTTAATTCCATGCTTTCTTCAGGAGTGGTCCTTGCTGGACACTCTCACATCCCTCAGAGCTGGCTTATCCAAAAGCCACATTGTGTATCAAGAAATGATAAACTCTAAGATCTAGAAACCTAGAATTTTAGAACTCAGAAGACATTTAATTTGCATTTTCTATTTTATGCATAAAAAACTCAAAAAGGAGGTGACTGGTCCAAATACACTAGGTTATTTGAGACCCAACTGGAGTTGTAGATTTCTCTGGACTCCAACCTTCAGGCAGGTTGCTGTCTCAGACGTAAACCACTTTCTAGTTAGGCCTGTACTAGGGAAAGTTATCTATCCCTGCCGTGGAAAGGGAACACATGGTCTAAATCTGGGATTGAAGCCAGGTGTGGTAACACATGCCTATAATTCTAATTCTTAACGCTGAAACAGGAGGATGCCCTATTTGAGGCCAGCCTGGGCTACATAATCACTATCTCAAAAGTACAAAGAAAATTCATATCAAAGCCTTCCCCAGCAGCATGGAGGGAGAAGATTAACTATTAAAAAGAATTCAAGTGGATTCGGAATTTGTCTCAAGATGTTAATGGACCTTTTGAGGCACAGGATATTTCCTAGAGAGAAAAGGTTAAAGACAAAACAAACCAAATTACATTAAATAATAATGTATCAGGAAATTTCCATTTCAAGTAAGCACCAAGAAAGGAAGGATGTTGACTAGCCTGGGGCTCAGGGAATAAAAATGGAAAAAAAAGATTCCAGGAAATGGGGCAAGCAGGGAGACTGAAGGAGAATGAGGGTGAGAGCCAAACTCCCCTAGACTAACAACTTTAGAATCAAAGATGTTTGTAGCATTTGAGTTTAAGCACTTTCTTAGGCTATACAGTGATCATCAACTTTCACTTGAAGTTCCTTATATACACAACACTGGGTACTAAGGGCACTTAAAGATTAGCAGACAAAGCAATTGCCCATGCTAGGAGATACTGATACTAGATAGCCAAGGAAGATACTGACTGGTAAGTTGAACTGGTAAGTATCACAGGTAGAACAACAATCCCCCCAAGTCACCATGTTCTAATCGCAGGAACCTGTGAATATGTGACTTACAAAGGAGAATTAAGATAACTAATCAACAATAGGGAGAGTTTCCTTGGTTATCCCTGTGAATGTTCTTACATGGGTACTTAAACGTGAAGAGGGAGCCAAAAAGAGAGACCAGGAAGACTGGGGTGTGAAAATGACACCCCCTCCCCCACTTACCATTGCTGCTTTGAAGCTGGACCATGAAGACCATGAGCTCAGGAATGTAGGAGGCCTCTAGAAGCAGCTGGAGAAGATAAAGGACATTCTCCCTTGATGTCCTCTGATGAAGGCAGTCAGCCCTGTCGCCCTGACATTAACCACTGCTGTCAATGCTGGGCTTGCAACTCCAGAACTGCAGGATGACATATTTGCGTTATTTCAGACACTAAATCTGCGGATAAAAAGACCAATAGAAAGCTAATAGGTTTAATTTAGACCTGATAAGAATCTTAATGCTAATACTTAGCCCCAAAGTATTTAAGTCCCCTGGTTTTCTGGATTCAGTCATGTGACAAGTTAGGCATAGCTGCTATTCCTGCCTCTACAAGTTTTACCTGAGCTTACTTCTCCAATATTATCTTCCATTCTTTAACATCATCTCCCACGTAACTCTTCATGCATGCTCTCTCTTGCCCAGCAGGAGTGTTGGTGTCCCAAGGCTACTTCCTGTACCTTTCCCTTGTCACTTGGAAAGCTGTATATCTCCTTTGACTTGTGTGCCTTGTGACAACCAGCTTGCCAATAATTAGTTTGGTCCTCAAGGTCTACCTCCAGCCTTATCATTGAAATCTGAGGCCCTCCCAAGCATTCCCTCAGAGTCGTTCTTAGCTCTCTTACAACCACTTGTGATAACTTGCTTACAGCTTGGTCATTTGAATGTATTTCTTAATCCATTGTATTGACTAGAAGCTCATTTGGGACATAATGTATATTGCTTGTCTTTATATCCATACAGAACCAAATAATACTATTTATATCACAGATGCCTACTATCTTATTATCGAATAAGGTCATAAAGTATTTGTCTATACAACTTACTTAAAGTGGAATAAATTATAGTATATACCATCAGTACTTACCTATCTATCTTGTACATTTTCTGCGTGCCAAGATTCATAGTTCACAAAGATTAGGCACCATCCGCAAATAACACTCATATTTTAGGGTTTCATTCAATCTTCAAATGAAGTGAACACAAATTTTGACGTACCCTTGACCGTTCCCTGTCTACATCTGCGGCTGTCCCATAGTTATCATTGGCACCTCTTTCATTTCTTGAGTGTCATCACGTGGGTGTCAGATTAGGAGATTGTCAGTCAAACTGTCTGAGGTCACAGTTTATGAAGGCAGCCACTGACTTCTGTTTTTCCCTGAGAACAACTAGAATGTCCTCTTAGCTCCAAGTGCTTGGCGTACCTCTATATTCTGTCCTTCAGGCAGCAGTCACTGGAATTTAGATCCACCCCTCCTTGTCTCTGTCTCCTTACATCTCTGCTTCATATCCTTGTCTAGGTGAGAGCATGCAGCATGAGGTCTAAGGAGGAAGGAACATGAGGCAGGCAGGGTAGACCTCAGGTTGCTTCCCTTTGACCGCTCTTGTCATCTATGTGCCCTAACTCCATCAGCCTGCCCTTGTGTCTCTTAGCAGACACCTCACTGTCCATTGTTCTGTTCCTTTTAGCTCCTGATTCCATAGGTATGACCCCTAGCACACTCACTTCCAGGCTAACTCCTAGCTTCACAGGAGAGAGTCTCCCAACCTCTCACATCATGAGTCAATCTATTTTTCCTACTGCAGGTCTGGAAAAATGTGTTCTGGGGAGCTGTAGTTGGGGATGTTCAGATCTTTTACGCAATGAAAGATTGTAAAAGTCAAAGAAGAGTCGCAGATTCTTAATGGAACAATTTCAAGCGCTTTCCTTTCCTTTGGAATTTCTTAAAGGCTTTAATATGCAAATATTCATCAGGAATCTCCAAGAGGCTTATATGCTGTATTTCATGCATGTATTTGACCTTGGAACTTTTTTCGTTGAAAGTTTCTTGAGGGTATATTTGTCCCATGCACATATTTACAAGTGGCAGGTTAGGTGTCAGTTCTTATGAATTGACACAGGGATTCGCATAGGTCCAACTACGGGGGAAGTGGGCAGTAGTGCTGAGGGCGACCGTTCTGCACAGCAGACTGAAATGGAGAACTATGTAGAGGACCAATCCAACTACGGACTGTAAGCATGTAAAAACGGAGAAGTGCATGACCAAGGGAAAGCCTTGTAAAAGCTGGTACTGATAAGTGTGTGCTGTTACAATTAGAGAGGAGAAAGCCCTACCATACTACTGTAGGTAGGGTGAGCCATCGTAACAGTGATACATTGTATATTTAAGTCAGGAGACAGATGTGGTGGCACACATCATATCCAGTACTCGGGAGGCTGAGGAAGGATTATAGTTGGAGACTGTTCTGGGCTATATAGCAGAAATCTTATTGTAAAAAAAAAATGCTAGAAGAAAAGATTTTAATATAAAACACAATGAATATTTGAGGACACACATGTTTAATGCGATTTATAAATTACACAATACATAAATCATATGCATTAGTCTCTTAATGTGTCAACTTTTGTGTTTATTTTGAGATAGGCCTTATTACATAGCCCAGGCTGGCCTTGAACTCAGAACCTTCCTGTCCCAACTCCTGAGTGCAGGGATTATAAGCATGTGCCACTGTAGCTCAGATACAATACATCATTCTTACATTTTATGTTTTTATGTTTAAATTAAAAATAAATTTGGCTTTTTAAGAGGAAAAAGGTCTAGTCTCTCTCTAATCTCAGCTTTGTGGCTATTAGCTAGAAATTCCTGTACAATGTTCAGTCATGTATGTCTTCTGTTTCTTCATGTATAGACACAGTATACTCAATGCTAGTGTTAAGTAAAAATAGATAATCCCTGCTCAAAATGCAGCCCAGGAATTCTAAGAGGATAAAATTAAACAATTAAAAGAGAGAACTTCAGGAACAGTTAAACTTTTTTGAGTTAAGTACATCCGAAAGTACCATGTTATTTCTTAATTAATTTCCATTTTTCAATTTTTATTACATTTTATTTCTTTTTTTTACTTTTCAAGTTATTTGTGTGTGTTCTAAGGTGTGTCTGTGTGTGTATGTGCACATGTATGTATGTGCACATATGTGTATGTGCGTGTGTGTGTGCGTGTATGTGTGAAAGTCAGAGGATAACTTGTGGGAGTGGGTTCTTTCTTTCACCATGTTGGGCCCAGGTATCAAACTCAAGTCTCACTGACCCATTTTGCGCCTCACAGGCTCATGTGTTTGAATACTGGGTCCCTGGTGGATGGAAGTGCTTTAGAAAGCATCAGGAGGATGCTTTGCAGGAAGAAGTGTACAAATGGGTCCAAGGTTTGATGTTTCAACAAGCTCATGCCATTTCCAGTTTGTTTTCTGTCTCTTGCTTAAGATGTTAGCTCTCAGCTGCTGCTGCTCCAGCACCTTGCCTGCCTACCTGCTGCCATGCTCCCCACCAGGATGGCAATGGACTCACCCTCTGAAACTGCAAGTCACCAAAAACTCTTACATAATTTGTTTTGGTCAAGGTATCTTATCATAGCAATAGAAAAGTAACTAAGACAAAGGACAAGAATGAAAATCCATAAAACTGCAAAATTTATTTTTTCAAAGCAATTTCATCTAAGTTATTTTCCCCAACATATATAATAATTTACACATTTCCATGGCAACTTTCTTTCTTTCTTTTTTTTTTTTTTTTAAAGACATGCCCAACCCTGTGTTCAGTTGGGGCCCAGGATAGTTACAATGCTTGCAGCCGAATATAAAATTGTAAACTTACCTAAAAACATTAAGTTTTTTTCAATTATATTTATTTGTGTGTGAGTGTGCACATGTGGTGTGTGTGTGTGTGTGTGTGTGTGTGTGTGTGTGTGTGTGTGTGTATGAGAGAGGGGGAAGAAAGAGAGAGGGAGAGAGAGGGTGAGAGAGAGAGAGGGAGAGAGACTTGAAGACATAGGTGATAGGAATTGACATTATAGATGCCAGTGTCAGGCTGCAATATCAGAAGGCTGGACAGCCACCTTGGTTAACAGAGAAGAGGTACATTGGCTAAGAGAAATCTAGAAGCTTACTATTTATTTACTGGATAATCAATGTATCATTGACACATCACATTGTTACCTGTTGTCTGAATATCTTTGAAACAATGCAGTTAGGGAGTGTCTCCATGGGTTTCTGAAAACTTTGGGTCCAAAGTTGTCAATGTCCAGTTTCCATCCCACTTGGGCAAAGTGGAGGGTATGCCTCCATTAACAAAAGCTAACATGCCTTCCATTGCCTCTGTGATACCACAGATGTTTCATGGGTGTCTTTGTCAGTGTTCTAGTGCTGTGAAGAGACACCATGACTGTGGCAACTCTTATCAAAGAAAGCATTTAATTGAGAACTTGCTTACAGTTTCACAAGTTTAGTTCATCAAGGTGGGAAGCATGGTGGCACACAGGCAGTAATGGTTCTGGAGAAGTAGCTAAGAACTTTATACTGATCCACTGGCTGAGAAAGAGACTCTGGACTTGACATGGGCTTTTGAAATCTCAAAGCTCACTGCTAGTGACACACTTCCTCCAAGAAGGCCACACCTCCTAATCCTTTCAAACAGAGCTGCTCCAAGTGACCAAGCATTCAACTCCAAGAGTCTATAGGGGCCATTCTTATTCAAGCCACCAAAGTGGAGACAGAACAAAGAAAAAAAGTGAGAACACAGAATTAGCACACTTCTTCATTCTCTATGTCACACGTGACTGGGTCGCTGGGCAACAGGAAGTAGGTCTCTTTCTTGGCCCTTGCAACTCCAGAATTAATCCATTAAACCATCTTTTGGGGGTATTTTTAAACTCTAGTCAATCTCTTTATTTGGGAACTAATTTAGAGAAGGGGGACTCTGGGTCATCAATTAGCATATCATTTATCCGGAAGACTCGGATATGTTAAACCTAGCAATTAAATTTAATTTCTCACTTTGTTTGGTTTAAAAATGGGACTTGTAACAAAGACGAGTGCCCCGCGTCTCTAGAGCATTAAAAAGGACCTCCACTGGTTATTTCATGGCTGGAGTTGTGGGCAGCGGTGAGCAGGGGACTCAGGCAGGCAGAATTGAGGAGGTGGGGACTGTCTCCCTGCAGGGGTGGCTTAGGGATGGGCCCCAGTTCTCCTCAATGACACAAATTGATAACTGACTTAGAGATGTTTTCTTTCTAATTGCTTTTTTGTTATGTAAATGTACTTTGGGTATCTTTTTCTACTTTTATTATTTGATATGAAGAGAGGAATAACCTTTCATGAATCAACCTGGCTTTACCCGAGATTTCCCAAACAGTGTTATTTATATATTGCTACTTTTCTTTGTTATTTTTACTTTTATACACAAAGGACCTCCGAGTATCTTTCAGGAGCAAATTCATGAACCTGAATATACGATGAAGTCTATTTGTCATTTCCCGTATGTCTATTCCTCGTGGTTTTTTCTTACCCGCCATGATTTTTAAAATGACACAGGGCCCGCTATGCTTTATTCATCTGCTTCAGGTTCCACCTACCAAGTCTAGACACTAGAATGAGTTTCTCAGCAGTGAATTAATTAGGCATCCTTTGCTGTACTTGAGGAGAGAGAGAGTCAACAACAGAGAAGGAAGATTGAGAAGTGTTGAGAGAAACAGGTCATTTTCATCTTCCAAAGATAAAATTCTGTGGAAGGAAGCTTCGTGGTACGCATTAGGAGCAGAAGCCTCCCCTCCATAGGCGCATGGAAGAATGGCAGCAAGAAGAATTCCAATTGCTTTTTCATGAAATCTGACCCAGAGTTAACAAAGAGAATTGTAAAGCTTTTGCATACGCCGTTTTAGAGGGGCATGTCAATCTTTTTTCTTTTTCTCAAGTGTTGCTTGAATAAAAAGAATTATTGAAACTGAACTAGTTTAGGGTTTTATAAATCAAGACGTCAACGAATACAAGCACTAGTCTAGTTACAACAAGTTACAAACTGAAGTTTCCAAACTAAAATTAGCAGCCCCCGCCCTCCTTTTTTTTTTTTTTTTTTTTAAAGCTCCACAAAGAACACATTGTTTATTCTTGAGTAAAAACGCCATGTAAAGAAGCTCTCTGGCAGGTATTCCATTTTTATTTAGCTGTTTCATAACCCAATTATAATGTTCCTTCCACCTAATAATTAGCATATACACAGTAATAAGGCCTGAAACCTTGGTCTTCCCCTATCTTGTCTTGGCTACACTTTTAGATTGCTCTGGAGAACTAAGAGGCTTGAGCCTGCATAGGTGAGCACGGCTCTTTGCTGAGCTGGCAGTTTACCTTTGCACAGGAGTTGAGGGTCAGCTTTTGGAGAACGGCCCAGCCAGAGGCCTGAGCAGTGACTTCCTGCCATCTGGAACAATCTGGACACAAGGAAAGATGTCAGCAAGAGGCACTCCAATGACTCCTCTCTACCTCCTCCACAGATACCAGAACGTTCCCTAATTCCCTGATTCAGGAAATATAATACCTATCACCAGTCAGTCACTTTGTGCGCAAGTCCGAGCAAAGCATCTATTTGTCTTTCGATTTTACTATTATAAGCCCCTGGGCTTTGTCTTTCCTTTCCTCTCCTCTCCTCTCCTCTCCTCTCCTCTCCTCTCCTCTCCTCTCCTCTCCTCTCCTCTCCTCTCCTCTCCTCTCCTCTCCTCTCCTCTCCCCTCCCCTCCCCTCCCCTCCCCTCCCCTCCCCTCCCTTCCCCTCCCCTCCCCTCCCCTTCTCTTTCCTTCCCTTCCTTCCCTTCCCTTCTCTTTCCTTCCCTTCCTTTCCCTTCCTTCCCTTCCCTTCCCTTTTTTTCTTTCTGCTTACCACCTTTTGAAAACTTTATGTGTGAGGACTTCCCCACAGGATGAATCAGGACTCTCCAAGCATAAACTCCACGTGTGTTCTCCTCCCACCATATCTTCCAGCAAGATCATCAGTGAGTGACCTACAGTCACCCACACTACCTTGCTTTCAGGACAAATTGTTTTGGTAGAAGACAATGAGAGGAAGTGGTGTCTCACTGGACCTATTTTCTGGCAAAGGTGGCACCTGAGGTTTCAGACTGTGAGGGACAATAGAGGTGAGGGTTCCAATGTCCAGCATGGGGTCCAGTATAAGCAGCAGTCTTGGTGTCGGAGGAAGAAGGCCAAGGCATCTGTCTTCCTCTTGCAACTGTGATATGTACAGTCCAACATTAAGACTTTCATTACAATTAAAAACATTATAGCCATTTAATGCAGTTGTTCCTTGAGCATTTGCACTCTGAAAATCATAGTTTTTAACTTGATTTGTTGGGAATTTTTTAACTTCTTGAGATGTGATTTTTTTAAAATACATTATTTTCCATAGACAAGTAATATAGCTTGTGATGGGTGAACTCAAAGACCAAAATGTCTGTGAGAAAATACCTAGCACAGATGCCCTCAAGATATTTGGAGACACATACAGATTTGTATTTAGTTTAGATATTAAAATAGGCCCTTTCCCCCTTCATTCTCTTTCTCCTTACTCTGGCTTCTCATATACCTATTGTTACACTACTCTGATTTTTTTTTCCAGACCTAGATGGACAACCTAGACAGAACAGTGTATGGTAGGGTCTGTAGGCACCAATGCAGATCTCTTAGTAGGCCTGGGAGGAGTCGCGATGAGATCAGGGATAAACCTTCCAGTGTGAAAAAGGAGGAGGGAGGGAGAGGAGGAGCAAAAGGAGAAGGAAGAAGAAGAGGAGGGGGAGGGGGAGGAAGAGGAGGAGATGAAGAAGATGACCACCCAGACTGGTAAGTAATGTGCCAGGGACATAGCTCAGTCCATAAAGTATGGACCACCCAAACTCAAGGACTTGAGTTTGAATCCCCAGCACTGAAAAAGAGGTTTTGCTGGTGCACTAGGGTTTGAATAGATCCCTAAGCTCCCTGGCCAACTACTCTACCTAAATTGGTAAATGAGGTCCAGATTTAGGTGTCTCTGAAAATAAATGGAAAACTGTAGATGAAGACATCCAATGTTAACCTCTGACCTGCACATACCAGATTGCACACAACACACACACACACACACACACACACACACACACACACACGCATACCAGTGACTAACAAGTTCTTAAATGTGAATCCTGTTTTATTATTTTCTGCCATAACTTAAACTATATCAATCAATTAAAAATATGTTAATGGAAAAACTACGTAAGTCATTCTTAACCTATGGTAATGAATTGTGTCCACCCTTGACACTGTTGAAATAACTTCTGGACCTGGAATTTGAAGGTATGGTTGTAGATTAGTACACTCTTTCTTCGTAGGACAGACTGTAGATGTAGACAGCCGTTTTCAAAGAGAAATCACTATCAAGTGTTTTCTCAGCTGAAGGGCACACTACAAGTCTATTATCATTGCATTACAAATTTATGGAGTCTGAATCAATGAGTTTGAACAATACAGATAGTTGGAGGGTTGAGGAATCCATGAGGTCAGTACATAGGACCAGTTACAGGAATCACATGTCAAGGTCGTCAGTGCCTCTGCTTAGCTCTGTTATGATGCGGCAGTAGACTGATTTCTAAACTGGAATGGGGCATTCTTTCTTTGTCCTAGTAGTTTCAAATGTTATTTCCAATTTTGTCGTGTTGTATAGTAATTTTGACAAGATAGCATGTTGTTATGAATATAGTTCAGTTATTAGTGATTGAAAAAATTAAAAGTTTTGGGAATGGTCTCTCAGTCGAGCCTATGACTGATGAAGAAGCCACTACTTTTTCCTATAATTTAGAAATTTTCTAAATCCCATTATAACATTCCTTCTAGCTGAAGGACTGCTTTGCATTTAGTGTTGATTCTGCCTTTTCTCTTACATAGAAATGTAAGAGAACAATATCCCCATATCAACTTAATTTCTTTGTTTTCCTCTTTTAATGTCCACTAGAATCTTATTAGTAGTAAATTATTCTAAACTTGATTTTGAATTCATTTCTCAACATGATTTTTATGTTTCTACAGTTTTAAAATAGCACTTCTAAGTATAGGAGATAAAGCCATCTGGCTAGAACAATCTAGATTTAGTTCTACCAAGGCCAGGAATACAGCCTGGTTCTATCTTTGAGATCCATAGAAGCAGGGTGTACGGATGTGGGAGACAGAGACCCCCTTTCGAGGAGCATGCTAAGGTACCGGGGAGTAACGCCATCTCAGGGGCTACCTCAGCTGCAAAGCATCACGTCTGCACGGATCACATTTGGCCCTGCACGTCTTACATCTGATGAATCTGGGTAAGCAGGCTATTGCGCCATGATCAGGACCCTCAGTAGATGCTAGGTGCTGCAGAGATGCCTGGCAGATTGTTTTAGTCTCTGTCTGGCCTATACTACATTTTCCTTCTCTGTCCAGTTCTGCTTCCTTGAACTTTCTATTCCAAGGAAGATCCCTCAGGGCCATCTTGTACCCCAAACTCTACACAATGCATCCAGAGAACCTAACACAAAGTAGAGGTAAATAATATAAGAGCTGGAAGCTTTTCCAGTCAAGTTCTGAAAGAGTTAAATCAGAACTTTAACAGACTCCCTGTCTTGTCTTGGATCTATTTTTTTTTCCCCCCAAATAAAATTCTTTCTTGTTTGGTTCCTGTGTTGGTTTTTGATTTGTTTTCATTTCTTTGGTGATTGTTTCAGAGAAGAGTTGCAGAAAGCTCTTTGCACATTAAAAGATTAAAGAGTAAAATGTTGATTTCCTTGTTTTCGGTTGTTAATAGGATGGATGCTGTAAACTACACTTGGTTCTTTCACATAAAATAATTAACAGCTAAATAATGCATATACGCGACATAGCTAAACTCATCGCTTGTGAAAAAAATCTACTGGTGATTAATCTTTGAGAATGAGGGTGATTGAATACGGGGCAAGTGGGGTACCACTGTGGGCAAAGGTAAGCCTAGGAGCTCTGTCCCAGAGACTCACAGGATGGATGCCAACAAACGCCCAATCCTGAAAGCTTGTCTTGTGATGTTTACATGTGTGCTATGTGTTAAAGCACTCACGCGTGTGCGCGCACGCGTGTGCACTTACACACACACACACACACACACACACACACACACCCCAATAAACAATGAATAAAAACATTTAAGTGTAACTAAAGGAAAGAGGTTGGTTACTAATCTTTGCCCGTTTACAACCCCTCTCCTGTAGAGTAGGGCCCTTCATTTTCATTTCTCACTCCTCTCACCAGGTTGCTCCCTCAGCAGTGTGCCAACGGATCTCGGATCTCTGACTACCTTTCCTTCTGTCTCCCTTCTATGGCATCCTCACATAGTTTTCAAACTAATTTTTTACCTAGCTAGGACATCCTTGCTTAAAATCTACTGTTGCTGCCCTCAAAACTCTTCGAGGATTGAAAACTCAGTGTTTCTGTGGTCCTCAAGGTTAGTTTTTTCTGACGCTGTTTTTCCGTTACTCTGGGTTTATCTCCAGGACTACCTCTCAGTCACCCCACTTCTGGTGCAATTTTGAATGCACAATGCACAGGGTCTCTCCTGCTTCTGAAGTCACTTCCCCCTTTCTTGAAACTTTCCCTCACTTTTTGTTTTATTTAATGTCAGGTCAGCAATATTTTTCCTTTAAGGCTCCATTCCAGCACTGAGTAGTTCTAAAGCATTCCTTCATGCCCTAGAGTACACCGAACCACCAACTTATCTCACAGTTCTTACATGTTACTACCGAATGTAAACTGTAGTTCCTTATATACTAGGTTCCTTGAAGACAGAAAACTAATGTGTGTACGTCCCACGTTTATTTTAGTGCCCAGTCACGATGGATACTCAGTACTGACTTGTACCCTTCTCTAAGTTTCTTCATGGAGGTGACCATCTCACATCCTTATTTCTTTTGCATCCTTTCTACTGTTTAGCAAAACACCATACTGCACATGCTGCACACTATGGGTATTAAATGTGTATTTGTTGAGTGTGCCAATTAGCAGGATAACTTTAAAAAAAAAAAAAAAAAAGCTGAAGTGTTTATTGACCAGAAGTCTGGAGATAGGGTTTTATTCCACTCCAGAGCAGTCACCTAAGCCATGAACTACAAGCTAATGCTATCCACAGGAGAGCAACTTTGCCTGGCTGCCTATGCTGTTGTGATATTAGCTATGCAAATAAATATTTTGATTGTTCTTTTGGGAGGAGAGGATTACTTGACGACTGTCTTGAAGTATATGTCAGCTTATTATGAGAAGGAGGACGGGTTTCCCACACTGATGTTCCCCCCCCCCCCCCGCCCCCCACTGCTGTAGCTGATTCAGAGAGGGAAGTATGTCTAGCCAAAGATAAGAAAGAATTTCTTTGCTAGAATCCAGACCAGACATTTTGGCAACTCCCTCTTTGCAGATGTGACTAGATGACACCACAATTCCCACTGTCATCCATGAGCCTGTGAAATTCAGAACGATGTCACTACAGTGAACAACTGCTACCAGGGAAAAAAGCTGTTGACTTTGGTGTAGTATTCACCATTGGCTGCATTTAAATAAAAGAGCTAGTGACTAGACACAGATTAGACATCTTGAGCACTGCTGACAAATATCATTCCCTACTCAGTTCACTAAGAGGCAATAGCACACACAGTCTCTCTCTCTCTCTCTCTCTCTCTCTCTCTCTCTCTCTCTCTCTCTCTTTCTCTCCCTCTCTCCTCTGTCACACACACACACACACACACACACACACACACACACACACACACACCATTACAGGTTGCAAGAGATGAGAATGGAATGCTTCCAACGGAGCTGGAGTTCATGGCAGTGCAGTCCAGAGAAGTGGATCAATCTGGTTATGTATGGTTACAGACCCTATAGGCTGTGACCAGCTCTACAGAAGAAGACATCGTTACAGCTATTTATTAAACAGTCAGAATGTACCAAGCTCTGGGCCAAACCCAGGATAAACAATTCCCATATGGTCCCCAGGACAACCTTAGTACGTAGTTGGTAGGATCGTCTTGGTTTGCAGTTGGTGAAACTGAGGCACAAAGAAGTTTAGAGACTTGCATAATAGCATACAGCTGAGAACTGATGGAATAGGGTATCCAGATCCATGTTGATGTGATTCAGCAAATGGAGCTATAATTGAATCCCAGAAACATTAGCAAAGAGCCTCCCCCAAAGCAAAGGACAAATTGAAGCAGGAATTGAGGTGCTTGGAAATGGGGACTTGTCTTCTCTGTAGTGTGCCCAGCTTTAGGTACACTGTAGTGTCTGGGAATGCATAGGTAATTTGCCAGTACATGGGCTAGGGGAGGAGGTAGAAATGCAGCCATAACTGTAATCTGCCAGGCACTGGGAGGTTGGGCCTGAATAAGCTCTGAGGGATGAAGACACTGTCCTCAGCAGTACAAAGGAGAGAGCCATGATGAAAACGTATTACTAAAAAAATCTGCTGACCTGTGCCGTTTGTTTCCTTGTTGTCAGCAGCACCGAGTCCCTTGGAACTCCAAGCGAGGTAAATCTGTGACTGAAAAGAGGAGGGGAATATTTTTCTCTCATATGTCCTGTTCCCCCAAATTCTGCTAAATCAGTTTGGATACTGGGACAATGAATTGGAGTCAGAATCTTTAACATCAAAGCAGGCGCTGAGATTGTCCATTTTTTTTCTGAGGAATGTAAAAAGCTCTGGTCTGTAGAGGGCTGGAGCGATTGCTGGGGGCGTGTAAGAGAGCTGGGGTCTTTAGAGTCATTCATTCAGCCGGTGCACACTTATTTAGGAGTGCCTTTGTGTGCACGACTATAAAGAGAAGAAAACAGATCAAGGGATGACTGAGGACGTGAGATTAAGCATCTTTTAGGGTGTTGGATTAAGCATCTTTTAGGGATACTCAGAGAATGTATCTCTGGAATTAACGTTGCAGAAGTCTTGAATAATGAGAACAAGCAGAGGGAAAAACATTCCAGGCAGAGGAAACAGCTAGGGCAAAGGCCCTGGGGCTGGAAACTGGGAAAAGAGGAAGCAGGAACTCAGCATTTGCTGTTAGCCACATTTGGACTTTGAAAAGCACTTCTGAAGTAATTCCTGCTCACATATGATGCCAGAAAAACACCCCAACCCTTAACTCTCCGATGCTCTTTTTTCTTATTTATTAATTTTGTTCTTAGTAAGTAACTTAACATTTCCATCTTAAAAATTAATTTAAAAAATTGCTTGGCTTATAAGCTGCCAGATAACAAAAAATGCAATAACAAAGGTCATCGATAATAAGTAAAAGATATAGATGACAGGTTTCAGATCACCTTGGCGAGGGCAGTGGTGAGGTTTGGAAATGAAAGGCTGAAAATCATGTACTATTTATTATTTTAATAAATCTGTCTTGATGTCAATGTAATCGAATGTTGCCACAAAATAATGGACTCTGCTGTTGCCTAAATGTTGAGGCCAGGCTCTGATGTTTATTTCCAAGACAGGAGACATTGATCCCTTCACTAATAGAGTATTACAAGTTTATTATGCTAAGTAACCAAAGTTGATTTCATTGTTTGATTTGATGGATGTCGGTGCTGTCAGAGTTCAGAATGGTCTGGGTCCAGAAGGCCACTAGGATGAACATTTTTTTTTCTTTCTTTAATTAGGCATCCTTGGAATTCATTCTAGGACAAAATCAATAAGAGAAAAACTTTGGGATACTTAGTCTCCAGAATCTTTCCGTGGGCTCCCTGGGGATTGGGATTATTTGGCCCAAGATTGTTCTCCCTTGAGACCAAAATGAGTCTGAGGCCTGACAGTGTGTGAGTTGGATGGGGCCCCACTGAGCTGGAGAGGCAACAGGAAATGTGATGAGAGGAAAAAGGACAGCTATAACAATAGAAGGAGGAAGTGAAGCCATAAAAACAAGAGAAGGAGGAAAAGTAACCTTGAATTACACAAAGGCCGAGAGGAAAGGAAAACCAGACAGAAGCAGACAGCTGAACAACGCCATGTCCTACTGGGAAGATTGCAGCCTGCTGATGGAGGTCCAGGGGACCTGGTCTTTGATTTTATATTTACTAGTCCCAAGAGGAAGGGCATGTATTGACAATGATCTGATGAATAAATGGACAGAGTAATACCCAGTGTTCTCTTCCTAAGTGGAATGTGAATTGAAGACCGCCATTTTTAGGTTTTATGTACTGTGGGCTGTACAGGCACACAGATGTAAATATGATTGACTGAAAGAGGAACAAACAAGACAAAGAGCAAAGAGGAGAGTCAACTGTTTCGTTTAGTAAAAAGGAAGAAACGCATCTCTTTTAAATAGGGAAAAAAGAACAGCTGTCAATCATTTCTCCTCTCAATATCTTATATGGTGCCATAGTGTATCCTTTGAAGTAGTAAAATGAGAAGCAATGAGGACCCTCCCGAAGGAGGGGCTCTAAGGAAGCAGAGTGACTCAGGATTATTGCCCAATCAGAGGACCTAATTTCAAGAGCCCAACTCACCCCAGCACACAATACTGAAGCAATAGCTTATGCATCCTGCTCTGATGTGCGTAACCTAACCTGAATTCAGAGACGCTTGCCCCTTCCAGAGGCTTATGATACACAATGGAGTAAACGTTACAGACAAGGGTGGTTGTCATGATCTATGTGACAGGTTCTTCACAGATCATGATAAGGCAACCTGGGTAGAAATCACAATCTTGTCATTTACTAGTGGGTGAAAGACTATTACAAAAATAATACCTGCCTTCAGGGGATGCAGCTCACTCGGCAGAGTACTTTCCTAGAATGCATGAAGCTCTGCTGTTTGAACTTAGTAATGCATAAACTTGGCAAGAGTGGTGTATAGCCCTGTAATCTTAACCCTTTGGTATTGGCATCTACTTCTGGATCAGAAGTTCAAGGTCATCCTTGGCTACGAATTGAGTCCGGGGGCCAGTCTAAACTGTATGAGACACTGTCTCAAATAAAACAAAACATGAACAAACAAACAGAAAAAACCTACCTTAAAGTTGCTAGGAGAATTAAGTGAACTATTCAGTAGAAGGATGCCTGGCATACTGGAAATGTCTGAGTTAATACATGAATCTGTATGGGATACAAGAATGGAATTTCTTACATGGTTGAACCGTAGGGTACTGTTAGCAATCAGACTGCTTTGGCTTACAAAAATAGAGGTTTCCAGTGTAGCATATTCCCACTAAAGTTCCTTATTTATTTCACATTTTATCCATTTTTCAAGAGTTAGAAGGAAAAAAGAAAGAAGAGGAGAAATAACTGAGGAAACCAGATGGCACCAGGAAAGGGTGGAGGGGTGGAGTCTATGCTCAATGTCATACTGTATACTGACTGGAAGCTGAGCTGAGATCAATCAAAGTCCCTGTCCTTCTCACATTCTGTGGTAAAGAAAGCGCTCTAACATTTACCAAGTTTTCTGAGGTAACACTGTGGCATATATTTCCTTGTGTTAGAAGTGACGAACGCTTCCTTGAAGAAAAGGCCAACTATACAACAGAGCTGGCAACTCCTTAAAGGATATAAGTCTGTGGCCAAACCACCCTGAACACTGCTGATCCAGTTTAAAAGGATGCAGGATACACCCTTTTAAGGGGAAGCAAAGGAAGTCATCAGAGGAGGTTGAGATCTGGAGTTGAGGATTCCAGAGTGGTAGGGCAAAAGCTCAGGCCTGGGTTCTTCCTTCTCTGTGGAGAAGACCACACTCCTCCCTGGACCAGGCACTTTCCTCACCACACTGTACTCTATCTTGCTTCTGGAAACAGGATCAGACGGACAAGTCAGGAGAAATAGATACAGCGCTGTTGTATTCTCTAATTTCTTGGCACTTCAGGATCAAACACAAGTACAAAAAGATTATTCCAGAAGCCAAAATCCTTGTCAAAAACTACCCTTCACCTAGAAAGGACAAACAACATGAACTCTAAAACAGTATTCACTAGAGTAAATGGTAAGTTTCTCCTCAAAGAACCAACATTTCTAAGGTTTTAGAGAAAGGACAGCGCAGGAAATGGGAAAAACCCTGGGATGGAAGTGTATCCTTTCTTAACTATCTTAACTTTCTTAACCTAGGCGCTTCTAACCATAGGCAATGTGACTCTGAGAACCTGGAAGTAGCTTTCAGGGATTTGCCCCGGTAACTGTCTATGCTCCAGCAACAAATGGCATGGGGCACCTCTGTCCCCACCTTTAGAATTTATGTTCAAGAAATAAGGTCCGTGGAATCAGAAAACTTGACGACAATGAAATATAAACATTTTTTTTTGTCTAATAAAGAAACTATATCTATATCATCTAAACGTATAAAGGGATAATTCTGATGAGTGGCAATCAGCACCCCAGAACCTGCACAAGTCCTCAGGGGAGGACTATGTACTATGATACATAAGATAAATGGGCTGAATATGTTGTTGAAGATTACCTTGAGCTACTGATCTTCCTGCCTTCAATTCCTGAGTGTCAGGATTACAGACATGTGTCACCATAGCTGTTTTGTGCAGTGCTGGGAATCAAAGTTAGGACTTCCTGCACGTCAAGTAACCATTCTACGGAGTTAAGCCCATAGCTCTTCAAACACTATATATAGTATTTACCCCTATATAGTATTTAAGTTCTCTCTGTCTCTCTGGCAAGCACAAATGGCTAAAATAAGATTGTTTATGGTAGGCAACGGTAAACAGTTTATTTGGTGTAGTATCATTGCAAGTAAGATCTGAGGGTGGGATAATTTGCCACAACTCACATATTTCCATTTCCAACAGAAGGGAGCACATTGCCTGGAGAGTGGCACAATGTACCTCCTGATACACTTTTGATAGCTTTGAGTCTGCAAAGACATACTATTGGCATAACCCTACTAGGTGAAAGATTATTGTGAAGATTTAGGAATGCACTAAAAAAATACTCTTTGGCACACTTCCTATTATATACTCCCAACATTTAATGACAAACTCCAGCTAGCGAAAACTGTAACACTTGAAAATTGTTTTGCAAAATGTGTTAAAGTGTATGAAATTGCCATACATGGCAGTACAGGTTTTAATTAAAATTTTTTCCCTTCATCTTCAGGCTATCTGTAATGTTTTATATCAGGACAATTTTATTCCAAGTTACTAGATTTCAGATGGTTGCTGATATTAAGAAAAGACCAGACAAGGGCTGCAGAGATGGCTCAGTGGTTAAGACTAGGTTTGTTCTTGGAAAGGATCCAAATTCAGTTCCCAGCACCCATGTCAGGCTCAGAACTGCCTATAATTCCAGCTCCAGGGGGGATCCAACACCTCTGTTATCTAGGAGCATTTTACACTTACATGCAGACTCATATATGTGATTAAAAATGAAACAAATATTTTTAAAAAAGAGAAAGACTAGGTTTTAAAGTGGAACTGTCAGAGCTGGTAGATCTGAACTCTGTCCCTCCAAACCCATTGGTCAGTGTTTATGAATATGTAAGTTGGAATTTTAAAAATCCAGAGCAATAGGTTAAGTAAACAGTCATTGTCTCAGATTAACAAATGTTAAACCACCATCAGTGTGTGAAATGCTAATTGGAGGCCCTTTTCATCTCATTCTTGTCTAAAGACCTGAATTTGCACAGTGTTAAAGCTGCAGATTCTCTCCTGCAACCCCCCTTCACACCCCACCCCCACAGTAACCCCCTTACTCTGAATCCCAGCCTGCTGGTCTATTGCCCTGGAGTGAACTTTCATAAGGTAGTTTGAGTGAAAAAAAACAACAACAAAAAAACAAAAAACAAAAAACAACCCAAAACTCAGAGTCTGCTCACATTCCTCTGTGGAATAGTCACTTCTAACAGAAAGAGGTGTGGCTTTGTGGTCTGGGAATGCTCAGCCAGGAACATGGGGTTCTCTTATTGGAATTAGTTTTATTTTAGTTTTTTTTAGTATATCAGATCACACTAACAATTTTTTTTGGTCAGGACTCAGTTTACTCAGTTTAGAAAGGTTACAAAGATCTAGTTTACTAAATATTGAGTACGAATGAACACATTAAATGTTTTGTGATGGATAAGGACTGAGTTATTTTTATACACTGATTTTCTGAAGAAAAAAAAAAAAAAAAAAAGAACAGTTTTGTCCTTTGGAAAAATAGCCCGTCCTCTAGTTTCAACTTCATCGTCACGATATTTTTATTTTTCTAAATGAATATTTTAAATGTTAATTTTTTAAAGTTAACATGCTAAGTGTTTTACACAATGTAAATAAATTAAATAAATTCACTATCAGTTGCATTAAATGTAAAAGAGGTAGTCTTTGTTCTTTCTCTATGACACAAGGAAATCCTTCCTGGGGTTCTGTGGGTTGTGAGGATGGCGGCACTATTAACCTTAATGTCTTAGGGAAAATATTAGCACGAGAGTGTTCTAGAGTCAATGTACAGTAGAAACAGGGATGCCTGATTTAAAATGATGAAGGCTTCCTAGAAAAAGATTCAGCTTCCAGAAAGAGAAAATTGTGCAAACGTGCTCCAACAAAATTGGATGGATGTGTGTAGGGACCAAATGATCACTACTGATATTCTATGTCTGAATTGAGAAAGCTTTAAAAATTATCCCCAAGTGTAAAGGCTCCATTGTGGGTGGCTAAGCGGGTCAGTATTCCCTATTCAAATACAAATTTCCTAAAAGCAACCAATCATTTATGAGGTTAAACAAGTCTTTCAAAATGTATCATGATTCTTTGCATTATGAAGCTTTCAATTTCCCATCTCCCCCTTCTCTTCTCAAGAGTGAGAGCAAGACACCTGATCTTCACCCCTGTGTCTGGGATCTCAAAATTGGCTCTGAATATGTGTTTCAAATCTCATTAATTACAATATTGGTCCCAAGAGGTACAGCTGCAAAGAACACTCTTTGTACTCAAAATAATTTGAACAAGGGCAAAGCAGCATTTTTATTTACATGTGTAAACATTAAGAGAGAAGCAGTACGGGGACTGTTCAGGTAGCTGCTGAGAGTTTTAATGATAATTGATTTGGTTGCTTAAGCTTCAAGGTCACCTCACATAGGCACATATTCATATAAAAGTCACTTATATTTCGTGGATGCTATCACTCTTTCGGTGGTAACCCTGGCATTAATGTGGCAAGTTCTGAACTAAGGCCTTTTAACATTTTATTCTTTCCAGATATTAAGACAGAATTGTTCTGAACCCTCTATCTTATTGTGTAGAGCTGCAATTTTGGTGTTTTAAATATCTGAAAATATGCCATTACCCACAACACTTTCTAATGTAAAAATTTGGTGAAAAAAGCCAATCGCATGAACACATTACAGTAATAGACAGCAAATAGTGTCTCCAATTTTCCTTCTTCATTTTCTTTTCTCTTTAGGACACATCAGGGCAAGCTGCAACTCTTTGTGGTCCTGTGTTATCAGAACACAACACCTAAGACCATACATCGTCATCCTGTTACCGACTGTTGGCCTGGAGGTAGACAGTCAAGTGCATAATAAAGATAACTGAGTGCCTTACAGGAGGAGAGGCATCTGCAATATACCAGAATAACCTAAGCATCTTGCTTTAAGATGGGATTGGCCATCTAAAGCAAGCAGCCCTAGTTATATGTCAGAATCATTTGGAAGCTAGACTACTCAAGTGCTTGGGTCCCACTCAAGGTTGATTGGTAGTCTGTAAACAAACTCACAAAGACAGACAGGAGAATCACCACTCAACACCAGTTTAAGAATAATGGCTCACTGTTTTGACAGCACAAAGTCCATTTTTGGTTTCAATGGGAATCTTTCTCTTCTTTTTCAGGTGTAGGAAAAGGGTAAGCTTGTCATACAAAGAAACACTTGCAAAGTGAAAGTTACTTGGCAAGTTTCTCTCTCCTCTCTCTCTCTCTCTCTCTCTCTCTCTCTCTCTCTCTCTCTCAATGGTGTCCTGTGACCCCCCAAATAAGCTAGTAAGTAGCTGTACTCCTAGCCAAGGTGGCTTCCCTGACAGCAGGTGTTGACTGTATGTCATTCCATCAATGGGTGCTTGATTTACATACAGTCTGACTTGACTGTCTAACTGGTATGAAGCAGAAGAGAGGTGGTCAGGAAGTATAGGTCCTTGTGAGGTTTAACTACCTTTGGTAGAGAAAACCAAAACGTTTCTGACTCAGTTGTAGGCCTGGAAGTAGTTCAGCAGTTGCCAGAGGTCTCTTCTTGACATCCTGAGCACTGTCACACATGCAGTGTTCCATGGGTGGCACGGAGCCTTACGATGGTAAACAGTTTCCGGGTTAAAGCTAACAGGAGATATCTGGATAACAGCTCCACAAGGCTAGTCTTGGAGGTAACATTTGTGAATGGCAGCATCTTTACACATATTTGAGCATTTCGAGCAAGTTTTTTTTGGAAGAGAGGATTGCTGGCTGGCTGGCCCCGTTTCTTCCAGTTCTTCACAGACCATGAATGTAATGTTTCAAGCACCAAATCCGTTATTAGAATCAGAAGGGAGAAGGGACATGCAAGCTGTATCTCAGCACCTTTGTGGGTAGTTTAAAACATAAAGGAAAAACTATAGTTTGAAATGACAAATTATTTTACCTTGTATACTTTCTTTATACTCACTTATTTAATTACTGCCTATTCTATAGAAATGTCTATTTTTAAGAATCATGTCTGCCCTCTATTATTTTTGTCATGTTCATGCCTCCTCGAACTGTTTCTATTCTTTTTTCCCTTTTTTTATAGTTTACTCCACCTTCCTTTCCCTCAACAACAGTGGAAGTCCGTCCTCTTCATTTCCCCCAGTCTTTGATTGATGTTTAGTTGCCAGCCCGTTTTGACTCTCTCCCTCTGTCTCACTCACTGCCCTTCCTTAACCTTCTGCTGTTTTATTTCTGTCACTTGCTATCAGAACCCACAAACTCCATTTCTTTCCTTTCCATCTATCTCTGCATCTCCATATGCATTTTTATGATCCTACCGTTAAATGCTTAAAGCTGTGCGCAATAGAAAGGTATACTTCCTCGTTTGAATGTTATTTCCTTTCCTTAGCATAACCGCTCCTCCTCCCCTATTCATCCTCTTCTGAGGTCTTCGTGTCCTACCCCAGTGGCACCTCTCTTCCCCTGTCACCTCCCATTTGAAGCTCATCTCTTCTCTCAACCCCATTTCTACTCTGTCTGATTTTACAGCCAAGGATCTTTAACAAAATAAAGGATGGAGTCTATCAGAAACCAGGTTGCGTGTGCCTTGAGAAACTTTTGCGCATTCACTGAAATGAGATTAGGGACTTGGATCCAAAAATATTCTCGGGGAGTTTTCAGCTTGGGCACAGCTTTGCACACCTTGAGCTCTGCGGCCTATTCTGCTGGGCAAACACAGGGATGTCTTTCAGGGCCTTCTCTGAGTCTTTCCAGTCCAAGGGTCAAACTGAAATGATATTGCCCATCCAAACTATTACAGCAGGCGGAGTAGAGAATGCCCGGGCCCCGGGTCTGCTGCAGATCTGTGCTGAGTACTGTCGAGGAAGGGGCCAAGGCCTTGGGCCACTACGGTCCCAGGAGTCGGTCTCTTGACCTCTTTGGGGGTGTACTCCCCTCTTAGGAGGCAGACACTAGGGAGGGTACCCCTTTGGGATGCAGGGCTTGACTTCAGAGCCGGCGACTGCACCACGGCGGGCGCCCCGAACGGGAGGCACAGTGCCTCCCGGGGAGAGACGGCGGTTCGCTCAGTCCTTGAGCCAGAAGGTCGAGGGTTCAGAGCGGGCGTCCCCGGCCTGCTGGCCCTCCGGGAACGGGATGGGGCGACATCCTAGACAGGAGGGATGAGATCAACCCCGGGTACCGGCGCGGGGTGCCTGGCCGGAGAGGGGTGGGAGAGGAGGTTGGCGGGACCCCGGGGCCGGGGCCGCGGGTCTGTCGGTGGACTCGCCCGGCGCCCCGAAGTCTGGGCCGCCGCGACTCCCGTTCCGCAGTCGCTGCCAGGCACTCCAGGCCGCACTTTCCCCTCCTCCCCGCGCCTTCTCTCCAGTGAGGAGCCGGGCGCGGGCGGCGCGGGGGGCGGGTCGGCGGCGGAGGGAACAGCCAGTTGTTTAAAATCCTTCTAGAGCAGTTTCTAATTCCCCCCTAGCGCCCGGGTTCGGAGGGGGAGGGGGGAAGGAGAGCGGGAGGGGGAGCGCGGCGGAGAGGGAAGGAGGGAGGGAGGGAGGGAGGGAGGGAGCCGGCGAGGGAGGGAAGGAGGGAGGAGACTGCCGCTTAGGCCGAGCCGCCGCCGCGCGCTCCGGCAGGCCGGAGGGAGGGGAGGCCTGTCAGTCTCGCGCGTTGCCAGGGCGAGGAGGGCGGAGCTCTGGCGTGGGGCGGCCAATGGTGGGGGTGGCTGCGTGGGTCGCCATGGGGACGGGGCTGTTCCCGGGGAGGCTGTGATGGGTTGACAGGTGCGTGACAGTGGGAGCTGCTCTCGGCACAAGCATGTACGGCAAAGGCAAGAGTAACAGCAGCGCCGTCCCGTCCGACAGCCAGGCCCGGGAGAAGTGAGTGTCTCCGCGCCGCAGCCACCTCCGCCTTCGCACGCGCGCACACTCGCGCACGCACTCGCACTCTCCGGGAACCGCAGCCACACGGCCGCCCCGCCGGGGGTGGGGGGAGCCGGGGGTGGGTTGCAGGGGGAGGCGCGGGGCGGGGGCGCGCGGCTCGGGGGAGCGGCCGCCTCCACGGGGGAAGCCCCCCGGGCGGGTGGCCGCGGGCAGCCGGTGGCGGGAGGGACGGACGCGCGTGGCGGGGGACGGCGGCGGCGGGGATGGAAACTTGTTTGGGTGGTTGAGGGGAACCACCCGCGGCTTCACCTCCTCGCAAAGTAACTTTGGAGCTGTGGTCCAGGACGGCGGGGCCGCGGGGCGCGGCGGGCCTGGGGGGCGCGGGCTGCGGGGCGCTGGGGTCCGGCGGGGCCGCGGCGGGGGGCCCCGCAGGCGTGGAGAGGGGAGAGGGCGGCGGGCCGGGCGGGCGGAAGCGGGGCCCTGCGGGGCGCGGAGGGCAAGTGCGGGCGTGGGCCGGGCGGGCGCGGAGACGCGGGTCCGCGGGTTCTCCCAGCGCAGGCCGAGCAGGCGGGCGGGCGGGCCCGGGGCGGCGGGGGAAGTTTGGGAGTGGGAGCGCCGAGTTCCCGGAGGGAGAGTGTGTGCTGGCCCGCGCGGGGTCGGCCGCGAGAGCTTGGCGCTCCTGCCTCTCGCCGCACACCGGCTCGGCGGCGGCCCCAGAACTTTTTGAGACTTGCCGTGTCCCCGGGGGGGGGTGGTGGCCGCGGGCGCGGAGGGCAGGTCCCGTGGGCCGTGGCGGCGCCGCGAGGAAGGCTGCCCGCGGCGTGGACCCGGCGCGGGTCGGCGTGGGGGCTGCGGCAGAGATGCTGGGCGCAAGCCACTCGGTTGGGTCGTGGGGGGGATACAGGTGGTAACTTCGGTGGGAACCGGGAGGACGTTGGAGAGCCGGGGTGCCACGGTCGCGGCACGCTGCGGAGCAGGCTAGTTGGCTGCTATTCTTGTGTACTTGTAACGGCGATTTGGTTGTTACTAAAATGAGAGCGAATAGTGACTGTGACACCGAGGAAGAACCCTCCCCCCCCTTTTTCCTATGTGCAGATGTTCAGACTGATTCCCCGTAGCTGAGTCTGCTCTGAGGGTCAAGCTTATCCTTGTCATTGAACAGACTGTCTTGCTGAGGGGGCTCAGGTTGGGGGGAGAGCAAGTCCTTCTCAGAGGTACTCTGGGTCTCTTGCATACAAAAACAGCTTGGTAAATAAAAATCGAATGTGTAGGCTACGGAGTTCCCCCCTTGCTTTAGGTTGTTAGTCATACCCTTGAAAGTTTGTTGTGCCCCAGGGAGGGGAACATGTTCTAATCTTCGTGTTGGCAGCTATACACACACAATTCCCATAGGATTTAGAGGTGGCAGGCCTTGATGTAGGAAAACAAAACACAACAACAACAACAAAATTAATGGAGAGATGCCATCGGACCCTTCGCCTCTGATATTTTAAAGATCTAGCTGTGACAAGGAATATAAACAAAAATACAGTGTTTATTGCCTGGTTAAGAAACCGTAGTTACTGGACTTGGAGTTCTAAAATATTACTGTGTGCTTATTAATCGTGTTTGGCTGTAATATATCTGCTACAAACATCTGGAAGAGGCTGCTTTAATAATTATAAAATACCTGAATTTCACATTTTGAGGAGTGAAAGGAATTGTGATACACTGAGAACAGAATCTTGCTGGGGGTTGACTGAATTTAGTATTAATTTTGGTTTTAGCTGGACTCCCATGAATAGCTGATACTCAGTCCAGACGATTCTATAGTCTTAAAACAAAACTAAAATTCATTTTCAGTGTGGAGCCAAGGAGGTTAGATATGGTATGTTTTGGTCCTTTCCAGCTCTTATTCTGATTCTGTCACAAAAACAAGAATGCCACTTTTACTCTCATCTGCCAAACTGAACACCAAGTAACATCCACTCTTAGGAGCAAAGTAATGAGGGTTCTGCTAGATGGTGCTGTTTGATTTAAATTATTTCTTCCAGTTACTACAACTGGCAGCAGAGTCTTAGCTCGATTTGCCTTGAGGACTAGGCAGGTGAAGAGGCCACTTGAATTGACAGTGGCTGTTCTGAGTTCATCGTTTCTGCATTAATTCCTAGCAGAACTGAACAAATGTTGAAGAACGCCCTATTTTTATAGAATCAATGTCATTCGGATGGGAGAGTTGATCTGATCACTGTTGTTTCTGTTTACTGATACCGGTGTACTGATTGCAGAAGATAGGAAACTTAAAAAGTTGCCATTAAAGAAAGGTATGGCAACAGATTTTTGTTTTTAATTTTGAAGGAGGCAGATTTTAAGAGTTAGCCGAGAGATAATTCTCTGGTAAGCAACTTAAGAGCGTTCCAGTCTTAAAAATCACAGGTAGTTTATATTTTTAGTAATAAGTATGAGTACATTTTTATAAAACCGTTTTGCAGAATGAGTTGTGAGTAATGGCCAAGATGAAGTAAACGTATTAGCTTTATAATCAAGAGTGTATTTTCTCACACAGCTTCCTAATGGAGAGCTGGCAATCACCTGCACGAAATCTTTGCTTTGCCTTGCAATAAGAACTCACTATATAAAGTATTTGAAATTAATCTGTGGCTTGTACAATTTATACAGTTTTGTTTTGTAGTTCTGAACATAACATTTGGTTAGGTTCAGGTTAATTGTGTATTTTGTTGTTTTACAAAACAAACAGGTTAAGCCTACTCAGAGGTGCAAAAGGTTTAATTAGAGAGAGTGATTGAATAACCCTGGAGGAAGGTGGGCTGTTTGCATAGAAATTTTAAATTCTGATCCTGTTAAATTGTTGCCACTGGCTTTAGTACTTTTCTTATAGCACAGACCAAAACGGTAATTTAATAATTGTGTAGTTAGTGTTTCTTTTGAGTAGGGAACAATACTTTTTATTTCTTCTCTTAAGTTTTGCTTTTTTTTTTTTTTTTTTTTTTTTTTTTTCATTAAGAACCCTGTCTTTTAATACCGGAAGTTAAAATTTCTTGGTGATGGATATGTCAGACTCAAAGGAATCTTTCCAATGTGAAAAGTTCTCACTGTAAGGACATACAAGGTTGAACTCTATATTCTTTAGCATGGTTTTATTAAAAAAAAAAAAAAAATCCTGAATAAGAATCCAGAGAAGGAACTGTTGTGTTTGCTACAGGGTAGTATGCCAACACTGTGTGGAGAGGTTCATGTTTATTTCCTCTTTATTCAGATTTCTTCTTTTTCTCCAAGTAATTTTGATAGGTGTCTTTTCCTTCTCCATTTACATAACAAGACACAGTCCCTGTCTGATGAAGTGACTACCCAGGGATAAGATGCTGAAAAGTAGGAGAGCTGTGCCCGAGACAAAGGTGTCTCCAGCTTTGGCACTTGTCATCGGACCTGAGAGATACACTTTCAGTGACCAGGTTACCTTCTGTGTCCAGGATATGGTGTCACCGATTTAGGGAACAGTATTACATAATGAGACATAACAGCATCAAGATTTGGTCAGCTATGTAATCTCGACCATTGCCGATACCCCTGGGCTGATAGCTTCCCATGTTGGCAGGTTGCGAATATGTATGTGGTGTGAGAGAAGGCACAGAAAATTTACAGATGGAAGTTAGAATACTAAAATAAGGAATAATCCTGTCTTGAGACTTTCAATTTTGTTTGATCTCTGACAATTTTAAATTAAGTATAATAGTTATGAGCAGTTTCTGTGTGAAACGTGTTTAACTTTAAACCACACTACCAAAGAAATACTGATAAGCCAATACATACTGATGCTTTTTATTACCTATTTTTTGAGGTAGGGTCTCAAGTAGCCAGACAAGCCTGAAACTCCCTACGAAGTAAGGATGACCTTCAGCTTGCACCCCTCTGCCTCTGATTCTCAAGTACTGGAATTATGGGTGTGTATTACCACGCCCATTTTATGTGTGGTGCTGGGCAGGCTCTCTACCAACTGAGCTACATCCTCAGCTTTTCATTGGTTAACATTCTGTTATGATACTGAAGAATAATTTGCTAGGAATTGAAGATGGGCATGAGAGAAACATAGCAAACAGTAACTTATCAAGTAGTTATTAAACATAGAAATTAAACCATAACATGGGGCACTGAAAAGTAATTTTGATGTTTAGATGTTGGTTCTTATAGATGAAAATTCCAAAATGAAATTTACTATGTGCTTTCTAAGTAGCTATAATCTGAAGAATATTTAAATGCTACTGAGTATGAGTTTTTAGGGGTCCATATCTGCTGCCCATCACTTTGTTCTCTCTGTCATCATTAAAGCATCCCTACCAAGCAAAAATTATGTCTGTCTTTTTTTTTTTTTTTTTTTCCTGAAAGAAATAAGGCAGGTGAAGTAATACAGATCTCTTTAGAAACTTGTTCAATGAACAGTTGGCACAATTTAAGATTTCTAGTCTACTCTTTTGGGGAGGGAGGCTCTGGAAGTCTAATTCCTGGCTTTGTGCAGGCAAAGCCTATGCTGACATCCCGGCTCACAGGATGTCTAAGGCCAATGAGAGATGGCTATAGGGACTGACTCTCTTCCCAATTTCCAGGATGTTTCCTCTAAAATACAAAGTGATTTGGATCTGAAATGTTATTTTAGCTGTGAGGTTTTTTTCTTCTTCTTTTGATTGATGTCTTTTATTTTAGGAAAAGAATAAAATAAAATCCCTTGGGGTTTTTTCTTCTGTCTGTCTCTGTCTGTCTGTCTGTCTGTCTGTCTCTCTCTCTCTGGAATGAATCTAAAGAAAGAAATTGGGACTAGTGAGTTACAAGATCTCACCATGTAATTCTGTCTAGCTTGGAACTTCCTAGGTAGACCAGCCTGGCCTCAAACTCACAGAGATCCACCTGCCTCTGCTTCCCAAGTGGGGTGATTAAAGGCACGGGTCACCAAGTCTGGCAAGTTTTAGTATTTTATGTAGAGATCCATTGTAATTCTTAAAAATAGTATTATAAATACTATAAACTATCAAAAATGTAAAAGGTATATATTTTCATACTTTCAAAGCCACTGTGCCCATAAAAACAATTCAGGATGAAGAGAAGGATCGTTAAATCTGAGTGTATAGTAGAGCAAGTGTGGCTTACACCTCCAGTCGATACTAAAGGAAAGAATCGTATTGTTTAAAATCAGACCATGTTCTGCAGCAGGGGCTGGGTGCCCAGGTGGAGGGACCTCTAGTTTCCAGTTCACTCCTGTATTTTCCCGTTCCAAGTAAAATTTGAATTTAGACTTCTAAGAAGTATGGGGATCATAACTATCAGTGTTGGAACATAAGATGAAGGGGCCCCACTTACAGCTTTAAAACATATGCAACACGACATGCATAGCTGTCATCGTGTTGTGGCATAAAGGGATTGTCATCTACTACTGTGCTAGTGACATTGTTTACTAACAGTTAATCCTTGGTAAACTTGTGCTAAAAGTTTAAATTTACTAAGAACATATTTTTAAAAAATAGATTTAAAACAACTTTGGGATAATGGAGTAATGTATTTTTTTACTTTTCAAAATAGTTTTGAATAAAAGCTAATTGAAAATATTCACATTTTAAGAGTACACATCAGTTTTTTTTTGTGTGTGTATTTTATATAAACACAGCTATTTGTATAAGACATAAGTTAATGGGATGATAGGGAGTTACTCGAGTCCTACTCTGAAACCATATATACACACTAGAAAGGTGCTACAGGTAAAGATGGCAGCCCACCATGCTGTCTCAGCAGAAGCTGTTCTTGCCTTCCCAACCTGTTGTCAGTACACGCTGTGTGACAGTACTGCAGAGCAGGCTCAGTGGCACATGGAACAAGGAGAGTTTTTTCATGAAGGTTTTAGATTCAGTGGAGGCTCTGACGGATGAGTAATTTTTGTCAGAGTTCAGTTAATAGCTAAAGAATTCCCAGTAGTGGAGATATTCATAGTTTTGGATAGTTACAAGAGCAGAAATTTATCGGAACTAACCTAAGCAGGCCTAATGCATTGTCTGTTTCTGTATCATCTATGTTGAATCTTTCTGGTCCTTCCTTCACCTTTTAAAAGAGAAACATCAGATAACACAATTTTCTGGTAATAATTCTTATATTTTACTGTAAGAACGCTGATGATTGTATTTCATTCAGGACTCCTACCAGCAACTGATGAGCCTTCATGAGATTTTATATCACAGTTGAGTCACAGTGAGCTTGAACGAGTGACCTGGCAGGATCTTATTTTATATTCTGGATTAACTTTACTTTGTAGGCATGACATAAAAAAGTTGAACACTGTTTAAACTGAATTAAAGCACAGCATTTAGTCATTTGTTTTCCTACTTTTAGATGTCTTTGAAGTTGCAGCTATTGAAGAGTATTAATTTTAATTCATTGTAAAATCATGTCACATTAGACTACTAATTGAAGGAAGGCAAGAACAGAATGGGGAAAGTTGTTTACGTTAGAAGAGTTGAGAGTTGGTGTCCAAACAAGCTGACTTCTGAAACTTCCAGTTACTTTTTGTAAGGACCTGATACTTGCCTCTTCTCCAGTTTACCATCTTCAAATTTGAGATTAAGAAAGCAAAAGCTACTTTATGGATGGCCAAATCTAAGTAAACGAGCTACTGTGTTGTAAGCTATCTTACATAAAAATTAAAACAAATGCTTTTTGAGAAATGACAAATATAGACCACATGTAGTTTTGTCATAGAAATTTATTGCTTAATAGTAGCCAAACCAGCAACACTCTGATTTGAGTATTTTGGGTACATTTGGCCCTTATATCATTTAACCTGCTGAAAGTTCCACAGGCTACCTCTTAATGAAACAAAAGAGACTGAAGAGTTTACAATGTTTTTATCTTTATCAAAACAAGGCATAGAAGATGGCTTAATTAATCTGGTTTAAAAATCAATCCGTTATCCTGCAGCATCTGAAGAGTAATTCAGAGTTGATGGAGTAAGTGCAGGATCAGCTTTTCTGCCAGTCCTCAAGTGCTTGTCATGGAGGTGAGAGGTCTGTTACAGGTGCCTGGCATCACTTCCTGTAAACAGTAAAAGGCGGTGAATTGGTAGATCTCTTGAATGCCTTATGAGAAAATGTAAACATTTCACTGATAAAGCTAACACTCTTCTATGGCTGGCTCCCTGCGCTGGAAACATTCCCCCTGTCTTTCTGATTACCTAAACACAGCTACGAGAATCATGAGGCCATGAGAGGCCACACAGTGAGGCTTGCTCTCATGGGATGGTAAAGTTTGTTGGAGTAATATGTATTAATAAGTAAGTAAACAAATGGATGAGGCAAATTTTTGGACAGTTATGTTGGCAATAAAAGTAATAAAACATGGGACTGGGATATGGACAGGAAACCTGTAGTAGATTAGGTAGCCACGGAGGAGACGACCTGGAGAAGAAGAGAGTGAGACAGAGATCTGAGTAATTACCACTAAACAGAACGGGGCAGGAGGATTTCAGAGAGATCTGAACCATCACTGAAGCAGTGTCTCTGCATAATTGTCTGGGGACATGTAAGGTATGAAGGTAGGGGTTAAAAGTGTACTTAGCTGGTTTGTGAATCCAGTTGGTATACAGTCTTCCTAGCTGGTAGGTGTGAGCGTCTCTAATCTCCCAAGCACTAAGGGTATAGTTGTTCCTCGGGAAACCACTAATGCTTTTATGATGATGTTGCTTTTAGAGAGGAAGAGCTAAGCTTGGGCTTGGGGAAATAGATGAGTCTTGCCATGGAGACATGAAGACCTGAGTTAAGTCCCCAGTACCCCTGTCAAAGAGCTGGATGTGGTAGTATGCTTATGATCCCAGTGCTGGGAGGCAGAGGCAGGCTCTGGCCAGCCAGCCTCGTCTACTCAGTGAGCAACCCTACCTCACAATGGTAGATGGCCCCTCCTGAGGAATGTCACTAAGAGTGTCCACCAGCCGCCACATTTGTGTGAATACACACGTACATTACATCCCCACAGACATGTGCACAGAGCATCATCACATACACATAAGACATAAGTTAATGAACACTTGGGGCTGTTGTGCTGACATCAGGTGGCACAATTGGTATAGTCACTTCTTGTAAACTTCCAGAGGAGTTTGGATGATTGTGTAGCAGCCCTCATTGACCATTTTTGGTTCAGAATTAAAGATTGGTTTTTCTTTCACTAGAAATGAGCTGCCCCCTTGAATGGGAGATGAATGAAGGTTAAACTATCAGTTTGATTCAATAGAGAATCATAGATCAGATGTTAGTTGTAAGTTTATCAGTACTTTGATTGAAAGAAAAATAACATTGTTAAAATATTTTAAGCACAATTTATACAATTACATAATGCCAAAAGTGCCATGTCATGAATAAAATGAACAAATCTGATTTAATATTTTTATTTAAAAAATAATTTTACATACAGTATATTTTGATCATATTCTTTCATCCCTCAACTTCTGATCATCTCTCCCTCTCTACCCACCCAGTGTCATGTTTTCTTTCTCAGAAATCAAAACAACCAAAACCTCTGAAGCTCTAAACAAACAAAAACCAGTAAGACAAAAAATACAAAACAAAAAGCACACACATCCCAAATACAGAGTCCATTCTGTCATGGCCAACTAAGCTTGGGCATGGGGCCTGCTGTGGACTGTGGTTAAAATATACCCAGTGACACACTGTTGGAGAAAACTGATTTTTCCCTTTGCCAGTGGGTATCAGTTCCAACCAACTTCCTGGTTAGGGCTGGGCCTTTGTATCTGCTTCTCCCTTAGTATGTTGGGAGTTTGTCTCGGTTGAACTTGTGCAAGTTTTGTGCATGCTGTCACAGCCTCTGAGTTTGTTTACCAGTCTTGTTTCTAGAAGATGCTATTTCCTCAGTGTTACCACCTCTTGCTCTAACATTTTTTTCTGCCTCCTCTTCTGCATAGTTCCCTGAGTTTTGAGGAGAGGAGTTTGATAAAAACATCTCACTGGGAGCTAACTACTCCAAAGTCTCTCACTTTCTACACATTGTTCAATTGTGGGTCTCTGTATTAATCACCACGTACCACAAGAGTAAGTTTCTCCTATGAGGAATGACTGGTACACTGATCTATGGGGAGAGCAGTGTGTCATTAGGAGTTGTTATTTTTATTATTATTATTATTGTTAATTTATTTCATGCTGTCCCTTTAGGAGAATAATAGCATTAGGTATTTCCATAGGCCTACGACTCACACAGTCTCAGTTTTTGGCTACTTTAGCAGTATTTCATGTGGGTTGGGTCATAAATCCAGTCAGAAAGTGGTGGGTTACTCCTGTTACATTTGTGCCCATGTTTCATCAGCCTGTCTTGCAGGCAGGTCAGTGTCATAGGTTGCAGGGTTTGTAACTGGGTGATACTGATGATTACCTTTCTCAGCTGGTGGCTTGCCAGTATCTCCTAGCACCATGGATACTAGTCAGTAGGGAAGAAGCTTCTGGTTGGGCACCAGCTCAGTTTCTCCATTCTCTATGATATAAATAACTAGTGTCTTGAGCACCAGGGTCTTACTGTCAGGCTCTAGAGGGTAACCAAATAGTCTTGGTAAATAGTCTGTGATATTTGGGTAGTATCTGTGGAAACCCACAAATCCAACTTTTATTTGAGGTTCTTATGCTGTTCTTATATAAATGGATCAGTGGATGTGGGATTCAGGGTAGTTTTGACCTTATTGGATGTTTTTGTTTTCTGGGCTAGGGCATTGCCATATGGCACAGTCTAGACTTGAACTCATGTCTCTCCTGCCTCACTGTCTCAAATTCAGGAATTGTAGATGTGCATACTATGTCTGGATAGTTTGGGCTTCTAACTTATGAAGGCACAGACAATTCGAATCAGTGAACTCTTAGTCGTTTGCTTGTCTGTTCTCTGGAGAGTTAAACTAGAGGCAGGGCAATGGAAGGTCTGCTCTCCCACTGTGCACTGTGTTAGGTTTTTAAGGGGAATGAAGATTAGCTGTGTTTAGTGTTTGGATTCAAGCCAAGGTTACCTGGCCCTTTGCAGTTGGTGTAGACTCGGGGCAGGGGAGTGTGGCAGAGAAGGTTCTTTATCTTAGGGTAGGAAATAGAGGATGAGGAGGGCTTGGGGACTAGGTATAACTTTTAAGACACACTCAAAAGTGACTTTCTCTAGTTGGCTCCAACTAGAAAGTTGCTAGAACCACTTGGAACAGTACCACCAGGTGCTGACCAAGCGTTCAACATGAGTGTGTGGAAACATTTCCTAATCAAAATATAACACACTCTCTCTCAAAAAAAAAAAAAAAAAAAAAAGGGGGGGGGGAAAGTCTTTCAATATAAATGATCGATATTCTGTTTTACTGTGGTAAAATATGTATAACAAAATCTACAATTTTAACTAGTTTTTGGTGTGCAGCAACAGTGCCATCAATCACCTTCATGTTGCTGTGAACCAGCACCTCATATCCAGGGCTTTTCATCTGCTCAAGCAGGGGGACTCTTTAACCGTGAAACAACTACTTCCCAGTCCACTTTCCTCCCAGAATCTGGCAACCACACATATTTTTCTGTCTTTTTGAATCTGACTATTCTAGGAGCCTCAGTAAATGGAATCAAACAGTATTTTGTATCTGGCTTCTTTCTTGCTTAATCCTCAGAGTAACTCTGAGGATTTTTTTAAAAACATTTTTGTTTTTAAACTGGGGAAACTGAATCTCAGGGAGTGTTTATGGGCTATCCCAGGACACCCAGTGAATTGTGTAGCCTGGGTCCAAACTCAGTTGCTCATCTTAACCATTTTTACTCTTTGTGTGTCTTTGTTTGACCCAGGAGGAAAAAACTTTAGAGTAGAGTCGGGACGGGTTAGAAAGTGGGAGAATTCTTTACCTGTTCTGTTGATAACACATCCACCATGTTTAGTTGGAATGAGACCTAACAGGAGAGGTTAAAGAAAGATTAGAAGCAATTTACACCTGCTAAAAGGGTGGGTAGAACCGTATGAGCCACAAGTAGCTCCATATCCTTTAGAGTATCTGAGGCTTAGCAATTTGGACATAGAGGCTTATAAAAAAGGAAGATACTTTGTAGCTGCTCAGGCTTCATCTTTCTTTAAGTAGCATCAAATGAACTGTTACAAGTTACTTTGCTTGGTAAACGTGGAGTCAGAAATAAATAGGGAAGTATAATCACTAGAAAAAATTCTTAATTATGAGTTTCCTTTATCTATTGTCTCTCCCAATGAGCACATGGCCTATTGATTTTGTCTGTTTGTTTTGTTTGTTTTTGAACAAGGGCTTCTGGAAAGTTCAGTGTGGTCCAGAAGTACTATAACCATATTAAGTCATTTCTCTGGAAATGACTACTAGAAAAAAATAAAAACAATTTCTTTGTTGTTTTTTTCATTATATACTATTTGTTGGTCATGACTGGATTAAAATATGAGCTGATTACACTGTATCATAACATTAAAAGTAAGGGCTGTTAATAGGAAGCTATTACAGTGTTTCAATATGCATTTAAATCCTGAATTAAACTTAGTGATTGATATTATTATTATTCTTTCATTTAAAAATTTCATGGAAAAACTTCTGTGTGCTGCCTGCCATAAAATACCCATCACACATAAATATATACATATTGTACAGTACACATTTCATTTTGGGACAGCCTTGCTAATTCATTTTAAATTCAGATTGTACTGGGTAAGTTATGTGAGTTGGACTTGAGAGCCAGGAAGATGAGGATAAAGCAAGTTTTTCCTGAACCGTTAAAGCAGCGCCTAACAACACTGATAAGAGAGCTGATAACACAGTAAGTGCTGTAACAATGTTACCAGCGGACAAGTCGCTAGAGTAGATCCCCAGCAAGATGGAGGCTTCAAAGGGATACTGAACAGTGTTCAATGAAGATATGTACAAGATCAAACCCAGGGAGGGGAGCACCAAGTGATTAGCAAGGAGAGTTTTACCGCTCCGAGGTCTGAAGGATCATTCAGGATAGTAACCAGAATCTGGTGAGAGAGAGCTCCAGTTGCAGGAGCAAGGCTAACCTTTGGAGCTGTGGTTTGAGAGGATCACTGCCGCTGTCAACCCTTCTGCTAAGCAGAGCTAAAGCCTATGGGGAGGCTTTACCTTGTGCTGCCGCTGCTCGTCTCTGGAGTCAGTGGTCAGGGAATTTGGTGATACATAGTCCTTGGTCTGTGGAATGATGGAAGCTTGAGAGTGATCTGAGGAGATGTGGGAAGCAGCTAGCATAATATTCAGTTTCTATTATGTTTTTAACTCAGGAAACAAAACCTTTCAGTTCTTAAGGAAATAGCCTCAAAAGTCCACTTTACCAAAAAATAACATTTAAAATTAGCTTAAAAATGTCCGAGTATATGTTTTAAGGTGTTTTGCAAGATGGAGATTATATTAATCTTGCTTTCAACTATCTATTTCTTTATTCATTAAAAAAACAATATAAAATGTGGTCTGTTATGTGTCAGCCTCAGGTGAGACTTCTAAGTCAGCTCAATTAGTTCCATCTTCTCTGCCCACCTCATCCTTCACAGGGATCGCTGTCAGCATTCACCACCCTCGTAGCAAGAACTGTAATGTGTAAGCAGAAGGTTCTAGAGAAGAGGCTTCTGAGAAAGGGTACTATGTTCTAGAGGGTAAGCATAGTTATTTGGGGGATGGTCAGTTAAAGAGCATTCTAGAAGAAGCATGTACATAAACATGAAGACATTAAAGAGAAATGGCATACAGCCTTAGTATATGTGTTTCAGGACCCTCATGGATCCTCTGTGTGGACGCTCAGGTCCTCTACATGATAGGGTATACTGTGCAGTGTCCCCACAGTCCCTCAGTGGACATTCAGGTCCTTTACATGATAGGGTATACTGTGCAGTGTCCCCACAGTCCCTCAGTGGATGCTCAGGTCCTCTACATGATAGGGTATACTGTGCAGTGTCCGCACAGTCCCTCAGTGGACGCTCAGGTCCTCTACATGATAGGGTATACTGTGCAGTGTCCCCACAGTCCCTCAGTGGATGCTCAGGTCCTCTACATGATAGGGTATACTGTGTAGTGTTCCCACAGTCCCTCAGTGGATGCTCAGGTCCTCTACATGATAGGGTATACTGTGCAGTGTCCCCACAGTCCCTCAGTGGATGCTCAGGTCCTTGACATGATAGGATATACTGTCTGCATGCAGTGTCCCCACAGTCCCTCAGCGGACGCTCAGGTCCTCTACATGATAGGGTAGGGTATACTGTGCAGTGTCCCCACAGTCCCTCAGTGGATGCTCAGGTCCTCTACATGATAGGGTATACTGTGCAGTGTCCCCACAGTCCCTCAGTGGATGCTCAGGTCCTCTACGTGATAGGGTATACTGTGCAGTGTCCCCACAGTCCCTCAGTGGACATTCAGGTCCTTGACATGATAGGATATACTGTCTGCATGCAGTGTCCCCACAGTCCCTCAGTGGACACTCAGGTCCTCTACATGATAGGGTATACTGTGCAGTGTCCCCACAGTCCCTCAGTGGATGCTCAGGTCCTCTACATGATAGGGTATACTGTGCAGTGTCCCCACAGTCCCTCAGTGGACATTCAGGTCCTTGACATGTTAGGGTTTACTGTCTGCATGCAGTGTCCCCACAGTCCCTCAGTGGACATTCAGGTCCTTGACATGATAGGGTTTACTGTCTGCATGCAGTATCCTCACAATTCCTCAGGTACTTTTATTCTTCTTTAGATTACTTATCTTGTGCAATGTGAGTAATATGTAGGTAGTTGCTATTTTGTTTCTGGAATAATGACAAAAGAAGTCCATACAAGTGCGGTATTTTCTGAATATTGTCAGTGTGAGGTTGAACTGTTGGTAGACTGCTATAAATTTGGTACGCTAGATGATATGTGTGGCAAGTTAAACTATTTTGGTTATAATCTTGAATGATAGCTTGATCTATAAGATAAGGAATTTTGAACAGAAAAGTTAATCATGAGATGCAGTTTGGAATAATAATTTTGTAAGTAATATGGAGAACTGGGTAAGGGGACAGCTGTCTTAGGAAACTTGTTTGAGCTGCTGTGACAATACAGTTTTATGTGGTTATCTTTTGTTTTTGTTTTGTTTTTGGACCAATACAGTAGCAGTTTCAGGGTATAGAATACACTGGATTCAGTGGCTTCCGTGTAAAAGAAGTAGGATTTTTAAAGTGGCTATTATATTTTAGTCATAGACACGGAGGAAGTCCAGGAAGAAGGATGGGAAAGTATAAGAAAGAAGATGTTCAGATTGAAATGCCATTCATATCTAAAGATGGAGCCGCTTAGGGAGAAATTGGATAAGTTGGACTTAGAGTTCAGAGTGTAAATCTAGGCTGGAGATTCTGGAATGGAGAAGGGGTTGGGGCAGAGATGTACTATTTAGATGTACTTGCATTTCAAACACTGTTCCAGGCCTTCTGTGAGTTGCTCATGTTGCTGATGAAGTGAACCAAGGCTTAGTAAGCGTAGTAGTCTTGTGAACCGCACTTGTCAGAGCCCCAATCCATGGCCAGGCTTAGCTTACTCACTTAATACTGTCATGGAGGTATGAGAGTCAAACACATAGGCGTTGAGTTTTAGTGCCCAGCTTGATGAACTTTGACCAAGTGAACATAAACGTGTAACTGAGCACCCACGTGAAGAAAAAGACTCAGCCTATATGTTCCTGCCTTCCTTGACCTCAGCCCGTGTACCTTAGTTGTGAGCCCTTTTCTAGAGCCTAGATTTTCTTGTGTTATGTGTATCACTTGAAGACATGAGGTGGAAAGGAAATGCATTCTTGGGACTGGGGGAGGGAAATGAGGGAACTGAAGGAAGAATATGTAAAAGGCAGGTAGAGTGAAAAACTGAGATTTAGACCGAAAAAGATCAGCAAACAGAAATGAGGGACCTCATAAGGCATCTCGTCAAGAGGAGTTTCCAGAGGGGAGGTTGACTTTGACAGACCTAGAAGAGAATAGGATGTTAGCCAGGGCTGTTACCTGAGAGAAAAGCTCCAGTGGAGTAAGCCCAAGTGTGCTGTTGGTGGTGGTTGTTTTGTTTGTTGGGTTTGTCAGAATCTCGCTATGTAAATGTAGCCCTGGCTGGCCAGGAACACATAGAGATCTACCTGCCTTTGTGTCTGCTTCTGTTTCCTGAGTGCTGAGATCAGAACAGGCATGCTTACCTATGCCTGGGCAGTGTTAGTATTTTGGGGATAGGGCAAAGAAATGGAGGTGGCAGGTGTGGAAAGCCTTTCCTTGAGAAAGAACACACAGAAAGAAGCTACAAGGAGACAGAGGGTGGTTTCACTTGACACATCTTCTAAATGGGAAGCATTTGTTGGTTCTGTCACATTGTGAAGAGGTTTTGTTAATTACTGTGGTCTACTTTCTTGTACTTCAAGTTTTATTAAATTATGACAATAATGGGTTACTGTAGGGTATGGGAAAGCAGCCAGTAAGTAGATTTTTTTTTTATTTTTTTTTATTTTAGAAAGGCATTGAAGATGACTCTGTATAACTTTTAAAAATGAGTTTTAGGATAGGTTACAGTGTTAGCTTTTTTGTCAATTGATTTTTTATAAGTTTTCTGAATCTTAGAATAAAATAAAGAGGTCATCTCTAAGAGGTGATTGGGAAATGATTGTGGTATAGTTAATAAAATTAATAATTGCTTGTTGGGTCTACCAGTCAGTAGGCCATCAGTGTTTAAATCAAATGTATTATTATGGGAAAAATAACTTTAAAAAATACAGGTAAGGATAATTATTGTTTAACAATTTCCCCCAAGATTAAAACATTCTATCCTGTAGGACGCTCGCTAGGCAGGAAGGTAAAGACCTCAAAATAGCTTCAGGTAGTCCCTGAAACAAACCAGAGTCACTAGGCTCCTCCCTGCCAGAGTAAGCAGTAAAACTGAGCTGCCAAGAAGTCTGAGAGCAGATCAGCTGCCTGGAAAGTTTGGGTCAGAGCCACTTGGGAAGGACACTCTCCAACCTGTTGAGCTCCTGCAGCCTGTGTGGTGGTCTCCAGGTTCTCAGCTTTGTGAGCTGTCATCCATGTGGGAGTGGGCTGTGGTGACGCCTCTGTCTTTGAGTCATTTCTGTTCCTGATAACACCAGTCAAACTCATTGGTTCAGCAAGTTGGACTTTGGTGTTATCTGTACTTTGGTCTGTTGTGTAGGCTTCCTATATGGGGTGAGTAGATGTGTGTTGCATCTTCCCATCACCCAGCAAAAAAGAAGAAAGTAAAAAATAACCATATGACCTTTCAAATTTTTTCTATGTCCATATATACCTGGGAATTTTGAAGAATTGTTCAATGAAGACAAAGCAAAACAACCCAAAGGCACTTGTATAAAAAATTCATCCTTTGTTATTTGCTTATTTTACTATCAGAAACACAACTTAATTGGTACAAACAATTCTGTATGTATAGTAAGGCCCTGTGAGGAAGTAAGTGACGGAGCTTATGTGCTTGAGTTCTGGGACATGATGGCGTGACCCCAGAAGCATGAGCCCACTTTTACTTCATGATTGTATGTAGTAAAGAAAACTTAGGGCCTTACACATGTTAGGCAGGTGATCTATGACTAAGCCGCACCCTGTAGCCCAAGAGACAGTTTTTCTGAATCTCATGCCAGCATTTTTAAAACACATCTTTTAACCAAAGTATATTTTAAGACTGGTTTTAATGGTGCATATATATCTTACAACATGCAGCAGGAGGATTAGGAGGATTTCAAGAATAGCCTTGCTATATGGTTCCAGGTCAGTCTGGATCAAGGAGACCTTGTCTCAATGCCCCTCCACCCCACCACCCCAAAAGAAAAAGAAAAAGTCAAGTAAAATAAAAGTGAGTTTGAATGAGGGGAAGAAGATAAGAAAAGTTAATACACAAGATTTTCACAGACCAGGAACAGAATGGACAGAATACGAGGGACAAGGATGACAGAGGATAACATTTGTGTACATTGGTCATTTTCCAGGTTCCCAATAAGTACCTCCCTCAAAACCAAAAGTTAAAACAAGTTTAAATTCTATCATCCATTCACTCGCTCAATACTTGTTCAGGGTCTCGCAGTTTGCGAGGTACCATACAAGGCAGCGGGGCCAGCAGTGAGGAGACAAACCTTGCCAGAGAAGTGAACAGAGCGCCTGGCATAGGGAACAGTCTGTGCTTGGGAGACAGCCAGAAGGAGAGAGCCTGTCAAGAAACAGAAAGTCCAGCAGTGCTGTGGCGGGTGTCGCGCAGGGGGGCGGGGCTTGGGGAAGGGAGGGGAGGTTTCAGAGAGAAGCCACAGCTCCTTCTGGAAAACCAGGGATTAATTTAGAATTCCTCCCAAAGCTGTTGGGCCCCCCACTCTGAAGTTCTTAAGTAGGTAGGGACCCAGAATTTACCTTTTACCATTCTGAGAGCAGGAAACACGTAATCTGAGGTGTTAAATCAAAGCAGCCTCATTTCATCTAGTGGTAGGATAGCAGATTGGTAAGTGCATGTGTCATTTGCCACAGTGTACATTTATACAAGTGCAAGTGTGGAGCTGATGGGGAGTTTAGCTAATTTACCACGTGTCTTCTGATACAACAAAGCTTCCACTTTCTTGTTAGTAGTGATGTTTATAAAGCGTGTTGTGAGTAACTGGGAAATGTCAATTAATTTTTCCTTCCTTCCTTCCTTCCTTCCTTCCTTCCTCCCTTCCTTCTTTCTTTCTTTCTTTCTTTTTTTGTTTTTCGAGACAGGGTTTCTCTGTGTAGTCCTGGCTGTCCTGGAACTCACTCTGTAGACCAGGCTGGCCTCGAACTCAGAAATCCACCTGCCTCTGCCTCCCAAGTGCTGGGATTAAAGGCGTGCGCCACCACCACCCGGCTAAATGTCAATTTCTTACTAAGAATTATTTTATCGTTTGAAAGTATATTAAAAAAATTTGGAAAATTTGAAAGTGGATTAAAAAGTATAAGGTATAAATTAGAAACAGTCTGTATCATTAAAGTACAGAGTATACAATTCATTTCATGATTGATGAGAGGTTTGAAATGCAGCTGTGAATATTTGGGCTATCTTTCTTATCATAAAAGGACAATAAATTTAGTTGTATCAGTATATTTAGTGTAGTGTGTACTGCCCAGCAGGAGACAGAGCTTACTCACACTCACTGCTATTCTAAGCAAAGCACGTGTGCACTTTCCTTTAGTGACTTACTACTTGTATTTACTTAAATGAATTCGCTTTAAGTGAATGCTTATATTCACTTACAATCAACTATAAAAACACACAGATCAATTTGAATTCTTAAAACATAACTCGGAGGCAGTAGTTTTGATCTTGTTAAGTCAGTCCCTTACAGGAGAGGCAGCAACACTGTCTTCATATAGCTTCTTGTGTGTCACTGTTTAAGTAAAAGAAATATTTCTGCTCAATTTTATGAGGCTTTCTAAGCCATTTCCTAGATTTTCCTGTGTTGTGCATATTCTCAGTATTTTGGTTGTCCTTTTGATAATGCCAGCAGCTTTGAAATGTATGAATTATTTCTGTATTACAATAGCCCATTGTCATTTCGAATAGGTCTGAGAGAGGGAACTACTTACGTCAAACTGCAGACTAAAACCAAGGTGAAGAATATCATAGTTCCGCTTTTCCAGCCTTTCAAGACAGTAAATATTTGACCAAGAAGGGGGATAGGATTTAAATGCAAACACATAAAATGATTAATAAAAAGAACAATATAAAACATAAACAGTTCAAAATCATAAAAAGACATTAAATATTTAAGATTATTGTTACATTGTCTAGTTTGAATTTTCCTTGGCTATTGTGAGTATGGAAGAAGTGTACCATATTAAATGTTGGGCCACTTTTATCCATGTACTTAAGACAGTATAAAAGGCAAAGAGGCAGGTCTAGCTTGTTTCTCTCTCATCTACTACTCTCCCTATGTATCCCTAATTCAACAAACCAACGGCTTCTGAGTCTTGTCAGAAAAAAAAAGCTACCCTTCTGCCTGTTTATTATTACAACTTGCCATTTTTGAATTGAGATCCCCCCCCCAGGTAACGATGAGGCTGATAATGCTTTAATAAATTTTGGATTCTCTTTTCTTTGATAGAGTAGAGAATAGTTTCATATCTTTCTAAAAAGTACTACTTAGTATTTTAAAAGGGCCTTCGTTCAGATGGAAGTTGCCACCCGCACTGGATCTATGGGAGAGCTCTAGCGAATTGTATTGCCGCAGGTGTTTGATTTCCAGCTGCTGATGTCTTGGGGAGGCCTCTCACAGCTGTTTACCAGGATTGAGAGGGCCCAGTTCTTAGTGTTTGGATGTCACAGGAGCTCTGGCTTCTGCTTCTGCTTGTTTACCACTGTGACCATTGTATCATTTCTTCTGTTCAGTAGAATCTTGAGGTTGCTGGAGTCTTTATTTTTTTCTGCTTATGACTAATAGGTTTTTATTTTGTGATTGATATTGAAATGAGTAGACATCGTTATTGACGGATTCTGGAATACTTACCTTGCTCAATGAAGGAAGGTTACAATACTTATAAGTGTGTTAAAATATTTTAAATTTAAATCTCTTGAAATTATGCAAGTAGAAGAGTTTTACAACTTTAAATTATTTTGTAAGAGCCCCTTCTAATGATGAGAAATTATTTATCCAGAATTTGAGAAAATTTTGACACTTCAATTTTCATTTTTTATAATATTTTTTAATGTTTTAAAATTATAATTAAATCCTTTCCTCCTCCAAGTCCCTGAATATAATGTAAAAAGGGAAGTTCTTATGAAAAGCATCAGAAGAGGAAAACAAATTGTCCCTTTTCTGGTAGATAATGGTTTAGATCTTCACTGATTAAATTAAATTTGTGGGATACCACTTAATCTTCAGAGTTTTGATAGGAAGCTGAATGTGTAAACGCAAAACAGTTTTATTTAAATAATAAACATACTGTTTACATAATATTAGGAAATATAGAGTGTCTGGTAATGCCCTTCACTGCTTCTGTGGATCTACACTGTAAAGATAACTGCTGTGCTCATGAAGAACACTCACTTTTAATGTCTTTATGTTGGAAGTATTTGCATATTTTATGGGTCATGGACTTTACCTCTTTATTTTGGTTAAGGTAAGTTTTAGCTTTCATATTTAGATGCACCAAAGGAATTAAAACATTGCAGACATGATGATAATATGCCATTATTTTTGCAAATTTTAGTTTTTGAAACACAAATATTTTATGGTTTTGAGTTGTCTTTCTACTTTGAATGGAGTGTTTTGAATGCTCAGATTTTCCAGTTCCTGTAGTTGATGGTAATAAAAGGTAAATTTGTCTGGATATGAAATGTCAAATCAAAGACCACCTTATGGACCCGTGTTAACGCCTTGAAACCCAGCTGCTCAGTGCTCTGCAGTGTTCACATGTCCAGTTTTTATTCATCTGACATGATGATTGAGATGACGACATACCCTCTCAGTTATCTACTCAGGATTTTATCTTCTCAAATTCCCAAACTGTATATATGTGTATAACTAAAACCTAGTCAAAACAAAGCACAGCCACACACAGTCAGACAGACAGACAGACAGACAGACAGACAGACACACACACACACACTCTCTAAACTGTTAGATATTATCTCTCCCAAAGAAATCTGCAAACAAGTAGTTTATGTTCTTGAGAGAGAGGATAAAGTATCTTCTCACTTAGATGGTTATCTCTCCTACAGATATATTTAAATGTAGAGATCAAGGACTGTTATGTCAATTGAAATCTATTTGGATAATTGACCTATTTTTATGGTTCTTACTACAAAATTGTCACTGGAATGCTTGAAGTAGACAAGCCATTTTAACCCACAACTTAGTAGCTAGCCAGGAAGTCTCCTCTTACTTGCATAAAGATGATTTCCCACTGGATATTGCCAAAGTGTCATTTGGCTTAGTACCTTTGTAGGCTTTGAAAGTACTGATAGACGTGACTACTTTTTTGAGGACAATATTTCTATCTCAAGAATATATTAGTGACTTTTTTCCAAATCCCTGGTCCTCTAAAAAAAAGATAAAAAACAAAACCATGATATTTTTAGTAAACGGTTAAGGTATGTGAGTTAATAGTTGAACAAAACACAATAATGTTAGCTGATCACTCCATCATCTTGATGCTAATTTTATGGCCGATGATTAACAGTTTTTGGATGAGTCCATTTTGAGTAATGAGGGAATTATTAGGAAATTCTCAATTTGTATTCAATCTTGAGAAAGGTGTGAAAGTATGTAACTAGTATTTCCATAAAATTTATATTTTAGTGCATAATAGTAGGGGGAGTAGTTTCAACTGTGACTTGAAGGGTGCTTCCTAGCTACTTTATATGTGATTTCTGTAAGCCAGCAACTTAGTGAAGGTGGTACTATATCCCCTCTTTGTAAGATGAAGTGACAAACTTACAGATGCCTATTGACATTTGTTGAAACTTAGCTCAGAGGAACCGACTTGGTTGGAACTGGGATCTGTCTATAACTATGGAGAGAACTGTTTTCACGTCACTTTTTCTTGCCTCCTAAATTAATGCTTATGTTGTCTGGAAAACTCACTTCTGATGAACACTTTGCTTTCCCAATGATGCTGGTTAAACGAGGTGTTAGTATAATAAGGTGCTAATTGAATGGTGTACAGAGTAAGTGAAAAAGAAATTACAGAAGGAAAAGGCTGTGTGCTGCAGTCATCAGGGAAAGTGCTTGGAATAGCTGTGGGACTTGTGTTCATTCAGTTAAAATGCTCTGCTAGCATTCCAAGTGCTGGACCTGGTAGGAAACGTAGGGTGCAAATCAAAACAGAGAAAGACATGTAGAAGATATTTCTTTTGGAGAAACTAATTATTAGGTATTTAAAAGTGTTGTGTTCATCCCAAAAGAAGCAAGGAAGCCTAATGTGAGCAGAAGAGAGCTTCTATATTGAAGAGCAGTAGGGTATTCTCTAGAAAAAGCACATGAAGATGATGGGCAGTATTTAAACCATGTGGCGTTTAGCTGCTTCTGTGGTTGCCAGGAGCAGTGTCACTGTGGGACTAAATACTATCATAGGAAGCTTGAACTCCAGCAGGAGTGTTCAGCTTTAAATCACAACAGTAGAATATTGTTATAGTCGGAGGGGCAGGTCTAATCCTGGGCTTGGTTCCCACGTGCTGCATTGATAGCTCACATGCTTGACTGAGCATCTATGAACTTGGACTGTCATTTCACTCCCTGCAGTTTGACTTCTGGATGCTTTTTGGCTAGCCTAGGTCTTGTAATTTAGTGGGTGGAAGGTATGGGGTGGGATGTGCCTTTCTCCCAAGTAAGATTTAGTTGTGACCATGAGTATTTGCTCAGGGTTTTCATTTGAACTCCAAGAATTTATTAACTTAAACCATAGCATGCTGTTGTCTTTAGTAGTATATGGTCTTACCTTATTTAATTTGTTTAAAATGTTCTCACCTCGTTTCCATTCTCATTTAATGCCTCTATTGACATTCATAGAGGTGTTTGAGAGATGCCTGTGTATTTAAAAATTGTATGGTATGGTACACATGTGCCTTTAGTCCCAGCTTTTGGGAGTCAGAGGCAGAGAGGCAGGTGGGTCTCTATTATGTTTGAGGTCAGCCTGTTCTGTATAGAGAGTTCCAGGACAGCCAGGGCTACATAGAGAGACCTCATCTCAAAAGCAAACAAAATGAAACAAAAACAAAACAAAAAATAGTTATGGTGGTGTACATGTTTATATAAATGCTTTCTTGCTAAAGAGCTTGTGTTTTTTTTTTCCTCACAATACTTTAAAATAGCTGATATAGGAAACTTAAAGCATTTACACATGTAGAGAGAATACTCTAAAGGATTTTCACGATCAGTTCTTTAAGCTCTGTGCTTACAACTCAGCCAGTTTTGTAACTGTTATTAACTGCTCCTGTCCTTGGCATCCTCTCCTTCACAGGCCTACATCTACAAACTTGAGTATTTTGAAGCAGATCTGAGAATTTTTAATGTCCAATGTCTAAATGTTTTGTAACTTGTGCCTGTTATTCATTTTTCTCATCAGGTTCTCTGGGGTGGCCACCTCAGTTGCCTGAAACTTCTGTCGATTTGTGTATACATTTATGATAACTTGGGGGTGAGACTCATTTATAAGTATGAAGTTTATTTTTCATATTAAGCATATAACATAAAAGGTGATTTAAGCAGTAGTTTTAGTGTAGCAGCATTTAGATATTAAGTCATCACATGTAACACATGTGGCATTTTCTATTAACAGAAATATGTTGGTATATCACACAGTTTGGGGCAGTTCAGTTTTTTTTTCTCATTTTATTTTATTTTTATGATGGGTGTTTTGTTTGTCTGTATGTGTGTAGTATCAGAGAGACCAGAAGAGGATGTTTGATCACCTGGGACTGTAGTTATATATAGACAGGTGGTTGTTGGCCATATGGTTGCTGCAAATCACACCTTTATCTGTGGAGTCATCTCTCTAGCCTGCACATTTCATTTTTGGGCTAGGAATACTCAGCCTGTATTACTCTATTTTCTCACAGGCAGCATCTCTCTTCTTCTTTTCATTGACCCTTGGTATTTAAGAAAACATTTTCATTACATTGATTGATTGATTGATTCATTTATTTTTGTGTGCGTGCACATGTGTGTGTGTTTTCACATGTCACAGCATCGGTGTGAAGGTTAGAGCACAGTTTATGGGAGGCAGCTCTCTTCCTTTACTGTGTAGGTCAGAGGATTTAGACTCCTCTTTATCAGGCTTGGTGTCAGGTGCCTATAATGGTTGAGCGGGCTTGCCTACTTGGTGTTGACCTTGCTTTTCTCAGTTTGGTATCTGTTTGTTTGTTTTTCAATGACATGAGGTTTAATGATAATAATAATAATCCAGTGCACTGGGGTTCTCAAGCATGCAGGCAAGAAGAACCCAGAGTTGAGGTTAAGGGCAGTTTTTATACAGCTTAAGGGGTGGACTAGGGAAACAGTTGATTAGGCACAATATGATTGGTGGAACAGTATGACTTTTAAACTGATTGGTCTTTGGGGAAATGAGGTGGCAAGGACCTCCCTTGTCTGTAAGTGGCAAGATTGGCCCACCCAGAATGTGTCTATGTGCTCTGGGCCTTTCCGGCTGGCAGATGGGTTCCCTCCCCTGTGGTCTTTTCCTCTGAATGTTAATCCATCAGGATAATCCAGCAGGTGTCCTTGGACTAAGGAATGTGTTCCTTCCAGGATGTGTCATTGGGCAGTTAATTTTTAAGTTTAACCAGATTCCTACATTCCCCCCTTTTCTTTGTGGCTGATTCCAATCTTGGAATCACAAGCTATCATCTTGGTGTACAGCATGATGTTGTTGTCTAAGCATAAGCACTTGTATGATATTAACACGATCTTTAACAAATTTAACTAAGCGATTTAGAATGTAGGGGCCAAAGGTGAGCAATAGAAGCAAGATTACAAGGGGTCTTGTTATGGCCGAAACCAAGGTAGTAAGCCAGGGAGATTTATTGAACCATGACTCTGACCACCCTAGATTCTGTTCTCTCTCTCTTTGTCTCTTAGCTAGCCTTTCTCGGACCTTGGCCATGGAATCTTTGATTACTCTGAATGATCTATATAAAAACAACATTCTTCCTTCAAGGCTGCACACAACCCGCCTTGTTGGAGGAAGAGGAGGTCTAATCCCCTTCTGCTCTGCATGACTACTTCAGAAAGAGAGGCCAAGGACTCCTGTAATTTAGAGATTGAATCTTCCATAGCCTGGATATCTACATCAATAGCTCAAGTCCCCAGTAGTACTCAGGCTGTAGAGCTAGGGCGGTTCCTCTGGTAGGTACCCCTGCAGCTACCCCTAAACCCAAGAGGACTGCGAGAGTCATGCTAATGGGTTCTCTTTTGGACCCGTGGAGTCTTCCCTCCAAGGTGTCTAGGAGATCATTTTCAGCATGGTATATTAGCCTAGGCACCAGCCGGATCATGACACAGAAGTCTTGGGCTTGGCTTAGCACCCTGGAATTAACACAGGGGTAAGTCCCGTTTTACATGTCCACCAACTATCTTCAGGGGTGGGGGAGTAGGTAACTAATACTGTCTTCCTGTGCTACATGGATGGTTGTATTGCACAGGTGAGAGTAAGTATGTGGGACCTTTTTCAGGCAGAGCCCTCTTCCGGAGACTGCTGTTAGCGTGATCTTAGCACCTTGAGAGGTCCAGCAGCAGCTTGAGGGTGAGACAGAGGTTGAGTAATTACCTATGAGCCCCACACCCTCATAGTAAGGAGGGGCTACATCATAACAGAGCCAGCAAGCCTGAGTAGCCTCTGGGTTAGTAGAATTTAACACCTGAAAAGCCCGCTCTATTATCTGGACCAGCCTGAGTTCTGACCCATCCAAATTTGGCCAAGTCTCATCCAATATGGCTTTCTGGGTTGGAAGTACTATGCGCTGAAGAGACCTGGTAGGCATCAACTTTTGAGGGGCACAATGGTTATTACCCCCAAGGACTAGTCCAGGTCTTCCTGCCAGGAATGGGATCACGGTCCAGAGCATAAGTACCTCAGGTGGAATCATGTTAGTCAGCTTTAGTCAGCCTTTGGATCCTTCTCGTGAGTGGACTTTGAGTGCGTCAGACTATCTAATTGGGCGATGGTCTCTCTGGAGCTGGTTCCACATAGAGAGGCGTGGATCCAGGCTGATATTCCATCAGCCTTCACAGCAGTGGGAGTGGTCAGCAACACCAGGAATGGTCCCTTTCAGCTGGACATAGACCATGTCTCCAACCTGGAAACTATGGGATGTTTCCAGGGTCCCTGGTTCATAGGCATGGGCCAACAGGGTCCATACTTCTTTCTGCACCACCTGAAGTCCTTTTAACCTGCTCGAGCGAAAAGACCTCCGTCAGTCTGGTATTTCTAAGTTGTCCATCATTACTTCAGTTCTCATCTCCAGTGATCAGTGAACTTGAGTCTCTTCACGTCCTTGGATCTGCTACTGCTTCCCTTGCTGGGTTTCTATCTAGAAACTTCGCTAGTCAAACAGCTTACCATGCTCAGACCTCAGTTTCCTGTCCTAGCTCAGGAAGAACTGAGCGTCCCTCTGAGGTGGGCTCCAGTCCTTTCTGTGTCCTGCGTTATCATTCATAGCGTTTAACACAACAACGTATTAATGTGTATTTATTTGTTGATTTTATTTGCTCAAGTTCTTGAAAACATGGCTCTTATCTCTTGCTTGTTGTGTTCCAGCCCCAACACAGAACGCAGCGGCTGCTCAGTAAATGTTTACGGAATGCGTTTGTTTTCTTGGCTCTCGTCTGCTTTGCGGTTTCTTCCCCTCAGAACCATCTAATATCCATGAATATTAGAAAAAAACTATCCGTATTGATATTAAATGTTGTAATATAATGGGTTAGTTTCACCTCTGGTACCCTCCTTTGGTAAGATAATTTTCACCTGGTTAAGTCACCACATTGCAACATAGCACTTGATGGTTTGTTTTTGTGGTTTGTAGAAAACTTTGTAATTTGATATCACAAATCCCCCTGTATTTTGATTCATTTACTTTGCAGTTTATAATCCCATGAGAATTTGCCTTTGTATGGGTTGTCAGTTTCTTCTGGAGGTATTTTGTTTCTCCTGGAGCATGCTGCAGTTCGTATCACTGCTAACTTAGAGCACCCCATCACATGGATTCTCTCAGTTTACCGAGCAACCCTGCATAAGCAGGAGGAGCTGTAAAACTTTATTTTTATTTATGTGTATGTATGTGTGTGTATGCATCAGATTCTCCAGAGTGGTAGTTATGGGCAGTTGTGAATGTGGGTGCTGAAAACTAAACATGGGCAGCAGATGCTGTTAACCACTGAGTCATCCTGCTAGCCCCTCAGGAAGACTTGGTACTCTACATGAGAGTGTATTGAAAGTGGCAGGAAGTACCTACTAGAGGACTAAATGCAGTTTTCAAAGGTCTATCTGCACTTTAGCGGTACTTCTCCATTAGAAAAAAGGAACTACAATGCATCCCTTCAGTTTCAGAGTCAAACTTCTCCTTATATCTTTAAAAACTGTAAATTCTATTTGTTCATGTGTATATGTGTTTGTTAGTGTGCACATATGTGTGCAGGTGTCTTGGGAAGCCAGAGGAGTGTTGTGTATCCTAGAGATACAGAAAACTGTGAGTTGCATGATGTGGGTGCTGGGAACAGAACTCAGATCTGTTGAATGAATGAACAGCAAGTGTTCTTCATTGCTGAGCCCTCCCTCTGGCCCTCTATGTATGGCTTATGCACATCTTCAGCATGCATACTCACACACTGAAAAAGCACACATATACTCTGTATTCTTTCTTGGGACTATGGCAGAAGCAGAATGGAGTAGGGGAATTACTTCATATTCTTTCTTTTAACAGTAATAGATACCTGAGCTGGAAATGGTCTTCTAAAGGTGAATAAGATAGGTGGGAATAGTTTAGGTTCTAGATCAAACATGGTCTAGAAAGATTAAATTGATGATTGATTATTAAGCATAGGGATTGGAACACCATGTTCAGAGGTTCTGACCAACCATCATCAAGTAGTAGGCTTAGTGTTGTTATGAGAAATATTCAGACTTCATTGGGAATGGTGCATATTAGGTGTCCTCCTATTGGTTTGCAATGATAGTGTTTTCCCCAATCATGTGTAAGGTCGGTAGTTAGTAAATATACTGAGCCTGTTTGAATAGCTGGTAAGGATTTCTCTTTAGCTTGTTTTAAACTACTATCCTAATAGTTTGCTTTATAATGATTGTATTAGCCAGCAAGCAGGCATGTGATTATGCAAAGAATATAATAAAATGAAATCTCCTGTTGTTGATGAGCTATATTTGTATATTTACTTTAACCTGATCTGATTTTATTTTTACATGGAATACACAGTTAAATGAATGTTACCAGTAAAAAAAAATTAATATAAGGTTTAGAACTTTCTTCTGCCTAAACTGCTACTGTATTGAATGAAAGCCAGGTCATGAATTCTAAAATTTAATTCTAAATTTAAAACTGATGGAATGTTAAAGAAGAAGAAAAATTCATTTAGAAGCTTAGAGGGTGAAGAGAAAGAGGAGAAAGGGGACTGCCTAGTCAGCTTCTGTTGTACCATAGACACTAGCTATGCCTTGGAAAGCTGGAGGCATTTTTTTTAATGTTCCTCTTGTATTTTTTAATGCAGATATCCAAACAGTAGCTACTGATATCACTTGCAAAGCTTAGCACATTGACCTTCTAGTACCTTAAAGATCTTATATTCGAATGATTCTGATCCAGTAGTGTGATTTCTTTAGTTGTAGCAAATAGTTACTGTTTTGATGAACTGTGATTTCACGCTAGGGTGATAATGATAGAATCGAGGGACTCTGATTTGTAAAGGCTACTCTGATGGCTTCACCCTCAGTGCATGGCGATGGTGACTCAGGGAAACATGATGGTTCTCAGGGCAGAAGGCAGATATTCTTTAGTTGGTGGCTGTTGTTCGAGCTCCTGTGGAGTAAAGGTGTTGAGCTCTAGTCACAGAGGTGTAACCTGGGTGTGTAATTATATTTTATTTCCTGTAATTCATAAAGCTGTGACATCTTGGCCTGGGCTGTACGGCTCCTTCGTGCTAGCTGATTCCCAGTGGTAGCAAATGGTCACCTGCGGCACCTGTGAGCCTGCTCATCTTGTCTGAGCTCTCATAGACTGAGCTGCTGTCTCCCTGCCCTAGTACCACTCCAGGGCCTGGTTCCAGGTAACAGCAGCCAGGACTTACATCCCAAGCCTCTTGAAATTGTTTGAGCTAGCTAACTCTAACCTACTTACCTCGCCCTGATTTGCTGTTTCTCCATAGACATCATAAAAGTGGGTGCCACACCTCCCTTCTGTTCTACCTCCTAACTGACCTGGTATTTTCTAAGCAGCCTTGGGTAAAGTGACATGTCCTTTCCTCTTAGATGTACTAGGTAGGCTAGCCCCTCCTCCACTCTTCTTTCTTCCACTTTTATTTTATTTTCATGTGATAGTATATAGTTGTATAGAACTGATTGGCCTGGAACCTTCTTTCTAGCCACGGCTGGCCTTGAACTCGTAGTCTTTCTACCTCAGTCTTTCAAATGTGGGGATATGCATGTCTACACTCAGCTAAACCCTTCTCTTTAAGGTAGTTGCCTATGTCTTGTCTTTTTACTGTGCTCAGTGAGAGTAAATTTCTGTATATTCAGAACACAATATCAGTCATCCCTAGAGTCTTGCTACTCAAGCACAAAGTCAAAATAGGTAGGAAGACGTTGGGCACTTCTAGCATCCAGTGGCACCGAGACTTCTCAGTCTACAATATAAGTGTACACAGGACTCTCTTGAGAAGTGATAAATGTGGCTGGATTAAGATAGTAACTGCCTTCTCCGTTTTGTTTGGCTTGGCTCTTGAAGGAAGTGGGGTCTGCAGTAGAGATGGGGAAGAACAGTGGGGACTACTTCCTGGAGAAGGTGCTCACTAGCAAAGCTCCCCCGCAGGCCTTACTTCCTGGAGAAGGTGCTCACTAGCAAAGCTCCCCCGCAGGCCTTACCACAGAAGGCACAGAGCCAGCTCACTCCTGCTGCTGCCATGACCTGGAGACGATCTCTGAGTTTCTGCTGTGTGCGTTGATTATTATACTTTGTTTGGAAAGTGCTGGGACCTTATCTGTTCTACTGTATACGCTAGAGTGCTTCGGGAACAACATTGGAAGAATAAACATAATAATAAATGTTTTCTGAAGAAGGAGATATCTTTCTGTTGAGAGTATATTTTTAAATAAAATATGAATGAAGGAAAAATTAGGCAAAACCTATATATTTTATCTTCTTAAATCCCAATTATATTTTAGGAAATCCAGGCATTTCTTGCAGGAGGCTTATAGCAACATCTAGAATAGAAACGGCTTTAGAAGTTTACATTAGGATCTCTGTTGTCTACACTGCTTTTCTTACTATAGGAAGCACAGATTATTTACTATGAATTATTTGAAGCTAAACAGTAGGGATGACCTTAACCAGTGCCTTTCTTTCTTTGATCCCTCAAGGAATGTAATCTCATTGTATATTGACAACTTGACATTTCTGTGAATGTCTGAAGTAAGAAACTTATATTCTTATCATAGTTGTGTTAAATGTAAATAAGAGAGAACAATTTCAGTTCAGAGCTTGCTCAGCGAAGATGAAGCCTTCACTGTTCACTAATTCCTGATCCACTTGCCTTTGACGCTGATTCTCTGTCCCTCTCGTCCTCCCACCCTCCTGCTGGAGACCGGTGGCTGCTGGGTCATCTACATGAGCTGGCTGGCTTCAGAGCTAGTGCAGTTTTCTCTTTTCTTTCTCCATTAGCACTTTGGATTGGCTGATTTTATTTAGTTCTCAGCATTCTGTGTCCAAAGTATATGATGTGCAGTGTATGTAGCTATGGTATATGATGCACAGTATATATAGCCCTTATATATATAGCCATGGTATATGGTGTACAGTGTATATAGCCCTGGTGAATAGAGCCATGGTATATGATGTGCAGTGCATATAGCCCCGGGAATATGGCATATGTTTACTGTATAGCCCAAGTAAAAACACAGGTAGGTTTTCTCCAACCCCTCTCCTTGTGTTAGTTCCTAAAACATACTTTCCTGCTAAAAATATGTTGCTGTGAGCTTCTCATGTGCTTTTCTTGCCCTTTAGAGTCATTTCTCAGTTACTTGGTATTTTCTAGAGAAAAGGAAGGCTGTTTACCACAGTCAGGACCTTGTAAGCAGTGGTGGCCAGGTGAAGATGCTGTAGAGTGCAGCTCAGCGTTAGAAGATGCCTGGGCCAGGTCAAGGGGCTAGTATGCTTCCGCTCTAGATGCAGTTTTCCTCTTGGAGAGGCCATGGCTATGTAGGCTTCCTCGACGGGTTCTGGTACCTTTTATGAAGACTGCAAATAGTTGAAGTGAATGCTCGATATTTTATGGTTGGCAAGAAGATAACATATGGGAAAATCTTAGGGGATATTAAGAATAAAAGCAAAAACATGAAAGGATCAATAGAATCATGAAGCTTGCTTTGCTTGGGACAAAAGGATGACAATAGTAGAAGGTTAAAGTCAACAGAGAAATTTGAAATACATAGTACATTTAATAGCAAACTTCGTAGTCGCAGTGGGCTAACTGTACACTGCTGTGTGAAGCACCCGTGCTGCTCTTGGTTACTGTTTTTAAAACGTTTTTAATTGAAATAGAATTACATTACTCCCCCTCCCTTTCCTCCCTCCAGTCTCTCCCAGGTACTCTCTGTCCAGTGACCACGCCCCACTCTCAAGCTGATAACCTCTTTTTTGTATGTTATTAATGTTAGATACATAATACACACACATATGCACATATACATATGCATATATGCACAAATATATCACTACAACCTGCTGATTCCACTTTGTTGTTTGTGTATATGTTTCAGGGCTGACCACTCTACATTGACAACTAATAAGGGGCTTATCTCTGCGAGAGGCTAATTCACCACCTCTAGGCAGTTGTTTGTGGCTTGTTATCCTTTGTTTAGGTATGGGACTGGACATTTCCTCCTCACGTTGTTGTCATTGTTCTGGCGCTGTTATGTGGTCATTTCTAGGAGAAATTGTTTCCCAGTGGACTTCTTGTAGTTTGGCTCCTACAATCTAGTCTCTCTGCCCTCTCTTCTGCAGGCCTTCTGAATGTAGGTACAGGAGCTATGATGTAGCTGTATCCATTGGGACTGGGCTCCCCACATCCATTTACTTCTGTATTGTGTTTAGCTGTGGTTTTCTGTGATTTTCTGGAAAGAGAAGCTTCTTTGATTGGGGTGGGGGGATGATGAAGCTTCTTCTCTGTGAGTATGAGGATAAGATTTAGAATGTAGTAAGGAGTTAATGCTGACCTAGCAAAGTGGCGGTAGTAGATGATTTTGTATTGTCCATGACCCCATTTGCCCTGGGAAGCTGTCCAGTACCCAGGCATAATTTCATCTCACCCCAGTCAGAATGGTTAAGATCAATGAAACAACTGACAGTGAGTGCGTGTGAGGTTGAGGAGAAAGAAGAACCCTCATTTACCATAGGCAAGAATGCAAATTGGTGCAGCAGCTCTGGAAATCAGTGTAGAAAATCCTTAAAAGACTACCAGTAAATCTACCATATGACCCAGTTATACCACACCATGGCCTGTGCCCAAAGGACTAGATAATCTTTGATGCCCTATTTGTAATTGCCAGGGAACAGGAACAGCCTACATGGCCTTCATCAGCCGAGTGACAGTGCTTTACCATTGGTGCATAGACACAGCAGAGTGCTTTTAGCTGCAAAGCAAAGGAAAGCCTGAAAGTTGTAGATGAATGGATGGAGTTAGGGAGGCAGCCCAGACCCAGAAAGACAAATGGTACATTTTACCTGTCACTTGTGCTTCCTAGCTCAGAATCCTCAGATGTGAGGAGTACATGGTGTGCAGCAACCACAGGAAACAGGGAAATAGTAAAGGAACAACATATGTGTGTATGTGTGTGTGTCTCTGTGTGTGTATTATGTGTCTCTGTGTGTGCGTGCGTGTATGTCTGTCTGTCTGTCTGTCTGTATGTATATATGTATTTATGTGTATGTTGGGGGCCATGCAAGGGAAGTAGCAGCATTCAAGTGATATGAATGGGGAAATAGAAAAACAGAAGGGTTCCGATAGAAGGAAGGAAGGAAGGATAAGAGACAAATAACACCAAAGTTGTTTGTTAAAGCCTCAAGGAATCATGTTATTTAATACTTACCTAAAACTATGCATATAGTATGATCTGTCAGTCAGTCAGTCTGTCAATCTGTCTCTATCTATCTATCTAGGAGGAAGTTAAGCCGCTTTGGCTGATAGTGCTCTCTACAAGAGCCATAGACTAACAAATCCTAGTAGCAAGCATGAGAGCCCTTCTTTGGAATGGTTGGGCAGGGCAGTGTAAGTGACTCCACAAACAATATAGAGTATCAGTGTGGCCCTTGGTCTCCTCATGGGGTTGGAGTCCCTACTGAAGATGGTATACATTTGGGATACAGGACTCATGATTGGATCTGAAACTGACTCAGAATCCTCCTTCCTGCTGTCTAGAGTCCATGGTACCAGAAAATACTGTGCATGCTGCCAAGGGAGGGAAGCAATTGAACAGTCCTACCTAATGGTAACATATATGAACCACAACAATGACCAGCACAGCAAGATACTTGTAAAGATGCGGGAAGCAGCAATTACAGTTAGTGGTAGCCGGTATTTGCCTTACTGATTTCTGTTAACAGAGGATTAAAACACACTTGCTGCTGACTTCTGTGTGCTGAGTGGAGAGACAAATAGGTAAATTGTGATGTAGCACCTTAGTATTGCAACAGTGATACTTCATCATGGAGAAACATCACTGAAAGAAAGGTCTGAATGGAAATATCAGGACCATATTGTTTTAGTTAGAAATCAACTTAGGAGCACTGAGGTTTTAAGACAGTTCAGGTTAATGGTAAAGAAAGAGACAGCTGGTTGTGCTGTGGTAATTGCTATAGGACAGTTTAGAGATGGAAACCATTTAAACGGGAACCGACAAGGTGCTGCCAGAAAACAGAGTGGAGAAAATTTTCTGTAGGAGATGATGTCTAACAAACAGGTACAGTCCTGTATCTGTTTAGTTTTCTGTACTTATGGGACATCTAGGCAGAGATAGATGGTACCTGATTTTAGGTTTGAAAAATTATTTTGGCATATGAGTGTTTGTTTGCATGTGTATGTGCGGCACATGCCTCATGACCATGGAGGTCAGATGTGGATGTTAGATTCCCTGCAGAATGGTTGTGCGCTACCATGTGGGTGCAGGAATCAAACCTTGGTTCTGTGGAAGAGCAGCTAGTACTTTGTCTTCTGACCAGATAGTTGATTTTACATGCACACACGTGTGCATGCATGCATGTGCGCATACAAACACACAGAGGCACACATACATGCATGAAGTTAGAGTTTAGAATTTTGAATACTAATATACAGATATTGATACTTCTCAGCACAAGGCATTATGCCAAATATCAGATCAAAATAGACATTTATGTCACAGACACAAAAAATTGCAAATTATTTTATTAAAGTGATATCTGACTTAGATCCAGAACTTTCCTTTCCTCTAGAGACCACAGTATATATAGGACACAGTAAGCCGGTCTTATTCAGGATGGGAGTTAGCCAAGTAGTCAGAAGAGGGAAGGAGGAATTCTCCCAGTCAGAGGGAAGAGTACGTGCAACGGCTTTGAGGCGAGAAAAAGCCAGAGTGCAAGTGTTTGAAAGGAAGCTAAAGATGTGGAAAAGGATCAGGTTATGTAGGTTCTCACTAGCAAGGAAACAGTTTAAAATTTATTCTGGAAACATCAGAAGCCACTAAAGGGTTTCGATTTCTAAGCAGAGTATCATGGCATTAGTTTGTGCTTCTCAACAGTCATTGGGACAGTCTGGTAGGGAATGCTTCCAAATGGTATAGATCTGGACTCGGAGGGGCAAATCAGGACTCTATCCTGGTGATAAGAGTGATGAGGACAGCTGGTGGCCAAAGTGTAAAACTCATGGACTTTGATGGCTGCTGTCTGTCAGGGCATCATATTGTTACTGGAGTCTTCAAGGGGGTTGGAGAGGGGAAAGGAGGGGAAAGAGGGACAGGGACAGGGACAGGGGAGAGGAGAAGAGAGGAGAGGAAGGGTAAGGTACACTAAAACCTTGTAGTTTCCCAATACATAAGGCCTGGGCTGAAGGGAAGGATTCCCA